>NC_057862.1:204121527-204820694 GCF_019393635.1 Dromiciops gliroides
TACTCGATATGTCTTTTTTTTCTTTCTACATCAGAAAGAGGGTAATGAAAAGAGGTGGTTTTCTTTTATGTTTCACCTACCCTGCTGCCAGGTGAGACGGCTGGGTTCGTTTTCTTGGTGAAGGGTCCAGTCTGTCTGGAAATAAGCTGGAGCAGAGTTGAGCGCAGGTTATCCAGTGAGGTGGAAGTGTACGGGAACCCCGCCCTCCAGGCACAGTAACACAACCCCAACAGTCTCCGCCAGCGCTGGAACCTCTAATGATCTTCACCTTCACCCTTTGCTCGTCCAGTTCACCACCATCTCTTCTTGAGTCCCAAGAACCTAGTACTTGAACCATTCATCTTCCATGCAATAATTTTCTCCTGAAGCAAAGCCATTTGGATTTATGCATTTTCCCTCTAATTATGCTGGGGGAAACACCATTTTTTACATAGTTCTGTGTATATACGTGTATATACATATATACACACATATACCCATATGTGTATACATATGTGTGTGCGTATATATATACACACATACACGCACACACATATTCAGGATTTTATTTGTGAAATATTAGAGTTAGACAACCAGCCCAGGGAAGTAGTATCAATGAACAATAAAGAATATTAAAATGCCGAGACTTAAGAAAAAAGAACTGCAAAAAATCATTGTTATATTCTTCATTTTCTATAGATGTTCATAACTACAGGAAAGAAATCTCCATAAGGCAACTGAATGCATTAAACATTGAGGGCCTCAGTCTTCAGATTCATTTTTATAATTTTATGGTGGCGCAAGAAAGATTATTTGGTATAGCCTACTTCAGAGTCTTTAAACAATTTTAAAAATAAAAAATGGGTTGGGTTTACTAACAATATTAATTTGATGGTTTATGCTCTTTTAACCTTTATCAACTTTAAATTAAGGCCAATTAAATGTTTAACTCAAATATAAAGTTTTCCATTTCATATTGTCATATTAAAGTTTATGAAATTACTATCTGAGTTAATTCATTGACCACATTTTGAGGGATATTTGTAATAAATTCATTTCTTTAAAACGTTTAAATAAATACAAACAGGATTAAAAATTAAGAAATATTTTAATTTTTTTCTCTAACACATTAATTTGAAATAGCTAAATATAAATTTCCAAAATTTTTCTTTGAGATTTTACCCAATAAAGGTTGATGAAAACAAAGATCAACATTATTTTGTGAATTCTTTGAAGTAAAAGTGTCTTAAATTCCACACCAGACTGTCTAGCCTATGTGTGAAAAGATTTCTAGGGAACAATAGCTCTAAGAAGAAATAGGGGGGCAGACTGAGGTAAATGAAATTTGCATATTTAGGCCTTCAGGAGCCTCCTGTCAAATTATCTTTCTATTTCTATTGTTTATATGTACATAGATACAGATATATGCACATATATATGTGTGTATATTTCCCCCAGTTTCTACTTGAAAATCATAAATTGCTTCCAATGAAACCACCATAAAGGTGCCTTGGATATGTGTATGGATCAACACTCACCCAGCCCTCAATTCCCATCAGTATAAAGAACTCAATAACACCTGAATTTCTTAGGTAGCAGTTTACTACTGATCTCAAAGCACAGTGTTTGGCATTGAAATCTCATTCACTAAATGCATTTGAAAAAGAACACAAAACAAAAACAAAACTCCAGCAATGTCATCTTTGTCCCAAATAAGGAAATATTTATGAAAACAAAATCAAAAGGCCCGTCAGTGATAAGAAAACCTTTCTTGTAATATTAAGATCCCTTTACTTAAGTACAAGACTTCAGCTTCATTGTTTAAACTTTGTACAGCCCAAACACATTTCCTATATGTATCTAGAGTTCTCAACAATAAAACCCATTGCAAAGTGCTAAATAACCCAGTATTCCAATCCTATAAAAAAAGCAGAAGCAATCCTTTAAGTTTGTTTGGGTCACAAATCTGCAAATGAGAATCCCTCATTACCTAGCTCTAGAATTTGGGGTTTCATTACTACTTTAAAATAAAATTGCGAATTTTAATATATTTAATGTTTTACTGTTGACATATCAAGAAAACTATTTGTGTATTACATATTTACATGTGTTCCTATCACATTACGTTCTGGGGTAGTGGAACTGAAAAGAATGGTATTCACCTGTAACCAACTCATTAAAAAACAGAATCCCTAAAAGTAGCGATTTAGACGTATCTAGATTTAAAGCAAAGAACAATTTTTTTTCTGGACTATTTGATTGAATCTCTTCCTTACTATTTCCAGCCCTCATTTAAAAAACAAAACAAAACAAAGCAAAGCAAAAAAACCACATACTTCTCTTAGATCTGTTGGGGTGGAGTTATTTCCAATAGAAAAAATCTCTCTCTCTCTCTCTCTCTCTCTCTCTCTCTCTCTCTCTCTCTCTCTCTCTCTCTCTCTCTCTCTCCCTCCCTCCCTCCACCCCACAAACAGAATTAAATATTCAAGTATTCTGCATTTTAAATTTGAATCTTCTAGAGGCCTCTACTCCCCTTGGCTTTTTTTTTTTTTAGTTCAACTCTTTAAGTGTTTCCAGATAACATCTCCAGAACAGATTATTTTTCATTGGGCCCTTTGTAAGAAGTAGCTAGCTTATTGCATTACTGCAGAACGCATTTCAGACTATACAATTGTAACAAATGAACAACTTGTCCTCAACAGAATCACCACGGGATCCAATTAGTTATAGTAAACCTCTTGCTCAAGTTTTCTAATTGTTTTCAGCAGGTGTGACACTTAGACTGTCTAAAAACTCATCAAGAAACTTTTTTGGTTTTTTGTTTGTTTTTGGTTCCATCACAAATTAAAACAGAAGTATGGCTCAGTGTAAGCAAATAGGACAAACTTCCATTTGAAAATTGCTAACATATTTGTAGAGAGGCAACTAATAAATATTTATTTCAAGGGTATAAAAAAGAGAGGCATCTTTTTGCACCTGAACAACTAGAGATTAAAACTGAGAATTTGGAAAGAAAATATAAGCATTGATCTGTAAAGTCATTACATTAGGCGATCACTTCCAGCAAAACTGTATTTCAACTTTAGCACATCTTTATTAGAACTCTCATTGTGGGTAAACAGCCACAAAAATAAATGCTGACTTAGAAACTATAAATACAAATATTATTAAACAAAATGTTTGCAGCATCAAAAGCGCAAATACTCCCTGAACTGTAGGGATCTCTCTGTATACATACATACATACATATATATATACACATATACTTACATATGCATATATATATAATATGTGTGTATTATAGTCATTGCTATCTAGCCATATACATATACATATACATATAATCAGCCAGAGGCTATAAATATTTTTGAAGCCTGAAACAAGGTGAATAGAAAAGTAAGCATTCTGTCAATTGAATGGAAAATAAACAGAGTAAATATCTATGCACACATATCACTAGATAAATTAATAAATTGTGTATACATAGAAATTTAGAGATCCGCTGAAAAAGTCTATAGTAAAAATAACTAGAGTTAATCAAATAACCTGCTGCTCCTTTTTTTTTGTTTAATTCCATTTAGAGGAAAATACTATTTTTCTTTTTTTTTGTTTTTTTTTTGTATAAAAAGTTTCCATTTAAATCTAAGGAGCTATTAAAATCCAAGGCTGGCCTGTAGAGCCATCCTTTTGATTTATTTATAACTTTAATCTTTTGTAGATTAGCTCTATTTAATAAAAGAGACAAAACTATCAAGGTATATATGAATTTAGCCTATTTTTTATTTCTGTGTGTTCATAGTAAACATTTTTGTAAGTGACAAACACGGGCATATGACCACAGTATCACAATCAAGAAATTTTAAGACGACATTAACAATCACTCAAATTTATGCGGCATTGGCGCAACACAGGTTACATATTTGCAAGGTTTACCTATAAGTACAATAGGTATTAACATTTCACTACATTTAGGAAAAATAAAAGTGACCTGTTAGTGACCACATACATCAAAATATACACAACACAAACTGAAGGCAATCATTAATTTTGTCCCCTTCTGACTCATTTCAACGGGCAGTGCTGCGAACTGAAACGTGTTTTTTTGTTTTGTTTGTTTTGTTTTTGCTTCTCTTTGAAATACTTAGTTCACCGAGTGCATTTTCTAAAACCCAATCTTTGGTCTAAAAGTAAAAAAAAAAAACCAGTTTCTTAAGGAAAAGGACAAAACAATAAATGGCCCAAATGTCGTTTCTTGGGAATCTTTACTATTAATTATTTTAAAATACAAATTACAGTTTAAACTTCTCTTTTTCCACTTTTCCCATAATTTAGTGTTTTTCCAAGGTCTCCATCCACCATGTATATCCATGATAACTTATAATACTGCAAACATGGAAATTATGGTGGTAGTGATAGACTTGTCATGTCTGAATAAAAATTGCAAAGCAGTCACTATTTAGATACACATTCTACTATAATTTTGACTTCCAAACTTCATAGTCTACAATGTATTCTCCCCACATTGCACCTCGCTGACACTCCACACCTTGTTAGAATAATAAACAACCCTAAAGACTGAACAAACGTACAGAAAATGGGGGACTTAATAAAAAATACCTGGACTTATTTTTTAATTATCATTTACAATGCAAATGTGTGTAAAATGTTCACTTACAGTCTGGTCCCAGGGATGTTAATGTATTAAAGGGTTGGAAGAAGACCCCTGATTTTGATGTGTGAAATAATCAGAAAGTCCTCCAGAGAGTCCCGTTGTAAAACTTGGCAAAGAGGGTCTTAAAGACTCACAGGGCAGGGTGGAGGGCGCCTGCGGAGACGTGGAGGAGGAAGCGGCTCGGGCGGTCATTGAAGTGCTGCTTTGAGAAGTCATTGAAGGGTGAGGGACATGGGGGAAAAAGTAACTTGTCTGTCCCGCCAGCAGATTGACTGAGCAAGGGTTTAGGGAATAGGTCCCGGAGCAGGGGACAGACAGCCCGCAGGGCACAGAGGCTGCCAGGGCAGCGGCCGTAAGGTGATGCGTGGCATAAGGGATCTCCCCGTTGACGAGTCTATCAACACTTAACCCATTGGAAGTGGAAAAGGAGTGGTTGTTGCCCAGCGAGTTCTGAGTCAACACGGAGCTGTAGGGCATGGGGTGGCTGGGGTAAGCGGACGTGGTTCCATTGTAACTCAAAGTGCTGCTAGCCCGGGGGTGGTGCAAGGACAGGAAAGGAGACATAGGCCAGTACAAAGAGCCCGCCCGATCCATGAAGGTCAGTCCGGTGGAGGTGAGCCTAGCTCCGCGTTTGAAGGCCAGCTTAGCTCGGGATGTAGTAGATCTCCGGCGCAATTTGCCAGTCGTGCCCCCGATGAACACGTCGTCGCTTGAAGGGTCCAGCATCCAATAGTTCCCTTTGCCCGGGTCGTCATAGTGGCGGGGTACCTTGACGAAGCACTTGTTCAGGGACAGGTTGTGGCGGATGGAGTTTTGCCAGCCCTGTTTGTTCTCCCGGTAGTAAGGAAAGTTCTTCATGATGAACTCGTAAATGCCGTTGAGGGTGAGGCGCTTCTCTGGGCTCTGGCGGATGGCCATCATGATGAGGGCATTATAACTGAAGGGCGGCTTCTCGTACTTGCCGTTCTTTTTCTCCCCTTCCTTGCCCCCCTCCCCGTCCTTGCCGCCCTCACCCGCCCCCTTCTTCTCCTCCCCCCCGGACCCTTTCTCCTTCTCCTCCTGCCCAACTGGGGCTAGGTCTCCGGCCCCACCGCCACCTCCGCCGCCGGGCTCACCCTTGCCCCCAAGCCCATCAGCTTTGGCCCCATCTAGGGCTGCCGAGGCGGTAGCAGCTGAGGCGGCCCCCTGAGGGGGTGGAGGAAGCAGAAGCTGCTGGGGTCCCTTATCCTCATCGTCATCGGCTGGGGCGCTGCGCGCCTGGGGGGCCTGAGGGGGTTGGGGTGGCGGGGGGTGCTGCTGCTGTTGCTGTTGCTGAGGAGGTTGTTGCTGCTGGGGAGGAGGTGGAGGCGGCGGGTGATGGTGATGGTGGTGGCCGTGGTGGTGGTGGTGGTGGGGCGGAGGGTGGTGGCTGTTGTGGTGGCCGTGGCCCGCGTGGTGGTTGTCGCTCTGCACTGCCTCAGGCACCAGGCTGTTAATGCTGAAGGAGGACTTTGGGATCATTTTCACCTCTTTCCTATCTCCCATGTCCAACATCACCCACTATTCTGGGGGGGAAGCGGCGGCGGTGGCTGCGCCCGCGGGACCGGTGATGGTGGTGTCGGCAGCGGCGGGGGCGCGGGAGCGGACCGACGGCGGCGGCAGCAGCAGCGACGGAAGGGTGCCGAGCGGGGCGCGGGTGGCACTTGCGGCGGCAGCGGCAGTAGCACTGAGCGCACCGGCAGCAGCGCAGTTGGACCGCAATCTCGGGCGCTGGCAAGTCATGTAGCAAAAGCAGCAACCACCCCTCAGGAAATTTAAAAAAAAAAAAAAAGGAAAGAAAGAAAGAAAAGAGAAACAACCACCGCCCCGGGGGTGAAGCTCTCTCGCTCCCAACTCTACTTCATGGTCTTCCCCCCACCCCGCCCCCCCTTTTGCTTCCTCCTCCTCCTCTTCCTCCTCCTCCTTCTCCTCCTCCTCCTGCTGCAGCAGCAGCAGCAGTAACAGCAGCAGCAGCAGCAGCAGCCCAAAGGGGGGGAGACCAGGCGGGCGCGTCCCGGAACGACGGCAGCGAGGCTGGGGAGACAGCGATCGAGGCGGCTATAGCCACAATTAATTTTCCGAGCTACAGGCGCACACTAGGGCTGTAAAAAAATTTTTGGTTTAACCTTTCCTACCAGTCGGCCAATCAGAGCCGGCGGCGTGCGGGAGCGTCTCTCTCTCGGTCGTCCAATCCCGAGATTCCTTCCCCTCTCTCTTCACCCACACCTCTCACCCTCCCTTCTCTCCTCCTTTCCTCCCCCTTCTTGCTCCCTTCTCCTCCCCCACTCCACCCAGTGCCACAGCCGGCGCAGGGATACAGGCAGGAGGACGCATCACCACGGCACCTTATCCTTTCTCCCACCTCTCACGCCCCCTCCCAACCTACCAGCTCTTTTTATCCCAAATTCCCCTCTTAAAGCAAATATATCACATTTCCGGTCCCCTTCGCACTGTATTGGATCTTGTTCGTTTTGTACGTCAATATTTTCTCTTCTTGATTAAAGTTTGTACCTTTTTTTTAACATTTAAAAAAAGGGAGGGGAGTGGAGAGTGAGAGTGGAGGGAGCGGATACAAGAGGAAAGCAGGAAATGGAGGAGGAAGAGGCGAGGCACTACTTTCCAGAGCCAGCCCTGCCTGACGGTGTCATGTATTTCTGAGACCCTAGCATTCTCCCCCCCCTCCTCCCCCTCCCCGTAGGTAACAGTATAAAGAGACCATGGGTGATTTAGGAGAGGGATAGACCTATCGCCTGTGTATGGCTGGGGGTCTGAGTGAAGTTTTCCGAGGGAGAGAGGAGGAGGAAGTGAGGAGGGACAGACAGGGGCAAAGGAAAGGTTACTTCCTCGGCTCCTGCGCCTTTGGTCCTTGCGTCTTGCCAGGCAGCCGGGGAAGCCCAGAGCAGTTCTGCGGGGCCTTCGGGTCCGGCACGCAGCCTCTTTTCCGGGGAAGACGTCCTCTGGGGCACTGGAGGGTTGGGGAGCTCAGTGTTAAGCGTCTTTCATGGGTCTTCCGAAATGAGGGGTTCAGAGAAAGAAAGCAAAACAAACAATCTCAAAATAAACCAGGTAAAAAAACCAAAACCAAAACCAAAAACATGGTGTGTGTGTGTGTGTGTGTGTGTGTGTGTGTGTGTGTGTGTGTGTGTGTGTGTGTGTGTGCGCGCGCGCGCGTGTAGTCCGCCTACCCCCAACCCGCAGGCTTCTTATTACCGCGGGGGTTGTCTTGGTTCTTTTTCCTCTTTATGGCTTCATTAAGGTTCAGTTTGTAATCGGGTCGGGACCCTGTTGTCCGGGAACTATTTACCCAGGAGGTGTTTTCGATTTTCCCCTCTTTGTTTCCCTTAAATTGTACCAAAAGGACGAATATATGTTTCCTAATAAGTTCTCCCTCTGTCTTCCCTTCCTCCTTTCCCTATTTTTCATTTTCCACTGGTCTCAAAACCTAATTTACCCGCCTAAGTATAATCCCCATCTACAATCAATTCATGTTGGAGGTTTCATCCGGGATATGGAAATCTTGGCCCTTCAGATCCAGTTACTTGCATTTTAAATTCCCCGAAGGTCCCTTTGGAGGACGGAGGAATTGTGGAAATTCCTAGAGTGACTTTACTCTGACCCAAAGATAAAACTCAAGATTAGGGCCCAACACTTCCCAGGCTCTAGAATTTAGTGTTAATTATCCAGACCAGAAGATGCTTTAACTGACCCCCCCCCCGCGCGAACACGCGCGCGCGCGCGCGCGCACACACACACACACACACACACACACACACACACACACACACACACACATCCCTGAGCTGACACGCGATGCACAGAAGAAGTAGGAAAGGAGGGGGGAGAGTATGGGAAAAGTCATGAATGGAAAGGATATTTTTTGCCGGCCACATAAAAAAAATAAATCATGTAATGTGAGCATTTTTTTCACCTTAATCAACTCATGGGGTACGATGAAAAGAACCTGGCATTTGATTTGAGTTAGTATTTAGGAAAATGTTAAAAGAAAATGACCCCAGACAACTGTTGGGGTAACGGGCCCATAATCCTCCCATAACAAAAACATAAGTGAGTATATATGGTGGCTAAACTTTAAACTCATCCCTAATACAAATACTAAATGCAGCACTAGGGGTTGAAGAATTGTTCCTTTCCCCAGCCCAACACCAAATAATCATGTTATGTGTGAATGTGTGTGTAAGAGAGAAGCAGCCGCAGGGGACGAAAAATAAGGACAATTACACTAGGTCAATGATGAACTTTTGCCATCCAGAATACAATGAGCTAGCTCTAAACATTGGGCTAACCTTAAATGACCTCACACCATTTTAATATAATTATCCTATTTCTCCTATGTGCCCCCTACTTTAAACGTAAGAAAATTAGTAATTATAAAATGTTTAAAGTCAAGTTTCCACTTAATAAAACATGTCATGTAGTTTATTTAAGTCAAGGTTGGCACTAGCATGACAGTATATATTGACTCTAAAGTGGTGAAGTTCTTCAGAAGTACTAATATAGTGGCCCAGACTGGTAAGATCAGTGTGCTTCCTTTTCACTATTTACTTCCTCCCTACTTACTAAGTACTCTCTCCCCCACTCCTCCCAGATTCCTACCTCGTTTCTCTACCCCTCCCTTCCCCCACTCTTATCCCTCCCTATCCCTTTCTCCTCCCTTCTTCCCCTTTCCTTCTCTCCCCCCCAATTCCTCCTTCTACTCCTCCCTATTTCTCTCCCTTTCACCCCTCCCCCATGCCCCCTTCTCATCATCACTTATAATGGTACACAGGGCTCCCTCTGAGGTGGACAGGCCCGGTACGTTTTCGTAGTCGGTCTAGCGTGAAATGATTCGGTGTAACCGGATTCTTGGGAAAGGACAGGTTACGTAAACATTTACTGATGTGGAGTAACTATACTATTTGTACTCTGATATGCAGGAAGGAAAGTGTTGATTAACACAGAAGAAAAAAAAGCGAAATTAGCTGATTGCATGCTCATAAGTGCAAGCTGTCATTGAACTGCTTTTAAAATAGACACAGCTGGGTGTTTGTGTTGAAAAATTTCTTGTGTTTTTGCTAATACTGAAATAAGCATGATTTTGTATACCAAACATTTTCAGATCATTAAAATTTGTAATCTGTGCTGGTTTTAAACACAAAGAAAAGAAACAGAATCATTTCGATGTAAAATTTGCTGATATTATATTAACTCAATCAGGTCTGTACAAATTGTGCATTGTGCCTCCTAAAATCTGTTTGATCAATTTAATACACAAAGTGCCAAACGTGGGTATTGTTTGTTAACATTGGACATTTTATTCAAATCCAAGCTCAGCAGCAAACAGGGAGACTTCTTGAATGTAGCTATAGCACTGCCTACTGAATTTTTAATGCTTTAAGGTGTTTCTGGGGTCAAAGCAGCATTTACATTACTTTTCAGTGTTGGATGAAATTGAAGGGGGTGAGTTTGAGGAAATGAGTATTTAATTTTTTTTTCCATTTTGGAATTGGGGAAACTGGTAACAAAATGATAGAAAAGCATTATTGACAACATGCAATAATTTTCTTTTAGTCTCCTCTCTGCCTTATTGACTAAAAATAAAATCTTGGACTTCCATTAAGAATGAAGCTTTATTTTTAGTTGTGACAATATATATCCATGTCAGTTAAGTATTATGTTTTGACTTACATAATAGGCATTTTAATTCACCTTATGAAACCTCATGCCAAACTAATAAAGGCTAGTTGTTTCTGCGAATATATCTAGTTGAATCCTAATTATTTTAAACTACAATTTATTCTTCGATATAATAAGAGAGGATATTGATGTTATTTATATTTATGCATGTAGGTGTTTTTCAGTAGAAGATCCACATTTCAGAAAGGGCTTTTTGCTCAAACTACTTCTGGCAGACCCATGAAAAGGACCCTGAAACAGAGGCACTGTCCAAATAGAAAGTGCTGGAGCAGAACACTTTGGGTCTCAGAATCCATCTTCCACCTGAAACAAGATTCAGAGATAGGACAAAAACCGGGGAAACGTTCTGCTCCCTTCACTGTTTATATTAGGCCGAACTCTTTAACCGGCAGTGGTGGCATTGCGTCTCTGTGGTGATTAGCCGGTGAAAACAGAGAGCATCGTTGTCCAGTTAACTCAGTCCACCTTACTCTGAACAAAATTCCTTTTGATTTGATTTAAAAAAAAAATTCTTACCTTAATCCCGCCCCTTCCTTCCCCCACCCCTTTTTCAGGAATAATGAAGTTCTCTTATATTGAATAAAAAACAAGGGCAGCAGCAAATTTCTCCCTTCCTTACTCTCTCCCCTCCTCCCCTTCCCTTCGATCTCCCTTCCCCCAGAATATTCTACAGGCCTCGCAAAGCTGTTCTAATCTAAGAAACGCTTCAGAAATTTATGTTTCATCAGCCTTGAGTAACTGGTATTTAATAACCACGTTTTGATAGCATTATGCGTCCATGTAAGGAGCCTGCAGATTTCATTTTACCATTCAGTGATGACATATTAAATACCTTAGGGGCTGCTATTTATCTCGTTAGTTCTGGGCTTCCCTTGTTTGGTTCCTGTTACCTGCAGAATTCAGGGAGAAGCCTTTCTATTTCGCTAGACTCCATCCTTAGAGAGCAGGCTGTCCCCCTGTAGTCTGCAAAGACGTAGCTCGAGATGCTATCTCCACGGGGTGGGAGGTAGACCTGCATAGGTATCCAGGGTCGGTTTTTTTTCCCGCTCCAGATAGATCATTGAAAAGAGATCTCTCCTCTCTCCAGCCAACTCCTCTCTAATCCCTAACAGCTGGGAACAGTGCTAACATTAGTGATTAGAAGTTACTCTTTAGCGTGTTGTATCCTTCTTCTGTGGGTTTTGGTTACAGGTTATACGATTAGGTTTGCGAGAACAGTAGTGAACTAAACTTCCCAGTAAGAGGTCTTCACACCAGGGGAGTGTTACTTTGCTGCAGCAGCCCTGCCTCGTCACTCATTAGGGAGCTGCAGGTTGTCAGCGGCTGCTCTCAGCGCGCGCACACACGCACACACTCACACACACAAACCCACCGCACTAAAACTAAATTAAGAAGCCGATGATTAAGACAAGCGTCTACGAGGCCTGTCATTTCAGCATCCTTCCATCATAACATTGTGGCACCGGCAAATTTGCTTGGGAAAAAAAAAAAATCTATGGGAGAGCCTCCTATTTGAGATAGGAGAAATGTTTAACTTCTGTAGGCTGGGAAAACATTTTGGAGCCAAAAGAGGCAAAGATTAAAAAGAAAAGAAAACGGGCACGTCAATGACCAATGGGGCTTCCCTGGCAGGTCTCTCTCCCCTCTCTCCCGCTGACTTGAATCTCTGCACTTCCAGAAGGCAGGTATGTAGGCATGAAACAGAGTCCACTCGAAGACCTTGGAAAGCAGGTACCGTGGGAGAAGAAATAGGAGGCAAACACCAGTTACTGAGAAATTCTCAACATGACTCCAACCCAGTGACTAATGAATGAATGTGCCTTGATTTGGAAGGTTGTTCGTCCTTTTAAGACTCTTCTTAATAAAACCCCTGATCATATAACCCCTACTCTTTATAAGTTTTAAAATTCCTTTTATATAAGACCACTGAAATTCTCTTTCTTCTCTACTTTTACCACCACCACCACACCATCTCCTCCTCCTTCTCTTCCTCCTCCTCCTCCTCCCCGTTTTCTTCCTCTCTTCTCCCTCTGCCCTTTCTCCAGCTCGGTAGCAGCTAGATGCATTCTAGCTTTCTGCTAGATTTTCATGAAAGAAATTGCCCTCTAGGTGGCAAAGAGTCTCTTTCCAGGCCTTCTAGAGGCCATGAAATAAACCAATACATTTCAAAGATTCTGATCCCTCATCTTACTAGTTAAAGATTGGCTTCCACCTTGTCCTTCAGAAAGGTCAGAATAAGAGCCCAAGAGAAAGACAGACAGAAAAAAAAAATGTGGTTTTAGGTGACAGACAAAGCTATGGGAGATTTTTTCTGTAATTGTAAACCAGATATAAGGGAAAATGAGGATTGGCAAAAACAAACAAATAAACAAAAACAAGTTAGGAAAGTGCTACTATAAATTTTCCTCTGCAGGAGTGCTGAGAAAAAAATAATCCTAAATAAAGGAGACTGAAAGCAAAACATCCTGGACCTAAGGTGGTCAGATTCAGAGCTATTTTCCTTGCATTCGTTTTTAATGACCTGGAACTTCCATTTAATTTCTAGTTGGTGCTATGAACTCTCATTTTGGAAAGATATTTGAGGAGAGAGACAGAGACAGAGACAGAGAGACAGACAAAAATGGTTCCTCTCCAGTCTCCAGTTCTTTACAACTTTCCAAAACATTCAAGAAACTCATGCAGGTGTTAGGAAGAAGGGTAAACCCAATATAAATGGGTTATAGTGAATCTCCAGGCTTGGTTAGATTTTTGTTAAAATGTGGTTCAACTTCTATCCACCCTATGCTTCCATACAAACTCCATCATAGCTACCAGATTTGATTAATGTACATTGAAAGCCAGTTCTTTTTCAGTACAAAGAGTTCTCTGCCTTCATCTTCAGGTTCTATGTGAGAAAAAATAGAGCTCAGAGAAAAATACATAGGCTATGGGTGTGGGGCAGGATGCATATTTAGCTGCTTGTGAAATAATATTAATATTATCTTTTAGGAGTCGTTAATATGGGAGAAATTAAATAATTTCCAGATGGATTTTTAAAAAAAAAGTTACTTGGGTGAGGTATTTAGTGAAGATAAAAAGGAAAATTATTCCTTCCCCTTTATCTTTCTCTCATCATTCTCTTCTTTCCTCTCCTCTCCTTTCCTTTCTCTTTTCCCCCTTTCCCTTCTCTCCCTTACTCCCTTATCCTTACATGCTGAACAATTTGAATCATGTGGGGGGCAGAGTTTCCAGAGTCATCACTTCTCCTATACCCACCTGAAAACTATACCTTCCCTGTGCCTAAATTTGTTGGCCTGAATCCCTTAAAGCGCCGTAAAGCCTTACTCCTTTCCAGCTCCCTCCGGAAAAGTGGAGATGGAGCTGGGTTCTTCTCTCTCTCTCTTTGTCTCAGATAGCCCACTGAACAGAGAAACAGAGGGCCCTGTTTCAGGCTCTTTTCCTAGCTTTCCCCCTCCCCCCACTTAAAACTCTTCACTCTAGACATCTTACATCAAAGAAAAAGTGAAATACTATTTTGTTTCTTTTTACCTAAAAGGTCAGCAGTCTCAGTGTATTGGAAGGTGATGGGGAGATAGTTTTTCTTGTTTTTAAAGGAAAAGTAGTTGAAAATTCTAGTTGAAAAACGATTTTAACTGGTAGGCACAATTATGTTTGAGACTGCTTTGCCTCCCAAGGTGTCAAAATCATCCCAACCTTGCTTGTGCTTTCTCTATAGCTTTCTGCCTTTGGGAAAAGGGGCTTTGGTGATCTAGTGGGTTGGACACTAGGTGGAAAAGGGCACTAGTAACTTTTTTCTGTTATCCTTTTAAAACAAAAGAACACGATTCCTTAATTTTACAAGAATGACTTAATTTTTCTTTAAAAAAAAAGCCTAAATGACTTTTTCTTTTCTGGATCTGCCGTAATTGAAAGGTGGGAGAGAGCGAATTTACTCCCTCCCCAATTTGATCCCTGATATCAGAATCTTATAAATTACTACTTTTCTTCTTGAATCTTAACCTGTTTTTCAACTACAAAACAGAAGAGTGAGGAAGACAGTCCCTCTTGTCTTCTCTCCTCCTGTCTTTAGAGTTAAAACCTCCTGTCTCAGTAAGCGGTCTGATGCCCAGATTTCTTGGGCTCTAGCACAGCACCTAGTTGACTTCTTCCAAATGCTGAGGTCCTTGCCCCATCACTGGAGAGTCAATGAACAAGACCTGAACCCTTTACCTCTTAGCTAAACATCGGGATAAGCAGGGAACTGCTTAGCCTGGATATCTGATGTCTGCTACCCGAGTCCCAGTACAAAGTATGGTCCACTCGGCTGCTGGCTTTTCTTAGAGGAAGTAAGGTACGGTGCCCAGGCTAGATAAAGCTAACCTATCAACTACAGGTTAGGTAGTAAAAAAAAAAATCATAGAGAGTAAGAACTAGGGATTTAAAAAAAAATTAATCAGTAGATAAATATTTCTCTAACTCTTCGTTTATATGCACACAAAAGCCACATCGATTTGGCTGGAAAGGCTCACAGTCTAGATAGATTTTCGTTATCTTTCTCCCATTAAAAACAAAAACAAAAACAAAAACAAAAACAAAAACAAAAACAAAAAACACCTCAGTTGTTGGAGTGCAGGTTGGTAGCAATTAACACAAAAATGAAGCCAATTCCTCGACTCATCTCACCCACTTGCATCTCTTAAGTCAGAGCTTCAGCTGTAAGTTTAGAATCGTCAGTGCTCGGTCCAGGTCTACATGGATTTTGTAGTTGTTATTGATAGATTTTGTTCCACACTCAGATCACTTCTCTTGCAGCTACAACTGCCAGCGATGTGGGTTAAGTCACATCGCAGGAACCTGGGGGTTACTGTTCGGAGCAAGCTTCCTACTTTGCTTTGAGTCCTTGGTGAAGGAAGGAGGCATTCCTTAATAAATCGATTCGTGCCCGTTGTAATCTTTAGTTTGCTGATTTGTTTTGGTGTTACTTAAGGGTGTGTTTATACCTACTTTCCTGGCTTTGCTGAAGATTTCTAGATACTTTTGGGGAATGCTTTTCTATGTATAACTCACACCAAAACCAATATAACAATAGTATACAGATAATTGTTCTAATTGCGTGTGTCTATATGAAGGAAGGGTTAGGGTGTTAGAAGTTATGTAATTATGTGCATATATACATAGGTACACACACAATCCAATTTTAGTTGCACCATATTGTCTATTCCCCTTTTTTCCCTTGGTAAATATTACACTTCACTCCTCTTCTTCCTCCCTCCCGAGCTCCCCTCCCCTCCCGTAAATCTGTGGTCAACTAGTCCCAACATGTTGGACGCCCAAGACGGACAACAAAATCATTATAGGAAAATGATAAAGTCCTACCACTCAACTCAAGAAGGTTGGTGCGTCTGGGGTGTTTGTTACCTTTCTGGCTTCCTATTTTGCAAAGCACAGGCGTGCCCGGGTGTGCACACACGCGCACACCCTGAAGCTCTTCCGCAGTTCACCTCATCTCGTAGTTCAGGTCCTAGCCTCTTCGCATTGCTGTCTTCACTGGGTGTGGTACGGTGCCATGTGTGCATGTGCACGGGTGTGTATATGTATGTGTATGTTTGTGTGTGTGCATGTGTAGGGGGAGACAGTGGGAAGCAGCTGATTTTCGACATTTCAAAGGGACTCTATTTATCAATGTTACCGAAGTGTACGTTACTGGAGAAACAACAAAACAGGCATAGAGCTGCAATTTTCAAGAAAATAGGATCCCCAATATAAAAATAAAAAGTAGCAGATAAGATGTATAATTCAATCAAATTATACAAAATTGCTTGAAAATCCAGAACAGTAGCGATCCATTATGCCTGTGTTTTATTAGTGACAAGTACAATTACTCTAAAATAAAGAACACTGGTGAATATATAATTGGCTGTAATCATGTTAGTGTTTGAATAAAAATGACGGGAACATTTAACACTTTGACAACAAAATGTTCAGAAATAACTTATTTATTCAAACAGTTTTTATTTTCCACTAAGTGAAGGAGAAACACAGTTTGCTGAGGAAAATCAATGACTTTTCCCTGCAATAAATAAATATCCAAAAGGGGAAAAAAATAACCCCACACCTCGATATTATTACTATTATTATTTTTAACCAGCAAGAAGCTTAATAAAGTCTCTGGAGTCAGCTTCCCGACTCTCGCTTAATTCTGAACCCAAGGTGCGCCACCTAGAGGGTAATCTAAGCATCTTCTTGCCAACTGCAATGCCGGGAGGTGACCTCGGAAATCAAAGTTAATATTCCTTTGCAAATTGCTTTCCTACTAAGATCCCCACTCCCACCCGCCCCCACTGTCCTCCAACCGTCGTCACAATATTTTCTTGGTAATTGCTTTGCGCGATTCCATCTCGTTGGCAATTGAGAAAACATCAGCATCTCTCATCAGCTCCGTGCGTCTGCAAGCACTCACCAGGAAGCTGGAAAAAGGAGAGTAGGAGAGGAAAACTTAGATTTAAAGACCATTCACCCTAGACAACATGATCCCTCCACCTCCAGCACGGCTGCCCCGCTACAGGACCTGGTTTAGGGAAGCGATTATTGTTTTTAGTAGCAGCCCATTCCAGGGCTTTGCTAGATAATTATTTGGACTTTTGGACCCCTCCTTCCCCAGAATGGGGTTGGGAAGAGAGAGAGAGAGAGAGAGAGAGAGAGAGAGAGAGAGAGAGAGAGAGAGAGAGAGAGAGAGAGAGAGAGAGAGAGAGAGAGAGAGAGAGAGAGAGAGAGAGAGAGAGATTTAAATTATAAGTGACCCCCCCCCTTCCCCACAACTCTGTCCTCCCTAGGAGACAAATGATTCCTTTAATTTTCTAAAATGGATGGAATGGACTCCTGAGTAATATGCAATCCTGGCAGTAGAAAAGTGACCTGTCTGGCTGGTGATGGTTAACTCATTGTTAGTTCTTCGGATTAGCAACATTTGCCTTTTTTTTTTTTTAATAAGAGTACAGGGGTGACTCTTCCTGGGTTTTCACCATCTTATATCTCTAACCTGCCACCGGGAAGGTTTTGCAAGTTAACTTACCCATTTTTAGCTTCTTGGGTATTCAGGCCAATCTTCCAGTCTGCAGAAGACTCTCTCCCTAAAGGAAGGATACTTGTTTTTTGCTTAAAGTAGATTTTTTGGCAGTTGGAAATGTTGAATAGGTGGGGTCTCCAGTGGAATTTCAAAAGATAAATAATATTAATAACAATGATAGCTAATGCCTTCATCAACAGCAGGCAATCTGCTGACAGTGTTTACAAATATATCCTCCAGCAAGTACTCATATCACCAAGTCCCCATGTGTCTATGATTTGCTTAATGTCCCCTTTTATATACACATAATCTTATTTACGGTTGATGTGCACTGAAAATGTGAGGAGTGAAAAAAGTTTGAATATGTGTATATAACCCTGAATGTTGTTAGAATTCAACTAAGTTCTCCACCCAACTTCCCACCCCTCTCTCTCTGTAGAAGATAAAAAAAAGTGTGTTGGGAAGGCAGGAGGAAACTTATTTTCTAGATGAGTTTCAAAGTGTTCAGTTTCCTGAAGCTTAGGGCTAATTTAAAATTACGCTAATGGGAAGATTCATATAAGTGAATTCCCCCCTCTTTTTTTTAAAATCACATACTACATAGGTTATTCCAACCCCTGTTTATTTTTTGAAAGGGAGGAAATAATTTTGGCGGCATTGACAAAATCTCCAAGAATGATGTTCCATTCCCCATCACTCTTATATCAACACTACCTCCTCTCTAACCCATGCAATCCAACCCCCAGCAACTAAAACCTCTCTCTTCAATGTTTCATTTTGTTATATGCAAAAATGAGTGTTTCCAATTGTAACTAACAGGTCTATCATTTCCCTCCCGCATTATATTAAACGGCAGATGTTAGCCCTTTTCTACGTGTTTAGGCTGCTAATGCAAACCACTTAACACAACAAAAATGCTCATCTTTGGAGTTTTTCCCAAGGCCAGCCATGGATTCAGGCATCATTTTTCTTTCTTTTCAGGGTACTTCACCCCACTTTTCTTGAGGTGGAGAGTGGGAGAGGAGTCTAGGAGCACAGAGAATGTATAGGGTGGTTGTGGTGGGAATAACTTCCCTTCCTTTGTCATGTACTGTGCAGCCCTAACTCGAATTATAGCTTTTGGTTCAGATGCAGATGTTCTTGGAAGATAGATTCCTCTATTGCTTGCTCTTTACTTTTTCCATTTCTTTCCATCAACTATATGCAGGCCTTAACTTGAGCCTGTAGAGGCAGCTTTGGAAACACCTCAGTGTTTCTGAAGGAGAACACACTTGTATTCCTTTTTGTTGGGGAATTGGCTATTTGGGCTGATTTTGTGGGGGTAAGGCTTATTTTATATTTTGAGGAAATATTTTTGGGGTAAACAGCCATTAATTTTTGCTAACAATTCCCTGAGCAGTCAAACAAGGATATTTAAACATGGGTAGTGACCTTTGCCAAGATTCTTATATTTCCCTATCAAACCCAGATAAATTATAAAGACCCATTAAACTTAAGAGTAAATCTTATTTAGAAGAAAAAGAGAAAAAAAAGGAGAAAAAATAATTTTCACCCTAGTAATTAAAATAATACATATGCATGTACATATTGCTAATTACTTCTGCATATAACATATATTAGACACAAATATGCATATAAATGTTCAACATGTGCATATATTTATATATGTATATATTGTATTTCTAAGCATGTGTGAATATGAGATGATATATAGTTGATAGGTAGATAGATAGATAGATAGATAGATAGATAGATAGATAGATAGATGGATGGATGGATGGATGATAGATAGTTAGATAGATGAATATCTTCAGAAACATGAAAGTTGTCCACAAAATACTTTTATAGTTTTATTGTTAACTCTGAATAAAATCCTCAGTGCTGGTTTGGTGGGTTCAGAATATTTCATTCGAACGGCAGCAGTGCCATCTAGTGTTCATTCTTTTCAATAGCAGCGGTGGAGACGGTTGATTTTCTGTTGCCGAAAGGCACTTGACCAGAGACCTGACCTTGTTTTCTAAGGAAGTTGGATCATCACTTGCATGAAAGTTGACATTCTACCCTTCCACTACCCTAAGTAATTTCATTCTTTTCCCAAACCGTAGATAGGGATCAGGTAGGCCAGAAGTGTAGGTAATATGAATAAATAAGATGATGAAAAGCATCATAGTGGCTTCTCTGAATAGGCATTTTCATAGAGGCAATCTGAAAACAATGCTGGTTTCATTATTTTAAGAGAGAGAATTTTGGTATCATATATTTTGTAATTGTATTTTCACAAAATAGTTTTGCTAGTGAATCTTCAAATGTATTCATGATGAGATAATAAAAAGTAGAAGATATAAATAGATATAGAGCTAGTGATGATGGATAAAGATATTTATTAAGCACTTAACATGTCCCAATTTTTTCCTAAGCACTAGAGATATGTGCAAAAAAAGATAATCCTTACCTTCTATTCTAATGGGAGAAAACATGAGGAAGACAATATATAAAGAGGAACCAAAAGGTTTAGGAAGATAGCTTGTTGATGCTGAATTTTCCTTAGTTTCCCAATGAATCTAGCCCTCCCAAACAGAGACCCATCCTTGGGTAAATGTATGAGGGATATTATTATTCACAACATAAAATAGAAGAAGCCTAAAGATAAAGGGTCACAGCAACTCTGTTAATATATATTCTTTAAAATGTTTTATATCCCCAAACCTAGGTATCTAGAAGAACCAAGGGAGATGGATATAGCTGCCATTAGATGGACTAATTTTTACCCATTCCAGAGCATTTCCATATATAGGCTCTGGGAGGGAGGATGAGGGGGGAGTTTTTGATTCTGGTAAGATGCTTTTATAATTTAATAAATCTGTAATCCTATCAAAGTGTTTGTTCCTTTGAGCAATGAAGATCAAACCTCACCCATTCCTTCTCATCTTAGTTGACTCTTTATGTCCTTCAATAAATCATCCAAAGGGAGTTCCAATGAAAGGTTCTTCTTCTGGAACTTTTGACATTATGGGGACACCACATGTTGGAACATGTTGACTGTCCATCAATTCTTGCTCGGTTTCCACAAATGATGAATTGACCTCCTTTTATGGTCCAACATCTCCTTTGTAAAATCCTTTACGTAACTTCTCATGTGTGGTAATATATTTTGGTTTAATTACCAATTGTGTCCTTTGGATCATCTATAGATTTAGTTTTTTAGAGATTGGTGTTCCACTATTAGCAGCCATATAGTAACACTGTGAGAAAATTGGTGTCATCCAAAACACTGGGCAATTTCCCTAATTCAATATAGCCTAGTTTTCTATTATAAACCTAGTTCATATAATAATAGTTATATATAACATATAAATATGTATATGTTACAAGTATGTAATTATAGGTGACATTTATGCAGAATATGTTTATCCATTTTACAGATTTCATTTAATTTTAATGACAATTTTATCATCATATTTTATTATAATCTATTCTTTTCCCCATCTTAAAAATGAGGAAACTGGGTTCCATAAAGGCAGAGGTCAAAATACACTTTCTTTCAAGGCAAGAACTCAAGACTTTCTCAGTGGCAGTAGTGCCACAAGAAGATGGAACAAATGGGCATTAAATGGGCTGTGGTCTATTTCCTTTTTTGTGTGACCAAGTTCCAATGAATAAACACATGAAGAAGAAAGATAAAGAACCAGGAGCCATGACTTCAGGGATTCTTAACCTAAGGTTCATAAACTTAATTTTTTTTATAATCGTATTTCATTGTATATAATTGTATGTACTTGATTTCTTTGGTTATGTGTATATATTTTCATGAATTTAAAATCATTATTCTGAGAAGGGATCCATAGATTTTACTAGATTGCCAAAAGGGTACACAACACATATACAGAGAGAGAGAGAGAGAGAGAGAGAGAGAGAGAGAGAGAGAGAGAGAGAGAGAGAGAGAGAGAACTGCTACATAGGAAAAGGTAGGGAAGTAGGTTTGGTAAGAATAAACCAATTTTTTATTGTTTTATTTTTGAGTATTAACTCATTCACTACTATTGAAATGTCTTTCTTCCTATTGAAGAATAAGGGTTAGCTTGCATTTATTATTTAACATTCATTAAAGCAGTATCAATTGATAAAGTACCTACCATGAATCAGCCACTGGGGTTGCAAAAAGTAATTAAATACTTGCCCTCAAGGAACTTCCATTCTATTATCTTCACTCCAAAGGCCCCCTCCCAACCTCATGTCCCTCCACTGTAGTCTTCTTTTGGTGCATTTTCATGATTAATATCTCATCAATGTGTCATAGACAATTTTCAAGGTGTCCTAAAAGAATACAGAAATGATGAGCCCTTATTCGTTTCTATGTTTTGTCCCTCTTTCCCTGTATCTGGTTTCAGTGCAAATGAAAACTCAGACTCTTTACTATTTACCAACTCATTGGCAAGCACTCAGCTCTATCTTGCTGTCCATCCAGGAAAATCATAGTGTGGGGAAGGGAATAAACTGAATACAAAGCTGAAGCAGCTGTATTTGAGTTTCTCCAACATGTTCCCGTCTCCTCATGATGATGATTATTTGTTATTATTATTTTCACAAGCACTGTGAACGTAGTCTTCTGTGGAAACAGAGCCAGGGGTATTTTGGCTGTAAACAGCCCAAATTCTCTCTCTACTTCAGTTTCCCTAGAAATAATTTCCTTCAGGAAGAAGTTGAGAAAGAACCTTCAAGTTCTGTGTCTCTGAGCTAATACAGTTGCTTATTTATATTTGTTTGAAGAGAATAAAATTCAGTGAAGGATGCAAATGTATTCAATATAGAATATACTGGTCTACCTGCTTTGGGCAGAAAAGAAGACTGGACCAAAATTCTAAATCCGACCTGGAGTCAGTTGGCGGACATTTTACTCTGTCATCTTGATGAATACTAATAAAAAACTAACAAG
This sequence comes from Dromiciops gliroides, assembly GCF_019393635.1. NCBI lineage: Eukaryota > Metazoa > Chordata > Mammalia > Microbiotheria > Microbiotheriidae > Dromiciops > Dromiciops gliroides. Next base: position 204,143,869 of record NC_057862.1, read on the forward strand.
TTATTGGTAAATGCCCACAAGCACACCCGCATCCACATCCATAATTTAACATTTGCTTCCACCAACCCATCATAGTGGCTAAGGGCTAAATAAGTTTTTAAAGTACTTTAGGTATATAATCTTATTTAATTTTCACAACAGCCCTAAAATGAAAATATTACTATCATCCTCATTTTGGGGGAGATGAGATGAAGCTGGAATGTCAGCTCACTTTTATTTATTAATTATTTTTAGTGAGGCAATTGGGGTTAAGTGACTTGCCCAGGGTCACACAGCTAGTAAGGGTCAAGTGTCTGAGGCCCGATTTGAACTCAGGTCCTCCTGACTCCAGGGCTGGTGCTTTATCCACTGCACCACCTAGCTGCCCCCATCCCCATTTTATAGGTGAGGAAAATGAGACACAGGGAAGTTAAATGACTTAACTCAGAGCTATGCCCCTGACTATGTCATGCTGCCACACATCCAAACCCTTTCCATTCAAATATTAATTAAACTATTAACATTTCAACTTCAGTGAGAGAGATCTGAATTTGATTCTTAATTATGACAGATATTAGTTGTATGGTTACCATATATGGATTAAAATGTACTAAGAGTGCATTGTAAGGCCCTTTAATCTATGTATACATATTTATCTGTCAATTTAATAGTTAAACCTACATTGCCATCTCAAAAGCTTTGGGTCCACATAAAAAGGTCATCTTGTCTCACCGACATATGTATAAGAGTATTCCTTTCTCCCATTTTAATCCATTGTTCTTCTTAACACTCTGAGCCCTTCCCCCATGTCACCCTCACGCTTATCCTATCCCCTCTCCCCTTCTCCACAACTAACTTGTAGGAAAGACTTTGGTAGCTACGATTGTCATATTTGCCTAGCTCAACCTACTCAAAAGAAATAGCTTTAGAAAAGCCATCTCATGGATTTGTGATCCATAAGAGTGCTATTACATGCAATTTCCTCTACATAAAACAAAGGCATATTTATTTCTTCACAAGGACTTCTAAGAAGGCTAATGGCACAGTAATGAGAAGGGGAAAAACCCTATCCTTAGACAACAAACCCCCCCAAATGACAGAAGCATTGGAACCCCCTTAAAGGGCAGAACCAAACTATTATTCTGTCTGTAGAAAGCTTTATTCCCCTAGATACCCTGATTCCTTCTCCACCACCCCTTATATCTTCCTTGTATAGCCACCAGTCAATATCACATGAACCAGCTACAGCTAAAGCTGATATTTATTTCTTGACACTTGACCCAGAGAAATGCTTGACAATAGCATTCAGATTCAATTCCATTTCATATGTTAAAAACACCATCAATCATCCAGCATGTAGTGCTTCATCTTGCCCTTGGTCCAGCAAATTTGTACAGATTATTTTTTTCTTTTCTTTATTCCTTTCCCCAATGCCTCTCACAAGAGGGAAAACAAGAGGTAGAAGCTTCAGGAAAGCAATTTTTGTCTCAATACAAAGACCAACTTCCTCATACTTAGAAGTATCTCAAAATTCAATGAATTGCACCAGTTTATACTGAGCACCCAATTAATGGAGGTCTTCAAGTACAGACTGAAGGACAACTCGTTAGGATGCTGTAGAACAGGAATTCTCAACCTTTGTTTGTGTGGATCATGGATCATTTTGGCAGTCACATAAAGCCAATAGAAAGCTCTTCAGAATATTTGTTTTGAATGCATAATATTGGAAATTTGAACCCATAAAAATATAAAGGAAACCAATTATTGAAATAAAGATATATTTTCTTCACCATTTAAGTTCACAGACCCCTTGAAATGTATCCATGGACTCCTTGGCAGTGCTGGTAATCATATTTCTAGATAAACTTAAGTTTGGACTAAAACCACAGAACCTCAGTTTTGGAAGGAGCACAAGATTTTCTAATCAAATCCCTTCACTTTATAAAGAAATTGAGGCCCAAAGTCATAGTCTTAGTAGCAGAGTCACGACTAGAAATCAAGTTGGTCTCCAGAATCTAATTCAGTGCTCTTTCTATTATGATATGGTGAGAATTAGACAGTAACAAATGTTTGATAATCATCATAGAATCCCTCAAAGATCTTAAATTTCGAAACAAGCTTAGAGATTATTTGATCTTATCATTTGCATTCAAAAAGTGCATTTATACGAGGTACCAGAAGACCATAGATATTAAATGATTTTCCAATGGTCACACAGGGCTAATTTAGTGATAGAACAGTGTTTTGAAGCCAGATATTCTGCATCCTAATATAGAAATAATGATAGATACTTCATCCAGTCATTCATCAACTACTATGAGATCTCTGTGGAATTATAGGAGATCCTGAGGTCTGTTGTCTGTGACTTAGTTCTTTGTTTTCCATCATACTTCCTATACTTCTTCTTACATATGTATGTATATATGAATGTATACATATGTATGTGTGTATACATATATAAGAGGAAGTGTAAGAAGTATGTATTATGTAGTATGTAGGAAGTATATATACACACACACACACTTATATATGTATGTATATGTGTGTGTATACACAACATATCATGGGGCCAAGAAAGATTCTTCCTTGCAGACTATTAAAATCACAGAGAATTTGGTCCACTAATGACAGATAATGCTTTCTGAGAAAGGGTATACATTTCCTTTCACATCAGCCCTGGTGCACAATAAAAGCTAGATGCATATGATCCAGTGCCTAAGTCTCTTGCCTTAGAAAGAAGACCATGTTTCCTAGATCAAGCTAGTAAATGCCTCAGGTGGGACTTGTCTTTCTGACTATTAAATACCTCGCATTGTCTGCTGTGATAGGAAGTTTAAACAGGCAAAATGGAGCCAGTCACACTGTAACCAAGAGCTAGTATGGGATACTGGGAAGAGTGCCAAAATATTGAAAACAGAGGAATTAGCTTATTTATATTAATTTGTCCAAGTCACTTAGATTCTTTTGGTTTCAATTTCCTTGTGTTAAATGAGATAGTAGGACCACATGACTAATGAAGTCCCTCTTACCTCTAAATCTGTGCTCTTATGAAATTAGTTTCTCATGATCAGGGACCAGGTCTTTGCATCCATCACAGCACCTGCAATTTGCTTTGCACAGAACTAGAGATCAACAAATATTTTTTGAATGAATAACAGAAAGAATGAACAGAATGATTTGAATTCCAGGACCAATAGTTTCGATTTCATCCTGTAGTTAAGTGGAGACTCAATAGACATATTTGAGAAGTAGAGAAAGGGTTAGGAGCTAGACCTCTGACTACACTGGTATAAAGAACTAAAGGATGAAAAAACTTCTACTACTAATATAGGTTGGCACCTTCTTTACAATATACATACCTGATTTTCCCAGGGTCATATAACCAGGATGTATCAGAGGTAACACTTGAATTCAGGTCTTTTTGACTCTGAGGGAAGCTCTCTATCTCTCTATCCAATATACCATGATGCCACTCAGTCAAGAGATTTGAAATTGTTGTTTTAGGAACTTGAATTAACAATATAGTTTCCATTTTCACAGAGAAGTACAATTGAGTGTGACTCTAGTTATCAAAATCTCTCAGGAAAATGAGTTGGGTTTTTTTTTTACAATTGAGTTTCCCTAGAAAATTAATCGTTTGTCTTTGTGGTACAAAAACTTTAAAATTTTACAAATTTATCATACAACTCCCCCAGATTCTTAAACAAAGTAAATTGAATATAATTTATTTTTCCCTTAAAGACAGGGTTATCTGACAGTTTTTATTTATGATTTCTTGAAATATATTATTCATTTTTTTAAAAAAATCATGGTTTCTAGGAAATCTAATGTTTTAAAATTATTTTCCTTTGACTTGTTTTCCAGGTTAGTTGTTTCCAGGTATATTTTAGGGTGAGATGCTTGGTGCTCTGTGGTCATTATCTGGGTCTCCTTGGTCCCTGGGCTAACCTGCATCTTCAGGGGTTATATCTTCTCTGATTTTTGATGTTTAAAGTGATGGATCTTCTAGACCATTTATGCCATTTGAGAACAGACTGAAAGGAACCTTAGATCCCTAGACTTGAGTTTGGCTTTTTCTATGTCAAACTGTGCTTGTGTTTTTGAACTATTTTGTCCATTTGAGATAAGAGTGAGGTTCATCTGATGTCTGAACTATCCTGGTCTAGGTCCCGTCACATAACTGAGATAATTGTAGCTCCCTGGTCCCAGCATATACCTGCATGAGGATGGTGGTGGATTGAAAACCAGATAGAATAGCTCATGACAAATGAAGAGATGGCTAGGATTCCAAGACCTCTATAAAGGAAGGCTATGGGGTAGAAGGGGGTAGATTTTGCTCCACCCTCCTGACCTCAAATTTGAGGGACAGAAGCAACTGAGGGTACTGATGAAATCTAAGTTCCACAGCTAAAATAATCTCCATAATCATGTTTCTTGGTGATAAGCTTATCCTAGGGGGAGGGGGGAATGTAGGGAGGAAGATATAATAATATGGATAGTGACGTGGAAATAAAGCAGAGCAGCTAGTGGCAAATACTTTAGCTGCTTTAGACATTTTGGTATGTTGTTTCATCATTATCATTTTATTTCATATAATTATGAATTGTTTTATTACATGTTCTTTGATTCACTCATTATTAAGAATTTCATCATTATGTCTCCATATGGGTCTGTGTCTTTTGTTTGGGATCCCTGAGCCAATGATTCTTTTTATTGTTTTGTGGTCTGTAAAGGGTTCATTAACTATTTCTGTCTTTACATTTATTTGCAATATCTCTGTGTCCTAATATATGGCCAGTTTTGGTAAAATTCCTAATAATGCTGAGAATTATTTATAGCTCTATTTTTCAAGTTATGATTTTCCCTCTCTTCTGCTGTAAACACAGCGCTATGTTCCTTAAGTTCCTTTCGATTATTCTTTTTTAAGGTCGTCCTTTTCCCAATGACTTTCTTCCTCCCACCTCTGAACTCCTCCTCCCATTAGTTACTCTTTTTCCCTTTGGAGTTCTGCCTATTCGTTTTTTTTTCTTTCCAGATTTAATCTACCTATTTAATTCTCTTACTCTCTTCATTATCTATTTATTCAACACCCCTATTCCCTGGTTCCTGGCCCCTCTAATTATCTAGTCTCTATTCTATGTATTCCTCATGAAATCATAATTTCCAAATTATCTATTCTGGGCTCGCCCCTCTTGGAGGTTTCTCCTACTGCCTTGTACTGCTTTCTTCCAGGATTCCTCTTTTCCATTGTGTTTTGCTTTCAGAACAAAGCCAATTCATGTGGTTGACAGAGAAGATAGTGCCCCATGGGCAGACTCCCTCTTACTATCTTCTTGATTATGCAGCCCACCACTGATATCCTCCACATAGTTACATTTTCTCCATTTGCCTCAAAATCTCCTTCTGGAATCCATGCTCTCCCATTCTCCCAAGTACCAGTTGCTCCCAAGAAATCCAACTTCCTACCTCCTGAGGTAAGACAAGTGACCTTTTCAAATGCCAAATTCCTGAGGCCACAACTAGCACAAGGCCCCATTTCCCTTCACAAAACACCTCTCTTCTCCCATAGAAGTCTGCATCAGTGAAACCTTCTCCTACTACTAAAGAAAGGCCTCCCTTATTTTTCTTTCCCTTTTTAATGCTTCTCTTTTCTTTTCACTTCCATTCAAATTCATCTCTTCCAGAGATCACATCTCCCCCATTCATGATCATGGATTTGATCCATGCACATCACACCTTCCTCTCTATTCCCCTGGTCCCCTCCTTCCCTTTTATTTGCCCTCTCATTCTGTAATGTAGTTTCTCTGTCTGTCTGTCTGTCTGTCTGTCTGTCTGTCTGTCTGTCTGTATTTCTCTGTCTCTCTCTCTGTCTGTTTCTGTCTCTGTCTCTCTGTCTGTCTCTGTCTCTGTCTCTCTGTCTGTCTCTGTCTCTGTCTCTCTGTCTCTGTCTCTGTCTCACACACACACACACACACACATTCAGCCATAGGTAGTGATGCCAAGTTTTGCTGATAATCCACCAGGCCCATATCTTCACTGCTACCTCCACTTGACTTCTACTTCTACCTCTATCTCTCTGTGTAATTACTGGTCTCTTTGTTGTCACTGTTGCTGTCACTGTTCCTGTTGCTTTCTTTGACTGTTGCGGTCATTCGCCCTTCCTATATTTCTGTTGTCTGAGGTATATAAAAAACAAATAATCTTTTCAGGTCTGGTTTTCTTTCTAAGAGTGTTTCACAAGCCTCTTTATTACTGTATATCCTTCTGTTTTTCATATATGATTAAGGTCAGATTTGTACGGTATTTAACTGTGGGCTACATTATGAGCTCCATTGCTCTTCAGAACACAGTATTCCATTCCATCCTACATTTTTTGGTAACTTCAGAATAGTCTTGTGTTGTTCAAATTTTCTTTCCTTTGTATTTAAAGGTCTTTCTCCTGATTGCTTACAGACCCTGTTATTTCTGCAGTGAATTATACTATGCATCTTGGAGTTTGCAACCATGTGGTTCTCCTGCTCCCGCCACTACAGAGATTATCTATGAATTCTTTCCATTGGAATTTCCTTTTCTGTGTTCAGGAGTATTGGGCAGTTCTTGTCTATTATTTCCTGCATTCCAGCGTTAAGGTTTTTTGCCCTGTCATGTTCTTCTGGGAAACCTATGATTTTTAGATTGTATCTACACATCATATGTTAGAGATCAGTATGTTTTCCTTGCTCAGTGAGCATATATGTATCTGTATATATATTTTTAGAGAGAGAGAGAGAGAGAGAGAGAGAGAGAGCATTTTTTTTGCTTCTCTTTTTCTAGATTGTCTTTCGTTTCTAGGTATTTTCATTTTCAATCTATTGTTCTCTTTTTTGTTTCTTGGGAGAGATTTGTCATAACAGATTTCAGTCTTTCTATTTTTCCCATTATTTTTGCTGTGTAGGTGATAAATTCTGCTCTGGTAATTCTCATTTCTCTTTTAAACCACTCAGGACAAGCATGCTGTAGTTCCATATTCTCCTCAAATTCCACAAGGCCTTCTGTCTCATCAAGTATTGAATTATTTTCCTTTGTTTTTCAGTATTTATTCTCAATAGATCTGCAGGCTATATTTACTTCTGTTGTTAATATTTTCCCTGTTGAACAATATGCTTACATACAGTCTTTGAGGGTTTTTTTCTTCCTGAAATCTTTGGTAATTTTAATTTCCCCCCTCCCCTTTTCTTTCCACTATTACTCACTTTCTGACTCTCTAAATCTCTCCTTAATGTTGGTGGTTTTCTTGGGGTCTGCTGAATCTCAGTTTCCTTCCACTTTGAGCAATTCATGGTACACTAGGCAAGGCCTCTGCCCAAAGTGATTTTGGGTGGACAGAACTGGCCCCAGCACTTTTCCTCAGTCTTAGTAGAGTATAAAACAGCTTCTCCATAAACAGTATCCTATTTCAGCATCCCATCCTGATTCTCACTGTTCCTCAGCTCTCTGTCCCAGCTCTGGCAGTTCAGAGAAATTCTTTCAGGCACTACAGGTTTGGTTTTTGTATTTTGGATGTCTCAGGCTCTGAAGGAGAGGTCAGTGGGATAAGATATTGAGGTGTGTTTCAAGGCCAGACACATGTCCTGTTCCTTCCCCTCTCTTCCTGCAGAGATCTATTGCAGCCCAGAATGTTTCTTGCTGTGATACTAGTTATGGGGCATCAGTGAACTTTGGTAATCTGGATATAGGATTTCATGGCACTGGAAAGAGGGAAGGGAGACTGGAATGTGTGTGTGTGCAGGGTGGGGGGAGTGCTTTTCTTGTGAGCCTGTGTGGGTCATCTAGTACAACCTTTAATTCTGGTAGTATGGATGGGAGGGGAGGGGAGGGGTGCTGCATGAGTTCATTGTAGACATTAGTTCATGGTCGTGTTTGTTGTGTTTTAAAATCTTCTTTTGGATTGCAGGTGGCCTGACATTGCTTTATCTTGGGTGCCTAATTTCTTTTTGGGAGAGGTCTGAGAGGTCACAGAGATAAGAGAACATATCTAGTTCTCTATCTTGATTATCACTCAGCAGGCAGTTATTTTATTTCATTTTCTTTTTTCTTTTTCTTTTTCTTTTCCGGGACAATGAGGGTTAAGCGACTTGCCCAGGGTCACACAGCTATTAAGTGTCAAGTGTTTGAGACTGGATTTGAACTCAGGTCCTCCTGAATCCAGGGCTGGTACTTTATCCATGTGCCACCTAGCTGCCCCTTAGGCAGTTATTTTCAAAGATTATGAACCCAGATTTCCTGAATCTAGATGCAATGATCATACCAAGTGTTCTATAGTTATGAAGGGCTTTATATATGTGAGCTATCGTTGTCAACTCCACCACCATCATCATTGTCTTCATAGTTGTCAGCATTTATGTTATCACTATCACAATTAACCAGTCTGTTCCCTGCCAGTTTGTATGCAAACATCTGTTTCACATAAATTGTTCATGAATGAAAAGAGCTGTATCCTTCATCTTCCTGTGTCTTCAAGCACATCTCCACACCACTAACACCCAGACCTATCCATTATAACAGATGAAAACAGCTTATTTTGCTGAGAAGACTAAGGTCTTTTGGGATGAGCTACCTCAGCTTAACTTCTCCATTTTGTTAAAACTTCTCAGCAGTCATTATCTCCTCTTCTTTCTCCTTTATTCTGGTCATAAGAGATAACACTATTTCCCAATATAATTCCTTTATGTGTGCTTTGATTCTATTCTTTCATACAGCTTTCAAGCTGTGGTATAGCAGTAACTTAGTAGTCTTCATCTTATATATTTTCTTCACCTCAGGCTAATTTTTATCTGTCTACATATATATTCATATATCACAATCTTAAAACAAATAAAAAACACCTTTCTGTGAGCCTCTCTCTCAGTTGCCATTCCATCTCTAGCTTTACCTGTAGTACTAAATCCTTTATAAAAATCTATCTATATTTTAAAATTTTAATTTTATTCATTTTTTTTAACATTTTAGGCTCTGAACTACTTTCTCTCTTCCTCCCCACCCCACACCAGAGAAAGCCACCACTGAACACACGCACATATATCTATATATCTATATATCTCTATCTCTATCTCTATCTCTATCTCTATCTCTATCTCTATCTCTATCTCTATCTCTATCTCTATCTCTATCTATCTCTATATCTATACCTATACCTATATCTATATATCTATATCTATATCTATATCTATACACACATATAAATATATACATGAATTTAAATATATATACACAATAAATGCATACCTATATATGTATGTACATACAAATATATACATGTATATATAAAAGCATGCCAACCATACTTCTATTTATCAATTCTTTCTCTGGCGGTGGATAGCAGCATCTTCTTTTGAGTATTTATAATACTCACTATAACTTAGTCATTCACAGTTGTTCTTTAAACAATATTGCATTATTTTATACAATGTCCTCTTGGTTCTGCCCATTTCACTCTTCATTATTTCATGCAAATCTTCCCATGTTTTTCTAAAATCAACCAGCTCATCATTTCATATGGCAAAGAAGTATTCCATCATAATCATATACCACAACTTGTTCAGCCATTCCCTGATTGATGAGCATTCCTTCAATTTCCAGTTCTTGGCCACCACAAAGAGAGCTGTTATAAATATTTTAGAACATATAGAGTTTATTTTTATTTTTTCTCTTACCCTCTGGGAAACAGACCTAATAGTGGTATTGCTGGGTCAGAGAATATACATAGCTTTCTAATTTGGGGGGCATAATTCCAGATTGTTCTTCAGAATGGTTGAATCAGTTCACATTTCCACAATATTCTATTAGTGTCCCAATTTTTCCAAATCCCCTCCAAGATTTGTCATCTCCCCCTTCTATCATTTTGGCCAATCTGTTAGGTCTGAGGTGGTATCTCAAAGTTGTTTTACTTTGCATTTCTCTAATCAGAGCATGTTTTCATATGACTATATATAGTTCTGCTTTCTTCATAAAAAACTGCCTCTTCATATACTTTGACCATTTATCAATTGATGAATGACTCATATTCTTATAGACTTGTCAAAGTTCTCTACATATTTGAGATATGAAACATTTATCTAAAAAACTATTTCTGTTTTCCCAATTTTCTGTTTTCCTTCTAATCTTGATTACATTGGTTTTATTTGTATAAACCCTTTTTAATTTAATGTAATCAAAATTAACTATTTTATATCTCATAATGCTCTCTATCTCTCGCTTATTTATAAAATCTTCTCCTATCCATAAATCTGATAGGTAATATATTCCATGTTCTTCTAATTTTCTTATGACATCTCCTTTATTATCTGGGTCATGTATTCATCTTGACCTTATCTTGGCAAATGGTGTAAGATATTGGTCTATACTCAATTTCTGCCAGATAGCTTTCTAGTTTTCCCAACAATTTTTATGAAATAGTGAATTCTCATTCCAAAAGCTTAAATTTTTACAATTGTAAACACAAGGTAACTGTAATCATTTACTATTGTGAATTGTATGTCTGCTCTGTTTCATTGAACCAGTGAAATAGAAAGCTATTTCTCAGCCAGTAGCAGATAGTTTTGATTTGCCTTATAATATAGTGTAGTGCTTTCTTTGGCAACACAAATACTTATAATATAGTGTATGATTGGGGATTGCTAAACCTCCTTCCTTTTCTTTTTCCCATTAATTTCATTGATATTCTTGACCTTTTAGTCTTTCAAGTGAATTTTTTTATTATTTTTTTCTACCTTAATAAAATATGTATTTTGGTAATTCAATTAATATGAATTTGAATAAATATGTTAGTTTAGGTAAAATTGTCATTTTAGTTATATTGGCTGTGCCCATCCTTGAATAATTAATATTTCTCCAGTTATTTAAATGACTTTTTGTATAAAAATGTTTTATAAAAATTATGTTCATATAGTTCTTTGGTTTGCTTCGCAAGTATATTCCCAGGTATTTTATGCTGTCTACCTTTTTTTTTTAGTGGGACAATGAGGATTAAGTGACTTGCCCAGGGTCACACAGCTAGTAAGTGTCAAGTGTCTGAGGCTGGATTTGAACTCAGGTCCTCCTGAATCCAGGGCTGGTGCTTTGTCCACTGCACCACCAAGCTGCCCCCTGTCTACACTTACTTTAAATGGAGTATCTCATAAGAACTATCTCAGTAAGTAATTCACAGAAGACACAGGTATGAGCTGAATATGAAGCAATGATATCTGTAAAGCATTTATGTTTTGTTTTTTGAGGGGCAGACAAGGTGGGGTGTCTTATGTCTGGGGCTGGATTTGGGCTTGGGGCCACCCGGGTCCAGGTCTGGTGCTTTGTCCACTGTGCCTCCTAACTAATCCATGATGACATCATTAAAATAGGCTTGAGGTGTAGGAGGAATAAACTGGGGGAGGGAGAAGGGGAGAGATGGTCTGGGGAGAGGCAGTTCACATGTAGGAAATAAGAAAAAAGCTTATGGAGGAGAGTAGAAGAGGGGGAAGAAGTTGGGGAGTGAGTGAACCTTAATATCATCAGAATTGGCTCAAAGAGGGACTAACATACATACTCAAGTAGGTATAATAATATATTTTTGCCCTGAGGGGGGAGGGAGAAAAAGGAGAGGGGGGAAGAAGGGAAGGAGGAAAGGGCAGATTGGGGGAGAGAGCAGTAAAAAGCAAAACACTTTCAAGGAAGATGAAGATGTTCTGCATTATTGCACATGTATGACATATTGAATTGCTTGAACTCATAGAGAGGGTTGAGGAGGGAGGGAGGAAGAAAAATTTAGAACACAGAATTAGCTCACGGACCCTGATCTCATTGGATTGGGCTCATGGAGGGAATAGCTTTCATACCCAATTGGGAGGAGCAATCTATTTAACCCTGCAGGAAAATAGGAGGAGAAGAGGATAAGGAAGGAAGGGTGAAAAAAGGGATTGCAGAGCAAGGGAGAAGATAGTCAGAAGTAAAACATTTCTGAGGAGGAATAGGTAAAAAGAAGATAGAGTAAAATGTCATGGGAAGGGAGTGAGGTGGAGGGAAATAGTTATGATGATTGATTATAATGGCAAAACATATGGTACCTACCTTGCTGGGCTTTTATGAAGGAAATTCTCTATCAAGCTTAAGGTACTATATACAGGTTATTATGAACAGGATACTATCAGAAAAACCTGGAAAGACCTACATGAACTGAAGCAGAGTGAAATGTACTGTATACAAAATAACAGCAATAGTGGGGGATGATCTGCTGGGAAGCATGTGGTTATTTTCAGCAAGGCAATGATCCAATATAACCCTGAAGGAATTATAAAGATTGCAGCCCATCTGGAGAGAAAGAAATGATAGTATCTGAAAACAGATGGAAACACATTAAAAATGTTTTTTTCTTTTCCTCTTTGACAATTCCTTAATCTGAAGTTTTGGGTTTTTTTTTTTTACTGTTTTCTCTCACAACTAGCTAATATGGGAATTTTTCCATGACTGCTCATGTATAACTTATTTTGAATTGCTTGAGTTCTTGTGGGTGGTAGGTGGTAATGGAGGGGGGAAGAGAAGTTGGAACACAAAATTAAAAAAAATTGATCTTAAAATTCTGTTTTTACATATATTTTGGAAAATAAAATTCTATTCAAAGGATAATAAATAAATAAATAAATGTCAAACTCAAAAGAAAAAAAAAGAAAAGAAAAGGAAAGAAAAAGGAAAGAAAAGGAAATGCTCTCCAAATCCAGAAAAAAAGGAACCGTGGAATATGGATACTGATTCGACCAAACTATTTCTTTTGTTTTTGGTGCTGTTGGTTTTTTGTTTTGAGGTTTTTCCTCTTTGCTCTGATTCTTCTCTTATAACATGACTAATGAAGAAATATGTTTAATATTATTATGTATATATAACCTATATCAGATTGCCTGCTGTCTGGGGGGGGAAGGGAGGGGAGGGAGGGAGAAAAATTCAAAATTGGAAATCTCATATAAACAAATGTCGAAAACTTTACATGTAACTGGAAAATAATAAAATACTTTTATTTTAAAAAATGGAGTATTTCTTACTATTTATTCTTGCAAGGTTTTGTTGGTGATATATAGAAATGCTAATGATTGATCTGGTTTTATTTTTATCTTGCTAATTTGTTAAAATTACTGTTTCAACTAACTTTTTAGTTGAATCTCTAGGATTTTCCAAGAATATCATATCATCAGCAAAAGAGGTAGTTTTATTTCTTCATTGCCCCTTCTGATTTCTCCGATTTCTTTTTTCTTCTCATTGCTATTGCTACCATTTATATATATACATATATACACATATACATATATACATGTATATATGTATACATATGTATATATGTATATGTGCGTGTGTGTGTGTATATTGCAGGGCAATGAGGGTTAAGTGACTTAACCAGGGTCACACAGCAAGTAAGTGTCAAGTGTCTAAGGCCGAATTTGAACTCAGGTCCTCCTGAATCCGGGGCCGGTGCTTTATCCACTGTACCATCTAGCTGCCCCACTCTAACATAATATTGATGGTAATGGACATCCTTCTTAAACTCCTAATCTTAGGAAGGCTTTTAGCTTATCACTATTAAAATAAGGTTGCTAATGGTTTTAGGTAGATGTTTCTTATCATTTTAAGGAAAAATTCATTTATACCTATGCTTTCAAATATTTTTAATAATAATGAATGTTGTATTTTGTCAAAAGCTTTTCCTGCATTGATCGATATAATCATATGATTTTTGTTACTTTTGTTATTGATATAATCAATTATGTTAATAGTTTCCCTTTTGTTAAACACTTCCTGCATTTCTGGTTTAAATCCCACTTGGTCACAATGTATAATCTTTGAGAGATATTGTTTTAGTTTCCTACCTAGTATTTTATTTAGGATTTTTGGATACATATTCATTAGTGAAATTGGCCTATAATTTTCTTTCTCTGTTTTTGCTCTTTCTGGCTTAGGTGTCAACACCATATTTGATTCACAAATGGAATTCAATAGGACTCCTTTACCTATTATTACATATAATTTATTTAATATTAAAATTAGTTTATCTTTAAATGTTTGGCAGAATTCACTTATAAATACATCTAATCCTTATGCTTTTTTCCATTAGGAAGCTTATTTATAGTCTGTTCAATTTCTTTGCCCATAATAGGGTTATTTAGATATTCTATTTCCTCTTCCATTAATTTAAGCAGTTTAAATTTTTGTAAGTGTTCTTCCATTTCTCTTAAGTTGTTAAATTTATTGGCATCTAATTGGGCAAAATGGTTCCTAATAATTGTTTTCATTCCATCTCTATTAATAGCATATTCACCCTTTTCATTTTTGATATTAGTGATTTGATTTTCTTTTCTCTCATTTAAAATCATATTAACCAATGGTTTGTCTTTTATTATTTTTATAAAGTAAGCTTTTAGTTTCATTTAATAATTCAATGTTTTCCTTACATTCAATTATTATTAATCTTACTTTTAATTTTAGGACTTCCAATTTCATGTTTAATTAGGAATTTTAATTTTTTCTTTTTCTAGTTTTTAAAAAATTGCATATCCAATTCATTGGTCTGCTCTTTTTCTGTTTTATTGATGGAAACATTTAGAAATATAAATTTCCTCTGAATACTGCTTTTGCTGCATCCCATTGGTTTTGGGATGTTGTCTCATTATTGTCATTCTCTTTAACAAAATTATTTATTTCTACAACACATTCTTTAACAAACTAATACTTTAAGATTAGGTTGTTTAGTCTCCAATTTATTTTTATTCTATGTTTTTGTGGTACCTTATTAAATATAATCTTTATTGTATTATCATCTGAAAATGATGCATTTATTATTTTTCCTTTTCTACATTTAACTATAAAGTTTTTATGCTCTAATATGTGATCAGTTTTTGTAAACAAAACATGCATGTTAAGGAAACATATATTCTTTTTTATTTCCATTCAACTATTGCCAGATATCTATCTTATCTACCTTATCTAAAATTCTATTCATTGCCTTGACTTCTTTATTTCTTTTTGGTTAGATTTATCTAGTTCTGAAAGGAAAATGTTGAAATTCCCCACTATTATAGTTATATTATCTATTTCTACCTGTAAGTCATTTAGCTTTTCCTTTAAAATTTTGGGTACTATAGCATCTGGTACACATAGTTTTTGGATTGGTATTGCTTTATTATCTATGGGACATTTCATCATAATGTAGTTTCCCTATTTGTTTCTTATTAATTAAATCTATTTTAGCTCTAACTTTGTCTGAAATCAGGATTGCTACTCATGATTTTTTGCATCAACTGAAACATAAAAAGTTCTAATCCAGTCCTTTGATTTTACTCTATGTGTATATCTGATTTTAAAATGTTTCTCATAAACAATATTTTTCAGATTCTTGTTTTTAATCTATTTTGCCATTTCTGTTTTACTGGGGAGTTCATCCTATTCACATTCAAAGTTATCATCACTAGTTTTGTTTTTCCCTAAAGCCCATTTTTCCTCACTGTTTATCCTTTCCTCCCTTTCTTAACCAATCCCTCCTCAAACATCTAATTTATCTCCAACCACTACCTCCCTAATCTGAACTCCTTCTAAAAGCCTCTGCCTTGTTCTCCTTCCTTCTATTCCTTCATCTACCCACTCTTAAGTGTCCCTCTATCACCTCTCCCCTTACCCTCCTATTTCTTGATCTGCACATCCTTCTAAGAATCCCTCCCTTGTTCTGTCCCTTCACCCTCCTATTTCCTTGCAAGTTTAGAGCACTTTTATATCCTTATATTCCCTCTTTAATCCAGTTCTGATGGGAGTAAAGTTCTAGCATCACCAGCCCTCTACCCCCTCCTCCCTCCACTGTAATAGTTCTTCCTTGCTTGCCTCATTTCTATGAGAGAATTGCTCCATTTTTTCTCTCCCTACTCAATTTTATTATTTTTTAAAGAATCATCCCATCATACTCAACTCAATCCCAAACCTTCCATCTATGTATTCTTTTTCAAACTGCCCAAGTATGGATAATGTTCATTTTTAATTTATGGAATAAAACAAGTATTTCCATAACAGTATAATAAAAAAGATAGTTGCACGTGGAATGGCAAAACTTTTATGTACAACATTTTATTCCTTTTTTGAAAAAAAATTATTTAAAATTTTGAGTTCCAAATTTTATCCCCTCCTCCTTCTCTACCCCCCCTCCCTGAGAAAGCAAGCAATCAGATATAGGTTATACATGTGCACTTAAGTAAACCATTTCCATGTTAGTGGTTTTGTACAAGAAGACTCAAATAAAAGAAAGAAAAAGAAATAAAGTAAAAAAATAGTATGCTTCAGTCTGTATTGATACAATATTAATTCTTTCTCTGGAGGCAGATAGTATGCTTCATCATTAGTCCTTTGGGATTGTCTTAGATCATTGTATTGCTGAGAATAGCTAAGTCATTTACAATTCATTGACCAATATTGCTGCTACTGTGTACAACATTCTCTTGGCTCTGTTCACTTCCCTCTTTATCAGTTCATGTAAGTCTTTCCAGGTTTTTCTGAAGTCACCCTGCTTGTCATGTCTTATAGCACAGTAATATTCCATTACAATCATATACCGCATCTTGTTTAGTCATTCCCCAATTGATGTCCATCCCATCAGTTTCCAATTCTTAGCCACCACAAAAACCTGCAATAAATATTTTTGTACAAATAGGTCATTTTCCCTACTTTCAGATGTCTTTGGGATATAGACTTACTAGTGGTATTGCTGGATCAAAGGATATGCATAGTTTTATAGCCCTTTGGCCATAGTAAAGATAACATTTTAAAGAATAGAAGATGACAGGGGGCAGCAAGGTGGTAAAGTGGATAAAGTACTGGCCCTGGATTCAAGAGGACCTGAATTCAAATCCAGACTCAGTCACTTGACACTTACTAGCTGTGTGACCCTGGGCAAGTCAGTTAACCTTCATTGCCCTGCAAAAACAAACAAACAAAAAGAAAACAGATGACATTTTCCCATATAAGAAGTAAACTGTTTGATTTTATTAAATCCCTTATTATCAATCTTTAATATTTACATTTTTATATATTTTCCTGATTCTTGTAGGTCAAATTTTCTCTTCAGTTTTGATTTTATCCTTACAAATACCTGACAGTACTTCTGTTTATTAAATATCCACTTTTTTCCCAAGCAGGATTACATTGATATTTGCTGTGCAGGTTATTCTTGGTTGCAAACCCCAGCTTCTTTCCTGTTCAGAATATCATGGGCCATGTCTTTTGGTCTTTACATGCAGAAGCTGCTAAATTTTGTGGTATCCTGACTGTAGCTGCACAGAAATACAGCAAATAAAATTGTTTTTTTCTACTTACTTGTAGTATTTTCTCCTTGACCTGGGAGCTTCAAAACTTAGCTACAATGTTCTTGTGAGTTTTTATTGTGGGATCTATTTAAGGTGTTGATGGGTGGAATTTTTTAAATTTCTATTTTACTCTCTTGTTCTAAAACTTCAGTGCAATTTAACAAAAAAATAACTTCTTGAAGTATATTGTCTAGACTCTTTTAAATATTTAAGTTTTTAATAATATGCTATTTCCCCTTCCAATTATATGTACTATTGATTTTTAACATTCTTTTTTAAAAAAGATTGGAAGTTCCAAATTCTATCCCTCCCTGCCTCTTTTGCCTCCCCTTTAAGCAATGTGATATAGGTTATACATGTATAATCATGTAAAATTTTTCCATATTTGTCATTTTCTGAAAGAAAATGAACTAAAAAAAGGGAAGAGAGAGAAAGGAAGGAAAGAAGGAAGAAAGGAAGGAGCGAAGTAAGTAAGGAAGAGAAAAATAGTATGAGTTGGTCTGTATTAAGATAGCATCAGTTCAGGGAAGCTAGGTGGCACAGTGGATAGAGCACCGGCCCTGGATTCAGGAGTACCTGAGTTCAAATCTGGCCTCAGACACTTAACACTTACTAGCTGTGTGACCCTGGGCAAGTCACTTAACCCCAATTGCCTCACTAAAAAACAAAACAAAACAAGATAGCATCAGTTCTTTCTCTGGAGTTGGATACCATTTTTCATCATGAGTCCTTTTGAATTGTCTTGAATCATTGTATTGCTGAGAATAGCTAAGTTATTCACAGTTATTCATGATAAAATACTACTGTTATTGTGTACAGTGTTCTCCTGGTTCTGCTCACTTCACTCTGTATCAGTTCCTGTAAGTCCTTCCAGGTTTTCCTAAAGTCATCCTACTAGTAATTTCTTATAGCACAGTAATAACTCATAGCAATCATATACCACAACATGTTCAGGAATTCCAAAATTGATAGATGTCCCCTCAACATCCAATTCTTAGGCATAACAAAAAGAGATGTTGTAAACATTTTTGTTCAAGTATATTCTTTTACCTTTTGAGGGAGATTGTTTTAGGATATGGACCTAGTAGTGTAAGTACTGGATCAAAAGATATGCATAGTTTTATAGTCCTTTGGGCATAGTTTCAGATTGCTCTCCAGAATGGTTGGATCAGTACACACCTCCACCAACAATGCATGTGTCTCAGTTTTCCCAAATCCATTCTAATATTTATCATTTTCCTTTTCTGTCATATTAGCCAATTTTATAGGTGTGAGGTACTATCTCAGAACTGTTTTAATTTGCATTTCTCTAATCAATAGTGACAGAGTATTTTTTCATATAGCTTTAATTTCTTTGTCTGAAAACTGTCTGTTCAAATCATTTGACCATTTATCAATTGGAAAATGATTTGATTCTCTATATATTTGAGAAATGAGGCCTTTATCAAAGATACATGCTGTAAAACTTCCCCCAGTTTTTTGCTTACTTTCTAATTTTGGTTGCATTGATTTTGTTCATGCAAACCCTTTTACTTTAAAGTTCAATGATCAATACTGGCTCAATGATTGGAATTGTGGGTGACAAACAAATAGTATCAGGTTCATGCTTTGGAGAATCTGATCTTTTGTTAATTGGAGAAGATTGACTATTATTATGCAAAACCCTTTTAATTTAAAGTAATTAAAATTATCAATTTTACTTTTCATAATCTTTATATTTTATCTGGTCCCAAATTCTTGCCATATCCATAGATCTGATGGGTAGACTATTCCTTGATCTCCTAATTTGCTTATGGTATCACCCTTTATGTCTAAATCATGTAGCCATTTTGACCTTATCTTGATATATGGTGTAAGATGTTGGTCTATACCTAGTTTTTGCCATACTGTTTTCCAGTTTTCCCAGAAGCTTTTGTTAAATGGTGAATTCTTGTCCCCAAAGCTTGGTTCTTTGGATTTATCAAACACTAAAATATTATGGTCATTTACTACAATGTATTGTATATCTAATCTATTCCACTCACCCACCATTCTATTTCTTAGCTAGTAGATAATTGTTTTGATAATTACTGCTTTGTAACCCAATTTGAGATCTGTTATGTCTAGGCCAGATTCCTTTGCATTTTTTCCCTATTGATTCCCTTTATATTCTTGACTTTTTGTTCTTCCAGATAAATTTAGTAATTATTTTTTCTAGCTCTATAAAATAATTTTGGTAGTTTGATTGTTATGGTATTTAATAAACATATTAATTTAGGTGGAATTGCCATTTTTATTATATTGGCTCAGCCTATGCATGAGCAATTAATGTGTTTTCTAGTTGTTTCATTCTGCTTTTATTTGCATGAAAAGTATTTTGTAATTATGTTCATATAGTTCCTGCATTTGTCTTGGCTAGCAAGGCTCTCAAGTATTTTATATTGTCTACAATTATTTGAAATGAAATTTCTCTTTCTATCTCTTGCTGCTGGACTTTGTTGGCCATATAGAAATGTTGATGATTTATGTGGGTTTATTTTATATCCTGTAACTTTGATAAAGTTGTTAATTTTTTCAATTAGTTTTTTAGTTGATTCTTTAGGATTTTCTAAGTATTTTATCATAATATCTTCAAGAAGTGATAGTTTTGTTTCCTTATTGACTATTCTAATTCTTTCAATTTCTTTTTCTTCTCTTATTGTAATAACTAGCTTTTCTAGTACAATATTGAATAATGGTGGTGATAATGGGCATCCTTGCTTCAAACTGTGGGGAACAATTTTTAATTGGGGCATGTTAGCTAAGCAGCTTGCTGCAATATTGGGGCAAGGAAGGAAACCAGCAGCCTCCCTCAAAACAGAACAGGATTTATTTAACAACAATGAACTTAAAAAAAAAACAAAACACAAACAGGATCAGTAGGATCAAGGGAAAGGAAATAAAATAGGGAAAATGGAAATTATACAACCTGAATAACATCACCGCCCAGTAATCAGCTGAGAACACACAGCAATGTCCTGTGGCCTTCCAACTTCAAGCTAGAATGGCAAATCTCCTCCCTTCTTCCCAGCAGACCCCAGATAGCCCCAAACCAATTGTCTGACCATTGTGACAGTGACATGACTGCCTTCACTAGGCTTCCAATCATTATAATTTTGCCAGGCCCATGTAGCCGTCAACGAGTGGTGATGACATGAGGTGCCAGCACCATGGTGACAGCTACAACCAGTGGGTGGAGCACTGTGCCATTTGCGGAGCCCCAGAGGCTGGTGTGCTCACTGAAGTTTTTTAAAAAAAAATTCTAGCCAAAAGATGGGGTCATAAAACCTCAAATAACAATTCTTTACATTCCCCCCTTTGTTTCATCAAGAAATATGGGGTGGAATGGGGCAGCTAGGTGGCGCAGTGGATAGAGCACCAGCCCTGGAGTCAGGCGTACCTGAATTCAAATCCGTCCTCAGACACTTAACACACACTTACTAGCTGTGTGACCCTGGGCAAGTCACTTAACCCCAATTGCCTCACCAAAAAAAAAAAAAAAAGAAAGAAAGAAATACAGGGTGTTTCCTTGATGGAACAATAAATAATAAACAATAAATAAATAAAAAATAACAGAATATCATAACCAATGCTAATAAACAATATACTAATAACAATATAGGAAAGGGAAAATACATATTACAGATGATGTATATAGTAACAGAAGGAAAAACAAAAAAAACAAAAATGTCCATTTAAAGTCCTTAAAATCTTGTCTTCAAAGGAGGGTTGAGATATCATCAGGGGAACTGGACTCTGGTCTGGATTCTGGCTGTCTCTGGATTCTGGTTGTCTCTGGAACTGGTGGATTTTCCTTAATCTTTAGCATAGCATTGTCCAAAAATGTTCAAATTAAATAATGAAAATTCTTCAAAATATACAAAACATATTTAAACTTGATATATACAACATATTGGAGTTCCCCCTTTGGAGGATACTCATATCCATGTGCAATACAAAATTGAGACAGTTATGACATTACTAACACTTTTTACCACTATATGTCTGGATCAAGGCCAAATTCAGTTATGTGTCCATGATGACACCTGAAAATGCTATGGAAAGGTTACCATACCACATCTCATGGTGCATAGACATCTAATAATTGTGCTAGGCCTCAGGTGGATGGATTCTGACCACGCCACCAGATTGAGTGAAAAAGTCAAGTAAAGTTAAACCAGGTACATGCGTTAAGGCTAACATGACACCAGACCATTTTTGGAGTGAGAGAATAAGAAACTGGACTATGTGCAGCAATTGTGCTCTACATAGCTGCTCTCATAAGCAAACTATGGACTTCCTGAATGTATTTGGCTGTTCTCTCAGCCTCCATCAGGGTATCTTACATGTACCTGTCTCTCCTCCTGTTGTACATATATTTTCTCCAGGGCCTGCAATGTGGAGTTAAACTATCTCCATCAAGCTCATTGTAAGAGCAATTAGTCTCTGAAATGGTAAGTTTCCATAAATCATAAATCTTGCATTAATTTCACCAAAGACAATATGATGGTAAAAATGCATGGTACACTGCCTAACTTAGGATATACTTGAAATATATATAATCCCAAACCATACCCTGAGTATACATAGTCACAATGAAATACAAATGATAAATGAATGTAAATGGCTGATATTATTAAACATTATTACAGAATCTTCATTAAGCAAGTAAACCACATCATCTTGTCCATGAATTCTCTATCTAGTACAATGACAATAACAAATACTTGAAATGATAAACAATTTATCAAAAGGAAATAAAACATCAGTGAGACTCAATATGTTCATTAATTACAAATCAAGCAATAAGGTTCAATAACCCTTTCTAGAAGACAGAGCCATGTGCTCTTGGTGGAGAAGTTCTTCACCTATAGGAGGAAAAGCTTGTTTAAGGTAAGAGCTTATAATGCTACAATTTGGGGTATACCACATTTTTTAAACTGGCTCCCCAATTCTCTGCATGCCAAAGTGGCAGGGGTTTATGAATCATCATTGATTCTTCTATGGTCATAATGACCATTTTGGTAGAAAATATGGAGTTCTTTAGCGTCGGCTTTTTCTGTGCCACAAATTTGCCATAGAGGTTCATTCAACTCGTGAATGATTACATTCAGTTGGTTATGTTTGGCAAAGGCTACAATGGTGTCGTTCCCAGCACAAGTACAAGCTTTTTTCAAATCAGCAACATATTCTTCAAAGGGAATATCTGTTTCTATAAAAGACCCAAAGTCTTCTTTATGACTGAGCATATAATTAGCAGTTTCTTTTCTGTGTTTGAGATGGTTTCTTGAATGACCTTCTAACTGGTCTCTGAGGGCTCTGAAAAAAGACAATTTCCATCTCCTGATACCTTACAGAGTTTGAGTCCCAGGGTTTGAAACTGAGTGATAATGCTTGCAAATTAGAACTGTCTATTACCCCTGGGCTCCATTGGGTTTCTTTGCTCTTTAACGGCTGGTTGAGTTTTATCTGAAATTACTTTAACCAAAAATGGTGTGGGCTTCACGTGGGAACAATGAATCCAAGATTCTTTTTCTCCAATTTTAATAGCAGTAGGAGTTGTCAATAATACCTGAATAGGTCCCTCCCAAGTGCGCTTGGTCCCACTGGTCCGCTGAAAATTCTTAATATATACATTGTCTCCAGGACTTAAATCATGCAAGGACCAGCTTGTACAGCAACTCCTGCTTCATGGAGTTCACATAGTTCCTGTATATAGGAAGCAACAGAAGTATCACCTCCCACCAGTGATGTATAGACTGGGGGAAAAGTTTTAGCTTGGATAAGAGGGTGACCAAAAAGCATCTCATAAGGAGATATGTGGAGTTCTCCTCTTTGTCTACTGTGCAGATAGAATAATGCCAAGGGTAGAACATCGGGCCATTTTAAATGGGTTTCAGTACATAATTTGCCATTCATGCTCTTAAACTCTTTATTCATACATTCAACTTGGCCTGAGCTTTGAGGGTGGTAAGGAGTATGAAATCTAGGAGTTACTCCCGAGAAAGAATAAACCTGTGAGAAAATTGAATATGTAAAATGTGTACCTCTATCAGAGTCAATGCATGCTGGTGGCCCAAAGCAGGTAACAATCACTTTAAGGAGAGCTCATGGAGTAGGAAAAGCTACCACCATACCTAATGTTAATGGGAAGGCTTCTAGCTTTACATTACATATTACATATAATTACATATAATGCTTAGTGATAGATAGATATTAATTGTCATTTTATGGAAAGCTTCATTTATTCATATACTTTAGTGTTTTTTTAATTTTTTAATTTTATTTTTTGTTTATTTATTTTTTAACGGGGCAATGAGGGTTAAGTGACTTGCCCAAGGTCACACAGCTAGTAAGTGTCAAATGTCTGAGGCCGGATTTGAACTTAGGTGCTCCCAAATCCAGGGCTGGTGCTTTATCCACTGTGTCACCTAGCTGCCCCTCTAGTGTTTTAATAGGAATGAATGTTATATTTTGTCAAAGGCTTTTTATGCATCTATTAAGATAATTATATAATTTCTGTTGGTTTTGTTACTGGTCTGTTCAATTATGCTGATAGTTTTCCTAATATTAAACCAGTCCCACAATCTTGAAATAAATCCTTCCTGGTCATAGTGTATAATATTTGTGACATGTTGCTGTAATCTTCTTTTTTAGGATTTTATTTATTTTGAATGAATATTCAATAGGGAAATTAGTCTATAGTTTTCTTTTTCTGTTTTAGATCTTCCTAATTGAGGTATCAGCACTGTATTTGTGTCATAAGAGGAATTTGGTAGGACTTCTTCCTCATTTATTTTCCCAAATAGTTAATGTAGTATTGGGATCAATTGTTCTTTAAATATTTGGTTGAATTAGCTTGTGAATCCATCTGGCCATGGGGATTTTTTTTCTTAAAGAGTTCATTGATGGCTTGTTCGATGTTTTTCTCCTAACATTGGGTTATTTAAATATTCTATTTCCTCTTCGGTTAATATGGGCAATTTATATTTTTGTAAATATTCATTCATTTTATTTACATTTTCAGATTTACTGGCATACAATTGGCAAAAATAGCTCTTAATAATTCCTTTAATTTCCTCTTTATTAGTGGTGAATTCATCCTTTTTATTTTTGATACTGGTAATTTGGATTTCTTTTTTAAAAAATTAAATAATAGTTTTTCTATTTTAACTTTTTTCATAAAACCAGCTTTTGGTTTTATTTATTGGTCCAATGGTTTTCTTATTTTTTAAATTACTTTAATTCCTCCTTTGCCTTTCAGGATTTCCAATTTGGTATTGAATTGGGGATTTAAATTTTTTTTAGTTGCATGTCCAATTCATTGATCTGCCTTTTCTCTATTTTGTTCCTATAAGCATTTAGAGATATACATTTTTGCCTAAGGTCTCCTTTGGCTGCCTCACATAAGTTTTGGTATCTTGTCTCACTTTTGTCCTCTTTAATGAAATTATTGATTGTTTATATGATTTGTTCTTTTTACCCACTTATTCTTGTATGTGTGTGTGTGTGTGTGTCAATTGGGGTTAAGTGACTTGCCCAGGGTCACACAGCTAGTAAGTGTCAAGTGTTTGAGGCCGGATTTGAACTCAGGTCCTCCTGAATGCAGGGCCGGTGCTCTATCAACAGTGCCATCTAGCTGCCCCCACTTATTCCTTAGAATTATATTAATTTCCAATTAATTTAATCTATCTGTACACTGCCCTTTGTTGAATGTAATTTTTATTGCATTATGACCTGAAATGGATACATATATTTTCATCTTCCTGCATTTGATTGTGAGACTTTTATGCCCTAATACATGGTGAATTTGGGGGTAGTTGTAATGTACCACTGTGAAAAAGGTATATTGCTTTCTAGTCACATTTATTTTTCTCCAGACATCTATCATAGCTAACTTTTCTAAAATCATATTTACCTCCTTAACTTTTTTCTTGTTTATTTTTTGGTTAGATTTATATTGTTCTGAGAGTGGAAAGTTGAGGTCTCCCACTAGCATAGTTTTACTATCTATTTCCTCATGTAATTTATTTAACTTTTCCTTTAAAAATTAGATACTAAACCATTTGGTGCATATATATTTAGTATTGATATTACTTCCTTGTCTATAGTACCTTTTAGCCAGATACAGTTTCCTTCTGTTAACTCTGAAAATAATTTACTAAAGAGCCCACAGGGCTCCTGATTTGTGAAAGCCATGTGGCCATGCTAGTGGCTTCTTTTGGGTATCAGGGTTTTGATATAGGCCCTCTGGAGTGTGGCCTGTTGCTGACTTGTTCTGGACTGTGTTTCCTTCCCACCCCAGCGAGATATACCTTTCCTGCTGACCCTCCAAACTTTTCTGTGCTGTTAAGCTACTTTTCTGCTCCAAAATTTTTTCAGGGGTGTTATTGCAGGTTGTTTGGAGGGGAATGGGTTGGGACAGCTCAGGAGAATTCCTGATGCATTCTGTAATCTTGGCTTTTAGGTTCTTTTTTTGATCAGGTAGTCCAACAATTCTTATATTCTCTCTCTATCTGTTCTCCAAGTGAGTTGTTTTTCTAATAAGGTGTTTTTCAAATTTTCTTCTATTATTTAATTTAAAAAATTGTTTTATTAATTTCTTGCTGTTTTATGATGTCAATACCTTGCCATTGCCCAATTCTAATTTTTATTTATTTTATTTTTAATAGTATTTTTTTCAATTGTAGGTAGACTTTTAAATTTTATTTTTTTAAAATTCTGAGCTCTGAATTTTCTTCCTTTTTTATTTGCGTTCATCTCTCTAAGATGCAAAGCAATTTAATATAGGTTATGTATGTGCAATCATGTAAAACATCTCCATATTAGTCATGTGAAAGAAAAAATAGATCAAAAGAAAAGAACCACAAATAAAAAAAAAAACCAAAGAAAGTGAAAATAGTGTGCTTCCATCTGCATTCAGACTCCAACAGTTCTTTCTCTGGATGTGGATAGTATTTTTCATCATGAATCCTTTGGATTGTCTCGGATCATTGTATTGATGAGAAGAGCTAAGTTGTTCATAGTTGTTCATTTCACAATGTTGTTGATACTGTGTCCAGTGTTCTCATGGTTCTGCCTATTTCACTTTGCATCAATTCACATAAGCCTTTTCATTTTTTCTGAAATCTGCCTACTTGTCATTTCTTATACCAGAGTGGTATTCCACTTTATTCATATACCACAACTTGTTCAGCCATTCCCCAAATGCCAATTCTAATTTTAAAGAGTTATTTTCTTTTGTAAATCTTTGGACTGTGATTTCATAATTTTCTTGCATTATTTTAATTTTTTTCTATTTTTACTCAATCTATCTCCTTTGATTTTTAAAATTTTGTTTAAATTTTTATTTTACCGCAGGGGGAAATCAAACATACATTTAACCCAATTTAGTTGCAGGTTCCTTATCTTTTGCTTTTTCCAACTTGGCAGTACAGGCCAGTGACTTTGGACCCAGAATATTGCCACCCCAGTGACAACGGATCTCATCATATCTGTCATTGTAATTGGTTTTGATGTCTTCTACCAGCTTAGCTAGGGCTCCCTTATCTTCAGGGTTAACCTGTGTGAAGGCAATGCTTGTGCAAGTCTTTCTATGAACTAAGCGACCCAGCCTGGCTTTACCTTTAATAATAAAGTAAGGAACTCTCATTTTTCAGCACAAAGCAGGAAGGAAGACCATTAGCTCAATGGAGTCCACATCATGTGCAATCACTACCAAGTGTGTCTTCTTGTTCTCCACCAGGGTAGTAACAGTGTTAACACCTGCCCTGAGGACAGGTGGTCTCTTAGTGGGGACATCTTTGCCGGTAGGTTTTTGTTCAGCTCAAGCCAGCAGCCTTTGCTTCTTCTCTTGATTTGTATCAGGTATGTACTTGTGAGCCAATTTAAGCAGTTTCGTAGCTGTCTGATGATCCAAAGCCTGCGTAAACTGGTTAATTGCTGGTGGTACTTTCAAACTCTTATAAAGGATAAATCTTTGATGCTACAGTCTGATTTATCGAGTCCATTTGACAAATTGAGTAAGGTCCCTTTTGGGCTGGATGTCCTGACCAATGCGAAAGTTCTTGGGCTGCTTCTCAAACAGAGGATTAACCACTTTCTTGGCCTCTTGCTTCTTTTAGGGGGGGCAATGGGGGTTAAGTGACTTGCCCAGGGTCACACAGCTAGTAAGTGTCAAGTCTCCAAGACCGGATTTGAACTCAGGTACTCCTGAATGCAGGGCTGGTGCTTTATCCACTGCACCACCTAGCTGCCCCCGGCCTCTTGCTTCTTTACAACAGCAGGGGCTGGAGCCACCTTATTCCCTTTGGCCTTCTT
The DNA here is from genome assembly GCF_019393635.1 of Dromiciops gliroides. Lineage (NCBI taxonomy): Eukaryota > Metazoa > Chordata > Mammalia > Microbiotheria > Microbiotheriidae > Dromiciops > Dromiciops gliroides. The sequence goes on from NC_057862.1 coordinate 204,171,525, forward strand.
CCCTTTTGGCATCTTGGCCAGCAGAACAAGAAAGCTCTCCTTTGATTTTCCATCTATTTTTAGATACTATCAGTTCTTTCTCTGCAGATGGGCTGCAATCTTCATAATTCCTTCAGGGTTATATTGGATCATTGCCTTGCTAAAAATAACCACATGCTTCCCAGCTGATCATCCCCCACTATTGCTGTTATTTTGTATACAGTACATTTCACTCTGCTTCAGTTCATGTAGGTCTTTCCAGGTTTTTCTGATAGTATCCTGTTCATAATAACCTGTATATAGTACCTTAAACTTGATAGAGAATTTCCTTCATAAAAGCCCAGCAAGGTAGGTACCATATGTTTTGCCATTATAATCAATCATCATAACTATTTCCCTCCATCCCACTCCCTTCCCATGACATTTACTCTATCTTCTTTTTACCTATTCCTCCTCAGAAATGTTTTACTTCTGACTATCCTCTCCCTCGCTCTGCAATCCCTTTTTTCACCCTTCCTTCCTTATCCTCTTCTCCTCCTATTTTCCTGCAGGGTTAAATAGATTGCTCCTCCCAATTGGGTATGAAAGCTATTCCCTCCATGAGCCCAATCCAATGAGATCAGGGTCCGTGAGCTAATTCTGTGTTCTAAATTTTTCTTCCTCCCTCCCTCCTCAACCCTCCCTATGAGATCAAACAATTCAATATGTCATACATGTGCAATAATGCAGAACATCTTCATCTTCCTTGAAAGTGTTTTGCTTTTTACTGCTCTCTCCCCCAATCTGCCCTTTCCTCCTTCCCTTCTTCCCCCCTCTCCTTTTTCTCCCTCCCCCCTCAGGGCAAAAATATATTATTATACCTACTTGAGTATGTATGTTAGTCCCTCTTTGAGCCAATTCTGATGATATTAAGGTTCACTCACTCCCCAACTTCTTCCCCCTCTTCTACTCTCCTCCATAAGCTTTTTTCTTGTTTCCTACATGTGAACTGCCTCTCCCCAGACCATCTCTCCCCTTCTCCCTCCCCCAGTTTATTCCTCCTACACCTCAAGCCTATTTTAATGATGTGATTATGGATTAATTAGGTGGCACAGTGGACAAAGCACCAGACTTGGACCCGGGTGGCCCCAAGCCCAAATCCAGCCCCAGACATGACACCCCACCCTGTCTGCCCTACAAAGAACAAAACATAAATGCTTTACAGGTATCATCACTTCATATTCAGTTCAGCTCTGTCTTCTGTGAACTTCTTACTGAGATAGTTCTTATGATTTCAAAGTATTATCTTCCCATGTAGGAATGTAAATGGTTTGATCTTTTGATATCCCTCATGAAGTCTTTTTCCTGTTTACCTTTTTATGCTTCTCCAGGGTCTTGTATTTGAAAGTCAAATTTTCTATTCAGTTCAGGTCTTTTCATCACAAATGCTTGAAAGACCTCTTTCTCATTGAAATCCCATTTTTGCCTCTGAAAGATTATACTCGGTTTTGCTGGGTACATGATTTTTGGCTGAAGTCCCAGTTCCTTTGCCTCTGGAATATCATATACCATGCCCTTCAGTCCTTTAATGTAGAAGCTGCTAGATCTTGCTTTATCCTTATTGGAGCTCCACAGTATTTGAACTCCATTTTTGTAGCTGCTTGCAGTATTTTCTCCTTCACCTGGGAGTTCTGGAATTTGGCTATGATATTCCTGGAGGGTTTCCTTTTGGGATCTCTTTCAGGAGGTGACTGGTGGATTCTTTCAATTTCTATTTTAGCTTCTGCTTCTAGAATATCAGAGCAATTTTCCCTCACAATCTCTTGGAGGATGGTGTCTAAGCTTTTGTTTTGGTCACGGTTTTCAGGTAGTCCAATGATTTTCAAATTATCTCACCTGGATCTATTTTCCAGGTCAGCTGTTTTTCCAAGGAGATATTTCACATTGCCCTCTATTTTCTCATTCAATTGGATTTGCTTTACTGTGTCTTGGTTTCTCATAAGGTCACTAACTTCCATTGGTTTGATCCTAATTCTTAGGCAGTTATTTTCATCAGACAGTTTTTTAATTTCCTTTTCCATTTGGCTTTTCAAACTGTTGACTTTTTTCTCATGACTCTCCTACATCACTATCATTTCCCTTTCCATTCTTTCTTCCTTTTCTCTACATCTTCTTTCTATTTCTCCTACTTTCTCTTCAAAGTCTCTTTTGAGAGCTTCCATGGCCTGAGACCAGTTCATATTTTTCTTGGAAGCTTTGGATGTTGGGGCTTTGACCCTGTTATTATCTTCTTCTTCTGAGGTTGTATTGTGGTCTACCTTACCCCCAAAGAAGTTTTTGATGATCTTCTGCTTTCTCTGCCTACTCATCCTGGCTTACTATTTCTTGGCTTTTAACTCCTTCTTAAAGTGAGGCACTGCTTCTAGCACATACTGGTCAAGCTACATTGTGTCCCAGGGGATGGTTGGGCTTCTTCTCAGCCTTCCTGCCCTTGCTTTCATTTGATTTAAAACTCTCCACTGGGGGGTGGGGTGGGGTGGGGTGGCTGCTTCTTGGCTCCACTCCTGTTCTCAGCTTCAGAGGGTCCCAGGTGTTTTCAGTTGAGGGGGGGGGCAGGTTTTAATTTCACCCGGCCTGTTCTCAGGTCCAGAGATAATCACAGGCCTACTTACTAAAGCAACCAACCAGCAAAGCTTTCTGTGGTGTGGTTCTCAGCTTCTGATGAGACTGCTCCCCTGCTCACTTCCCCCACCTGGGTCTCCTGCTGTTCAGGATTTCTTCCTGGTTCCCCACTGGGGTGGGACAGTCAAATCCTTCTGCCCAGACCACTGGTACCCCTGCACTTACCCTCCTGGGCCAACCATTTAGCCTGACCACGAGCTCGGTTCCAGAAGACACTGGTGCTGCAGCCAATTCAGAGGCAATGGGGCTCTCCTTTGATTTTTAAAGTCTTTTTAAAGCTCTTCTAAGAAGTCTTTTTGGGGTTTATGGCCATTTTACATTTTTCTTTGAAGTAGAAGTAACTATTTTAACTTCACTTCTGAGTTTGAAGCCAGATCTTCTTTATCACCATATTAGCTACCTATGGTTGAGTTCTTTCTCTTTTGCTTACTCAATTTCATGGCTTATTTCTTGGCTGTTAATGTGGCATTAGAGTAAGGCTATAGTACTGAGTTTTGGGGAGAATGTCTCAACCTTCAGGGTTTTTGTGTTCTGGTTTTCTGCACTATGTAAGGGGTGGGGGGCTGACTTCAGGTACTCCTCTCTGTCCCTAAGTCTCAACCAGGGCCATTAGCAATGCACCCTTATTTCCTGTGGTCCATACCATGGCTGCAAGCTTCCACTACCCCTCTGCCCTGGACCCCAAAACAGGAACTCTTCTCTCCTCCGTGTTCCCACAGCCATCAGGGCCCCACCCCTCTGCTTCCACACTTAACTGGTCTATACTTGCTCTTCCTTGATCACAGCCGCAGCCTGGGACAGCATTTGATTAGAATACCTGGTGCCAGTGAAGGGCCCTGGAATCTTCATGTGATCAGCTGCCTGACCCCTCACATTGTCTTTAGGGCAAAAGTTCCTGAAGCTTAGGACACAGCTTCCTGTGGGGGCTTGTTGTTTGTTGATTACACTCTAACTTCCTGGAGGTATCTGCACTTCATTCAGAGAAGACTACCACCTGAGAGGTCAGGTCTTTTCTATTATCTTCCCAAGTTGTCTTAGGCTAGGCACTGCTTTATTCTGACTTTTAATTATTTCTGTCACTCAACATTCACTTTGTGGCATTATTTTAAATTGTTTGTGGGCAAATTTGGGAGATCCACATAATTTCATGCCTTATTCTTCCATCTTTCCAGAATCCTCTCATATTATATGCCATTTATTCCTTTATTTCTCCTGGCAATTTGGCAACCACTCCCACCATTCTAATAAATGGGTTCATCATTGATTTCTTAATTACTATATCCAATGTTCTTTTTTTAATGACTTCCCTGGACAAGTAGACAGTGTCTAGATGGTAGTGTAAAGGGTCATAAATGCTTCAAAATAAGCACAAATAACAGCAAATTATATTCTTAGTGGAAAAAAAAACAAAAAGTCAGAGTGAGGGCAGCTTAAGAAGACAGAAAGAGGGCTCTAAGAACTTAGATGGGGGCTGGTTGAAGTGGGTGGTTCAGTACACTGACTGTGGGCCTAGAAAGCAGCAGCAGTAGACACCAGGCTAACCTAATGCACAAGGATAGTTAGGGAGCTGAACACTTAATCAGAAAAAGATTTTAGGGGACCTTTGTGCTAGCACTGGGCACAAGGTTGAGTTCCATTTGGTAGCTCATTAGCATATTATCTAATTCTAGGTAGATTAGGGTGGAAAGAAATAGTCACATTCATGAGGGAGCATTCACTATGTTTGGGTAACAATTACAGTGCAGACCAGGAGAGCAATGACCAGAAATATCAATGGATCCCACTATCTTAGAAGCCCTGCAACTCTCTTGATCAAGCTAGAGAAACTCAGGCCAGCCATCCACCCCCACCCCCCAACCTCTTCTTGCCAGAAGAGAACAAAGCCCAACTGTAACATAAAGTCCAAAGTTTAGAAGGCTGGAAAAATTAGCAAACAACCAAAAAGGATAACCCAGTTATAAAAAAGCTCCTATGGTGACAGAGAATCTCAAGACACAAACTCAGAAGTAGACAATTACTCAAAATAACCACAAAAAAGCCTTAAAAATGCATATTGGACACAAGTCTGACAAGAATTCTTAGAATAGAGAAAGACATAATAAGAGCAAAAAAAATTAAATTAGAATGTTAGGTGAAAAAATTGGGAAAAGAAATGAGTTATGCAAGAAGATTTGGGGAAAAATATTAACAGCTTGATAAAAAAGGGTAAAAATCTCCACTAAAGAAAATAACTCCTTAAAAATTAGAATTTGTCAAGTGGAAGCTAATGACTTCATGAAACATCAAGAAACATTAAATCAAAATGAAGAGACTGAAAAAATAGACGAAAAATTGCTCATAGGAAAAATAAGTGACTTAGAAAATAGATCTAGGAAAAAATAATTTTTTTAATTAATAAAGTATTTTATTTTTTTCCTGTTACATGTAAATATAGTTCTCAACTTTTGTTTATACAGGCTTTCCAATTTCAAATTTTTCTCCCTCCCTCCCATCCCTCCCACCTCCCCTAGACAGCAGGTAATCTGATATAGGTTATATATATATATATATATATACATATATATATATACATATATATATATACACATAATAACATTAATCCTATTTCTGCATTAGTCATGTTATAAGAGAAAAATCAGAGCAATGATGAAAAACCTCAAAATAGAAAAAACAACAGCACCAAAAACAAAAGAAATAGTATGGTTCATTCAGCATCTATACTCCACAGTTCTTTTTTTTTTTTTTCTTGGATTTGGAGATCCTCTTCTATCATGAGTTCCCTGGAACTCTTCTGTATCATTGCATTGGTGAGAAGAATATAGTCCATCACAGTAGGTCAACACTCAATGTTGATGATACTGTGTACAATGTTCTTCTGGTTCTCCTCATCTCACTCATCATCAGCCCATGCAGGACCCTGCAGGTTTCTCTGAACTCCCCTGCTCATTGTTTCTTACAGCACAATAGTATTCCATTGTATTAATATACCATAATTTGTCTAGCCATTCCCCAATTGATGGGCATCCCCTCAACTTCCAATTCCTTGCCACCACATAAAGAGCAGCTTTAAATATTTTTGTACATGTGGGTCCCGTTCCCCTTTCCATGATTTCTTTGGGAAAAAGACCCCAAAGTAGTATTGCTGGGTCAAAGGGTATGCACAGCTTTATCGCCCTTTGGGCATAATTCCAAATTGCTCTCCAGAATGGTTGGCTCAGTTCACAGCTCCACCAACAATGCATTAGTGTTCCAATTTTCCCACAGCTTCTTCAACATTTATTATTTTCCTTTTTTGTCATTTTAGCCAATCTGATAGGTGTCAGGTGGTACCTCAGAGATGTTTAAATTTGCATGTCTCTAATCATTAGAGATTTAGAGCATTTTTTCATAGGGGAATAGATAGCTTTGGTTTCTTCATCAGAAAACTGCCTGTTCATATCCCTTGACCATTTCTCAATTGGGGAATGACTTGGATTCTTATAAATTTGATTTAGTTCCCTTTATATTTTAGAGATGAGGCCTTTATCAGAAGTACTGGCCACAAAAATTGTTTCTCAGCTTTCTGCCTCCCTTCTAATTTTGGATGTATTGCTTCTGTTTGTACATTTTTTTTTTAATTTAATGTAATCAACAGCATCCATTTTGCATTTTTATAATATACTCTATCTCTTGTTTGGTCATAAACTGTTTTCCTTTCCAAAGATCTGATAGGTAGACTATTCCTTTCTCTCCTAATTTACTTATGGTATCACCTCTTATGTCTAAATTGTGTATCCACTTTGACCTTATTTTAGTATAAGGTGTAAGATGTCGGTCTATGCCTAATTTCTACCATACTATCTTCCAGTTTTCCCAGCAGTTTTTGTCAAATACTGAGGTCCTATCCCAGTAGCTAGAGTCTTTGGGTTTATCAAACACTACATTACTAGTGTCATTTACTACTGCATTTCCTGTGCCTAGCCTATTCCATTGATCTACCACTCTATTTTTTAGCCAGTACCACATAGTTTTGATGACTGCTGCTTTATAGAAAAGCTCCAGGTTTGGTACCGCTAACCCACCTTCCTGTGCATTTTTTTTTCCTTATTTCCCTGGATATTCTTGATTTTTTGTTTTTCCAGATGAATTTTGTTATTATTTTTTCTAGCTCTATAAAATAATTTTAGGTAGTCTGATTGGTATGGCACTGAATAAGTAAATTAATTTAGGCAGTATTGTCATTTTTACTATATTAGCTCTGTCTGTCCATGAGCAATTGATATCTTTCCAATTATTTAGATGTGATTTGATTTGTGTGAAGAGTGTTTGGTAGTTGTGTTCATAGAGTTCCTGGGTTTGTCTTGGCAAGTAGACTCCCAAGTATTTTATATTATCTACCGTTACTCTAAATGGAATTTCTCTTTCTATCTCTTGCTGCTGGATTTTGTTGGTCATGTATAAAAATGCTGATGATTTATGTGGATTTATTTTATATCCTGCTACTTTGCTGAAGTTGGTAACTGTTTCAAGTAATTTTTGAGTTGATTCTCTAGGATTCTTTAAGTATACCATCATATCATCTTCAAAGGGTGATAGTTTTGTTTCCTCCTTGCCTATTCTAATTCCTTTAATTCCTTTTTCTTCTCTGATTGCTAAAGCTAACATTTCCAGGACAATATTAAATAATAGGGGTGATAATAGCCATCCCTGTTTCACCCCTGATCTTATTGGGAAGGCCTCTGATTTATCTCCATTGCATATAATACTTGCTGATGGCTTTAGGTAGATACTGTTTATTATTTTAAGGAAAGCTCCCCCTATTCCTAAACTCTCTAGTGTTTTTATTAGGAATGGGTGTTGTATTTTGTCAAAAGCTTTCTCTGCATCTATTGAGATAATCATATGATTTTGGTTGGTTTCTTATTGATGTGGTTGATTATGTTAATAGATTTCCTAATGTTGAACCAGCCCTGCATTCCTGGCATAAATCCCACCTGGTCATAGTGGATTATCCTGGTGATCATTTGCTGTCATCTCCTTGCTAATATCTTATTTAAGATTTTAGCATCAATATTTATTAGGGAAATTGGTCTATAATTTTCTTTCTCTGTTTTTGCTTTGCCTGCTTTTGGTATCACCACCATATTTGTGTCATAAAAGGAATTTGGTAGAACTCCTTCTTCACCTATTTTTCCAAATAATTTGTATAATATTGGAATTAATTGTTCTTTAAATGTTTGGTCAAATTCACCTGTGAACCCATCTGGCCCTGGGGATTTTTTCTTAGGGAGTTGATTAATGGCTTGTTCAATTTCTTTTTCTAATATGGGTTTATTTAAGGATTTTATTTCCTCTTCAGTTAACCTGGGCAGTTTGTATTTTTGTAAATATTCATCCATTTCATTTAGATTGTCAAATTTATTGGCATACAGTTGGGCAAAATAATTCCTAATTATTGATTAATTTCCACTTCATTGGTGGTAACATCACTCTTTTCTTTTTTGATACTGGTAATTTGATTTTCTTCTTTCTTTTTTTAAAATAAAATTAGCCAATATTTTCTCTATTTTATTGTTTTTTTCATAAAACCAGCTCTTAGTTTTATTTATTAATTCTATATGTTTTTTTGCCTTCAATCTTGTTAATTTCTCCTTTAATTTTCAGGATCTCTAGTTTAGTATCTAATTGGGGATTTCTAATTTGTTCTTTTTCTAGCTTTTTAAGTTGCATGCCCAATTCATTAATCTCCTCTTTCTCTTTTTTATTCATGTAAGCATTTAGAGCTATAAATTTTCCCCTAAGCACTGCTTTGGCTGCATCCCATAGATTTTGGTATGTTTTCTCATTATTGTCATTCTCTTGGATATAGTTATTTATTGTTTCTATGATTTGTTGTTTGACCCATTCATTCTTTAGAATGATATTATTTAGTTTCCAATTGATTTTCATTCTACCTTTTCCTGGCTCTTTCTTACATGTAATTTTTATTTCATCATGATCTGAGAAGGATGCTTTTACTATTTCTGCCTTTCTACATTTGACTATGATATTTTTGTGCCCTAATACATGGTCAATTTTTGAAAATGTGCCATGTACTGCTGAGAAAAAGGCATATTGCTTTCTATCCTCATTCAATTTTCTCCAGACATCTATCATGTCTAACTTTTCTAGAAATCTATTCACCTCTTTCACTTCTTTCTTATTTATTATTTCAGCTAGATTTATCTAATTCTGAGAGGGGGAGATTCAGGTCCCCCACTAGTATAGTATTACTGTCTAATTCCTCTTGTAACTCATTTAACTTCTCCTCTAAGAACTTGGATGCTATACCACTTGGCACATACATATTTAATATTGATATTATTTCACTATCTATAGTACCTTTCAGCAAGATGTAGTTTCCTTCTTTATCTCTTTTAATGATATCTATTTTTGCCTGCGCTTTGTCTGAGATAAGGATTGCTACCCCTGCCTTTTTTACTTTAGTTGAAGCATAATATATTCTGCTCCAGCCTTTTACCTTTACTCTGTGTGCATCTCTCTGCTTCAAATGTGTTTCTTGTAAACAGCATATTGTAGGATTCTGGTTTTTAATCCACTCTGCAATTCGCTTCTGTTTTATAGCAGAGTTCATCCCATTCACATTCACAGTTATTATTACTGACTGTCTATTCCTCTCCATTCTATTTACCCCCTTTGTACTTTTCACCCCTTCTCTCACCCTATTCCTCCTTACCGACGTTTTACTTCTTACCCCTGCCTCCCCCAATCTGCCCTCCTTTTTTATCACCCCCTTCTCTTTTCTTTACCCTTTTCTCCCTTGCTTTTGTCCTCCCTTCTATCAGTCCCCACCTTTCCTTCCCCTTTTGCTTCCCTAAAGAATGAGCTTAGTTTGTTTATCCCAATGAACATATATGTTATTCCCTTTTTGAATCAAATCTAATGAGAGTAGGGTTGAAACAATGTTCACCCCTCCTTTCTTTCCCTCTATTGTAATAGGTTTTTTTCTTCACCTCTTCATATGGTATAATTCATCCCATTCCACCTCCCCTTTCCTCTCCTCCCCATATACTCCCTTTTTAACCCCTTAAAATTTTTTTTGTATCATCACATCAAAGACAATTTATATTTATACCCTCTGTGTAAACTCCTTCTCTCTGCCCAAATACATTTAAAATTCTTAAGATTTATGAGTATTATCTTCTTGTGTAGAGATATAAACAGTTTAACCTAATTGGGTAACCTTTTTTTTTCCCCTCTGTTTACATTTTTAAACTTCTCTTGAGTCTTGTATGTTAAGATTGAATTTTCTATTCAGCTCTGGTCTTTTCACCAGGAAAGATGGAAAGTCCCCAATGTCATTAAATGTCCACCTTTTCCCCTGAAAGAGAGTGATCAGTTTTGCTGGGTAATAGATTCTTGGATGCAATCCAAGCTCCTTTGCCTTCCGGAATATCATATTTCAAGCCTTGCGTTCCTTTAATTTTGAAGCTGCCAGGTCCTGAGCAATCCTGACTGTGGCTCCATGATATTTAAATAGCTTCTTTCTGGCTACTTGGAGTATTTTCTCTTTCACCTGATATTTCTGGAATTTGGCTACAATATTCCTTGGAGTTTTCTTTTTGGGGTCTCTTTTAGGAGGTGATTGCTGGATTCTTTCAATGATGATTTTATCCTCTGATTCTATGATATCAGGGCAGTTCTCCTTAATAATTTCCTGGAGTATGGTGTCTAGATTCTTTTTCTGGTCATGGCTTTCAGGCAGTCCAATGATTCTCAAATTGTCTCTCCTAGATCTGTTTTCCAGATCTTTCCAATGAGGTATTTCACTTTTTCTTCTATTTTTTCGTTCTTTTGATTTTGCTTGGATGATTCCTGGTGTCTCATGGATTCCTTACCTTCCAACTGTTCCATTTTAATTTTTAAGGCTTTGTTTCCTTCAGTGAGATTATGCACCTCTTTTTCCATTTGGCCAAGTGAATTTTTTAAGGCATTGTTTTCTTCAATGAGATTAGGCACCTTTTTCTCCATTTGGCCAAATGAATTTTTTAAGGCATTGTTTTTTTTTCAGTGAAATTATGTGCTTCCTTTTCCAAGCTGCTGATTCTTTTTTCATAGTTTTCTTGTTTTGCTTTCATTTCTCTCCCCATTTTTTCTTCTACCTCTCTCAATTGATTTTTAAAATCCTTTTTGAGCTCTTCTGGGAAGGCTTTTTGTTCTTGAGACCAATTCACCTTCCCTCGTGAGGCTTCACATGTAGGCAATTTGAGGCTATTGTCCTCATCTGAGTTTGTGTTGGCTTCTTCCTTATTGATACAGAAGCTCTCAATGGAGAGGGCTCTTTTTTGCTTCTTACTCATTATTGCAGCTTGTTTATTTATTTTTTAATTTGAGGTCTGCTCTGGGGGCATCAGGGTCCCTGTTTTGGGCTTCTTGTGCAGGGGTATAGGTGCTGTGTGATCAGCTTTTTACTCTGAGGCCTTTATAGTGTGTGCAGTTCATTCCCCCGCACTTCCTATCTGGGTGCGCTTGGCCAGGCGCCGGATCCTGCCTGTCCCGTTCGTGGCCCTACAGCCCGCCTTCCCAGGCTGGTTCAGGTAGGTTTTTCCACTGTCCTTCTTGGCCACCAGATTTTTGAGCCAGGTTCCAGGGGCCTCACTTGTTGGGCTGTGGCCAACAGCAGCTCCTGCTGACTTTCCCCAACCCCCTCTGCGCTGGGCTGCTGCCCTGCACTGGGCCTCCCTTTTGCCTGAGTCAGACCAACCTTTTCCTGAAGTCTTCTAAATTATCTCTGGTTGGAAGACTGTGTCTCTCTGTCTCTTTGCAGGTTCTGTAGTTTCAGAATCTGTCCAGAGGCTTGATTTAATGTTCTTTTTGAGGGAACAGAAGGAGAGCTCAGGCAGCTTGCTGCTTCCTCTCCGCCATCTTGGCGGACTCCCAGGTCAAGGTGAAAGTACTGCAAAGCCATAGAGAAAGAATTCAAATATCATGGAGCCACATTTAGGGCTACACAAGATTTAGCAGCTACCACTATGACTTATTTGGATATTTCTGCAGTTTTTGATACTATTGACCACTTTCTCCTAATGAATTTCACTCTTCCCTTGGTGTTGGAAATATCAAAGTCTTTTTTCCCCCTTCTGTCTTTTAAACTACTTCTCAGTCTCCTTTACTGCTCATTCTCTTTCTAGTCCCATAAAATGTGTTATTATATGGTATTCTTTCCTTTGTTTCTCATCTCTTTTCTCTTGGTCTAAATGTCCATCTCTCTAAAAGCTAATGTCCCCTGGACATTCCATTGGTTCTTCAAGGTCAAAACAATATCTATCTATCTATATATTATATCTATATCTATATACACACATGCACATACACACACATACATATACATGCATACATATATATACATATACATACATATACATACATATACATATACATACATACATACATATATATATATATATATATATATATATATATATATATATATATATATATATATATATATATATATGGGGGGCAGGGAGAGAAACACTTTATGTTATTTTACCCAAAGCTATTTCTTCTTTAGGTATCATGATTTCAGACAGCATTTTAACACTTCTAAACCAGGTTCCTCATGCTGAAAACTCTGCTGTAATCTTTGAGTCCTCTTTCTTCCTCATCCCTTATGACTCATTAATTTATTTCTAGAATTATTAATTGTGACTAAGGGAATGGAACCACAAGGGGGTCCCTCTGGATTGAGTTGTGGGGAAAGATTGCTTAATTCTTTAGATACTCATTGGGAAAGACCACAGTGGCAGCAAAATGGGAGTAATGCTTCAATCACACTTTAACAAGGCACAGAGAGTACAAAGACAAATGCCATAAAAAGTGCAGAGACAAACAACACCAGGAGGTAGGTACACAGTTTTAAGACATGGGGACAGGGATGAGGTGGTGGAGAGATTCAGGCAGTATGGAGAAAAGAATAGTGAAGGGGAGGGGCACAGAGAATAACTTATGTAATTATGGCTTGGAGTTGGGAGCATGTGGGCTGCATGGACCCAGAGTAGATAAAGGAGTGCTTGGGGAACAGGAATTTTGGGTTTTTGTGAAGGGCATATGCACATCATTTCAAAGTTATCAGGAATACTTGGTGTTCTGTAGTAAAATACCTGGTTGTATCACTGATGTCTGGAGCTTATCTAAGGATTACAGACCAAGGGCAGTTGGCAGAACCAAAGTATTCTTAGAGTAAGGCCTAGCTTGCTTCCCTTGTTTAACATATAGTCTCAGGATGTGATTTTAGTTAATTTATAAGATAGTTTCTAGTGGCGCCTATGTTCACATAATTTATGAGACAGTCTGTTAAGCAACTTCCAGCTTCCCTTTTGTAATCTTCCTTCCTATTATTGTAATTTTATACTATCTACTTATAAATGTATTTACATTTATAAATGTAAAGAAGGGGACAGTGTTCAGGGAGACAAGAACTACATACCAATTTAACACATCTTATATTCAATCATTTGCCAGTTCTATTTATCCTGCCTCAGTAAAACCTCTTCCATCAGTTCCCATTTTTCTACTTCCACTGCCACTATACTAGAATATGTAGATACTGGCAAGCTTGGAGGAGAGTTCAAAGGACAGAGGCAGATGAATTCTCTAATTATAGATTTAGCTGTTTTTACAGACTCCTTTCCACATGTAAGAGGGCTTAGGAAGTTAACCCCAAATATAGCATAGGTATATGGACTGTTTCATGGATAGGTATATTGCACTGCCTAGTGGATTACATTAAATAAAACTATACAAACCCTCAATGATCTCTATCTTGTTGTTTCATTTCATTATTAATTATCTTTCTAAAGTAGTCCTATAGTACATTGTGAAATTTCCTCATATATTAATACAAACATCTAATCTTTAAATGTAATTAATTAATAAGCTTGGAACTCCCATTTTAGTTTATAAAAAAGCCAGACAAAACTCTTAAATCTCAGAATCTCATGCATGCATGCATGTATGTATGTATGTATGTATGTAGCTGCCCCCACTCAAATTTTTTTAATTAAAATTTTATTTTATTTATTTTTTGCAGGGCAATTGGGGTTAAGTGACTTGGCCAGAGTCACACAGCTAGTAAGTGTCAAGTGTCTGAGGCCGGATTTGAACTCAGATCCTCCTGACTCCGGGGCCGATGCTCTATCCACTGTACCACCTAGCTGCCCCTAGTGGACCTGAGTTCAAATCCGGCCTCAGACACTTGACACTTACTAGCTGTGTGACCCTGGCCAAGTCACTTAACCCCAATTGCCTTAAAAAAATTACATTACTTAACTGTTACAGTAGGATAACTTTTCATCAATAAGGAGACAGTCTAAAGTCAAGAGCTGAAATAAATAAATTAAAAGGTTAAATAACACTTTAAATGATAAATGTAACCAAGATTTTTGTTTGTTTGTTTGTGTTTGTTTTTATTTTTAGGAGCAATCATACAGAGAAGGCATTAGCAAATCTAATCATCCAACCTTAAGTCTAGACCAACATTTCAACTCCAAGGCTTCCCCATTATCATCATTTATAGTGCTCTATTTGATATTTAAATAATTTAGAAGTTGGACTCAAATCACCTCCTAAAAAAATGTATAATGGGGGCGTAGCTAAGTGGTGCAGTGGATAAAGCATGGCCCTGGATTCAGGAAGACCTGAGTTCAAATCTGGCCTCAGACATTTGACACTTACTAGTTGTGTTACCCTGGACAAGTCACTTAACCCTCATTGCCTCACCCCCCAAAAAGTATAATGACTACTTTTTTAGCCTTTTTATGCATTATTTATCATTACACTTAAAATATTCTGGTACTGGCCATGTGTGGAATGCATTTCCTTTTCACCACTGACTCTTACATTTCCTTGTTTTCTTTAAGGCTCATGTCAAGTGCACCTTTTCTATCTGAGGTGTCAAACACAACTCCACAATGCTCTTGAGTGTAGTCTGAACTAGCTCAAATGAAATTGTGAAATGTTGAAATAAGTCAAATACAATAAAACCCAGAGAATGTTACATTTTAAAACAAAAAAATCATAAAATTTTCTTTGAATGCAGTTTTAAAGTGAAAAAACATTACTGTGTTGACTAATCCTCATTTTTTAGGATTGATTAGAACCATGGTGGTTGATCTTAAAAGAATAATTTTCCATTCTAAAATATCTAGTTGTTATTGGTAATTTTGGAGGAGGCAAGGAGGTGACAGGTGGGAGTAGCTGATGAGGAGGTGGTTTATAATAGAATTTGGTGCTTGCCAGGTAGGAATCTCAGAGCAGGGTGATAGGGAGAGGAACTATGGGGGGGGGGCCCAGCTTGGCACATTTAGCAGCAATTGGAGATAAGTTTGTGGCACATGGAAGGCAGAGGTCAGAACCTTACATAAGAACACATGAACAAAATAAGTGAAACAAATTCCAGAAGTCTTATAGTTCACAGTCAAGCTCCTGTTTTTGTAAATTGCAATCTGTTTTCTAAGCAGAAAAAAATTATTATAAAGAATTTCATGATATTTTTAGTATTTGAAGGTATATTAGTAAAATGTAGAAATGTCCATTTTCCTTTGCATGGTAGCTGCTATTGTGGCACTGAAAATTATATATTGTCATTTAACTAAACACCTTGTATCACACTAAATACTTAGTCATGGCATCCAGTTCTGTGCATAGGTACTGATCGACCTGTGCAGCATTAAAGCATGTCTTGGGTCACTTCTAAGTTGAACTTTCTCTTATGTTAGCAAAGTACCATGCCAGTGACAAGCAATCTACTGGAGTTCATATAGAAACTAAGAAGATACAAGACTATTATGTCTGAAAAAGTGAGAAAAGCAAAAGAGACAAGCATGGGACAACATTTCTTCTTTAATAGTTATTCTCCATTCTATCTATGATACCATGTAAGCAGCTCCTGTCTAATTTTGAAATTCACTAACAGTAGCTAGTGGGGGAAGACTTCATACCACCCATGCAAGCAAATTCTTCCTTTGAGATCCTTTTAAGAAGTTTGTGCAGTTGAGTCATGCACCACTGAAATTCGTTCTGTGTTAAATGATATACAGGAAATAATATTTTCTTGCTTTCATAATCAATGAGTCTTTATTATAGGCAAAAGAGACTAAAATAAAGAAGAGCCTATTGAAACTCATAAGGTAAGAAAATTGTAAATTTATTGATAACTAGAAATATAAAATTATAAATTCTGTATTTTTAGTTTTTCAATTTTCCTTTTATAGGAAGAGCATAAATCATGCCACAATCTAAGAGAAGAAAAGATCCGTACAAAAAGAATACCAAATTTTTCAGACAATATGGGAACTATATTATTTCTTTTTTGAAGTACAAAGTAGGAATTTATGTTTCACTTGTAGACATAATATCAGTGTCCAAAAGAAATATAATTTAAAACACTACTATGTAATATACTATTCTGAGTATGAACAATACTTATGGAAAATAAGATAAACTAAGAAATTTGAAATCTGCATTTCAATAATTACAAAAAAAATTTGAAACTATCCCTGAAGATAGTAAGAGTGTGGTCAAAGTTAATTATATTATTTCAGAAATCATAGATAAACATTTAAATTAGTTTAGTGGAAATATATTTGTGAAGGAGTACATAATGAAAACTATTGAAATTCTTTTGCTACTCAAAGTAAAAATTTTCCAGAATATTTCATTATCATGAAACTTTATTGCACAATTAATGAATTTGCTTCTAACAGCAGTGGAAAAGTCAAATCAAAATCAGAAATTTGTCTGACTTTTTAAAATTGTGGTTATTGAAAGTACAGATACCAGTGGACTAGCACAAATAACCATGTTTATTCATGCATGTGATGAAAATCCTGAGTGAAGAATAGCTTGATACTCTTTTTCTTAATGACACTATAACAGGTGAAGGTATTTTCAAGGAAATATATGGACTTCTAGAAAAGTATAATCATTCATTATCAAGACTTGTGTGTGAGTCTAGAGATAAACAACAGTAATGACAGGGAAGACGAGTGGATTTATAGCTATATTATTTATGAAGCCAAATGAAATTGCTAAAGATAGTAAGTTTCATCATGTGCCTTACATAATATACCAGGAAGTGTTGTGCTGAAAAGTAGTGAAAGTGGGACATGTGCTAAAATTTTTAAGAAAACAGAGAATTGTATATTTTCCATATTAGGCACTTAATAAATGTTTATTGAATTGAATTGATCATTTTCAAGGATTGAATTAATGACAGTTTTCTTCATTACTCTTGGAAACTGAAATTGACCAGGAAAGTTCATTTTGTTATACAGAAGTTTGCTGGCTTTCCTGTGAAAAGGATGGCAATTGTGCCATGAGATAAAAATGTTTTTAGGAATGAGAGAGTAACCATAACAACTTAATAACATTAAAAATTGGTTTCAGGACTTGGCTTTCATCATAGATATTGTGGGATATTTAAATGAATTTAATTTAAAAGCTGAGGTTTGAAATCAGGTTGTAAAATTTATGTATGACCACATTAAGGAATTTAAAATAAAATGTGGTCTTTGGAAAAAACAATTATAAATTGTGATTTGACTCATTTTCCTACATGCAGTATTATCAAGAATCATTTGGTTCTTGTAATTTCAGTAAGTATGCCTCAAATATTCAGGAATTACTATTTGAATTTGAAAGGAGATTTGAAGGATTCAAAATGTGTGAAAACTTTTTTAAAAAACTATTCAGCACTCCATTTTCTTTTGATGTTGAGAGGGAAAAGTAACAATCCAGTTGACTTATTGAAATTTAATGTAAAACAGTGCTAAAAGAAAAGTATGATGAAGTTGGTGCTCCAGATTTTTATTCTTAGTTGCCAAGACATTTTGTTGAAATTTGCATGTTTGCTGCAAGAATCTTAGCAATATTTGGTAATACATACCTACATGAATATTTTTTTCCATTCCTGAAGACTATTAAAACTTCACATAGAGCAAGATTAGCAAGTGAGCATGTATTATCCATTCTGAAAACTGCATCATCACAAAAGCTTATACCCTTATTGATAAAATAGTTTCTGGCAAAGGATAACAAGTTTTTAACAAATGAAATTAATTTAATTTTGAATATTCTTGTAGTCATATATTTTATAATTATTTTTAATCTATTCAATATTAAAACATAAAATAAGTTTCTTTTTATCTGTAGTTAATGTATCCATGTATGCAAAAATTTTATATATACATACACATAAACATTGAAAAAAATTGTCAAATCCATAATCTGTAGATTCTTCTTAAATCAAGAATTTTTGGACAATAACCACTAAGGTTCTATTTTGATACCTCATCATGCTTTTGTGGTCAAAGTGAGTTAGCAGGGAAGTAAGACTCCTTTTATGTCCTACTCAGCTAGAAAAGTTTATAGTTTGGCCTCTTTGATAAACTGTATATCTCTTTTTCACAACCTTGCCCTTTTTTGGAAAGGCATATCACTCGGTTGGTTACATGATAAGGAATTTTCTATCCACATCAAAGATGAGCTATCAAATTGTAGAAAGGTTGGGATTTGTACCTGTGGGGAGTAAACTCCAAACCAATGAGACCATAGGAAAGAAACAAAAAGCAACAGCGGTTGTTAGGACCTTGAGTGTAGGCCCAGGATCACCTAGACCAGTCCATGTTCTTATTACCACACATAAGCAGTTCTTATAGTTATCAGGGGAAGGGAATAAAAATTCTCTCCCTTGCCATGGGAAGTCCAAAGTAAGTTATAAGGGTCCCAAGTCACACTTTCAAAGAGAGAAAAAAGAGCTCAAGTCTGAAAGTCGTCTCTCTCTTTAAAGTATACTGAGTGCATAGGTCTTGCTGATTACCCTCGAATATTCTGTGATGTAGTCCTACCCCCTTTCCCTGCCACTATAGGGGAGGAGAAGCAGCACATGGGGACCAACCAGAAACTTAAGGTAATATATACTCTTTATTAAGAGGCCAAGACATGTGCCAATGGAAATGGCCAGGGTACCAATTCAATACTTCATGGAAAGTACCTCAGAAGACAGAAAATATGTGTCACCAGAAGTGGCCAGGGTGTGTAGTACCACTCATGCTCCATGAGATGAATATTATTACATGGATATAATAAAATGCACATTAGCTCATGGGTTGTTGGGAGAAAAGTACTTAGTAAAATGTAAAGCTTTATTGATCCATGTGAATGTGAAATATCATCATCATCATCATCATTGTTAATTTACTTGACTATTTCAGTGGACCTATGATCTCATTGGTTTGGAGTGTTGTTACCATAGGTACAGATCCTGAGCTTTCTACAATTGTGTACCTCATTTCTGAGGTGGCTAGAAAATTCCTCATCATGTAGCCAACCTAGTGATGTGTCTCTCCCAAAAGGGCAAGGTTGTTACAAAAGAGATATGTAGTCTATCAAGCAGCCCAAACTCTAAACCCTTCTAACTGGGTACAAGATATCAGGAGTCATGTTTTCTTATTATCTCAAGATTACCACAAAAGCATCATGAGATATCACAATGGGACTTTAGTTGTTGTTGTCCAAAAATGTTTGATTTAAGAAGATACATAGAATTATGTATCTCCCCCCCAAAAAAAAAATTGATCAAAGTGAACTTTCTATAATTTGTAGGATATGGTTGTTGAGCCCAACACATAGCTTAAGGGGAAAAAAGTTGTTCTTAAAGTTGTTTCAAGTATGTAGTCACTGTAACTTCTTTCTGTTTTATGGTGCCAAACAAGTCTAAAGAAGGTGCTTGCTAATGTTTCTTTGCTGGTTTTAGGTTTTCATGAATGCCTTCTCCATTTAGAGTAAGGTCATCTGGTAGGAAGAGTGAATATTCTGTACATTGCTATATCTTTTAATATTTTATAAAGTAGTTCCTAGAAAAAATATGACTGATTAAAGTAACATCATGTCCCGGAAAGAGCAGCAAGAACTGAAGCAAAGTGAAATCTACAGAATCAGGAGAAAAATTATGTGAACAATAACATAGTAAATATAAAACAACTTTAAATACTTTCAGAATTCTGATTAATGGATTGACCAATCAGTATTCCAGAAGACTGTTGATGAAGCATGTGGCCCACATCCTAAAAGAGAGGTGATGGACTTAAGATGAAGAATGAGACATGCAAAATGTGTGTTTGTTTTACTTAACTATGCTATTTGTTACAAGTGCTTTTAATTACTTTTCTTTATCCACCCTCATCAAACCAGAAGTCAGACAACCTGACTTATAATTCTGTTTTTTTACTCTTGGCATTGCTTAACAACTTTGGGCCCAAGTTTCCTCATCTACAAAATAAAGGGTTTGTACTACATGATTTCTAAGGATTTTACTAATGTCTCAAATACATTTGATGGTGGAATTGAGTAGTGTTGAAAAAACTGGGCTCCACTTTTACTGCTGGTATATCTTGTCATACTGTGGGAGTCTTGAGGTCTTTCCAGAAAATGCAGATAACTATCCCTACCTGTTTGTCTCAAAAGGGTTTTAGAGGCAGAGCATTCTTTTGTGGAAGGTAAGATGTTCAAATGTTTTAAAGTTCTCCAGTGATGCAGAAAGAAGACTTTACTTAAACACTCTCATTTATATTTTTATCTTAGTCAATTTGATATTATGCCTGTAATGCCCAACAAAACTCTTCATCTTTAATAAAAAGTGAGAAATTTAGGATTTTTTTTTTGTCATTAGGGATTGGTGTGAATCCACATCTCAAGTTTGAAAGCTGGGATCTAATATAGCTACTGTACATTGCCTTCACAGCTTACTTGTGATACCATTAGTCATTGTTAGGCCTATTACTCAGAAGTTTCTACTTTTAATGAGATTCACTTGTATAACAGCCATTTTTAGTGATTCTTAAATTGTTGGCATACATTTTTAATGCACTGAAATTCAGTTTTATTTGCAGATTTCTCCTTCTGTTCTTTTGTAATCAACATGACTAATCTCAAACTAACAGGGCTTCTCTGTATACTCAAAGCACAGTGGAAGTTTCATCAAATTAATTTCTTGCCCTTTAATGTTGCCATTAATTAATTTTGCCCTTTAACTTTTGCTGATCAATGTGGACTAAATTGTAATTGCAACATTCCTGTCTGGAAACTAATACCAAATGAAGATTAATAGTGGCATGCTGTGAGTTAGTAAAAGAGTATTGTTGTTGTTATTATTATAGTCATTGTTATTATTAATATTATTATTTATTAGCCCATTGTAAATGGATGCTGTTGTACCACATGAGAATCTCAAGTTTGGGGTTTAAACTCTATTTGGGAAGGATTTTTAGTATTTCATTTGTTTTAGCTTCCTTTTTCTGACTGAAGAGCAAAAAGCTGGTTGTCTGGAACATTATAACTATTATCCAGACAGACTAATAGCTACAATTGGAAAAAAACCCAACTATATTAATTAAATCAATTAGTTTAGAGGTGAGAGGGGTGAAGAAGTCATCTATTTCCCTCCTTTGGTTTGAAACTAATGTAGGGAAGTGGCTTGAGTTAATGGTTCACCATGATGGTTCAATGCATTTGTGCTAAAAATTCAATAGTTCCTTAAGGAGTAACATGATTGCAGAACATTATGAGTTGTGTATTAAATTACACTGGAGTTTCACAGAACAGTTTTACTGGTTTTAAAAGGTGTTTCCAATGAAGAAACTCCATCTACTAATGAAGATTCGCATATATTTCCCCCACTAAAACTATTTGTAGAGGATTACCTAGGGCACTGAGAAATCAAGTAACTTGCTCAGGGTCACAGACCTCTATGTGTCAGAAGCAGGACTTGAAGGCAGGTTGGTATGAGTATGAGGCTTAATCTCCATCCATTTTGCCCTGCTCTTGCTCTATTGATCCAAACCATTAGGCCCCCAAAATGGCATAGGGGAAAAGGTATAGTGAAAGTGAAGGATCATTATACAGAAAGCTATAGCACTGCACAAAATGGGGAAAGGGAAAAATCATTTATATAGTACTTAGTTTGTTCAAGGCATTGCACTAAACTTTTATAAATATTATACCATTTCAGCCTCATTTTATACTTGAAGAAACTGAGGCAGACAGAAATTAAGTGAATTGCTCAGGAACACAGCTAGTAACTGTGAATAGTTTGAATTCATATCTTTCTGACCCAAGCCAAGCACTGTTACCTAGCTGCCAACAAGCAAATAAATAAATAAATATAGATATGTATGTGTGTATGTACATACACATGTATATAAAAATGTATGTGTATATGTATACTCACATATATGCATACACCTGTGCACACACATATATTTAATATGTTTATATATGTGTATATCTATGTCTATGTCTATATCTATATATATGAAGGAAGACATCCAGGATATTGGAAAGATTCTTTGTGAAAAGATGACAGAAAAAATGGACAAAAATCATATTGATAAGATTTGATTTATGGGCACAAGTGTAAGAGAAATGCTAGAAATCTCCTAGATCAACTCCTTCATTTTACAAATAAGGAAAATAGGGCCCAGACTACTTAAATATCTTACCTAATGTCACACAGGGACAAAGTCCTCAACCTAAGCTTTGTACTCTGACCTTCTGACTCCTAATTAAGAAGGTGGATTTTGATCTATACCAATGGATGAACTATCCAGGTCACTAAGAAAATAGATACATCAGAAATATTGAAGTATAGAGGAAAATGTTTATTTTGTTTTTTACATTTTATTTCCCTTTTAAGACATGATTATCTAAATTGACTGTGTTGATCAAATATGCATTTTACAAATACACATATATTGACCTTAGTTTATTAAATTATTTCTTTTTCTCAAATAGCAGCATGTATATAATTTTAGGAGCAATTTGGTTTATTAGGACAAATACTGAGCTTGGATGGAAGACCTGGCAACAATTCAAATTCTAGTCCTGACTCTAGTTGAATCAGTCAACCAACATTGCATTAAGCTCCTACTTTGTGCTAGATGCCATGGTAAGTGCTGAGGATATGAAATAAGTCAATAAAATTGCAAAACGGCAAAAAATCCCTGCTCTCAAGGAACTCAGTCTAATGGGGGAGACAACATGCAAACAACTATGTACAAAAAAGATAAAGGATAAGTTGAGGTTATCCTCAGGGGGAAGCCTCTAATATTAAAGAGAACGAGAAAAGTCTTCTAGAATGCTGAACTTTAGCAGAGACTTGAAGGATGCTGGGAAAGCTAGGAGCCAGAAAGTCTCATTGACTCTTCTTGCCTCAGTTCTGTCACCCACAAAATGGGGATAATGTTTTTTTTTACTACTTCTATGGTTGTGAGAAAAGCACTTTCTAAACCTTAAAAAAATATATAAGTATGGCGTGTTATATTATTATTAGTAGTAGTAGTAAACACCTAAATGCATATCACACTGATAGGAGACAGTGGAATATAGGGGGAAGGGTTCCTGTTATCAGGAAAGAAAAGAGTTCGAATCTCTCTAACACTTAATAGTTGTCATAGACCATGGGAAGGTCAGGCAGTCTCTCTGAGTTTCAATTTTTTCATCTCTACAATCATCCTAATAGTAGTACTTATCTCACATGGTTATTATGAGGATCAATTCATCTACATGCATTTACTAAGTGCCTACTATGTGCCAATGCTGTGTTGGTGGCTGGAGATAAAAGTACAAAGGAAGAACCAAATAAAAACCAAATCCCTACAGGCAAGGAATTAATATTTTAAATGCAAATGAAATAATGAATGGTAAACACTTTAGAAACCTTAAAAATGTATATTAAACTGTTATAAAGGCATAACAGTCTGGGTTCAAATCCTACTTCTGAAATACATTGCCCATATAATCCAAGGGATACCCTTAACTAACTCTCAGTGCCCTTTAAGGTTATAAATTGCAGAGCAGAAGCTTATCTGAATTTCTTACTGGAGGTTCAGTACCCTAATGAAATCACAGGTTCAGTCCTACCCCATCCAATTATTACTATAATGTAATTTTAATAAAATGGTTCCTAGTCTCCAAAAATTTGCCATTTACATGATCTTCTTCTCTTTGTGTGCCCTTGTAGAGTGGCAGATAAGTCTCAGAACTGTAGGGCATGTTTTCTAAAAATTGTTTTTCTGAATTTCCTTTACTTTTGGATGCAATTTTTTATCCCATATAGTGCATATAGTGCAACACTAAAGATTTTCCAACTTTTTTTTTCTGCCCAGGTGTCTAATTCATGCAAAATAGTTATTCTACAGGGAATGTTAAACTAAATGAACTTTAAGGTCCCTTCTAGCTCTCAAGTTGTATGATTTTTATGCAGTAAGTTAACATATTACTCAAAATTTAAAAAGAGACAAAACATTAGAAAATCCTCCTGTGAAGCTTATTGGATGAGGGAATTATTGTAAAGAAAGATAGAACTCTGATTATGGGAAAACTGAAACTAGATGTCATAGGAGACTTACCTGAGACCACTTGATCAACCATAGATTCATAACACCTGGAAGTGATCTTGATAATTTTAATAATTAATCTCATTAATTTACAGATGAAGGAAACTGAGACCTGAAGAGGTCAAGTGGCTTTCCAAAGGTCAAATGTTTAGCTAAGGACATTAAATGTAAAGAGGGAACTTAGAAGAAATAAGAAATTGGCCAAGTTAAAGGGCAATCCTTTCCTAGTTTGTTTTTAAACCATTGTAGTCCATTACCTGGACTGTGAGACTTTAAGAAAAAATATAGACAACCATTAGCTTATTTGAATTCTTTCTTTTGGGCAGCTTGCAATACTTTTCTCCTTGACCTGAGAACTCTGGAATTTGACTATAATATTTCTAGGAGTTTTGCTTTTGGGATCTCTTTCAGGAGGTGATCAGTGGATTCTTTCAATTTCTATTTTACCTTCTGCTTCTAGAACATCAGGGAAATTTTCCCTGACAATTTCTTGGAAGATGATGTCTAAGCTCTTTCCTTGATCATGGTTTTCAGGTAGACCAATAATTTTCAAATTATCTCTCCTGGACCTATTTTCCAGGTCAGCAGTTTTTCCAAGAAGATATTTCACATTGCCCTCTGTTTTTTATTCATTTGGATTTTCTTTATTGTGTCTTGATTTCTCATAGTCACTAGCTTCCATTTGTTCAATCCTAATCCTTAGGCAAGTATTTTTGTCAGAGAGCTTTTGTACCTCCATTTCCGTTTGGCCAATTTGGCTTTTCAAGCTGTTGAATTTTTTGTCATGTCTTTCCTGCATCACCCTCATTTCTCTTTCCATTTTCCCCTTCTACCTCTCTAACTTTATCTTCAAAGTCCTTTTTGAGTGCCTCTATGGTCTGAGACCAATTAATATTTTTCTTGGAAGCTTTAGATATATGGGCCTGACACTGACATCTTCCTCTGAGGCTGCACCTCAATCTTCCTTGTCATTAAATAAATTTTCTATGGTCCTAACCTTTCTCTCATCTTGCCTTTCTTTTACTTGACTTTTAGCTCCTTAGAGTGGGGCTTTGTTTCCAGGCTACAGTATCCCAAGCTTCAGAAGGTCCCAGGTGGTATAATTTAAGGAGGAGCAGGTTCTTCACTCACCTGGCCTGGTCCCTGGTCTGTAGATGACCCCAGACCAACTTGCTAATCAACCAGCTTTGTGTGTTGTGGTTGTCAGCTCTGACAAGCCTGTGCCCCTCCCCGACCTGGGCCACTGCTATTCAAGCCTACCTCCTGGTTCCCATCAGGAGTGAAAAACCCAAGTTCTGCCTCAGCACCAGCATAGACCTCTGTCATCTCCCCCTGCCAAGGGCTCAGCCCTCTCACCAGACTGTAAGATTAGTCCAGATGACACTGGTGCTGCAGCTGATTCAGAGGCTTTGGGGGGGTCTCTTTCTCTGGAGAGGCCTTCCTGGGACTGGATCTGTGTCAGGGTGACTGTGGGGTTGGGCTCTACTCCTGTCTCAGCACAGCAGCTCCCTCCTTCTGACCCTCCAAGCTGTCCTTGGTTGGAAGATGATTTTAGGACATTCTTCTGTGGTTTTTGCTGCTCCAGGAATTGTCCTATGGCATTATTTGGATGGTTTTTGGAGGGATCATGTCAAGAGTTTGAGAGCTCACTCCATAATTGCTATTGTTAACTGTTTCCCCACATCCTATTCCCTTCTCATGATCTTAGCTTATTAAATATTCATAAAATTGTATCATTGTATGGAAAGAGGAACCAAATAAAATGGAATTGGTAATACAAATCAGAGAATAAACTAAGAACCTTGAAATATTCTTTAAATTACATGTGCTAATGAGGCACATATTAAATTTCAGTCTGATTTGTTGTTTTATGTTAAGGAAAAAAAATATGAATATTGAACAAAGAAAAAAAAAGCCTCCATCTTCACAAAACACCCAAAAAGGACCTTTTTTATGATTCTGCAGTAGGTATTGTGACCAAAAGAATTAGACAAATATGATATATTTGTCATGAGCATGTATAAGACAAGGAGAGCTTGGAAACAAAAGGATGGAATGGATGACCTCCTGAAGACCTTTCAACACCAATGTTCAATGATGTCTAATTCCTACTGTTCCATTTGAGGAATTTTTGAAGAATGAGTCTTTTGTTAGATTTGGTATGAGTGACCCGATAAATATATAACCATTAATAATATAATGAATGGACAGAATTATGCCGTTTGACAGCCTTGCTTATGACAGGAAGTAAAGGGGGAAGGTATAGAATGAATATACACAAGAAGAAATGTTTGATGGTAATAGGATCAAGAAATTAAATGCCTCATCAGGTAATTATGGGATAATCATTCAAAATCAGATTATTTTATTGGGAAGAGAACCATTCAGCATTTATTTTTTTGCTTACCCTAGTGGTTCAAATTGGGTAGAATGAGGTCTCTGTGTAATCTCTGCATTGGTATTCCTTAATACAGGCATAAATTAGAGGTACTCAGCCAATTTCTGAAGTATTTCCCTTATAACTGAAAAGTATATCAATTTTAAAATTTGAATAGTCACTTGGCTGAATTTGCCCAAGGTCTTAATTTAACTTTTTTTAAAAATATTTCTCCCGAATTGCATGTAAAATATTTTTAAACATTATTTCTTTTAAAGTTTTGACTTGCAGATACTATTTATCTTTCCTCTACCCCCTTCCCCTGTAATGATTGGAATGATGCCACCTGCTGGAGACTTACTATAGGAAAGCTCCATCATGAGGAGAATGCCTCAGAGGGCAAGGCCATGCGGCTCTTCCTTGGCATCAGGAAGTGACATTTGCTCATCGGTGCTGTCTATCAAGGCTACCAGCCAATCATTTTCAGGACCCTCCTATTTTCTGGGAGGGGACAGGAAGGAGGAAGGAGTACCTGTGCGGAGAGCTCTGGGTCTAAACTCGTTTTATCAGTGATTTTAGTCAGTTTCCCCCAAAATTGGGGGAACAGATTAGAACCCACATTTAGAATCTTAAATTACACACCCCGAGACAGTAAGCAATCATGTTTAGGTCATCTTTCCAAGAAGAAAGAGGAAGGGGCATCTTTGTTTATCCTCTAAACTGGCTACCATGCAGCCAGGAACACATGGCAACTAGAGCACATATTCTACCTAGCAAGCCTGAGACTAAGTATTGAATCTCCTCTTTTGTGTTTATTCTTTTTTGAGTTTAGGTGAATAAGTATCTAACCTGCTATGAATTTGTCTTTCCTTAGTGTCCACCTTACAAGTTAGATAATTCAAGGCATCCTAGGTTTTTTTGTCTAGTTAGAGCTTACTGACAGCCTAGGGAGGAGTGCCTGATAACTACCCAATTGCTCTTGGTGAAGATGATCATTACCAAGAGGATGGGACCAAGTCTTACCCATATTGCAGAATACATGAGGGAGAAGTTGTTTGGACCATGGAGAACTGAGGAGTAATGTAACAATATCTATTCAGAAATCCTTCCCACCTCCCCAAAAAACCCCAAACTGCTATATATTCTGATAATACTTAAATTTCAAGCTCAATGGAAAGTATAACTATAGTTATGATTTATGTGACTGATTTTTAAAAAATATTTCCATCAGTTTTTATTCAAATAAGGCAAGATTTAAATAACTGGAGAAATATTCATTGTTAATAAGTGGGCAGAGTCAATATAATAACAATGACAATTCTTCCTAAACTAATCTACTTAATCCAATGACATTCTAATTAAATTACAAAAATTATTTTATTGAGCTAGAAAAAAATAATAAAATTCATATGGAAGAATAAAAAGTCAAGAATATCAAAGGAATTCGTGGGAAGAAATATAAAGGAAGGAGGCTTAGCAGTACCAGATCTTAAACTATATTATAAGGCAGTAATTATCAAAACTGGTACCATCTAAGAAATAGAAATGGATCAGTGGAACATAGTAGACATACAGTACACAGTAGTAAATGATTATAGTAACTTTCTGTATACTTTAAAGTACTTCCATCATTATCCTTCTGTTTCATCTCCAATATTTTTATTAAGATGCCCAATAATAGGGACCCAGGAATGGACTCACTCAGCCCTGGTACCTCCCAGGAATCCCTATGGTTCTCCCCGCTTGGGACCCTCAGAGAGATCCTGGGCACCACATCCCTCTCCAAGTCTGTGCTGATAACCTTGCACACTGTCCACCGCCTTGTATTTCTCAGCCTCTCCCCAACAGCCCCCAGGGAAGGGAAAGGGATCCACAGGGAAGGAGGGAAACATAGACAGGTAGGGGTCCAAGACGTATTTTCACAGATGGGCTAGACAATGGAGAAGCAGGGGTAGTCTTTGTCCCCTCTTTTCCCTTCAGTCTCTGTCCATCAGGAATATTACTGAATAAACTTGGCATAAAATTGGCTTAGTTTCTCTAGAAGGATATTCAGCTTCTCCAAAGAAGGAAGAATAGTCATCCTGAAGTGGTAAGTGCCATCCGTTTGGCCAAAGCCACTGCCAGGCAGCACACACATACCAGTCTCTTCCAGGAGTTGTAAGCAGAAGAATATATCAGCAGGTTGGCCCAGCTCCTTTGCATGCTGCACTGCTTTGGGAGGATAGCTGGATGCGGGGGAAATAATACCTGGCCCCTTGCACTGGGTTACAGTGGATGCCAGGAGTCTTGTTTAAAACCTCTGTGAGCAGGGCCTTCTCTGCCAGGTCTGCCAGCACAGTCATCTTTTCCTGATGGAATTGCAGATAAGAGGGCTCCCCAGTTTTGGGGCGATTCACCACATGAGAATTTGCCCTGGTACTGGTGGGCACAGTCGAACTGACATCAACTTTGACATCTGCTGCTTTACTGCAGGGTCCATATTCACCACTTCTGTATAGCCCCCTCGGAGCTCACACTCACCCATGTAGCCTTTAGAGAAGGAACAGGAGTAGAAGGAAGCAAGCTCAAGCTGCTGGGAATAGGGTGGGCCCATCTCCATCATCACCTTCTTGAATGAGTGAAACTGGGATCCCTCAGCATATACATTGTCCTAGTAAACCTCATCGGCCAGCAGGAAGAGATGTTTCTCATAGGCAAATCGTATGACAGCTTTGATATTCTCACAGCTCTGGACCTGCCCTGTGGGGCTGCCAGGATTCATGACACACAGAACCTGAGGCCGGCAGTGAGCTTTGGCCTGATCTGGTGCCCATTGCAACTCAGCCACATCTAGTGACCACTGATGCTCCTCAACCAAGTAGTAGTTGATCTGGACTGCATCAAATTCAGCCAGGGTGGCTGAATACAATGGGTACTGGGGAATAGAAATCATGACTCCTGTCCTACTCTTCCCTTTACCTGACACCAACAGATTCAGAACCACCATAATGGGAGTGCTGGCCCCTGTGGACAGAAAGATGTTCTCAGTGTCAGAAACAATGCTCCCACCATGCTGCTCAATGTATCTGGTCACATCTTCTCAGATCAAAAGGATGCCAGCACTGGCACTGTAAGCACCTGCACTGTGGCCCTCACAGGCCTGCAAGAGTCTCATGCCTCTTGGCATCTTTTGGGAAGGATGGGCTGCTCAGGAGATCTGGGTATTGGCAGAGGGCCAAGACCTGGCATATAAAAGTGATTAGCTTCTGGTCCATAGCATGGGCATCTCCAATATTGGCTCAGATAATCTCTGTAAAGAGCTTCTTCACACCCTGTTTCAGCTCTCTCTCCAGCTCCATAGCCTGATACAAGATGGGCCCTCTCACAGGATACTTGATAATTTTCATGGATTGATTGGTTCATGGTGTCCATAGTCAGCACCTTTTGCTGAATCCCATTCACTAACTGTTGCTTCATGTTATTGTTTGCCATGTTCTTCATGGGTAGTGTCCTCTCTCTGTGATCCCTACCCCTATTGGAATAAAGTGGGCAACAGGCTTCTCTCTACCTCTATCATTATCCTTGAAGAAAAAGAAAGAGTACCAAGGAAACAAAGAATGTTTTGTCTTCTTGCCTTTTTCTTAGTGGACAGCACCAAAACATTTCATGACTTGTTTTCTGGTATAATTCTTAGAGAGAGGACATATTTTGTCACCAGATCTGTGTGCAAAATCTTTTTAGTGAATTTGAATCTGTTCAAGGTTATGCTGTGATGGCCTAGCTTTCAAGAACTCAGTAGCAATTCTACTTTCAGGTGACACTTCAAAGTCAGATTTTTGTTCATGTGCCAATAGTGATGAGACATCTGTTAGGGCTCTCTATCTTCCTCTGTTTCTGTACTTGTCTCTCTCTGTTCTGAATAAAGAAGCTGATAAACTTCCCTTAACATTTGAATTCTTTAAAAAGTTTGGGGAAGTGATCAGAGGGATTCCTATTCAAAACCTGATTCTGATCAATTAGGAGGAACTTGAAAGAAAAGCCAGATAAATCCTGACATAATCCCTAAATTTGTAGAGAAAGGACTTCAGATTTCAGAGAAAGAATAGATATGTTCATATGTTCCAAAATTCTTTAGGGAAAGTCAACCCAAGAAATATATGATGCTTTCAAGAATGAAACTCTGGGATTAAAGAAAAGGTTGAGAAGGCTGCGAAAAGAAACCAAAGATACTTGTCATTACCATGAACCTATCTTGCCCAAAATCCAAATGGAATTATTTCTTATAGAGTGCTAGACCTGGAGTCAGAAAGATCTGAGTTCAAATAAGGCCCCAAATACTAGCTGTGTGACCCTGGTCAAGTCACTTAACCTCTATTTGCCTCAGTTTCCGCTTCTATGAAATATGGACAATAATAGAACTTATAATCTGGGGTTTTTGTTAGGATCGAATGAGATAATGCTTGTAAAGTATTTAAAACAGTGCCTGGCACATAGTAAGGACCATGTAAAGGTTAACTATTATTTGTTATTGATATTGATGGTGAGGTTATAGATGCTACACAAACTGGTTACATCAAACCGTAAAATATTATAGGTCATCCTCAATGAGCTCCATGTGTATTCAAGAGATTGGTCTAATAATCCATGAAGTAAAACTAATTAGATAAAAATGCCTATTGTTTTGACTATAACATGCAGTTATACATCAATTCATTGAGTTAGTATATGAATATAAATATACATATGTGTATATGTGTATATTTTCTGTTCTGGTACCAAGTAGACTAAAGCTTCTCTGAGATTTCTTTCATGTTTGAGATTCTGCCATTTTATAAGCTGAAGAAATTCATTGTATTGAGGCAATGGCAATGAGCCTTCCCAGTATTCTTTAATCCATCTCACTTTTTTCTTCCAAACCAGAAAACTATTGCAGTTGTTTCTCAATAAATATACCCTTTCCAGAAAGACATGGTAATTGACTAAATTAGTGTATTCTTATCACAACCTTTAAATTTTCATTAGGTGTACTCTAAAATATTTAATCAAAAATTGATTTTCTATCTGGGGCACTTTGCTGATAATGTGTGAAAGTGACAATAGCAAGTCATTATCAAGAAATAATAGGAGAAATAGAACCAATCAATATTCACTGATTGGTAAGGGTAGTGATCCATGGTGGTTTTATTGCTGATGCTTAGATGTGATAATAAATCAAATGTGACTATTATCATTTGTTGCTATTTCCTTAACTACTTAGCTTTCTAGTCAGCACTAGTACCTTCCTACAATACTAATGACATGGCTGCCTGATGAGAGAATGGTTTTTTCCTTAATTGGACTCTGTGTCTCAGTGAATAAAAAATAGATCCTACTTTTTGTGAGATGATTTGAGTGCTCAGGTCTTCGCAAATCATAAAAAAATAACTTTAAAATACACCCTTGGGTTAGCCTCTAAGTTTAAATTGCATTATAGTCATTATTGTAGTTGGCAATAAGAATATTTGAGATGAACACCTAAACTTTGAGATTTTATAATAATTTGTAGGCATATATGATGTGCTTTTTATATTTGAAAGTAGTACTAAATGTATTTCTACTAATGAACAGAGCTGCTAAAATTCCCTTCAGAAAACTGTGTGTATGTCTACCTTTGTGTTTGTGTGTGTGTGAATGAAAGAGAGAGAGAGAGAGAGAGAGAGAGAGAGAGAGAGAGAGAGAGAGAGAGAGAGAGAGAAAGGGGGGGGGAGTAACAGAATAAGCTCTTTCATAGGACACCTTTGATTGACTAGTGAAAAACTTTTATCAGGACAAATGGAGATGGTTAACTTTTTTGGGGGGGTTATATTCATTGTACTTTGGAATCCTTTTTCATAGTCAGTTGAATCAATTTAAAGGGCTGGATGCATGACTAGGTTTGATAAATGAATCTGTAGTATATTCCCTAACAAATGGCTCTGCCCAGGTATTAAAGGATATTTGAAAAATCTGAGGTATGAATAAGGTAGCTTTCAGAAACACAAGGGATATAGGAACTATTGCATTATTGAAAAAAAACAACAACAAATCCTGAGGAATAAATACAAAAATACCATGACTTTGGGAAGTCCCAATCAAATCAGGATATTCTGGCAACTATAGGGATCTGTCTTCCTCTTTATTTCTTTTCCTCACCCTCATCCCCCATCTATCTCACCTGCATGCACAGAAGAAAATGTCTAGAAAATTCTTTAAAAAATTGGTAAAAGATCAGAAGCTCTATAACATGTCCAATATCTATATTGACTGAGGTTTTCATCAGAGGGGGTATTTTGATGTAAATATATGATCATAGCTTTAGCAAAATATAATCTCTCTCACACACATATACATATATGTATATATGTGTTTATATATAATTTTATATGTGTGTATATGGGCATATGTATTACTTTATAGGCTTAGAGCAAAATTACTAAATATGTATACCTAGCCTTCAGTGATTTTCTAACTTCTCTTTCTCTATGCTTTGATTCATCAGTGAACAATATTTTCCTCCAGTACCCTTGACTTTCCAAGGCTCTGGAGCCTTTATGCTCATTTACCCCAAAGTCCTATTCTCTCCAGCTATACTACAGGCTCTCAAACTATTTTTTCTGTCTGTCTTCTAATCAAAACTTCTCATTATCACTTCATCATTGCTTTACTTCCTGGAAATCTCCTCACAAGTCCCCTTGCCACCCAGAGTCTTAACATTTTTACCCCAGGAACTTCTACATTGTGGTCCCATTGTCCTGATTTGTGAATGTCTTAAGTAGCCCACTATATGAGAACAACTTGGCTCCAGTTGTGCTGGTTGGTAATATTTTTTTTTCCTGATAAAAGTATTTTATTATTTTCCAGTTACATGTAGAGATAGTTTTCAACATTTGTTTATATGAGATTTCAAATTTCAAATTTTTCTCCCTCCCTCCTCTCCCTCCCCCTCCCCTGATATAGGATATATATAACATTAAACATATTTCTGCATTAGTCATGTTATAAGAGAAGAATCAGAGCAATAAAGGAAAAACCTCAAAAAAAGAAAAACTGGTTGGTAATTGTTGATAGAGAACAAACCTAAAAACCTGAAATAGATTTAGATTTTTAGTAGGTCATTTGGTAATGGATAGAACCAGAAGATTTGACTTCCTCCTTGAGTCTTTGTGAGATTACATTATACAGGGGGCAGTTAGGTGGCAAAGTAGATAAAGCACTGGTCTTGGATTCAGGAGGACCTGAGTTCAAATCTGGCCTCAGACACTTGACACTTACTAGCTTTGTGACCCTGGGCAAGTCACTTAACCTCAATTGCCTCCCCCTCACCCCCCCCTCCAAAAAAAGAGATTACATCATACATATATAGAGTTCAGGAAAGCGCAAAAGGATATTTGCTTGATTAGCTGCATAAAGAAAGCAGGAAAGTTCGGCGTGTATATCAGCAATTAAGTATGAACATTAAAATATATGGAACCTAAAATGCAAGCTTAGGATGGACCCAAAACAAACCTGGATGGGATCTAAGCATTCTCTGAAAGCTGTCTGGGTTCCTCGGAAACCTTATCTCTGAGATAAGCCTGATCTCTACTATAGGCTTTGAGTTAGACAATTTCTAGCCACATAAAGCTACATTCAAACAATATTAATAGATAACAAAGAATAAAATTGCTCCACATGCTTAATTTTCTTCCCTGAGCCTTCTCTTCATGACTTGGCTTATTCATTAGACTGTTAGCATTAGACCATCGTATAGCCCCTTCCAATTACTCCAATAAATTTTCCTGTATATTTTCTCTCATCTCTTGTATTTATTTTCTCAAATTCTTATTTTATTTCTAGTGTTTTAGTCATAAAGACCAGAAAGTTCTTAATTCCACTAAATGCATATTCTCCTTCCATTGTATTAGACTGAGCTTAGCTTTTCAAGGTGTTATTCTTTATTATAACCTTATATCTTTTGACTTTCATAACATTGTATATCAAGATTTCTTTTCTTTTATGGTAGAAGCTGTCAAGTCTTGTGTGAGCCTGTCTATAAGTTCTTGGTACTTGAGCTATTATTTTTAATGTTGGAAGGTTTTTTCCCCTTTAACTGGGAAGCTTTGAATTTATGTTATGACATCCCCATAACTTTCTCTTTCATGAGGTGATAGATTTTTTTTTTCTATCTTAACATGTTCTTTTTTTCCTAATAGTTTTTTGGCAACTTAAATTTAGATAATTTCTTAAAATTCAGGATTTGGCTACACCCAGTGTATTGTCTAGGATTTTAAAAAAAATCATGGTTTTCAAGGAGATGAATGATTATTACATTTTTCTCTCCTTTACCTACTTTCCAGGTCAGTTATTTTGAATACCATGTATATTTTCTTTTTTACCCAATCTTTTGATTTTGTTCTAATATTTCTTTCTGCTTTTCTGCCTTTCTTTTTGCTGGTGTTTTTTTTTTGTTATTGTTAATTCTAGTTTTCAATTAATCTATTTCTAGGGTAAAGTGTTATATAACCAGGGTCTGTGGTAAAGAGCTAATCTGGAGAGTGTAAGCCATAGATTTTCTTCTGAATCTACTCTGATATTCTTAGATGAGATACTTGAGGGGTGGCAGATCTAATTCTAACCAAAATCATTTTTGGAAACAGGATAAGAGTTCATTCAGCCTTGCTTTTTCCTTCTCCAAGCTAAATTGCTTGTAACTCTGATGCGACTCTTCTACTCTCTACAAAAGAAGAAATATCAAATTGGGTCTCAGATCATCTCTCTTTATGCCACTAGTGAACCATGCCTCTAATATTTAGATACCTTGTAATACATATGTACATATATAATATAATAAATTCAATATCTACTTTCATGATACTTTATGCATGTCCATGTTTTTTCTTCTAAGCATAAAAAATGCTTCAATGATGTTTTCTAGCTACTTTTTCTCATCTTCCCAAATATAAAAGAAAAAAATATTTTAAAACAAATAATTGTAGTAAAAACAAATTCACATATTTACCCTATCAAAATGTGAATCTAATTCTGAACTTCAAGTACATTACAACTATCAAAATATGGGTAGCATGATTCCTTATCAGTCTTCTGAAATAATGGTCAGTCATTGCATTGATTAGAGATCTTAAGTCTTTCATAGTTGTTTGACATTATAATGTTACTGTATGCATTTTTATCCAAGTTCTGCTAACTTTACTCTGTACCAGTGCATAGAAGTCATTCCAGGATTCTCTAAAATTACCCTCTTTATCACTTTTTACCAATACATTTTTAGAAAAAAAATTTTTATGAATGTCTTTTTTACTCAATGGTTATTCTTTTTTATATATCACCTGATCCCAGTACTGAAATCTCTCTAGAAACTAAGAAAAACAAGTAAAAACAATTGGCATAATGTATCAACAGTAAATATAGTATTAGTTCCTTCATCATAGTCCCTCACCTCTCTGCCCAGAGGAAGAGGGAAGTAATTACATGAATAATATGTAACATCAAGTACTATATGAGAGATAATCTTATACACATTTTTCATGAGTGCTTCTGGCATTATGATCTGAAGCAGACAGTATGTTCATTTATTTTCTTTCTTTTTTTCTCTATTACAAACAGCTCTATTCTGAGTTTCTCTAATTGGGTCAAGTATTTACTCATTTTCTCTGATCAAGCAACTTGTTAGTTCCCAAGAGCTTTTTTGAGCAAATTCTGGGAATCATTTCACTTTGGCAGTTTTGTGTTGTGAGATGTAGTTCAGAACTCTCATCTAGCTTTTGAGGCTCTCATTTTACAAAATACTCAGTGCAAATTTGGTCCTGGATCCTAATAATGGACTATTCCTTCATTGCCTCTTCAATTTCTGAAACTTCTTCCAAAACAACCCTTATTTTCCTTTATAGACTAAATATTCCATTGATCTTCATTTTACTTGATCATTTTTCTTAAACAATCCCTCTTCTCTTTTTTTCTTAAACATCTTTCCACTTTTATCAGTTGTACTGTACGCTGCACTATAAAATCCATTACAATGACATTTTGTATAAAAAATGTCAAACACAAGCTCATCTTCCTTTCATTTCAGTGACAGGCAGAGTGAATCTTTGAAATTCTAGAGATAATGTACTCTTTATCTAGGAGGCAAGCAAAGGCAAAAGTTGAGGAAAACTCTGTAGAGAAATAAAATATGTAGTAACATATGACCCTGCTCATATTGAACTTGGAATCACAGAATTTTAGAAATGGCATGATGCTTGAAAATTATCTAATCCGGTTTTCTTTTTCTACAGAAAAGGAAAATGAAACCAAGAAAGGTTAAATAATATGCTCAAAGGGGCAGCTAGGTGGCGCAGTGGATAGAGCACTGGCCCTGGAGTCAGGAGTACCTGACTTCAAATCTGGCCTCAGACACTTAACACTTACTAGCTGTGTGACCCTGGGCAAGTCACTTAACCCCAATTGCCTCACTTAAAAAACAACAACAACAACAACAACAACAACAACAACAACAAAAATAATATGCTCAAAGTCACATAGCTGATTCATGACAGAATTAGAACTAGAACTGAAGTCTCTTGACTTCTAGCCAGAAACTTCTACTACAGTATAGATTCTTGTAAAGCTTAGAATTACTCAAATGCTAGTAAATTTTAAGAAGAAAGATACTTAGTTATGCTGATGAATCAAATAATAAAGATGTTATAAAAATAGATATATGCCTTCTAGAAGTCTCACAATCCATCTCATGGGAGATGAGCACAACAAATATTTTGCTCCCATTATGTATAAAAACAAGGGGAAATTCAAGGAGAACCAGCCCCAAATATAAGTACTGGTAATGTTGCAATAAGAATACAGTTCATCTGGTACATGAATGTAAGGCAATGTCATTGTGCTATAAGAAATGATGAGCATGCTTAATACAGAGAAGCATTTATATTATATAAACTGATGCAAACTGAAACAGGGCCAGGAAACAATGTAAACAGAAAGAATACTCAAAACAGAATACAAAACTGAATGAACAAATTATTTAACCTCTGTCTTCCTCACTTCCTCATCTTTAAAATAAGTTTAATTATGGTACCGACCTTCCAGGATAAAATGAGAATATTTGTAAAGTGTTTTGCAAACTAAATATACTCTCTCTCTCTCTCTCTCTCTCTCTCTCTCACACACACACACACACACACACACACACACTCTCTCTCTCTCTCTCTCCATATAAATATATATGGTATCAAATACACAGTAGCATAATAATAAATAATATATATACTATTTACTATAATTATGTTATTTTTGTCATTATTGTTGCTTAATACTAAAGAACAAGCTTGGCCTCAAAGAAAATAGATGAGAAGACATCTCCCCCTGCTCCTTAGTAGTGCTTAGATATGGATATTGTATGTTGCTTCTAACATCAGATTGTTAATGTATTGATTGGTTTTAATATATTTTCTCCTCTTTCTTTTCCTTTTTGCCCTTCTTCATTTTTCTCTTCCTCCTCCTCTTCTTCACTCTTTCACCTCTCTCCTCCTCCTTGTTTCTCCTTTTAGAAATTTCTTTGTTATAAACATAATGAGGTTGGGGGGAGGGGACTAGCCAATAAACCGAGTTCTTATGAATAGCATGTTTACTGACAAAATCCCCACATGAACTTGAGAATGTGCAGGTATTGATGGCACATTGCTTACCATATGAAGAATAGAATCCTTTAGATTAGCCAATGAGTCAAAACTGGGATATCTTAAAAAAAAATAATACCTGCCAGGGCATTTCCCTCTTTCCTCCCTAGTTGAGTTTGAGCAAGATAAACATGTTGCATACTTCTGGATGGGGAGAGAACTATAGCCTTACCTAACTAGGGATCAACATATGTTTTCTCGACATGGGCCTCTGTTCTTTGCATCTTTGAATTTTCCTTTTCCTTCTTTTAATTGGAGGAATATTAAAGACACGTATAATCCTGTGATACTTGAAAGATAATGACAGCAAACCACCACAAGTTCAGTGTTGGGAATCCAGACCAGAATTTACTCCCAAATAATAAAGAGCTAGCACAGCCCCAAGGAGTGGAAACCAAGCCTATAAGTAGCTGAGAAATAGATTTCCAGTGATTATATCAAATTCAGAAGTAAATTTGGTGGGAAGAAATTTATAGTAGCTATTTTAAGTTTGTTGTGGCTTCAGATGTTGGAGGGGGGGATGTTTGTTTGTCTATTTTTACTGTATCTTCCAAGTTAATATCACTTTGTAAAAGCCAACTGATGATATTTGAGCACTAATCATTGACTATTGATATTGGGAAAAACACATTGGAATAGGGGTTCAAGTGGATGGTATTAGAAACAGACCTATTACTCTACAAGAGTATGCCTATAACTCTAAAGGAGAGCAGTATCTAGATTAATTTTAAGAACCCAACCTGACATGTGAGTTGGGATAGGATAACCCATCTTTTAAAGACTATACAAGTATCTACAGGAATGGGTAGTGAGAGAAATAAAGGGGGAAATCTAGGTGATGTAAAATCAAAAGACATCTATAAAAAACTATTTAAAAAGCAAAGCAAAGCGAAATAAAACGATGAAACAATAGTTATTTCTCCTTGACTCTTGTTCTGAGAAATGAAATCTCCTTATACTTAAAATAAATAGTTTTTACCTTTTTTCCTAGGAGTAAGAATGGAGGAAAATTCTGGGGAAAAAACCCAATATGTTCAACCATTTCACTATTACATTTGTTTTCTTTTGGAAGGTAAAACCTTCCAGGTAACCTTAAGGGGGAAAATGGACTCTCAACAGTGCTCACATCAAGGAAACCTATCACAGATAGAAACTTTTCCTCCATTATTATTTTATATCTGGACTCAACACTGGTTGGAGCTTATGCACTGCATTTATTCGTATCATTATTACCTTTAATGGCAAAGAAACATCTCAATAAAACAGCATAATAAGAAAGTTAGGTTAACAAAAAATGCAGCTCAAGCAATTGAAGAAACACTATATAAAAACAAATAATAATAATAGAATCTACTGAAATACATGCTTTGTAGTTTACAAAGAGTTTCCCCCATAACTGCCCTGTGAGGTATGTCCTATCTGGCACAGTTGGCTCCTTATTCCAGGCCCAATATTCTATCCATTGTGCCACCTAGCTAAAGGTGGTATCCCTCCCCAAAATATCTGATAGAATTGATAGAATCAAATGAGTAGAAGGAATAAGAAGAGAATTCCACATAAGTTAGATGAATTGAACTTTATGGAAAAAAATTCACACTAGCTTTAACTGAAAAAATTTGCATATTCCATTGCCTTTGTGAAAAATTACACATCTTCATCAGTTAACAATTCAGTTAGTATTTTAAATGACTTCTATTTTGCCAGAATCTGATGATGTGTTTTTAATAGTGTCTTTATAGTAATAATTATTCTGATTTGTATATTTCATTTATGTATTTGCTATCAATAATATTTATCCAGGGACTTTATGACATAATTTAAACAGTTCCCTATCTTCCTTTTTCTGACCAAAATGTGGGCTGAGGTTGCAAATATTATATCCAATCCCCAGGAGAATATAATCTGTTTGGGAAGAAGGTCTTTTCAAATTGTGTCTTTGTATCATGTGTGCTTAGTAAAGTTATCGGCACATTATAGGTGCTTAATTTACTCATTTTGGCTGAGTTTTGCTTGATAATCATAGATAGAAACTGGGGACTATGGACCTCAGAACTTTAAAGTCGACCCACCCTGCTGAGATGATGAACCATAGTGAGTAGTGAGAAGGTTTGTTTGTTTGTTTGTTTGTTTTTGTGAGGCAATTAGGTTTAAGTGACTTGCCCAGGGTCACACAGCTAGTAAGTGTTAAGTGTCTGAGGCTGGATTTGAACTCAGGTACTCCTGACTCCAGGGCTGGTGCTCTATCCACTGTGCCACCTAGCTGCCCCGAGAAGGTTTTTTCATGATGAGGATAATGAACTGGTAATTCATTTGCATTGGTTACTAGATTTGGGGGCAGAGGTAAAGGTTCAGATTTCAGGGAAAGACTTGTTTCAAGGGGAAAGTACAATATTTAAAGTTCAAATGTATAATTATTATTGTAATACCTTCCTTCCAGCCTCAGTTCACTTGTTCAATCCCCCACTCACATTGGTAAACTGGTTCCCTGGCAAGGTAACTGCTCTTACTTGTAAGTTCTTGCAATAGCTGTGCGGGTGGCTTTTATTATCTCATTATCTCATGAGCTCCCACTGGTATGCTTCTCCTTAGCAATCAGCTAAGTAGCCTCAGTTAGTTGGATAGCAAAGACATTCACTCAAATGGTATAGATTGAAGAGTATTTACAAAGTATAACCACCTGCCCCACCCCCAAACCAGAAACACATTATTCCAAAATTATACTTAGAGTCCTTGATGGGGGAGAGGATGAGCACAGACTTAAAGAATAATGACAATGAATCAAATGCTTAAGGAAAATACTTAATCAGGCTACTCATTAATCTTGGATGTGTAGGGCTTCTCTGTACTTTCTTACTGTGGAGGGTTTTCACAAACTTCATTGTAGGGTTGGATGGATCATATCAGGGATGGATGGGCGACTCTGCTGTTCAGCTGAAAAGCACCTCACAGGGCTCAGTATCTTAGTTGAGTGAGGGATTTAATTATGTTTGCTCTTCATTGGACCTGGTGCCTCAGCTGTTTGGACCATATTTTTGTGCTAGGTTGGAACAAACAGACGGTTTAGTGGCTGAATTGGCTCTTTCTTCCTTGGGTTTGTCTGTTCTCCAGTTGCATTAGACTGGGCATGTCACTCTGCATGGCTTCTAGATGCTATATCTTGACTCTTCTCAAAGTGTGTTGTCTCTGCTGAATAGGCCAATATGTTAGGTTCCCTGTTTGACAGAGAAGAAAGAAAAGGGGAAACAGGTATAAACACTTACTATTCTCTACTCATTGTGCTAAGCACTTTATAAATATTATCTCATTTGATTTTGACAACAAACCTGTGAGGTAAGTACTATTATTATTCTCATTTTATATATGAGGTAACTGAGGCAAACAAAAGTGAAGTGACTTGTCTAGGATAGTATAGATCTTAAATGTCTGAGGATAGCCTTGCCCAGTACTCTCACCATAGTACCACCTGTCTACATGCAGTCTTTTCCAGCATTAGCCATTGTCTTTTTGTGGTTGTGCTATGCTCTCTTCAGCTAGAGTGTTACAGCCAGAGGGCTAAAGTGCCCTTTCAACTAAGGCAACATCTCTTAGCATAGGATTGACAGAAGCATCTTCCTTTTGACTTCTTCATGACATTAGCCCTGAGGTTGTTTCCCAGTAGGAGGTCTACCCTTTCCTATTTCAACTGTCCTGCCCACCACAAAAGCTCATTCCCTCAGTTAGGTACGATACCTTGCTTTAGGGTGATCAGTTCCAATTCTTTCAGCTCTGTGTCCAATACTTTTGTGGAATTTTATGCAGATGAGTATCTAGTTTCAAAGTTATGAATGTAGTCTGTGATCTTGAGGCAAGGTCATTGTCTTGTAGGTCTCTTCATATGTAATTAGATTATTAAAGCCTCAGACTCTTTCTAATGAAAAGAATATTGATTTTTGTATTAGAAGGCCTTCACCTTGACATTTTAATATTTTTTACTTTTTTGCTTGTCCAAACTTTCAACTTTTTCTGGTCTCAATGGGATATCTCCTTTTACATTACAATTATACCTTACAATTTTATTGTATCACCCAAAATGTTCTCATAAATAATTTCATTTTCATAAAAACCCAGTGATGTATATGTATGTGTATTTTTACATGTGTATGTGTATATATATGTGTGTAAATACACATATGTATGTGTATACTATATATAGATGAAATATATAAATGCAAACTATGTGATATTATATATTTTAATCACATGTAATATTGCATTCATATTTATGGAGAGAGAAAAAGAGAGAGC
Source organism: Dromiciops gliroides (assembly GCF_019393635.1). Classification (NCBI taxonomy): domain Eukaryota; kingdom Metazoa; phylum Chordata; class Mammalia; order Microbiotheria; family Microbiotheriidae; genus Dromiciops; species Dromiciops gliroides. Next base: position 204,213,929 of record NC_057862.1, read on the forward strand.
CAGATTATAATGATTATGATTTCATTGGTGTGCGGAGAATTCTTTTGTGTGGAAATTTCTTCCTCTAATGCACATTAGCATTATGCCTGTGAAATATAGTTTTAGATAGTTTCCTGGGGTCCTAAGAGAGGAAGCATTTTGTCTATGAACTGATCCCACAGCTAGAAAATGTCAAATTTGAATCCAGGCTTTCCTTCCTTCAAGTCTGTACCTCTATCCATTAAACCATGCTGCCTGTCCAAGATATACATACGTACATACATACATACATATCAGGGGGTGATTATTGCTTTTCCAAAGAATATTACATATAACAAAATAATTACCTATGTATTTCCTTTAATAGCCAGTTTATCTAAGACAAAGGTACTCATGTTGTCCTTCCTAGTTAACGAATCCAATGGCCTTTTCTCAGTCCTCATTGTCTTTGACCTCTCTTGCAGTCTTTGATACTGTGATACTGTTGATCACTCTGTCCTTCTTGGCACTCTCCCCCCTAGATTTTTGGGACATTCTCTCCTGGTTCTCATCTTACCTATATGACTGTTTCCTTTCTCTCTCCTTTGCTAGATCTTCATCTAACCCCTCTAACCCTAGGGTTCTTTTCTGAGTTTTCTTATCTTCTTTCTTTCTATTATTTCACTTGTTAATCTCATCAGCTCCCATGGATTTAATTACCATCTCCATACAGATGATTTTTAAATCTATCATGCCATAAACTTTCGGCTGACCTCTAATCTCACATCTTCAGTTGCCTTTCAGACATCTCAAAGTGGATATCCATGAAACATCATAAATTCAATGTATCTAAAATGGAATTCATTTCTGTTCTCCCTAAACTCTGTTTCCCCTCCTACCTTCCCTACTATTTTAGGGCAACACCTTCCTTCCAGGTTCTTAGGCTCACAACCTATGAGTCATCCTGGTTTCCTCACTATCTCTCATTGATCATGTCCAAGCTCTTGCCAAGACTTGTCAATTTCACCTTTGCAACATCTTTCAAATATGGCCCCTTCTCTCCTCTGGCACTGCCACGCCTCTATTGTAGGCCCTCATTACCTTGTACCTGGATTATTGCAATAGCTTGCTGGTGAGTCTGCCTCTGTCCTCCATTTATCCACTAAAGTGATTTTCCTAAAGCACACATCCAGTCATATCACCTCCCCCACCCCCCACCTTAAGAACTCCAGTAGCTCTCTATCACCTCCAGGATCAAATATAAAATGCTCTGGTTGGTATTCAAAGCCCTTCATAATCCAGCTCCCTCCAATCTTTCCAGTCTTCTTACATCTTATTCCCTGAACATATACACTTTGATCCAGTGACACTGGTCTCCTAGTTATTCTATGAACAAGATATTCCATCTCACATGTCTAGGTATTATCTGTGACTGTACCCCAAGACTGGAATGCTCTTCCTCTCTTCTGTCTGTGGACCATTTTAGCTTCCTTTAAATTCCAACTAAAAATCTCATCTTTTACTAGAAGCTTTTCTTCAAATTCTCTTAATTCTTTTTTTTTTCGGTGCAATGAGGGTTAAGTGACTTGCCCAGGGTCACATAGCCAGTAAGTGTCAAGTGTCTGAGGCCGGATTTGAACTCAGGTGCTCCTGAATCCAAAGCCAGTGCTTTATCCACTGTGCCACCTAGATGCCCCCAACTTCTCTTAATTCTAATGTAATAAACGTCTTTATTCATAGTTTGGGGTTCCAATTTTTATCCCTTCTTCCCTCCTTCCCCTCTCCCCTCCCTGAGACAGCAAGCAATCAGATATGGGTTTTACATGTATGCTTATGTAAAAACTTCTCTTAATTCTAGTGTCTTTTCTCTGTTATTTCCACCACCCCCAAATTATGCTGTATATAGCATGTTTTGTATATATATTTTTTGCATGTTGTAAGCTCATGGAGGACAGAGACTGTCTTTTTCCCTCTTTTCATATCCTCAGCATTTAGCACAATGATTGATTGACAGTCCATGGTTCAATTTAGAAAAAATGCAACCTACTTTTGAGAGCACATCAACAGAACTATTTTTTTTTTCTCCATTGGTAACCATATGTTGTCAAATGACCCAGAGGAAGGTGTCTAGCCCATTGATCACATTCATGTGGTGGGGTACTTATAGGCAAAAATGGCTCAGGATGAGAGAGAAGGAAGGGGCTTATCATGACCTATCAGTTTGGAGGTAGTATCCACATGGATGAGATCACAGATCCATCAATGTCTCCAAAGACCCATTGCACAAAATGAAGCATACTTGTAACTTGCTTGCAAGCCTTTGCTAATGTAATAGCATCCAGAGAGGAAGAAATTGTTGGCAAGACATTTTTAATTAGTTGACTTAATAAAAAATAAAACCAACGGTTGCAACTCTGTCTTTTATTCAGCACAGAAACTGTACGCAGGCCTGTGGGTCAGCTCATATAAGACAATTAAGTGACAGGAAAGTCGGGGCCTCTCCCTGAGTAGATATAACAATGTCACAGAAGTGTTGGAATAACTTAACGTTCCCTAATAAGCTCCTGGGCTTTAATGAGATTTATATTCTTATGCGGTTGATGTTGCTTTAGTGATAAAGGGAGGATTTTCTTTTTCTCTGAAAGAAATAAAGGAGAAAAACTCAAGGCAAATGATCAAGAAAAAAAATATGTATATATATATATATATATATATATATATACACATACTAAGAAGTGAATAATCACCTGGATCTTGGCTAAGATTGTTTATTGATTTATATAATAAACACTAGCATTGACAGGATCTTATAACAGCAGCCAAATATCCTGAACAGAAAGCATATTACCACGGCTCATCAGTATGCACAAACGGTTTGAACCTTTGTTTAATCAAATCACTTATATAGTAGAAAAAATCAGCTAAATAATTTAAAATGAGATATATACTATAATAATAATAATAATAAATAATACTATCTAACATTGATATAGTGCTGAAAAGCTATGTAAATGTGTGATCTCATTAGATCCTAACAGCAACCCAGTGAGGTGGGTGCTTTTATTATTGCAATTTTACAAATGAGGAAACTGAGGCAAATGGAGTCTAAATGACTTATCCAGTATTACACCTAATGTAAGTATCTGAGACAGTATTTGAACTTGTCTTTCTTACTCCACTTCCAACACAGTGATTTTATTGATGTAAGTTCTTCCATTTATGCAGATTGTAATCTCTATACCACTTGGTACATGCTATCCAACAATTGCTGTAGTTAAAGTGCACACATACAAATTTATTACTTTCTGTCCAACCTAGTGATGATCTACTCTGATGTTAACTAGACTGATCCTTAAGATAACAGATTTTTTAATCTGAAGCTTTTTTAGAGTAGTAGGAGTGCCAACATCTACATGAAGGTATTCTTTGTCTCCCCAGTAATTAGTGCTCTATCCTTTTCCTTGAATAAGTTTGTATTTACTTTGTACATATTTTCTATTTCTTTCTCTTTGTAATGTTGTTTTCCTCCCAGTAGAATATAAATTTCTTGAGGCCAGAAGATGATTTGCTTTTATTCTGCATCCCTAGGGCATTGTATGTTATGGATAACCTAGTAGTGTTTTATAACATTTGGTGAAAGAAATTGAATTACCAAGATCAGCTCTCCATTGAATATGTTTCAAGAAGAGAGGGTCATCCCCACAATGTAAAGAGATACCAAAACAGGACTTCAAGGAAGGAAGAAATGTCATAAAATCAATCGAAACATTTTGGCTTGACCAGTTTGGTTAATTTCTTAGTTGTGTTATGATAAGATATGATAAAGATTTATTATTGAGTTAAGCCATGGGGATACAAATAAGAAAAAAGAAATACTGTATTTGCCATGAAGGAGCTTGCAATCTAATTGGGGAAGACACTACACAAAAGGAAGCTGAAAGTTGGAAAGGGAGGGCCAGATGGTACTCAATCCAGGGCATAATGATGATGATGATGATGAAGACAGTGGTGGTAGTGGTGGTGGTGAATATGGTGGGGTTGAAATAAAGCAGAGTTGGTGGGAAATTAAGAGATGGCTAGTATTTTGATGGGGGCACAGCTAGGTGGTGTGGTAGGTGGAGCACCAGGCTGAAGTCAGGAAGACGCTCATCTTCCTGGGTTCAAATCTGACCTTAGACACTAGCTATGGGATCCTGGGCAAGTCACTTAATTCTATTTGCCTAAGTTTCCTCATCTGTAAAATAATCTGGAAAGGAAAAGGCAAACCACTTCAGTATGTCTTCCAAGAATACCCCAAATATGGTCACAAAGAGTTGGACATGACTGAAAGTGACTGAACAACAACAAAAAGATTTTGAGCCCTCTACTTAGGAAGCTGATGAGTTATTTGACTCTTCCCTCTAGCCCTCCAATCAGAGTGGCAGAAGCAAATGAGGGTACCAATGAAGTGCAAGTATTAAACCTGAATTCATCTTCATGATGTTGAGTTTTGGGGTGATGAGCTTATCCTATGTGGGGCATGCTGAAGATGGTGGAGTTGAAACCAAGCTGGTGGCAAATGAAGATTGATTCATTAATTATATATAGTACTTGAAGCTGTGGCTATATAAGAGCAGCTGTGGTATAGTAAAAAGAGAATTGGATTTTATGTCAGAGGACTTGGGTTTGAGTACTGCCTTTGCCACTTACTATTGGTATGACATGAGGGAATTTGCTTATCTTGCCTAGATCTCAGTTTTCTCATCTCCAAAATGAAGGTTTTGAACTACATAATTCTGAAGGTTCCTTCTAGTTCTAACTCTTGAATATTTCTCCTTCTAAAAATATAGATATTGTGACTGATCAGTTCAGCCAAGATGGTTGAATAAACTTCCTGTATATATAAACAAATGATTTGTGATTCAACGATTTATTGACTGACCGATAAAGTAGAGAACAAGAAATGAAGGTCAGGAATGGCAAGAAATGGAGACTCAAAGAGGGTATGAGTGTGACATAAGGACAACATTGTCTGTGTCAGCACACATACCCAATTTTTGATATTTTTTTAAACAAATGGTCCAGGTGGCTACTAAACTGTAGCCAATAGTGTGTATGGACATCACTTCTGTGGTTACACAAGCCAGGTTGTATGGAGTGAGTGATACAATTAGTGTAAGAGAAATGGTTGTATCCTGTGTAGCCCTTGCATTCTACTAAGTTTAGCCATGACATGGAGAGAAAAGGGACACTGGGAATTAGAAGAGCCTGTAGAGTAAATTATGACTTTTTTCTTAGAGGAAAAATTGATTATAGGTAAAGGGGAATTATTAAAATATGAATAAAAGTTGACAGTGTCAGTGAAAAAGAGCTTAAAGGTTCAAGCACAGTAGAGAGTGTGATGAACTTTGAATGAGAAAACCTGAGTTTGAATCACACTGCAAATATTGAATCAGGGGTAGCTAGGTAACATAGTGGATAGAGTGCTGATTCTGGAATCAGGAAGACCTGAATTCAAATCTGGATTCACATTCTTATTAGCTGTGTGGTACTGAGCAAGTCACTTAACCTCTATTTGTCTCAGTTTCTTCATCTGTAAATGGTGATAATATTATTTATACAGTGCTTAGCACAGTATTGCTATATAAATATTAGCTACAAATAAAAAAAGCACTTTTTAAATAAAAGAAAGTGATTAACTGTGTTACCCTGAGACAGACATCTAATCTTTCTGAGTTTCAGTTTCCTCACTTATAAAATGAGATTAATATTAGCACTTACCTCACAAGGTTGTTATAAGGATAAGAGAATATAATGTATGTAAAGTACATGGTTGTATATATTTAAGCAGATGTTTATAAGATTATCAACACTTGGCAAAGGTGACTCTGAAATCTTCATCTATGACCCTCTTTGCTTTAAAAAAATCTGTGATTATACCTATATTACCAATGGAAACTGTACAACTGAACCATTTAATCACATAGCTTAAACCCTCAAAATGCTATTGAGAACTGACATTGGCATTAAAATATTCATTGACTTTGGTCTTTTATTTTTCTCATGATGAGATAGTATAAACTACAAGTCTATTCTTCTGGGTTTCCTCTGTAAAAAGTAAAATAAATGATGAAACATTTTGATGGATAAAAAAATGATTAAAATTGCCAATCTTCCAAACATTTCAGTATTCCACATCAAGTAGAATCTTTTGTTGCAGTTTGTTTTTCACTGTAAATAAAGGGTCAATCAACATCTTCAAATAACTTACATTGATATATATTCCTGCTAGAACGTTTATCCAGCTAGTTTTGATTATATGTTCTCAGATAATAGGCAGGGCAGTTTGACCAAAGGAGAGCAATTTCTTTAATCAGCCTAACATAATGATTCTATCACAAACTTTTGATAGGGCTATGGATATCATCAAATTTCTTTTTGTCTATTAATAGTTCTGTATCTGGTAGAATTGAAGGAGGCTGATTCTGCAGAGCCCAGGCAAACTTGGTTAAAGGTCATAATGCTGCACAATATCAACCATTTTGGAGCCAGATTTTAAAGTAACTAGAAAGTGGCTTGAGAATGGGGATTATATAAATAAGAAATATCACTTTTTGCACAGTGAAAAGAACCATGATCTAAGGGTAAAATGTAATGTTTAGGGTACTGTCATATTGAATGGGGGTATTTTATTTTATTTATTTATTTTTTTAGTGAGGCAATTGGGGTTAAGTGACTTGCCCAGGGTCACACAGCTAGTAAGTGTTAAGTGTCTGAGGCCAGATCTGAACTCAGGTACTCCTGACTCCAGGGCCGGTGCTCTATCCACTGCGCCACCTAGCTGCCCTGAATGTGGGTATTTTAGAAGAGCTATCCCAGGTTCAAGATTACACTATATTGTGGATAATAGTTCCTGAGCCCCTAACTGATATGTTCATTTTTACCTCAAAGGACACATTAGTTCAAACAAAAGACATTTAAACAAAATAAATAAAGTAATGAGATTTTCTCTTTATGCGTATGGAGTGCACTCTCATACAGGTTAATTTATTACCAGTGAAGCACTATGCACACACAAAGAACATATGCAAATAGGGACAACAAATGTTTGGTCAGGGAACATGCATGAACAGGTAGGCTATACAAACATATATGGCCAGAACATGTGTGTGGGTAGACATGTAGGGACCACATGGGGCCAGAACAATTAATATCACTGAAGTAGCAGGGATGCTGCTATATTTTAGCGATGTATTCATATACTTTCTTTTACTTTGCTGGGTGCCTCAGCTCTCCTTGTGACCTCGTCAGGTCTTGTAGTTGTTATTTTTTGTAGTCAAAACTTTTACTGTCAGCTTTTGTATGATTTTAGACAAGTCATTTCAACTCTCTGAGGCTTAGTTACCCATCTGAAAATTGGGAGGGATGGATTTGATAGTCTCTAAGTTTCCTTCTAGCTCTAAATCTATGATCTTTTAATCCTTTACAGTCTCCAGCTGGCCATTTCATCTCCCATCTACTATGGTGCAGTAATTAGAAGATCTCTAACAAATGCAGGCTGACTATGACAAGAAAGGAAAATGATAAATGTGGGAGGAAATGTGGGGAAATGGAACACTGACACACTGTTGGTGGAATTGTGAATTGATGCAATCATTTTGGAGAGCAATTTGGAATCGTGCCAAAAAGTTATAAAACTGTGCATACCCTTTGACCAAACAATACCACTAATAAGACCTACTTACTCCTTCCCCATGTAGAAATATTTTTTAATGACTAGCTGGGCCTAATTTTGGGGGGACTAAACTGTGGATGACTAATCTGGGGACTTTTGACTGTTTGGCTATCTGACTGCTTTTAACTTAATGTGGGCCGTTTATAAAGTTCCACCACACTGATCCACTCCCAAATTGATAAGCAAAATATTAAGAAGCCTCTTAACTAAATAATCAAAGCGGAGTTTATTTATGAGATACTATTTAAAATTAGGAATACAGGGAAATAAAATGTACAACCTGACTGCATTGCAGTGCTTCTCTTTCCCACCTGCGGAGCCTCAAACTTTTTTAATACAATAAGGGCCTTAGCTGCCTCCAGCCTCAGGGCACATTACACTTTCCCTCCTCAGCTACTTTCTTCTAATTCCTCTTAATCTTCACTTTCTCCAACCTGTACCCTGTGCTGACTGCTTCTGTGCTCTCATCTGCCTCCTGGTCAGTCTGCCCTCTGCTGCCTTTGCTGCCCCTCTAATCTTGTCCGCCTCTCTTAATCTTCTCAAACTGACAGGTATTTAATCACAACCATTGGGTAGTAGCCACATAAGGGGCCACTTGAATACAAACCAAGAAAAGCACCTTGCAAACATGATTAAGTCATTTCTTTCAACTAATTTTGTTTGGGGCTGAATAAAAGTTCTTTGTTCTAGACAACTATTTGACTTAATGTTATACATTTTCAGGATCCTCCATGGCTAGAGACACAAATGAATTTTAGTCAGAATAAAAGCTAAGCTAAAGGCATAAAGACATTACATCCTACCTCTTGGCCCAAATTCTTGCTTTTATTATATTGTTTTCATTGTTTCTGGCATGTCTGATTCTTAATGACACAATTTGGGATTGTCTTGGCAAGGATACTGAAGTAGTTTGCCATTTCCTTCTCCAGCTCATTTTATAGATGAGGTACTGAGACAAAGTTAAGTGATTTGTTCAGGGTCGTATACCTAGTAACTTTCTGTGGACAGATTTGAACTCAGGAAAATGAGTTTTTCTGATTTCAGGCCTGTATTCTATCACTGCACCTAACTAGTATGTGTGTGTGTCTATATGGATATATACACATGTGTGTATATACATTTACTTTATGTTTATGTCTATATATACATATGTAAACATACATATATGTATGAAACATACATAGATATATCCATCAGCAACAAAACAGCAAATACTTCAGCACTGAATAATAAAAAGCAAACAATACAAAAAACAAATATTCAAATAAAACAAAAAGAAAAGTAAAAGTAAATGAACCTGATCATCATCCTACATTAAGATACAGGGGCTTTGATTCTGTTCTTTTTACTAACTAGCTTTATGACTTGTCACTTTACCTCTCTCCCCTTTGTTTTTTTTTTTCTTATCTGTGAAAGGAGAAATTTGGGCTAGATGTGATCCCTAATGTTTTTGTCTCAAATTCATAAATGTCATATTGCCTAGTACATTGCTATACATTTTGCTGAATAGGAAGATTGGTGAGAATTCAGTAAATGTTTGGGAGGTAAATAGTTTTGTTCAGGCTTCTTTTTTAAAGATTGGATAAAATTTCCTTTGCACTTTTGAAATGACTATATCCCTAGTACTTTGAAAACTAAATCAATTTTTCATTTTTCTGACAGTCAAGTTGCTTTTAAATTATTGAGTCACAACTATAGTGAAAATTTTTACTATATTTGAAGCTATTTTCAAGAAATAAACCATAAAAATTTCCATTCAGGTGCCTCAAAAAAATCCATCTTTCAAAGCCATGAGAAGGGACTGGCAATTTTAGTGATAAGTCTTGTGCTATAAAATGTAATGAAATCGCAAAAACAAAAATAAGAAAATAAAAGACAGAAGAGACAGTAAATGTAAAAAATGGAAAAAGATGAAAGGGGAAGACAATAATCAAACAATATAAAATATAAGCTGCTTTTAGAGTGACTTATAGTATACAATAAATTGTTTTCCAGTCATGTCCGACTACATGACCACATTTAGGGTTTTCTTGGCAAAGATACTGGATGGGGTTTGCCATTTCTTTTTCCAGCTCATTTTACAGATGAGAAACTGAGGCAAACAGGATGAAGTGACTTGTCCAGGGTCATACAACTAATAAGTGTTAGTTCTAATTTCAATTCAGATCCTCTAAACTCCAGGGCCAGCACTCTATCGACTGTGCCACCTACCTGCACTTTCATTTTGTATCTCAGCAAGGATAAATTAGTTAAAAGTATATATGCTCAGGGCAGCTAGGTGGTACAATGGATAAAGCGCTGGCCCTGGATTCAGGAGGATCGGAGTTCAAATCTGGCCTCAGACACTTTGACACTCACTAGCTCTGTGGCCCTGGACAAGTCACTTAACACTTATTGCCTTGCAAAAAAAAGAAAAAAAGAAAAAAAAAGTATATATGCTCATCACCTGGTTGAACTTTTTCTAGGCAGTTTGATGGCACAGTATGTAGAACGCTGGGCCTGGAGTCTGGAAGTCCCGAGTTCAAATCCAGATTCAGATACTTCCTAGCTATGTGATCCTAAACAAGGTACTCACCCTGATTGCACTGGTTTCCTCAACAATAAAATGGGAATAATAATAATATTACCTATCTTACAAGATTGTTGTGAGGATCAAATGAAGTAATATTTACAAAGTGCTTAGCATAGTGCCTATAACATAGTAGATTATTAATAAATGCTTATTGCCTCCCTCAGGGGATATTGTTTTAACAGGAAATTTTCCTACATATAATGAAATTATCAGAAATGTCTGTGATATAAGTGATATCACATTACAAAAAAACAAAGGGGAGAGAGGTAAAGTGACAAGTCATAAAGCTAGTTAGTAAAAAGAACAGAATCAAATGTCTGTGATATAAGTGGTATCACATATACAAGCTTCTCAGCTATCTGAAACCCATTAGTTTACTCAACCCTTTTTTAAAAACAAGTTGAATAAAGAATGAATTTTCCATTTCTATATTCTCAAATAAAATGAAACTTTTTTTCTCCTCAACACAATTGTCATTTCTATTTTTCTATCCTTTATAAAACCAAAGAGCCCTTAAAGAAACTTTTTAAATGTTTTTCCCCTTAGTTTGTAACTCATTGGTTGCATTTGCTAGCTTATCTGCTAGAATATATTGATGATTTTATCTTCCTATGCTTTTTAATGTGTAGGGAACCAATTTATGACAAATTACCATGCACTGAGAAGTACAATGTACTGTATGTAAGTTGAAAGTATCCAATATAGGCTCTCTTTTTATTCTTTCAGAAAGCCTTATTTAGTTCTGTTAGCATTATCTCAGAACTGAATGTGTTCCATTTAGAAATGATTGAATCAAATGTTTTACTAGACCAAGCGACATTCAATCACACATTAATATTATTTCATTTCCCATTCAGGTGTCTCCAAAAAAAAAATCTTTCTACTTTCTGTCTTTCAAAACCATAAGAAGGGACTGGCAATTATAGTGATGTATCTTGTGCTATAAAATATAATGAAATTGTAAGTAAACCAAAAATAATAAGAAAATAAAAGAAAGAAGAGACACTTTTTTTTAAAAGAAGAAGAAAAGATAGGGGGAGCTAATAATAAAAAATATACAATATCAGCTGCTTTTAGACAGCTAAACAAGTACTTGTTTGAAATAGAGCCCAACCATTCTGAGGCCTTTTAAGGACAATTTTTCTTGCAAAAGTCAAGATATTTTAGGTTCCCTTTTTGTAATGTAGAACTTCTTAGAAACTGATGGTAGAAATCTTTTGCAGAATTCTATTTGTGAGAAAGGCAGTATTAAGTAGAAAAATAGGTTAAAAATGTTAAAATATTTTTTTGTAGACCATAAATTGGAAGATAGAAATTTTTTGCCATTTTACCTAAATAATTTATATGTTTACATTCATTTATGCTCTATAGATCCAGGGAGTATCATAATGGTTCAGGATTAGGTGAATAAGTGATATGAGTCTGACTATATTTATTATCATTAATAACAGCTGACAATGTAGTTCTGGCCAATGGCATTTTGCAATTCAGGGTAGTACCAGGCTCCATCCTAGAATGTGAGTTCTGTGCTCTTCTCACTTTTTATTCCCTTTGGGAAGAATTTAGCTTGCTATAAATATATTCCTCAGTGACACAATATTCCAATGGTTCATTTTTAACAGGAAAAATCTAAACAAGGCCCACATTCAAAGTTTACAGTTCTCCTTAGGCCCAGGAGAGATGAGTTGTTTTCCAAAACATTAAAAAATCAATTGCCTCACTTCACAGTCTCTGAGATTGTGACTAGCCATTCTACCTCCTGGAGGCTCACTCTTCTTCCACTATCAGATGGTATTGTGTGGCCCCCAGGTTTTACACCTACTCTACTCAAACTATGCATAGCTACTATAAAAGGAAAACATAATTATGGTGAGATTAAGTATGCTAACTAGTATGAATGAATCCATTTTCTTTTAAGCCTCCATTTGGTGACTAAATTTTATATAAAATGTTATATAAATTGTTTTTAAAATGCCTCAATGGCTATAGAGCAGGGCCTGGAGTCAGAAAGACATGAGTTCAAATTCAGTCTCAGACACTAGCTGGGTTACCCTGGGCAAGTCAGTTAACCTCTGTTTGACTTAATGCACTATAAAAGGAAATGGCAAATCACTCTAGTATCTTTGTCAAGAAAACCCCATGGACAGTACTGGCATGCTGTGTTCCATGGAGTCATAAAGAGTAGGAAACAACTGAACAACAGAAATTGTTAAGATGGTTTTCTGCAATAAGATAAATACTTGAATATAGTTTGCAGATGACATGTATATCCCTCAAATTTGGTAAACAACTACTAATAAAATGTATATTTCCTTGAAATATGATAAATGACTATTTATGATTTATGTGTCTCATGTTTGGTAAACAACTACTAATAAACATGCATCTATGCCCTCCAAATTTGGTAAACATCCGGTAATGGTGTACGTGAGCATGTGTGTTTCTGTGTGTGTGTGTGTATGTGTGTCCCAAATCTGGTAAACAATTGATAAGCACTAACTAATGAAAGAAAACTAAAGCTTTGAAAAAGAGTTCCCTTTCATTGTAAACTTGGGTGATGAATCATCAAGTAGAACTTAGATATAACTTAGATGTAAGTCTCTTTTTTTGGGTGAGGCAATTGGGGTTTAGTGACTTGCCCAGGGTCACACAGCTAGTAAGTGTCAAGTGTCTGAAACCAGATTTAAACTCAGGTCCTCCTGAATCCAGGGCCAGTCCTCTATGCACTCCACCACCTAGCTGTCCCTAGATGTAAATATTAACCATAACCATAGAAATCCATTAAAGGTTCAGACATCAATCTGCTTCTGTATGGCCATGTAAACTGACTCCTGAACACTTGAAGATTCAAGTATCCCCATGATTGGTTGGTTGCTTTATTTGTTTGTTTGTTTGTTTTAAGAAAAGTGCTTACTGATGATCAGAATGCCACTTCAGATTGGGATACCTGGCCTCTGGCAGGGCAGAAAGGGAACTTGTTTTGAGCATAAGTAAGAGACATAATTATCAGGACCTTTAGGAATTAGGCTGTTAATTTGTTCAAAAAGGGAAGATATTTGTAATAATATTTCAAACCCCAAAAGTCACTTGTAAAGGACCCTCTCTTCATTGGTGTAAATTAATGTCCCTTGGTTATCTTTCCCTTAGAAGATCTTAAATAAAGTGTCAAGGTCAGAAGCAGAAGGATTCCCAAAGCCCCATATTCTAACACTTATCAATTTCCTTCTTGTTTCCACATGTGACACAAAAAATGCAGGACTTTTTCATTGCCTCTAGGGAAATAAGTTGTACCTTCACCAGCTTTGAAAAATATTTTGGTGGAATTATGATTTCATTGATGTAGTTATTATTTATAATGTTAACTGTTGTAACCCCTCATGCCTTCTCTTCCCATTTACCTCTTGCAGAGTTATTCTAGAAATCCATCTCAGAGGGTTCATCCAAATTCTTGGGGTTTTCCTATAGATATGTTGTTACTACATAGATACCAACATAGCACAAGAGTCATCTATAGGCTCACCCTTGCCATAAGACTGACACAGTCATACTTTACATATGAGTATTTCACCCATGGTTCCCTTTAAGATATTTCCATTTTGTAATTTTTTTTTTTACTAGAAGTGCATTGTAATTTATTTATGCCCAAAACATTCTCCTCCTTTTTGTAATCTTCAACTTTAATGTTCAAAGGCTCCAACTATTTTAGGACTTGCAACTATATGTTGTCACCAGAAGAATATATCTGTTTAAAAGGTAGGCTTGTATTTCAGGGAGAAAATTTGTTTCACTAAAAGTTTTATGACAGGAGTGCAGCCAAGATGATGGAGGAAAGGCAGTAAGTTCTTCAAGCTCCTGACAGAATCACTACAAAAAACTCCAAATAATGTCATAGGACAATTCCTGGAGCAGTAGAACCCACAAAAGGTCGTGCTGATACCATTTTCCAGCCAAAAACGGCTTAGAAGTTTGGCAGGAGGAGTCTGCTGTACCAGGTTGGGATTAAAGCCCAACCCCTTGGCTATGCTGACACAGATCCTGCCCCAGGCCACACCAGAAAAAGAGACTTCCAGAGCATATGAATTGGCTGCAGCTGCAGCTAGATCAGCTCACAGCCTGGTGAAAGGGTTGAGCAGTTGCCTAGAGGGGGATTATAGGGGTCTCTGCTGGCACTGAGGTGGAATGCTGACATTTTGCCTGGGCTCCTATGTAGGACACAGTCATTGGTGGTCCCAGATGTAAGAGGGGCACAGGCATGCCTGCACTTGCAACCAAAGTTAACCAGATTTGTTTCCTGGTTAAAGAGCAAGCAGCCTGTGGCTACTTAAAGATCAAAACACAGTCCAGGTGAACTGAGAACGTGCTTCTCCTTAAATCATACCACTTGGGACCCCATGAAGCTTGGGATAGTGCATCCTGGAGGCAGTGCCCCACTTTAAGAAAGAAGAATACCATCTTTTAGACCCCCTGAAGCTCAGGACAGTGCATCCAGAAAGCAGTGCCACAGGGGCAGCTAGGTAGTGCGGTGGATAGAGCACCGGCCCTGGATTCAGGAGTACCTGAGTTCAAATCTGACCTCAGACACTTAACACTTACTAGCTGTGTGACCCTGGGCAAGTCACTTAACCCCAATTGCCCAGCAAAAAACAAAAACAAAAACAGAAAGCAGTGCCACACTTTAAGGAGGAGTTAAAAGTCAAGAAATAGGCTAAGGTGCAAACCAGAGAAAGTTGTTTTGGTGACAAAGAAGATCAAGATACACCCTCAGAAGAGGAGAGCAATGTCAAGGCTCCTACATCCAAAGCTTCCAAGAAAAATATGAATTGGTCTCAAGCCATAGAAGTGCTCAAAAAGGACTTTGAACATAAAGTAAGAGATGTAGAGACAAAAATGAGAGTAGTGCAAGAAAATCATGAAAAAAGGCAAGACCTTGAAAAGCCAAATGGAAAAGTTCTCTGAAGAAAATAATTGCCTAAGAATTAGGATTGAACAAATGGAAACTAGTGACTTTATGAGAAACCAAGACACAATAAAGTGTATAAAATGAATAAAAATAGAGGGAAATATGAAATAACTTATTGGGAAAACAGCTGACCTGGAAAATAGATCCAGGAGAGATAATTTGAAAAGTATTGGACTACCTGAAAACCATGATAAAAAAAAAAGAGCTTAGAAATCTTCTTCCAAGAGATTTTCAGGGAAAATTGCCCTGATGTTCTGGAAACAGAAGGTAAAGTAGAAATTGAAAGAATCCACCTATTACCTCCAGAAAGAGATCCCAAAAGGAAAATTTCCAGGAATATTATAGCCAACTTCCAGAGCTCCCAAGTCAAGGAGAAAATATTGTAAGCATCCAGAAAGAAACAATTCAAGTACTGTGGAGCCACAGTCAGGATAGCACAAGATCTAGCAGCTTCTATATTAAAGGATCAGAGGGCATGGAATATGATATTCCAGAGGGCAAAGGAAATGGGATTACAACCAAGAATCACCTACCCAGCAAAACTGAGTATAATCTTTCAGGGGGAAAAATGGGACTTCAATGAAAAAGAGGACTTTCAGGCATTCATGAAGAAAAGACCTGAACTGAATAGAAAATTTGACTTTCAAATACAAGACCCTCAGGAGTACCTGAGTTCAAATCTGGCCTCAGACACTTAACACTTACTAGCTGTGTGACCCTGGGCAAGTCACTTAACCCCAGTTGCCTCACTAAAAAACAAAACAAAACAAATATAAGAGCCTAGAGAAGCATAAAAAGGTAAACAGGAAAAAGAAATCATGAGGGATGTTAAAAGGTTAAACTATTTTCATTCCTTCATGGGAAGATGATATGTCTAACTCTTAAAACTCTCTGAGTATTAGGGCAGATGATAGGAATAAATTTTGACAGAGGGCACAGGTGAGAATTGTTTATGAAGGGATGATATCTGTAAAGCATTTAGTTTTTATCTTTTTTGTGTGTGGAGCAGTCAGAGTTGGGTGGCATGCCTGGGGTTGCTGAGTTGGTAAGCATCTTGTATCTGAGGCCAGATTGGGATTCAGGTCTTCCTGTGTCTAGGGCAAGTGCTTTGTCCACTCTGTCACCTAGCTGCCCAATGATGACATCTTTAGGGTAAAATTGAGGGGGGAAGGACTGCACTGGAGGAGGGAGAAGGGGAGAAATAGAATGTGGTGAAATCTCACATGAAAGAAGCAGGAAAGGGCTTATGGAGTGGGGGCAAAGATAGGGGAGGAGTGGGGCAGTAAATGAGCCTTACACTCATTGTGTAATTGGCTTAAAGACCTTAGGCTCATCAGAGTTGGCTCAAGGAGGGAATAACATATACACTCAATTGGGTAGAGTAAATCCATCTAACCTTCCAGGGAAATAGGAAAGGAAGGGGATAAGGAGGGTGAAAGAAGGGAGGGCAGAGTGGTGGGAGGGGTCAGTCAAAAGCAACACTTTTGAGGAGGGATAGGGTAAAAGAACATAGAAAATAGAGTAAATATCACAGGGCGTGAATAGGATGGGGGGAAACAGTTAACAATAGTACCTGTGGAAAAATTTTGAACCTGAGGTAAGAGTAATGTAAGATGATGATAATGATGTTGATGTTGATGATTGTTGATTGATGGTTTGGTAATGACTGGAGGAAGATAAGGATTGATGGATGATGATGACAAAATGTATGGTATTGACTTTGCTGGGCTATTGTGAAGAAAATTCTTTGTCGGGTATAAGGTACTATATAAATGTTAAAGATTACTGTTGTTGCAATAATCAATCTCATGGGTTTATTGCAAGGAAATCTCTCTTTAAAGTACTATATAAATGTAGTTTACTATAAAAAATGATAAGCAGGATGCTATCAGAAAGCCCTGGAATGACCTACATGAGTTGATGCAAAGTGAAATGTACTATATATAAAATAACAGTAATATTGTGAGATGATCTGCTGTGAATAACTTGGTTATTTTCAGCAATGCAATGATCCAAGGCAACTCTGAAGGTCTTAAGAAAAATGCAATCTATCCACAGAGAACTGATGGTATCTGAATACAGATTGAAGCATATTTTTTTGTTAGTTCCTTTATCTAAAGATTTATTTTTGTCTTTTTTCTTTCACAACCTGGCTAATATGGAAATGTTTTGCATGACTGCACATGTATAGCTTATATTAAATTACTTGAGTTCTGGGTGTTAGGGGAAGGGAGGGAGGAAGAGAATTTGGAACACAAAATTTTTTTTAAATGATGTCAAAATTTGTATTTTACATGTGATTTGGGAAAATGAAATTCTAAATATAAATTATTTTTGAACTCCTGGGCCACTAAGATATTTAATATTTTATTCATTTTAAGCTATTTTCATACTTGTTGTTATTTTATTACTAGTGGTGGGAATATAAGTGATATAGAATCAGAACCTTAATTTATTCTTGGTAAACATGTTTGCAAAATGGGAAAATAGTTTTTCATAATTTCCCCAAAGCAATTACATTCTATTTTTTCCCTACCACTTAATTCTGAGCTAAAGTCATTGTCCACAAACAGTGTCTGACCAAGATATATGTAGTGAGACCATATCAATGGGATGTCTAACTAACACTTAACATGCAATTACATTGACAATAGATATTTTTATCTTCTTGGGTTTTTTCCTATATGGATAACTAGGTCACAACATGGACTCAACAATTCTCTATCACAGTTTTATTTATTGAAAGTTATTTTCGAAGTTGTTCAGCTTTCCTCTGTTTCCCCCTGAATTTCCTTCTATTCTTTCCTTTTTTTTTTTTGCAGTAAAATTGATTGAATGAGGAAGTAGAATGAGAATGGTAGAGTGAATAGAAGCATGTTTCCCTAGGCTACCTAGCATGTCCCCTCCATAGCAAGCTAATACACATAATTCCAAATTCTGATTAGGAAATCCATGAAAAAGTCACAGTGAGCCATTTTTCCAGGGGAGTTTACTGAGACAGACCAAGAGGCAGACACTGGGAAATGGAAGCAGGGGATGCTGACTAAGAGTGCCAGGCAGTGACATTCCAGCATCTAGGGAAACAATTAAGCTGGATATAGAGTACTAAAGCAGGAACCATGGAAGTAGAGAGACCAGGGGATCCCTGAACTAGCCCTAGGTGTAGGAACAGGTACCATCTGAGAACTGTGTTGTCCACTAGACAGTTCTGAGTCACAGATGCAGAGTAATCTCACAGACCAAAAGAGAGCCAGAAGTTAATTTTCTCTGAACCTGCAAAGCCTCCCAGTGGGCTTATAGTGGCTGAGTCCATCAGCAAGCTACTGAAATTCTGCAACAGAAACAAACTACTAGATTCAAATTGGGGTCAGGAATATGTAGAACTCTGACCATGGGCCAGAGAACAAACCTCCACTGGGATTACAGAAATTTTGGGAAAACTAAAAGCTTATAGACCCCAAGTCAGAATTATGAAAGCAGCAGAAGGACATGAGGACAGAAACTCAGGTTAGATACTACTCACCAACCCCACCCAGAATTATGCAGAGTCCAGCACTAAAATAAAAATCTAAAGTAAAAAAATTATGCTGGAAGAATGAATAAATAAAAAAGGAATATAAACCTGCAGAGTTATTATGAGAACAGGGAAGCTATTAACACAAACACACAAGAAGAGAATGACTAAAAAATACCAATAAGGAAATCTTTAAAAAAAATACAGCTTGGAAACAAGTTCAACAGGAACTACTAGAAGAGTTAAAAAGAAAGTTAAAAATAATTTTAAATATCTAAGTGAGAGCAGTTGAGAAAAAAGGGAAAAGGAGCAAGAGCTAGAGAGAAAAATATATGAAAAGAGATTTAACAGTTGGAAAATGAGGTACAAAGTGTTACTGAAAATAACTGCTTGAAAATTAAAACTGGCCAAATGGAAACTAGTGACTCCATAAGGCATCAAGAAATAATAAAGCAAAGTAAAAAGACTAAAAAACCAAAATTAATTAAAATGTAAAGTAGCTCCAAGGGTGGGGGTGGGGATTGACCTAGAAAAACTATTTTATTGACTAAGTAGTGGCAGCAACCCAGCTGAACCCTTCCAATAATCTCATCCAAACAGCTTAAAAAAATGTCTTGAATTGAATTCCGGAGAAGCAGAGCTATCTAAAGGTCAGGATGAGACATTTTTCCTCACCAAAACAACTTAGAAGGTTGGATGTAGAGATGTACAATACCAAAATGGGGCTCATTTGAGGTGGACCTTGGAAGTGGCTGCAAAAGCCCCACCAATAGCTTTGGCAGCTTTCAGTCCAGAGAATGGTTGGACAACTGATCAGAAAGGCATTACAGATGACCATTAGTTGATACTGGATGTAGGATCCTGCTGCATTGCCCAAATATAATTCCAAGTTTCAGTTCCAGGGAAGACAGGAGATTTTTTAGTCAGTCACAAGACATCAGGGGCCATATTCCAGTTCCAAAGCCCTGAGAAGCACTAGTGCTCATGCATAGGGAAAAAAGCAAAGAACAAAAAAAAAACCCTGTATAAAGACCACAATAGCACTGACCACACCTCTCTTCAGATCACCTCACCTTGGAAGCATTGAAACCTTGGAAACCCCTGAACTAGCTTTAAAAGCAGCAGCACAAAAAAAGCCTAAAGCTTGGGGCAATGCCTCATCCCTAGCCCATCTTCAGTAAGCAGAACTCAACTTCAACATAAAATTCAAAGTCAGAAAATAAGCAAGAAAAAAGAGCAAAATAACAACAAAAAAGAAATTGAACATTAAAAATTATTACAGTGGCAGGGAGGACCAAGATGTAAACTCAGAACAAAATTAAAACAGATACTAGCAAAGACGCAAAGAAAAATGTTAATTGGACACAAGTTTGAAAAGAATTGCTGGAAAAGTTAAAGAAAGAGATAGGAATGATACAGGGAAAACTGGTAAAAGAAATGAGTGATGCAAGAAAAGTAGGGAAAGAGAATTAATTGCTTGGTAAAAGAAGCACAAAAATACTGAAGAAAATAAGATAAAAATCAGAATTTCCCTAATGACAAGAGGCACAAAAATGTACTGAAGAAAAGAACTCCTTAATTGGTAGAATTGGCTTCTTATTAAGTGGAAGAGGGGTGGAAAGGAGAAAGAAATTAGAACTCAAATTTTAAAAAGAAAAGAATTTTTAAAAAGTAATCTTTTTTTTTCAAAATAAAGGGAGGTGGGGCAGAGCTGAGTTGGCCAAATGGAAAAAGAGGTTCAAAAACTCACTGAGGAAAATAATTCCTTAAAAATTAAAATTGGACAAGTGGGAGCTAATGACCCAATAAGACATTTAAAAAAACCTAAAACAGCCAAAAGAATTGGAAAAAGTAGAAGAAAATGTGAAATAGCTAATTGGAAAAACAAGAAAAAAAACTGACCTGGACAATAAGTTGAGGAGAGAGAATTTAAGAATTATTAACCTCCCCTAAAAGCCACAGTGAAAAATAGCCTAAGCATCATATTTCAAGAAATTATAAAGAAATATTGTCCTGAAAACTTAGATCCAGAGAGTAAATTAGAAACTTAATGAATTTGCCAATCACCTCCTGAATGTGATCCCAAAATGAAAACTCCCAGGAATATTATAGTCAAACTCCAGAACTCACAGGTCAAGCAGAAAATATTGCAAGTAGCAAGAAAGAAACTGTAATGATTGGAATGACGCCACCTGCTGGAGACTTACTGTAGAAGAGTTCTGCCCATGAAGCGAAGGTCTTTGAGGGCAAGACCAGGAGTCTTTTCTTTGGCATCAGGAAGTGATGTTGGGTAGTGGGAGGAAGAAGGAAGAGAATGGCGCTTGGTCTTGGGCTTTTTTCTTTGGACGCTGGTGGAGAGCGGAGCTAGAAATGTGCTCTCCCTTTAATAGATAGGAATCTAGGCCTTTCTCTCTCTTTACCAAATTCTTATTCTCCTTAATAAATGCTTAAAAGTCTAACTCTTGCTAAAGCTTATAATTTATTGACGACCACTCATTAGATATTTTAGACAGTTTAGCTAGAATTTTAGACCTCAATAAAACCATTTAAATATTGTGGAGCCATAGTCAGGATTACACAAGATTTAGCAGCTCCCACATTATAGGAGTACAGGGCATGGAATAAAATATTCTAGAAGGGAAATGAACCAGGATTGCAACTAAGAATAACCTACCCAGCAAAACTGAATATAATGCTTCAGGGGAAAAATGTCTATGTAATGAAATTAATGACTTTTAATCATTCTTGGTAAAAAGACCAGTGCTGAATAAAAAATTTTGACATTCAAATACAACACTCAGGAGACATCCTCTCCTGTCCTTTCTACTTCTCTCCCTCTGTCCATACTGAGAATAATACCCTTACCTGCAGGTGCTCTTCCCAAATAAACCTCACAAGATGTCCTGGAGTTTGTAAGCTACATTTTTTTAAGGACCATGCCTTAATCCCAAATCACTCTGATTTTCATTGATTGGTCAAAAATAGGTCCCAGCCCAAGTCTAATTTGGCTATTTTTGGCCTTTTAATGTCTCAGAGTGAGGGTAAATAAATAGCAATTATTTCTGTTTTGGCCAGAAACACTAAGGGTCTCCCCCTCCATTTATTTATTCATTTATTCATCCATCCATCCATCCATCTATCCATTCATTCATTTGCTTGCTTACTTATTAATTTATTCATTCATTTATTTTTTACTAGTGTGATGAAATAATGGGATTTCGCAGATACTCAAAGACCCACCTGGAGATTAATCTAGACTGATTGAATCAAGTGAGAGTGATTAACTGATTAGCCTACTTCCAGTTAACTGGATTGTAATCACACCTTGAGAACACCTTCAGAACCAATGGATTTGGATGATGCCAACCAATCAGCTTGAAGCAGTGTGTAAGGACCCCCTCTGTTCCAGACCTATAAAAAGCTTCCACAATCAGTTTGCTGGAGAGAGTTCATGATTAAAGCAGGCTTGTGGCAGAGGACTTGAGGAAGAACCAGACCAGACTGGAACTCTAGGCTAAATAGGCTTTTTTCTTAACTTTCTGAACTCCATGGGAATATCTGTATGCTTTAATAAATATTTAATGCCCAAGGACTGGTGCTAAAGCTTCTAATTTAAGGTGACCACAATTTAGATTTTAAACATCACACTAGGTAAAGAAAGCTATTCTTTCCCTCATTTCTTACCTAGCTTTAATCAATGAATAGGCTTTGCCTCAGGCAAATTGAGACTTAGGAAAGATATTAGCTTCAAAAGACCAAGGTCGAGGAAACTCACAGAAGAAAGTGCTGAAATCATCTTCTAACCAAGAACAGCTTGGAAGGTCAGAAGGAGGGAGCTGCTGTGCTGATACAGGAGTTGGGCCCAACCCCACAGTCACCCTGACACAGATCCAGTCTCAGGATGTCCTCACCAGAGAAGGAGGCACCCAGAGCCTCTGAATCAGCTGAAGCGCCAGTGTTGTCTGGAACTAAGCTCACAGTCTGGTGAGTGGGCTGAGCCCTGGGCAGGGGAGAGACTGCAGGGGAGAGACTACAGGGGTCTATGCTGGTGCTAAGGCAGAACTTGAATTTTACACCCCTACTGAGAACCAGGTGGTAGGCTCAAGTAGAAGAGGCTGGTGGGGGAGGGGTACAGGCTATCACAACACACAAAGCTGGTTGATTGGCAAGTTGGTCTGGGGTCATCTAGGACCAGGAAACAGGCCGGGTGAGGGAAGAACCTGATTCTCCTTAAATCATACCACCTGGGACTTCTTAAGATTGGGATACTGCAGCCTAGAAACAGTGCCCCACTTTAAGGAGCTAAAAGTCTAGTAAAAGAAAGGCAAGATGAGCAGACAGAAAAAGGTGAGGACCATAGAAAGTTTCTTCAGTAACAAGGAAGACCAAGGGGCACCCTCAGAGGAAGATGTCAACATCAGGGCCCCTATATCTAAAGCTTCCAAGAAAAATACGAATTGGTCTCAGGCCATAGAGGTGCTCAAAAAAGACTTTGAAGATAAAATTAGAGAGGTAGAGCAAAAAATGCAAAGAGAAATTAGGGGTATGCAGGAAAGACATGAGAAAAAAGTCAACAGCTTGAAAAGTCTAGTAAAAGAAAGGCAAGATGAGCAGACAGAAAAAGGTGAGGACCATAGAAAGTTTCTTCAGTAACAAGGAAGACCAAGGGGCACCCTCAGAGGAAGATGTCAACATCAGGGCCCCTATATCTAAAGCTTCCAAGAAAAATACGAATTGGTCTCAGGCCATAGAGGTGCTCAAAAAAGACTTTGAAGATAAAATTAGAGAGGTAGAGCAAAAAATGCAAAGAGAAATTAGGGGTATGCAGGAAAGACATGAGAAAAAAGTCAACAGCTTGAAAAGTCAAATGGAAAAGGAGATACAAAAGCTCTCTGATGAAAATAATTGCCTAAGAATTAGGATTGAACAACTGGAAGCCAGTGACTTTATGAGAAACCAAGACACAATAAAGCAAATCCAAATGAATAAAAAAATAGAGGGCAATGTGAAATATCTTCTGGGAAAAACTGCTGACCTGGAAAATAGGTCCAGGAGAGATAATTTGAAAATTATCATTCTACATGAAAACCATGATCAGGGAAAGAGCTTAGACACCATCTTCCAAGATATTCTCAGGGAAAATTGCCCTGAAATTCTAGAAAAAGAAGCTAAAATAGAAATCGAAAGAATCCACCGATCACCTCCAGAAAGAGATCCCAAAAAGAAAACTCCTGGGAATATTATAGCCAAATTCTGGAGTTCTCAGGTTAAGGAGAAAATATTGCAAGCTGCCAAAAAGAAAGAATTCAAGTACTGTGGAGCCCCAGTCAGGATAGCACAAGATCTAGCAGCTTCTACATTAAAGGACCGGAGGACATGGAATATGATATTCCAAAGAAAAATAGGATTACAACCAAGAATCACCTACCCAGCAAAACTCAACATTATCTTTCAGCGGAAAAAATGGGGCTTTAATGAAAAAGAAGACTTTCAGATATTTGTGATGAAAAGACCTGAACTGAATGGCAAATTTGACTTTCAAATACAAGACCCTAGAGAACCATAATAAAAAAAAATTGGAGCTGGGGGACATACCTGGGGTCATACAGTGGGCGACTATCTTGTATCTGAGGCCAGGTTTTAGCTGGGATCCCCCTGGGTCCAGGGGTGATGATTTGTCCATTGTGTCACTTAGTTAGATGATAACATCTTTAGGGTTAAATTGAGGCATGAAGGGAATTCATTGGGGGAGGGGGAAGGGCAGAAGTGAAATCTTACATGAAAGTAACAGGAAAAGGTTTATGGAGTGGGGGAAGAAATGGGAGAGGAACAGGGCAGTAAATGAATTTTACATTCATCAGAAAAGGCTCAAAGATCTTAAACTCAGCAGAGCTGCCTCAAGGAGGGACTAAAAGACACAGCCAACTGGGTGGAGTAATCTATTTAATCTGGGCAGTAAATGAGCCTAATACTCATCAAAATTGGCTCAAAGACCTCAATCTCATTAGAATTGGCTCAAGGAGGGAATAATGTACACACTCAATTGGGTGGAGTAATCTCTATAACCCTGCAGGAAAATAGGAGGGGAAAGGGATAAAGAAAAAGGGGCAAAAGAAGGAAGGGCAGAGTGGGGGAGGGGATAGACAGAAGCAAATCCCTTTTGAAGAGTGATAGGATGAAAGAAGATGGATAATAGAATAAATATCATGGGGAAGGGAATAGGATGGAAGGGAAACAGTTAACAATAGTAATCATGAAAAAGAGAAAAGGGGGAAAAATTGTCCAAAAAAGATTTATAGCAACTCTTGGTGGAGGCTAAGAATTGAGAATCAAGGGATTGCCCATCAATTGAGGAATGATGGAAAAAGCTGTGTTATATGATTGTAGTGGAATGGACTTGTGCTACAGGAAATGACAAACAGGATGATCCCCAAAAAGCCTTGAAAGTCTAATGAACATAGTGAAGTGAGCAGAGCTGAGAGGACTTTGTGCATAATGACAGCAGTATTGTTCAATGAGTAATTGTGAATGACTTACCTACTCTCAGCAGTGCAATGATCCAAGACAATCCCAAGGAACTAATGAGGAAGCTTACTATGCACCCTTATAGAAAGAACTGATAAAAAGAACACTTGTGGATTGTACATATATAACCTGATTTTGATCTTGTGGAGGGGGGAGGAAAGGAAGGGAGGGAGGGAGAAAAATTTAGAACTCTAAATCTTATGAAAATGAATGTTGAAAACTACCCTTACATGTAAATGGAAAATAAAATAAATTAAAAAAAAAAAGACCAAGGTCTCCCACTTAATCTAAATTCATCTTCAGTTCTGTTGATCTATATTTTGCCACTGGACCCAGATGGCTCTGGAGGAGAAAGTGACACTAGTGACTTTCTGCAGCCCTGCTTCACTTAAATGCAGTTCACTACAAGTCATGACATCACCTCCTGAAGTCATGGTCCTCTTGGAGAACAACAGACAAACAAACAAACAAACAAACAAACAACAACAACCTAACCAGCAAAACTGAATATAATACTTCAGGGAGGAAGTGATTATGTAATGAAAATTGATGACTTTCAAGCATTCCTGATGAAAGTGTAATGATTGGAATGATGCCACCTACTGGAGACTTACTGTAGAAAAGCTCTGCCATGAGAAGGCCTCTGAGGGCAAGCCATGCGGTCAAGGTCCTTGGCGTCAGGAAGTGACATTTGCTAGTGGGTACTGTCAATCAAGGCTACCAGCCAATCAACTTGATTAGCCTCCCATTTCTGGGAGGAGGACATGAAGTAGGTAGCAGATGCTGGCAAAGGGGTTCTTTCTCTTTTGGTTCCTGACCTCACCATGTTGGCTTGGATGATGGGGTCTCTTAGAAATAGTTAGATTTTTTACCTTTCTCTCTGATCCTAATGCTCTTTAATAAATACTTAAATACTCTTGCTAAAGCTTATAATTTATTGGTGACCACTCATTAAATTTTAGATTGTATAGCTAGAATTTTAGCCCCTTACACTTTACTCTGTTCTTTTTTATAACTATTTTTGCTTTTTCTTTGTATCTCAAGTGCTTAGGACACTGATTGGCATGTAGTAAGAACTTAATAAATGCTTATTACTGATTATTAAATACAGTTGAAGCTCCTTTATCTGCCATTTGGGCTTTCCCAATCTGATGCCCTCTTATCTTTTCAGCTTTATCTCATGTTACTCCCCTTAATGTACTCTATATTCCAGCCAAATTGGGATATTCTCTTTGTCCAAATTGGGGTAGGGGGTTTCAGGTAGGGGTTAGGGGTTTGGGGTTCTTAGAAATTCCTCTTTAAAGAATTACAACCTCTTGCACACAAAAGCAGTTAGAATAAGATAATTGTTTATTTAGAGGAAAGGGAAGGGAAGGGAAGGGAAACCGTAAAAGAAATCCTTGGACTTCTCATGGGGAGAAAGGCATGGCAGAGTGTGGCTCTTGAGATACCAATCTCCTCAAGCAGGGGACCGGCAGATACTTTTATAGAGGACTGATTGGAGTGACCATCTGACTGTGGAAAGTTCCCTTAGTGAGCGAGGACCATCCCCTACCGGTGGTGGCCGGGGAATTGGGTGAGGAGAGGGGTGGCTACAGATCTCTCAAGCCATCTCCTCAGGACACAAAGGAAGCAGCCACATCTAATCTTATCGCCCCAGGGTTGAGGGAGACTAGAATGAAGGGTGGGGGTCCTGGAGCTAGCTCTGTCTGATCTGGTTCCACTTATCTCTCTAGGTGCATCTGTCCTCTGGTTTAGTTTCTTAAGGAGAGGGTTCTTTGATGTGCTCCAGAGAACTTCTGGGGTGCTATGGGCCCATAACAATAGCAAATAATGATATCAGACAAAGCAAAAACAAAAATATACCTAATTAAAAGACATAATGAAGGAAACTCCATTTTCATAAAAATTATAGACAATGAAGTAATACTAAAAATTTTTATATCAAGTTTCTCTGATAAAGGCCTTATTTCTCAAATATAGAGGAAACTGGTGAAATTTATAAGAAAAAAAATGAGTCCTTCTCTAATTGATAAATGGTTAAAGGATATGAACAGTCTGCTTTCAGAAGAAGAAATTAAAGCTATCTATACTCATGTGAAAAAATTCTCCAAATCACTACTGATTAGAGAAACCCGAATTAATACAAACCTGAGTTACTGCTTCACAGCTATCAGAAATGACAAATGTTGGCGAGGATGTGGGGAAATAGATACACTAGTGAACCCTTGGTGGAGTGTCAACTGGTACAGTGATTCTGGACAACAATCTGGAATTATGCTCAAAGGGCTATAAAACTCTCTATCCCCTTTGACCCAGCAATACTACTACAAGATCTGTGTCCAAAACATATCAAAAGAAAAGGACCCAAATGTACAAAATTATTTGTAATAGCTCTCTTTGTGGTGAGAAAGAATTGGAAATTGGGAAGATGCCCATCCACTGGGGAATGTCTGAACAAGTTGTGGTATATGATTGTAATGAAATACTATTGTGCTATTACATTATTAAGAAATTTTATGGGCCATAATTTCAGAAAAATATGGGAGGACCTCTTCAAACTGATGCAAAGTGAAGTAAACACAACCAGAAGATAATTGTATGCAGTAATGATGATCAGCTGTGAAAGGCTTAGCAACTCTGATCAATACAATGATCAAATACAATTCTGAAGGACTGATGAATAATGTCATCCAATTCCAGAGAAAGAACTGATAAACTCTGAGTGCAAATTAAAATATAATTTTCTCCCTTTTAAATTTTTCTTGCTTTTTAAAATTTAGCTAATATGGAAATATGTTTTTTAAGATTTCATATGTATAATTGGTATAATATTGCATACTTTCTCAGCAAAGAGGAGAGAGAGTGGGAAGGAGGGAGTCTTTGGAACTCAAATTTTTAAAAAAGTATATAAAAAAACAACTTGAAAGCATAAGAATAAGGGGCAGCTAGGTGGCTCAGTGGATAGAGCACTGGCCCTGGATTCAGGAGAACCTGAGTTCAAATCTGACCTCAGACACTTAACACTTACTAGCTGTGTGACTTTGGGCAAGTCACTTAACCCCAATTGTCTTACCAAAAAAAAAAAAAAGAATAAATGTAACTTTCCTTATAATAGGTATCTAAAAACAAGGACCAATATTATCTTTAATGGGATCAAACTAGTGGCCTTTACAGTAAGATCAGTAGTAAAAAAAAAAATGTTCATTATCACCATTACTATTAAATATTGTATTACAAATGCTAGCTATAGCAATAAGAGAAGAAAAGGAATTTAAAGCAATAAATATAGGCATTGAGGAAATAAAACTTGTTGCAAGTGCTATGATGATTCACTAAGAGAACCCTGGTATATGGACTAACAAAATAATTGAAGCAGTTAACAATTTGAGTCAAGTTGCACAGTGTAAAATAAACCCACATAAATTACATACATTCTGTATATTACCACCAAAATTCAGCAAGAAGAGAAAGAATGAAACATTCCATTTAAAATAATTACAGACAATATAATATACATGTGAGAACATGCAACAACTTTATGAACACAATGACAAAACAGTCCTTACACAAATAAAGGCAAATCTACATAATTGGAGAAATAGTAATATTAAAAAATGACAACACTTCCTAAATTAAATTAGCTATTCCTAAATTAATTTAGTCAATTAAGTTAGTTAATTAGTTAAGACAATATTTCCTAAATTAATTAAGTTAATTAGTTTAGTTATTCATTTAGCTAAACTTTATAGAGCTAGACAAAACAATAACAAAATTCATCTGGAGGAACAAAAGGTCAAGAATATAAAAGGAATCAATTTAAAAAACATGAAAAAAGAGAACCTAGTTGTACCTGATCTCAACTATACTAAAAAGCCACAATTGTCAAAATATACTCAGATAAGCTCCAAATGAGGACATGATTTAAACATAAAAGGTGGCATCAAAAGCAAATTAGAAAAACTTAGAAGAAATTGCACATCAAATCTTTGTATAAATGAAGAATTCCATGACCAAACAAGAGAAAGAGGGGTTCGTAGGAGGCAAGATGGACAATTTTGGTTACAGAACATTTTTAAAGGTTTTTGCACAAACAAAAACAATACTGTTAAAATAAGAAAGGAAGGAGGAAGCAGGAAATTGGGGGGAAAATTTTTGCAGCAGTTTTATCTAATACATTTTTCATTTATAATATGTATATATAAAAATGAGAAAATTTAATAATAATTGGAGTCATTTCCCAACATATAAATGGTCAAAGGATATGAATAAGTAATATTGAAAGGAAGAATTCCAAACTATAGACATGAAAAAATGCTCTAAATCCCTAATAATTATAGTAATAAAAATTAAAACCATTCTGAAATGCTACCTAAATCCCATCAGATTTGAGAAATTGACAAAAGGTGAATATAATAAATTCTGGAAGAGATGTGGGAAAACAGGTTCTTTAATATGCTGTTGGTGGAACAGTAAACTAAGCCAACCATTCTGGAAAGTAGTTTGGAACTATACTACAAAAGCTGTCAAACTGTACATATCTTTGATGCATTGATATTGCTTCTAGGTCTATACTCTGAAGAGATAAAAGAAAGATGAAAAGAACCCATATGTACAAAAATATTCATAGTAGCTTTTTTGTGGTATGAAATATCAGAAAATAAGGGGATGTTGGTCAATTGTGGAATAGCTGAACAAGTTATGGTTTATGAATGTGATAGAATATAATTGTGATGTAGGAAATGATTGAGAGCTGATGCAAGATAGATTGAGTAGAACCAGTTGAAAATTTTATACAATAAAATAATATTGTAAGCACAACCAAATCTTAAATTCTTAGTAACTCTGATCAAAAGAATGACAAGCCACAATTCTGAAGGACTCATGATGAAATGACCTACCTAAAAATAAAGAAGTGATGTGATAATAGTGCAGATGGAAGCATATAACATTTTCCATCTATTTTTCTGGACTTGGCTGATGTAATGTACTTTGTTTTCCTTGCCTTCTCAATGGTCAGTAGAGAGAAAGTAAGAAAATTTGGAATTGAAAATAAAATGATTTAATGGATTTTTTAATGCTTTTATGACAATTCCAGATTTGAATAATTTTTAGCCATGTGACTATAGACAAGTCACTAACCCTGTATCTTCTTGAATTTCCTTAACTGCAAAATGGGGATAATAGAACATATCTCCCAAGGTTGTTAGGATCTAATGAGAAATGTGTTAAGCACTTAGCTTAGTATCTGTCACATAGCGAATTCTTACTAAATGTTCCTTTCCTTCCTTTCATCATATACTTCCATCTAATTGGTTTAATATATTGTATTTATTTTTCTATGGCATAATGACTCCTGAGTTTGCATTTAAAAATAATTACTAAGTTTGGATCAATTTATTAGGAATACTTGCAAGTTCTATATTTATTCAAAGATTCATCTTTTCCATTATAAGATTATACTCAGCATTGTCAAATTATTCTGGGTTGTAGCCCTTTATATTTTGTCATCTGGAATATTGTTTTTCTTGCTCATCTCTTCCTTATAGTACTAGTACTCATATCTTGTGTAATCCTGACTATGCCTCCTTGGTATTTGAACTCTGTTTCTGAGGCTGCTAACAGCATTTTTTCTTTTTACCCAGAAGCTCTAAAGTTTAGTTTTGATATTCTTGGGTATTTTAATTTTAGGGTTTCAGGAGATGATGAGCGAATTCTTTCTATTTTTACTTAGGTCTGACCAGTATGAATAACGAATTTCCTGACATGGTTACACATATTCAAATTTGCACTATTTAGAGTTCTAATTGAGTAAAGTGTGGTAATTGGTTCCAGTCAAATGGAAATATGCAGTATGAATTCAAATAATAGGTCCATTTCAGAGGATTCATTATTCACACCAATCATGACCTAGTTGTATCTAAATTATTTTTGGTTGAAATTTTCCATTAGTCCAAAGATTTTTAGATAATGTCTTCTTGAGTTTTTTTTTTCTAGGTCAGGTGTTTATGAATAGGAGATACCTTACATTTTCTGATATTTTTCCAGCCTTTTGGTTTTATTCTGGTATGGGTGTTGTCTCATGGAGTCTTTGATTTCTATCTGGTCCAGTATAAATTTCTGAGTTTATTAGTTGAATAAGTTTCTGTGCTTCCTGTACTAAACTGTTTATCCTTCTTCCTATTCTTTTCTATATAAATCATTTAATTTATATGATAATATTTAAATTCTAGCTTCATTTCTTCTATTAGTTCTAGTAGGCCCTGTGAGAAATCTATAACATTTTGATGGGTCTTACTTATAGATAATGTGGAATTATTCTCTTCTGTGTTTCTGACTGAAGCATTACAGGCTCCCAGGGACTTGGTGTCAGGACCAATATCTGTGCATTTTTGGAAGGAATGGTGTAGTATTTCTTCTCACCTATCTACATTATTAGGGATCTGAGTATTTATCATTGTCCTTCAAGGAAGTAGCTAGGTGACACAATGGATAGAGTGCTGGCTCTGGAGTTAGGAAGATCTGAGTTCAAATCCAGCCTCAAACACTTATGAGCTGCTTGGACCTGGGTAATCTATGTCTGCTTCAGTTTGTTCAGTTGTAAAATGTGGATAATAATAGCACTTATCCCCAGAGTAGTTGTGAGAATATGATTAGAAAATATTTGGAAAGTGCTTAACATAATGTCTGACATAGTTTAATAAATGCTTGTTTCTTTCCTTCATTTCTTCTAGTACAATATGTACTTACCAAGTTGCTATGTTAGGGTGGTGTAAGTGGCATGGACTACAATCAAAAGGAAAAAAAAAACTCTATTAAACAACTACCATGATCAAGACACTGGGCTTTCTTTCTACATTCCCATTATGCATATATTTTAATTTATTGTTTAAAATGTTGCTTCTCTTCCTAAAATTTTGCTTATGGAGTGGTCAAGTACTCATTTTGAATACTGAAAAATCATGTGGGCCAATATACTTTTAAGTACTTTTGGAAATTATCTCGGGTAGGCATGGAAAGATAATTTTATTATAAAATCACAAACTTAATATGTAAATATCCTACTTGGATTTTTTGACATAAGAGCTTGATACAACTATTAGGACAACTAGTAGATTGGTCCTTGTTTTGGTGCTAGTTTGAAAAATGTTGTTGAAATGTGTCTTTTATTTCCTCTCTGCCATTAGGACTCCAGATATGGATGACTAATTCAAGACTTTAATGATACAATTATATAGCTGCTAAAAGGAAAAATTTAAAAATACAAAGTGTTAAATTTGTTCTCTGATTTAGGTTCTCACTACTAAGTAGCTAAAAATTCAGGGTGGTCTCTTTAGAGTGGATGCTGAATTATGAATCCCTCTATATTTTTAGAAACATATATCTTATGGTTTACACAGTTCTACCACTTTTAATTTAGAGATTATATTTTTCCATTTAAACAACAAATTTGACTACTTTGATTCAACACATTCCTAATCAGCCAGCAGCCATTCAATTCAGTCAAAATGATCAAACATGATATGCCTGTAAACACAGCCCACACCTCCATTCTCTAGTTGTTTTGGGACATTTTAAGGGCAAAAATTTATTACCATGGTAATGAAAGAGGCTACTGTGTGGAAAGAAGTGAATAGAAGTGAATTGTTTCTGAAAGCTAGTGGAATGAAAAAATAAATTTATTTCCTAAGAGTAAATCATAATGAAAAACCAAGTTAGGTCAGAACCTTTGTCTTCAATGTCATAACAGTATGTGACTGTTCAAATGTTAAATATATGGTTCTTTAGTAAAAACAGAAACACTTTATAAACATTTACAATGTGTACAGTTAGAAGAAATGTTTCCCAGTGGATGAAGAGTTAGCCCACAGAGAGAAATATTTGGGTTCCTGCCTTTGATACATATAAAGTGCATGACTTTGGGAAAGTCATGTAAACTTATAGTGTCTCAAATAATTCTCTAAGGCAGTAAGTTTCTGAGTAGTCACTTATCTGTATTAGTAGTCCCCTATAGCAATGAAATCACCAGTGTGGTCTAATGTGTAAAAACCAGTGTTGTCAAATTCAAATAGAAATTGGGGCCAATAATCCAAAATAAGGATCCCTATGGGCAGTATATTGACTTAATGTTTAAATGTATTGGTTTTAAAAAAATATTTTGTTGTATTTGTATTTCTTTTGTTAGCTATTTCTCAATTACATTTTTTTTTTGTGAGGCAACCGGGGTTAAGTGACTTGTCCAGGGTCACACAGCTAGTAAGTGTTAAGTGTCTGAGGCCTGATTTCAACTCAGGTACTCCTGACTCCAGGGCCAGTGCTCTACCCATTGTACCACCTAGCTGCCCCTCTCAATGACATCTTTTTTTGTTTTGGTTTGGTTTTTCCTGTTTTTTGCGGGGCCATGGGGGTTAAGTGACTTGCCCAGGGTCACACAGCTAGTACGTGTCAAGTGTCTGAGGCCAGATTTGAACTCAGGTACTCCTGAATCCAGGGCTGGTGCTTTATCCACTGCACCACCTAGCTTCCCCCTCTCAATTACATCTTAATCGGGTTCAGGCAGCCTTGAGAGTGCTGCTGCCTGCATGTGGCCCTAGTAGAGGCCATGTATAGGGGAGCTATTTATTTTCCTCATCACAAAAGCAATGTTTAAAATGCAAAATTCATAAACACCCATTGACAAATACATAAAATGTGAAATAGTAATATATTATTCTTATTATACTTGTTCTGGAGGTAAAAGTAGCTAGGTAGGGCAGCTAGGTTGTATGGTAGATAAAGTATTAGACTTTGAGTCAGGAAGGCCTAAATTCAAATCTGGACAAGTTACTTAATGTCTGTCTGTCTTGGTATCCTCATCTATAAAATGGGGTGATAATAGCACCTACCTCCCAGGGTGTTTGTGAGAATCAAGTTAAATAGTTGTAAAGTGCTTGCAACAGTGCCTAATACACAGTAGACATTATATGTGTTAACCAATATAATGATGGTGGTGGTGGTGTTTTTTAAATGATTGTTTGTGTTGTTATTATTGTAAAAGACTCTGAGCAAGCTTGTAGCATTGCTGAATAGATTCACTTTCATTTCAGATGTGTCCTCTCTTGAGCAGCAAGTCAATGTCAATATCTTCTGGCCAATTTCATGGCTCATGCTTTTCGTGGTTATCTGCTACTGTAAAAAAGGGCAAACTAGATGGCACAGTTGATAGATAGTACACTGGCCCTGGAGACAGTTGGACCTGAGTTCAAATCGGGTCTCAAGTACTTGACACTTACTAGCTGTCAGAGCCTGGGCAAGTCACTTAACCCTGATAGCCTCAAACATCCAGGCCATCTCCAGTCTTCCTGTTGCATAATTTGCCATTGGACCCAGATGGCTCTAGAGGTGAGAGTGGTGACTTCTCAACAGCCCTGCCTCACTTAAATGCAATTCACTGAAAGTCATGACATCACTTCCTGATGTCATGGTCCTCTCTGAGAACAAAAGACAAACAACAATCTATTATAAAAAGATTATAATTACATGAAGCACTTTCCATTGAATAACCAGCAACAGCTTCAAGGACTGAAGATATCTTAACAAAGGTGCCAAGGCTAGAAAAATTTATCTTGGGTCACTGTACAACTGTATTCAGGGAAAGACACACATTGGAAAAAACAAAACAAAACAGGATCCAGGAACTTGAGGTACATACAGTCTCAGGCTCATTTAAGCAAGTATACTCTTTTGCTGCCACTCATAAATAGTATGCATTGCTGCTCAGGGAGGATAGAGGAAGGGACTAGAAGAGGAGAGTAATCCCCTTCCTCTCTTTTGTTTCAAGTACAGGGAGAGCTGGTGTTGGCTGTGTCTCTTCTGATCTTGCCTCCCCACCAGATCCCCAGTCCATTCCAAAGTCTACCCAGAAAGAGAAAGGAAGTTGTTGTGGTTTTTTTTGTTTTGTTTTGTTTTGTTTTTACCTTGATTCCTTATTTAGACAACTGAGAAGATGAATCATGCTGACTCAATCAGCAATCATTTTTGATATAACATTATCCTCCCTGCCACCTCTACCACACATATTTATGTGGACAAAAGATCCAACTAGTAACCTTCGATATTCATATCCTTTAGTCAGGGACAGAGTATATATCTCACCAGAAGGGACCCTCCATGGTAGATACTGTGAGGGCCAAAATTGGATATACAGAGCATTAATCTCCCCTTTGAACTTTCCCTTTTATATATACTTCCCAGGCCAATAAGAAAGGGAGCCTCTGAGCTTTAGTTCATAAAGGATCGGGTTTTATTGCTGGGAATTAATTAGACCACAATGGTGAAACCAATTACGGAAATAAGGAAGTAGAAATATAGATGGACAGTCTTAACTCTAAACTTAGTCTATGCAATCCTAGAGATTAAGGTAGTTCAAAGGAATCTAGGGTTTTCCTTCATAAAACTCACCAGTCCTGAACTGCCTGCCAGGCCAAGAACCAGCACGCCCAAGACCGAGCATGAAACACCCCACTACCGAGCTGAGCGCCACTGGACTGCTTTCCAGGTCGAAAGAGACCAACCTTTTGAAAGCCCCACCCACTGGAAGTTGCCTCTCTTCTGGTGGCTGGCATTTTTCCTCCCCAAAAGGGAAGGTCCTTTTCAGTAGCATACATAATCTCAGGGTGGGCCAGGTGTGGACCCTCCCAAATGATTCAGCTAAAACTTTCAATATTAATCTTTACCACAAATAATTTTTACCACAATACTATAACACAAACTACCACTACATAAGAATAAGAGAAATATATACCTTTTGATAAATGTTTCTCTTTCACAGCAGTAGCTTTCAGAATAAAAAAAGAAAGAAAATATAAGAGAGAGAGGAGAGTACTATCAAACTGAGTTGGGGTCAGGGAAGCCTTAATAGAGGAGATGATATCTGAGTTGAGCCTTAAAAGAAGGGAAAGGTATTGAGGATTCCATTCCCATTTCCTTAATAACTATGGCACACCAACCATACTGCCTTTATGCATACTATAATAATAAGGGACCATGAGGAAATGATAATCATGCGCACAATTCTTTTAAATTTTAAATCTTCCACATAATAAGTGCAGCCAAAAACATAAAAGACAAATGATAGAGAAATTAAAAGCAATTATCAAAGAATTATCAGCAGAAATATCTGATTTAAATTAATACCTACAGTTAAAAATCTTCTGCCTCTTTGTCCCACTC
Source organism: Dromiciops gliroides (assembly GCF_019393635.1). Lineage (NCBI taxonomy): Eukaryota > Metazoa > Chordata > Mammalia > Microbiotheria > Microbiotheriidae > Dromiciops > Dromiciops gliroides. The sequence continues at coordinate 204,250,383 of NC_057862.1, forward strand.
CATTCTTGCCACAACTCACCACTTCTACAACATTCCTGCAACTCCACCTTCTTCTTTGTCAAAGATAACACTGGGAGGTTTGATTGATTCTGAAGAAAATAATGAAAGCACCATTATAATATTACTCATACAACTGTGCTGATTGGTTCCACTATGGATTTGTATTGCATAATATCGAATGGGTCTTCACTGCTACATGTCAATCCTCTTACTCTTTGCCTCTTCCCAACTTCCCTATTATTGTCAAATCCATTACCATTTCCTTAGTCACCCAGGTTTATAGCTGAGGTACCATTCCTGACTTCATATTTCTCTCCCTACCATAACCAATCTGTTGCCAAGTACTGTTGATTTTACTTTCATAATATCTCTTGTATAGGCACCCTTATTTCCTATGATACTGCTGCCACCCTGGGCCAGGCCCTTATCACCTTTTACCTGGAATATTGCATCAGCCTTTAGTTTGGTCTCCCTGCCCTAAGTCTTTCCCTACTAAAGTCCATCCTGCGCTGTTACCAAGTGATCTTCCTTAAATGTAGGGCTGACCACTTCACCCTGGCTCAATAAATTCCAGTAACTCCTTATTATTCCCCAGGTCAAATGTAAAATTTTCTATTTGTTTTTTTAAATTTACATAATTTGGCTCCCTATAGCATTTTCAGTCTTTTTATATTTTACTCTCCTCAATATACTAAATAATCTAGTGATACTGAACTCTTGTTGCTGCTCACAAAAGACTGTTTTCCAACTCTTCATTTTCACTGGTTATTCCTTTTATTTGGAATTTTCTCCTTCTTTGACTGTCCTGACCTCTGTTGTTTTCTTCAAGTCTCAGTTAAAATCTCTTCAAGAGGCTTTCCCCAACTCCCACTAATGCTAGTGCTCCCCTTTGAGGTTACTTCTAAATTATTCTCTATATGTTTTGTTTATACATAGTTGTTTGAATGTTGTCTTCCTTATTACATTGTGAGTTCTCTGAAGGCTAGGACTGTTTTGCTTTATTTATTTATTTACTTTTGGTATCTCTAGTGTTTAGCACAGTGCCAAACACGTAGTAAGTGCTTAATAAATATCTGGGTCAAATAAATTAACATATACGTAGCATTTTGAAAATTTAAAGTACCATATAAATACCAGTTATATTATTATTGTTGTTATTATTATCATATCCTTTACTTATTCCCTTTGAATTATATCCTTCTGTCATTTCTGGGAGGTTGACATTTAATCATTTATTCTATTTGATAATATTCAATATCTCTATCTACTGGTTCCTTTTTCACTGCTTAAAAACATCCCCAGATCTCCCTCATCCTTTTTTTTTTTTTTTAGTGAGGCAATTGGGGTTAAGTGACTTGCCCAGGGTCACACAGCTAGTAAGTGTTAAGTGTCTGAGGCCAGATTTGAACTCAGGCACTCCTGATTCCAGGGCTGGTGCTCTATCCACTGTGCCACCTAGCTGACCCTCCCTCATCCTTTTAAAAACCTTCAACTGATTCAACCTTTTTAAGCTCTGCTCTGTGAGAATCAGAGCACCACCACCACCCTGCTGAGAAAAACATTGTGAGAACCAGGGCAGCTCCACCCTGAGGAGAAAGCATTAGGTGACCTTTCTGGGGGTTTGAAGGTCAGATTGGCATCTGGAAGTTATGTCTACCACCTGTGGGTGTCAATCAATGGACCAGCCAATTAGCTTGGAGCTGTGTGTGGACTGCCCTCTTCCGGTTCGACAGGGGGTTTCCAGTGGAAAGGAGGAGATTTCTGACTCAGCTAGGTGAGGGTGGCTTTTCCTCTCTCTCTTTGCTAACCCCTAATATACTTAAATAAATACTGACTGCCCAAAGACTGGTGCTAAATCTTCTAATTTAAAGGACCCACTCATTAGATTTTCAGACATCACACTTAGAATTTTAAGCTTCACAACTCCCTTTCACAAATAAGCTCCTAGAAAATGTCATATACACAAATTACATCCACATTCTCATCTCCCACTCATTTCTAACCCCCTTGTAAGCTGCTTTCCATTCCCACCATGTAACTGATACAGCCTATAAGGTCATTGCTAAATTCACTGGCCTTTTATTAGTCCTCATATTTCTTGAACTCTCTGTAGCATTTGACCCTGTTAGTCACTTTCTACTTCCAACCACTCTCCTTCTCTTTCTGAGACACTGCTCTGTCCTAGTTATCTTCCTATCTATCTGGTCAAACCTACTTAGTCTCCTTTGCAAGGTCATCAAACTTGTCTCATCCTTTATGTACAAGTATGCTTTATTCTCTCTAAGACCACATTTGTATCTTGATACTTTCTTTTCATTACCAAAGTAGTTCCAGTAGAGGGGCAGCTAGCTGGAGCAGTGGATAGAGCACTGGCCCTGGAGTCAGGAGGACATGAGTTCAAATCTGGCCTTAGACATTTGACACTTCCTAGTGATGGGACCCAGGAAAGTCACTTAACCCTAATTGCCTCAACATCCAGGGCCATCTTGCCACTGGAACCAGATGGCTCTGGAGGAGAGAGTGAGACTGGTGACTTTGCACAGCCCACTCTCACTTAAATTCAATTCACTGAAAATCATGACATCACCTCCTGATGTCACGGTCCTCTTCAAGAATGAAGGACAAGGGGGCAGCTAGGTGGTGCAGTGGATAAAGCAACAGCCCTGGATACAAGAGGACCTGAGTTCAAATGCAGCCTCAGACACTTGAGACTTACTAGTTGTGTGACCCTGGGCAAGTCACTTAACCCTCATTGCTCTGCGAAAAAAAAAAAAAGAATGAAGGACAAACAACAATAACAAGTTCTAATAGAATATTAGGTCCTTAAGAGTGAATAAAATTTCACTTTTGTTTGTGTTTGTGTATATATGTGTGCACAGTATCTTGAAATGTAACAAATGGTTGTTGAATGAATTAATGGATGATGACTCCTATCTCTGTAGATGACTCTCAAATGTCCATATCCATCCATCATCTTTTCCCTGAGATCAAGGAACCTTATTATAAATTGTCTTATGAATATTTTCACTTGAATATCCCATATAAATGTCTCTAATTCAGTGCATCCCAAATTGAACTCAATATACTTATCTCTCTTTACATCTACCTATCCAATTAACATGTCTCTTTTTGTTGAGGGTATAACCATTCTTCTAGAAAGCCATGTTTTACATCTAGAGACCATCCTTGACTTTTTATTCTGTGGAAGCATATTCTAAATCTCCTTTATAGTTCAACTGAAAATATAAAATTTCCAGACTTTTCCCTTTGGGGAAGTGTATAAAAGGACAAGTCAAAAAGGTAAGGTCCTAGGAAATGGGGAAAAAAGTAAAAAACAAATTTAACCCTTATCTAGTTAAGATCATTGCCTCCCTTGAAATGATTGGCACTATGATCTACCTAAGGACAGTGAGTGTCCTCTTTTCCATTGAAAAATTAAGATATTGATCACGGGAAGGAAGCCCTTTCAATCCTTGTGTAGAATGATCAGTGAAGAAACTGAGTATTGTTAGTATTCTTCTGGAATATTACCTCCAAATTTTTTCTAAAATTTGTTTTCATTAGAGTATTTTATTTATTTTTTTCCCATTACATGTAAAGATAGTTCTCAACTTTTGTTTATACAAGCTTTCCAATTTCAGATTTTTCTCCCTCCTTCTGCTCCCTCCCCCCTCCCCTAGAGAGCAGGTAATCTGATATAGGTTACATATATATATATATATATATATAACATTAAACATATTTCTGAATTAGTCATGTTATAAGAGAAGAATCAGAGCAATGAGGAAAAACCTCAAAATAGAAATATAACAGCACCAAAAACAAAAGAAATAGTATGGTTCATTCACCATCTATACTCCACAGTTCTTTTTTTTTTCCCCTGGATTTGGAGATCCTTCTCCATCATGAGTTCCCTGGAACCCTTCTGTACATTGCATTGGCGAGAAGTATATCATCCATCACAGTAGGTCAACACACAATGTTGATGATACTGTGTACAGTGTTCTTCTGGTTCTGCTCATCTCACTCATCATCAGTTCACACAAGACCCTCCAGGTTTCTCTGAACTCCTGTTCATCCTTTCTCACAGCATAATAGTATTCCATTATATTCATATACCACAACGTGTCCAGCCATTCTCCAGTTGATGGGCATCCCCTCAACTTCCAATTCCTTGCCACAACATAAAGAGCAGCTATAAATATCTTTGTACATGTGGGTCCTTCTCCTCTTTCCATGATCTCTTTGGGAAAAAGACCCAAAAGTGGTATTGCTGGGTCAAAGGGTATGCACAGCTTCACAGCTGTTTGGGCATAATTCCAGATTGCTCTCCAGAATGGTTGGATCAGTTCACAGCTCCACCAACAATGCATTAGTGTTCCATTTTTTCCACAGCTTCTCCAACATTTATTATTTTCTTTTTTGTCATTTTAGCCATTCTGATAGGTGTCAGGTGGTACCTCAGAGTTGTTTTAATTTGCATCTCTCTAATCATTAGTGATTTAGAGAATTTTTTTTTCATATGGGGATAGCTTGGATTTCTTCATCAGAAAACTGCCTATTCATATCCTTTGATCATTTCTCAATTGGGGAATGACTTGGATCCTTATAAATTTGATTTAGTTCCCTATATATTTTAGAAAGGAGGCCTTTATCAGAAGTGCTGGCCATAAAAATTGTTTCCCAGATTTCTACCTCCCTTCTAATTTTGGATGCATTGCTTCTGTTTGTACAAAAAAATTTTAATTTAATGTAATCAAAATCATTCATTTTGCATTTTATAATACTCTTTATCTCTTGTTTGGTCATAAGCTGTTTTCCTTTCCAATGATGTGAAAGGTAGACTATTCCTTTCTCTCCTAATTTACCTATGGTATCACCTCTTCTGTCTAAATCATGTATCCATTTTGACCTTATTTTAGTATAAGGTGTAAGATATTGGTCCATGCCTAATTTCTGCCATATTATCTTCCAGTTTTCCCAGCAGTTTTTGTCAAATACTGAGTTCCTATCCCAGCAGCTGGAGTCTTTGGGTTTATCAAACACTACATTACTAGTGTCATTTACTACTGCATTTCCTGTGCCTAGCCTATTCCATTGATCTTCCACTCTATTTCTTAACCAGTACCAGATAGTTGGTTTTTTTTGGGGGGGGGCAGGGCAATGAGGGTTAAGTGACTTGCCCAGGGTCACACAGCTAGTAAGTGTCAAGTCTCCAAGACCGGATTTGAACTCAGGTACTCCTGAATCCAGGGTCGGTGCTTTACCACTGAGCCATTTAGCTGCCCCCCTACCAGATAGTTTTGATGACTGCCACTTTATATTAAAGCTCCAGGTTTAGTACTGCTAACCCACTTTCCTGTGAATTTTTTTTTTAATTATTTCCCTGGATATTCTTGATTTTTTGTTTTTCCAGATGAATTTTGTTATTATTTTTTCTAGTTCTATAAAATAATTTTTAGGTAGTCTGATTGTTATGGCACTGAATAAGTAAATTAATTTAGGTAGTATTGTCATTTTTACTATATTAGCTCTGCCTATCCATGAGCAATTGAGATCTTTCCAATATTTTAGATCTGATTTGATATGTGTGAAGAGTGTTTGGTAATTGTGTTCATAGAGTTCCTGGGTTTGTCTTGGCAAATAGACTCCCAAGTATTTTATATTATCTACCATTACTTTAAATGGAATTTCTCTATCTCTTGCTGCTGGACTTTGTTGGTCATGTATAGAAATGCTGATGATTTATGTGGATTTATTTTATATCCTGCTACTTTGCTGAAGTTGGTAATTGTTTCAAGTAATTTTTGAGTTGATTCTCTAGGATTCTTTAAGTATACCATCATATCATCTTCAAAGAGTGATAGTTTTGTTTCCTCCTTGCCTATTCTAATTCCTTTAATTCCTTTTTCTTCTCTGATTGCTAAAGCTAACATTTCTAGGACAATATTAAATAATAGGGGTGATAATGGACATCCCTGTTTCACCCCTGATCTAATTGGGAAGGCCTCTAATTTATCTCCATTGCATAATGCTTGCTGATGGTTTTAGGTAGATGCTATTTATTATTTTAAGGAAAGCCCCACCTATTCCTAAGCTCTCTAGTGTCTTTATTAGGAATGGGTGCTGTATTTTGTCAAAAGCTTTCTCTGCATCTATTGAGATAATCATATGATTTTGGTTAGTTTTCTTATTGATGTGGTTGATTATGTTAATAGTTTTCCTAATGTTGAACCAGCCCTGCATTTCTGGCATAAATCCCACCTGGTCATAGTGGATTATCCTGGTGATCACTTGCTGTAATCTCCTTGCTAATATCTTATTTAAGATTTTAGCATCAATATTTATTAGGGAAATTGGTCTATAATTTTCTTTCTCTGTTTTTGCTTTGCCTGGTTTTGGTATCACCACCATATTTGTGTCATAAAATGAATTTGGTAGAACTCCTTCTTTAGCTATTTTTCCAAATAATTTGTATAATATTAGAATTAATTGTTCTTTAAATGTTTGGTAAAATTCCCCCGTAAACCCATCTGGCCCTGGGGATTTTTTCTTAGGGAGTTCATTAATGACTTGGTCAATTTCTTTTTCTAATATGGGTTTATTTAAGGATTTTATTTCCTCTTCAATTAACCTGGGCAGTTTGTATTTTGTAAATATTCATCCATTTCATTTAGATTGTCAAAGTTATTGGAATACAGTTGGGCAAAATAAGTCCCAATTATTGATTTAATTTCCACTTCCTTGGTGGTAACATCACCCTTTTCATTTTTGATACTGGTAATTTGGTTTTCTTCTTTCTTTTTTTTAATCAAATTAACCAATATTTTATCTATTTTATTGTTTTTTTCATAAAACCAGCTCTTATTTTTATTGATTAATTCTATAGTTTTTTTGCTTTCAATCTTATTAATTTCTCCTTTAATTTTCAGGATCTCTAATTTAGTGTCTAATTGGGTATTTCTAATTTGTTCTTTTTCTAGCTTTTTAAGTTGCATGCCCAATTCATTAATCTCTTTCTCTTTTTTATTCATGTAAGCATTTAGAGCTATAAATTTTCCCCTAAGCACTGCTTTGGCTGAATCCCATAGATTTTGGTATGTTGTCTCATTATTGTCATTCTCTTGGATATAGTTATTGATTGTTTCTATGATTTTTTTTTGACCTATTCATTCTTTAGAATGAAATTATTTAGTTTCCAATTGATTTTCATTCTACCTTTTCCTGGCTCTTTCTTACATGTAATTTTTATTTCATCATGATCTGAGAAGGATGCATTTACTATTTCTGCCTTTCTACATTTGACTATGATGTTTTTGTGCCCTAATACATGGTCAATTTTTGAAAATATGCCATGTACTGCTGAGAAAATGGTATCTTCCTTTCTATCCCCATTCAATTTTCTCCAGACATCTATCATATCTAACTTTTCTAGTAATCTATTCACCTCTTTCACTTCTTTCTAATTTATTATTTCAGCTAGATTTATCTAATTCTGAGAGGGGGAGATTCAGATCACCTACTAGTATAGTATTACCATCTAATTCCTCTTGTAACTCATTTAACTTCTCCTCTAAGAATTTGGATGCTATACCACTTGGTGCATTCATATTTAATATTGATATTATTTCATTATCTATAGTACCTTTTAGCAAGATGTAGTTTCCTTCCTTATCTCTTTTAATGAGATCTAATTTTTGCCTGTGCTTTGTCTGAGATAAGGATTTCTACCCCTACTTTTTTTACTTTAGGTGAAGCATAATATATTCTGCTCTAGCCTTTTACCTTTACTCTGTGTGTATCGCTCTGCTTCAAATGTGTTTTTTGTAAACAGCATATTGTAGGATTCTGGTTTTTAATCCACTTTGCAATTCGCTTCTGTTTTATAACAGAGTTCATCCTATTCACATTCACAGTTATTATTACTGTCTATTCCCCTCCATTCTATTTACCCCTTTTGCACTTTTTCCCCTTCTTTCACCCTATTCCTCCTCACCGACGTTTTGCTTCTTACCCCTGCCTCCTCCAATCTGCCCTCCCTTTTTATCACCCCCTCCCTTTTCTCCCTTGTTTTTGTCCTCCTTCTATCAGTACCCCCTTTCCCTTCCTCTTTTACTTCCCTAAAGAATGAGCTAAGTTTCTTTATCCCAGTGAATGTACATGTTATTCCCTCTTGGAATCAAACCTAATGAGAGTAAGGTTGAAACAATGTTCACCCCTCCTTTTTTCCCTCTATTGTAATAGGTTTTTTTTCACGTCTTCATATGATGTAATTCACCCCATTTCACCTCCCTTTTCCTCTACTCCCCACAGACTCCCTTTTTAAACCCTTAGTTTTCTTTGTATCATCACATCAAAGACAATTTATATTTATACCCTCTGTGTAAAGTCCTTCTCTATGCCCAAATACATTTACAATTCTTAAGAGTTATGAGTATTATCTTCCTGTGTAGGGATGTAAACAGTTTAACCTAATTGAGTAACTTTATTTTTTCTCCCTCTGTTTACCTTTTTAAACTTCTCTTGAGTCTTGTATGTTAAGATCGAATTTTCTATTCAGTTCTGGTCTTTTCTTCAGGAAAGATTGAAAGTCTCCAATGTCATTGAATGTCCATCTTTTCCCCTGAAAGAGAATGAACAGTTTTGCTGGGTAACTGATTCTTGACTGTAATCCAAGCTCCTTTGCCTTCCGGAATATCATATTCCAAGCCTTGCGGTCCTTTAATGTTGAAGCTGCCAGGTCCTGTGCATTCCTGACTGTGGCTCCATGATATTTAAATTGCTTCTTTCTGGATGCTTGGAGTATTTTCTCCTTCACCTGATAATTCTGGAATTTGGCTACAATATTCCTTGGGGTTTTCCTTTTGGGGTCTCTTTCAGGAGGTGATTGGTGGATTCTTTCAATGATGATTTTATCCTCTGATTCTATAATATCAGGGCAGTTTTCCTTAATAATTTCCTGGAATAAAGTGTCTAGATTCTTTTTCTGATCATGGCTTTCAGTCAGCACAATGATTCTCAAATTGTCTCCCCTGGATATGTTTTCCAGATCAGTTGTCTTTCCAATGAGGTATTTCACATTTACTTCTATTTTTTCATTCTTTTGATTCTGCTTGACTGATTCCTGGTGTCTCATGGATTCCTTATCTTCCAACTGTCCCACTTTAATTTTTAAGGCATTGTTTTCTTCAGTGAGATTATGCACCATTTTTTCCATTTGGCCAAATGAATTTTTTAAGGCATTGTTTTCTTCAGTGAAATTAATCGCCTTTTTTTCCATTTGGCCAGATGAATTTTTTAAGGAATTGTTTTCTGCAGTCAATCTTTGTGCTTCCTTTTCCAAGCTGCTAATTCTTTTTTCATAGTTTTCCTGTTTTGCTTTCATTTCTTTCTGCATTTTTTCTTCTACCTCTCTCAATTGATTTTTAAAATCCTTTTTGAGCTCTTCCAGGAATCCTTTTTGGTCTTGATTCCAATTCACCTTCCCTCTTGAGGCTTCACATGTAGGCAATTTGAGGCTATTGTCCTCATCTGAATTTGTGTTTGCCTCTTTCCTGTTGATACAGAAGCTCTCAATGGAGAGGGCTCTTTTTTGCTTCTTACTCATTATTGCAGCGTATTTATTTTTTAAGTTGAGGTCTGCTCTGGGGGCACCAGGGTCCCTGTTTTGGGCTTCTTGTGTAGGGGTATAGGTGCTGTGTGACCAGCTTTTTACACTGAGGCCTTTATAGTGTGTGCAGTTTGCCCACCCTGCACTTCCTGTCTGAGCACGCTAGGATCAGAGGCCTGTTTGTGGTCCTCCAGTTGGCAACTTGCCCTCTCGACTGGCAAATTCTTATTTTTAATATAATATTACATTTTTCTTGCTCAAGGTTTTTATAAATATTACTTTGAATTGTCCTGGGGTAGAAGAATATCAGAGAGAATGTGGGAACTATGTCAGTTTGGATTTTTCTTTCTTGAAGCCAGAAAATTCTTGGATTTAGAATAATGTACTAAATAAAATTATTGCTGTCAGACTTGTGACTAAAATTCAGAGTACAGTACAATATGAATGTTATTTTCATTGACCAATTTCACTCATGTTTTGTCCATTCTACTTTCACAGTATCTCTTTAATATGTCCCCTTCTCTAAATGTAAACCAGAGTCAGTCTAGAAATCACAGAATCTCAGAGTAAGAAGGGACCTCAGAAGTCCCTTTATAAACTTCATACATTTCATAAACTGTGGTCATGACCCCATATGGGGCCATGTAACTGAATGTGAGGGTCAAGAATAATTTAGCAACAGTAAAAGGTTATATCTATATATCTATATATCTATCTATATATCTATCTATATATATATTTATACACACACACACTTTCTATACCTATATACCTGGGGTCACATAAAAAATTTCTCATCCGAAAAAGGGTTGCAAATGGAAAAAAAAGCAAGAGGCTCTGATCTAATGTACTCCATACCTGACTATTTCTCCACTCCACAGAATTTAGTTTTCAAAATTTCAATAAATGACCCCTTGTTGACAGTTTATCTTAGTAGCATTTATGTAAGATTTTATTTTAAATGGCTATTTTAATAATCCTCAGCAAAGAATAACCAATTGGCACTCCTTGTCCCTTCTTCCTTTGACTGTTAGTGCATGAGCCTTGAGACAGTTATGGATTCACTTCATTAGCCGTTGGAGCACAGGAAGCTTCTCCATCCTCAAAGGGTTCAGATTCATCATCTACGGTAACTAATATCTATATTGTTGTTGTTGTTGTTGTTTATCCTTTGTTCTCAAAGAGGACCATGACATCAGGATATGATGTCATGAGGTGAGATTTGAACTCAAGACCTCTTTAATCCAGGGCCAGTGCTCTATCACTACTGTGACAACTATCTGCTCCAGACTAATACCTATAACATAGCTCTAATCACCTTTTTAACCTTATCTCCTCAAAAGGGTTACGATTGCCTTCTGCTTTTTCACACGTTTGGATTCTTTGTTTTCTTTTTGAATTATCTCTTCTATTCTGTCCAGAAACATATTAGTCACTGATAATCTCAAGAGAAACATTCACAACACCTTTACAATAGAGTTTTATTGATGTTGTAAATTGCACAGCAGGTACCAATCTGCATTTGGAAAAGGACCTCCTCATTCAGAGTTTCCTCTGCTGAAATTACAGTTAAAAAACAAAACAAAGCAATGTAGTCATTTTGCTTATTATTTTCCCTACTCTGCTTTCTTTTCCACTATGCATCAGTTCATAAAGTTTCTCCTTGTTGCTCTCAATTCTACACATTCATCATTTCTTATAGTACAGCCATTATGCCATTACATCCTGCTGCTATGGTCTAAAAGCTAGGAAGAGCTGATAAAGTCCCACTTTTAAAACATACTGGATATGTCTCACCCTGAAAAGTCTGCTATGAATATTTTGTTACATATCGTACCTTGCTTTTTTTGTGTTTGACCTCTTGGGGTATATGACAAAAACATTTCTTGTTCATATGGGTTTTGTAGGGACCAATTTTTAATTGGGGAGTGTTAACTAGGTGGCTCACCACAATATTTCGGCAAGGAAGGAGACCAGCAGCCTCCCTCAAAACAGAGCAGGATTTATTTAACAAGAGCAAACTTAAAAAAAAACAACACACTAACAAGATCAGTAGGATCAAGAGAAAGGAAATCAAATGGGGAGAAGGGAAATTATATAACCTGTAAACACCACTGCCCAGAAATCAGCTGAGAACCCTAACAAATATTTCCCTATATTCTTTCCTGGGGAAGAACAATGACCACATGACACATTTATTATCTCAGCTTCCTCCTTGCTTGCTTCTACTGTCTACTGCATATTGGCTTTTGCCAGTAGTCAAATGAATCCTCCTGCTAGAAAAAAAAAATGTATAAATCTAAGGAAGGCAGGGTTTCAAGGGAGAATGATAGAATAGATTTGTGCTAAAAAGAGCACATTTTCACTTAGAAGGTAGAGAGAAAAATAATATACTTGAAATTAGGCATTAAGATGCACAGAGAAAACTATCATTTCCTTCAGCTTTGCTAGAATAAAACTGATAATTCTTGCTACTGGAAGGAAAGCAAGTTAATATTAGGCTGGGGTGCTTCTATGAAATGACTTAATTGAATTCATCTTTTTTCTTTCATTGATTACATGACATATTTATTGTCAATTTCTGCTAGGTGAAGTAGGTATGCCAGGATTTCTCACACAACTGTACATATTGAAGTATGTGATTTTTCACCACGAGGTCAGCTTTCTCCAGCTAAAGCTAAGGATTAAAAAACTAATCCAGGTAATTAGGCCACAGCCATGATGCCATTTATATCATGCAGATGCTCCAGTAAAATCAAGTCTCACCTAACATTTAGAGAATTATTTCATTTATTTGCTTTGACTGTGGTCTCAGATTGGTGTGTTGTTGGAGGTGATCACTTGCAACTTGCAAAAGAAATCCAAATATAAAGCATTAGATAGGCTGTTCTGGTCAGCCTTTCAGATATTCCACAAATATATTGCTTGGACTTTATGTGTTTGTCAAAACAGTGTGTAATTAGGATTGATAATTTATTAATATGTGGTTTAAATGTAGTATGTCATACAATTCATTATTCTAAACAAAGAAGGAAAAAAGATTAGGGTTAACAAGAGAGAAAGATTCACAAATACGGATGGCTCTTCAGAATTCTTGTCTCAGGTTCATAGGATCATAAATCTAGAGCCTGAAGAAGAATCAGAGACCATCTAGTTTAGTCTCTTCATTTTATAGATGAGGAAACAGAGGCTCAGAGGGAAGTTGTTTGTCCATGTTCACATAAGTAGAAAGTAGTAGAGTCAGTCTTTTATGATTCTATCAGGCTGCATCTGGAAGGAGTTTTGGAGATCACTTAACCACCTAATTTTACCAATTAGGGAATGAGGACCAGTGAGGTTAGGTGTCAGAATGATAATGGGTTGCATCATCAATGCGGCAAAAATGAACTAAGTTTGACAATACCAGAATGGGATGCTGTCAACTTTATCAGAATAACTTTCCATCTTACTTCATTCTGTTTTAGTAAGATAACAATTATTCTTTATTTTGGGTTGATTTTTTGCTATGTTCCAGAAGGCTTCAATAGACTTACATGTACGGACATATACACACAGAGATAACACATATTGTACATACATGCATCTATATATATATATGCATACATACAAATAATAAATATAGCCAAGCAGATCCTGTTAGAATATAATTATACACTTTGAGAATGAATTAGGATCGTTATTTTTAAGCAATCAAGCTTATATTGATATGTAGTATGCTATATATAGTATGCTCACACTTAGAGCCTCTCCAAGTACAATACCTGCAAACAATTTAACAAAGCACAACAAAATAATGGTAGAACTTGCAATCATATACTTTTGTAGTTTTCTTTTTGTTAAATGGATTGTATGTTTTAATTTTTAAAACAGTACCTTTAAATTGGATGGAACACTGGGTTTGGAATCAGCAAGACATCTTTCTGAGTTCAAATCTGGCTTCAGACACTAACTGTATTACCCTGGGCAAATCATTTAACTCTGTTTGCCTCAGTTCCTCATCTGTAAAATGAAGTGAAAAAGGAAATGGCAAACGGCTTCAGTTTCTTTGGCAAGATGGGGCCATGAAGAGTTAGGTATGACTGGAAAATGAGTGAACAAATAATAAAACCTCAGGACATTTTTCATTTATTGAACCTCAATTTTGTTATGATTTCAAGTTGCCTTTATTTAAATCATTATATCCATCATGTATATCCAAAGCTGTTGTTAATAAATATTGAATATCAGGAAAGCAGCATAAAATGGGTCTTCAAATCAATCTTTGTTTTAAAGACAAATGCAAATAAGTTTGAAGGATCTGACCCCAGAACTCTTTTCTAGGTAAGATTATTTCACAACAGTTGAAACAATGGCCTTAGGATTTTACCATAAGGCTGCTGCTGGAACGGTGATACAGAATTGGGCTGTGTCAGGAGGTAACCATCTGGGGTTTTGCCAGTATTTGGTAGCTTCCTTTTTGTAATTAATCTTGTTAACAAGGTTTTAAATTTTATTTTTGTTTTTGTTTTGTGCTAAAGCATCACAAGTACTCTCTAAATTTCTATGTAGTGGAGCAAAACCCTGTTTGCCCCAACCTAGTTACTGTTCTGTGCATATTCTTTTGGTTCCACATTTTTTGTTTGTTTTTCAAAATTCATACTATTTTTTTAATTATTAATGTTCATTATTTCTTATATAGTTGGGATCAGTAATTGGATTACCAATGACCCAATATGGTTTATTTATTTATTTTTTAAGTGAGGGAATTGGGGTTAAGTGACTGTCCCAAGGTCACATAGCTAGTAAGTGTTAAGTGTCTGAGGTCAGATTTGAACTCAGGTACTCCTGACTCCAGGGCCAGTGCTCTATCCACTGCGTCACCTAGCTGCCCCAATATGGTTTAAATGAATATTAATATTCAAAAACTCATTCACTTCAGGACTTCTGAATATTTAGGCTATTTTTACATATGAATTAATAAAAAAAATTTATTAATTGCTTATTATGAACAAAGCACTTTATTAAGTACCTGGGGACAAATTGCAAAGGAAGACTATCCCCGCTCTCTAGAAAGTCATATTCTACTGGGGAAGACAACACATGGGTTCCACTGCAAGTAAGAGAAAAATGACATTGTCGTCAGGGAAAAACAAATGCAAATGTCTCTTTTTAAATGTCATTTCCATTATGTGAGGGAATTGTGGGTAAGGTTATATTAAGAAAGAACTAAGTTCTCAAAGGATCATAAATAAGGTAGATTTTTACTCATAGGCATACAAGCACTTGCTTTCTTCATCGTACTGTGGGGACCAATTTTTAATTGGGGAGTGCTAGCTAAGCGGCTTGCCGCAATATTGGGGCAAGGAAGGAGACCGGCAGCCTCCCTCAAAACAGAACAAGATTTATTTTTAACAAAAATGAACTTTAAAAACCCCCCACAAACAGGATCAGTAGGATCAAGGGAAAGGAAATAAAATGGGGAAAGGGAAATTATAATACCTGAAAAAATACCACTGCCCAGGAATCAGCTGAAAATACGCTGCAGAATGCCTGTAGCTTTCTAGCTTCCACCTAGAATGCCCAATTCTCCTCCCTCAAACCTAGAAACGCCCCACACAGTCCCAGCCAATGGGATGGCCACTCTGATAGTCACATGACTGCCCTCACTAGGCTTCCAATCATTATAATTTTGCCAGGCCCATGTAGGCGTTGGCGAGTGTTGATGACTTGAGGTGCCAGACCCCTGGCAACGGCTACAACCAGTGGGTGGAGCACCATGCGGTTTGCGGAGCCTCAGGCCAGTGCACGCGAGGCATAAAAACCTCAAATAACAATTAATTCTTTACACTACAGTGCCAAAGGTAGAATTCAGTGGCTTGGGGAGATGGTACATTGAGATGCATACTTTCATTGAAAGCCTAGATCTTTTGGTCCTCTAATTTTATGTGTCATTGTTGTTGCTTGACAGGTTCACATGGATTTATTAGGAGGGGGACCTTTCGGGCAGGCAATCAAAAGGGGTCTGAAATGAGACCCCCTATCAACAACAAGGATATTTGGGATTAATAAAATCTCTTACTCTTACAAACTTTCATTAAATGAAGTTTGCTAAACTGATGATTTACTAACTTTGCATTCATAAGCCTAATATAACTTACCAAGCCAGTTTGGGCATGCATAGGAGAACTTCATAGTACATAGGTGGGTTAATCATTGATCAAACACGGAGTAGCTTATACAGGTTAAGGCCTAGCAATGAACCTGTCCTTATATACTGAAAAAAATCATATCAATTTCTGATGTTGAATCATTTGACAATGCCAATGACTTCAGTGACAAAAATGTTCTTTTGTAGGTCTTAAGTAGCTATTGCTGTAGCACATGAAGGAGCAGATGCCAGGCTGCACCTCCAAAAATTTTTCACCCCTCGATGATGTCTGAAGGCAATGGGCTGAAAGCATTGCCATTTCCAGGGCTCTTGAGTTCAGGGTTCAGAGTTGTTCCCATCAAAGTCTGAGGGGATATGGTCGTCAAACTGATAGTAGTAGCTTGACTTACCTGTTATACACTGCCACATTTCTCTCACTCAAGGTGCCCTGCTGCTTCACCTAGACTTGCTTGCCTGCTCTTTGTGTGAAAATTGGTAGGGATGGCTTTGTGACCTGGAACAAGTCAATTCACTTTTTGTAGAACAATTTTCTCTTCTGTATGATTAAAGAGTTGGATCAGGTGATCTCTAAGGTCCTTCTCAATTCCAAAGTGTATGTATTTGGACTAAACTTATTTAGTATTTAAGAAATTGGTAAAGGCTTTTGATTTGTCATCAGAAGCTACTATAATCACTAGATAAAATTAAACTTTTCTGTCTTTAAAAATCACCATGTGTCACTTGTATTGAAGTGCAAGTGAATTATTAAATGTAATCAATTAGAACATATCCTTTTAGTTCCATAATTTGACAGAAATACTGTGATATGAATCAATTTCCTCTCATCAGTGCAATAAAATTTGGTGCCCTTCTTGCTTTAAAAAGTGGTAGCATTAAGTAGGTTTTTCAATCAAATGACAAATACTTAGTGTGGGTGGGAAGCAGAAAGAGAATGACCTTTACAATGCTCTCCATCCACTTGTACCCTTTTTCTGAAATATGAATTTATCTTATTCATGATGAATTGGACTTCTGATTGTTAAAGTGAGTAGATTATATATGCAAACTTTTAGTATACTTTGGAATATCAGATTCACTCTAAGAAAAATAAGAACAAACAATTATGATGTTATTGGTAGGATAACCTGGGTTTGTTTGGGTATGTCCAGTTCTTCCAACATGGAGATACCCTTGAGCGGCCTTTGGAGGATAGTCAGATTATCTAACATGGTGGCCTCTGAGTGCCCTATCAGGTGGGTGGGGATAGCTTCCTTTCATTAGCTACCTGCATCTTTAAAAAATGACAACTGAGCCAGTCATTCCTCTTTTCCATCACTCTTGTCCTCTGCTTTTTCTACTGCTCTTTCAGCCATTCTTTCTTCCTGTGCACTCTTTCTTGCTGCACATTCACTCCATCATGGGTACCATATACACTGAAGTGATGAGAAGGGAAGAACTTTTGTTTTGCTCCTTCTCATTGACTGAGAAATGGGTCTGAGGGATATTTGCGTTTTGTGTTGTTTGTCCTCAGTTTCAGGTGTAGGAGGTAATCCTCATGGTACCAGAGATATGAATGGTACAGTCAGAAAACCCAGCATAGAAGCCCAGAAACCCTTGGTGCCTGAGACTTGAACCTGAGGGGGATTTTGGACTTAGAACTGGGATTGTCTTCTATAGGAACTGAGATAAATTATGAATCTAATCCCCTTCCTCTCCCATGAGTAGGGGGAGTAGATTTGTGCATTTCTGATTATACTTTTAAAGTAAATTATTGTATTTGTCCTTTATCTTCAAAAGGGACCATGACATCAGGAGGTGATGTCATGACTTGCAGTGAATTGGATTTAAGTGAGGCAGGGCTGTGCAAAGTCATCAGCATCACTCCTCCAGAGCCATCTCCGTGCAGTGGCAAGATACAGATCAGGACGATTAGAGATGGCCCCAGATCTTTAAGGCAATTGTAGTTGTTACTTGCCCAGGGACACACAGCTAGAAAGTGTCTGAGGTGAGATTTGAACTCAGGTCCTCCCAACTTCAGGGCTAGTGCTCTATCCTATGTGCTATCTAGCTGTCCTTTTAAAGTAAATATTCCTCACCAAAAAAAAAAAAAAAACCAAACCAAAGACCCAAAACAAAACAACTAAATTAAATATTACTTTGTAAAAGCAGATCCAATTGAAAGTGGCTAGTACAACTGGGATGCAGGTGACCAAACTTTCCAATTGAACAGTATTAAGGGGGCTGAAGATATTGACAGAGAGCCTGTACTTCAGGGTCCACAACTGTTCCATTCAAAATCTGAAGGGATTGTGGTCAAAGTAATAATGTGTTAAATCCCTAAACTCCTTATAGATACTGGTGAAGTCTAGAGTGGGGTAAAATGGAACAACCTTGGCCTTAAGACAATGGGGACTAGGGGTGGCTAGCATTACACTAATAATAATAAAAATTAGTCTCTTGGGCCATTCAGTTGGGTAGACGAGATTTTTTTGCTCCCAATTCTTTTAATATGTTCAGCAACTTTACTAAAACTTGAGTATTTTCTAGAGTATAGAAATGCAAATTGTCCTAGAAGCAATATGGCATTGTGGATAGGGTATTGGACCTAGTCTCAACTCTAGTCATATCTCCAACTCTTATTAGCTATGTAACATTGGACAGATTACTTAACCTCTTGAAGCCTCGGTTTCCTTGTCTGAAAAATGAGGATAATGTTGTTTTATCTCCACAGGACTGTGATAAGATTTGAATCAGGTAGTGCATTAAATTGATTTGTAAACTTTAACGCACTCTAAAAATGTCAGCTATTATTGTTAATTCATGATAGATTTAGCTTCCTGATGGAATTATGAGCAATATTCACAATATGTAGAATATAGACTTTTGGTCTTATGTTCTATGAAATAAAAGACAGCAAATCTTCAACATGAAAACATTCCTCTATTGTGGTTACCCTGCTATTAGTCTGGCCTTGCCTCAGTCTTCTTTTCTGGATCACAAAATATGTCCTTCCCCCATGTGTGATGGGGATCTATTTTGGACCATATTATCAACTCTATCTCTACTCTCTTGGTGATCTCATCAACTCCTATGGAATCAACTGGCATGTTTATTCATCATTCCCCCATTTACAAAATTAGCCTTCCAAACTTTAATTCTGCATCACTGGTTGTCTACTGTGTATGTCCAACAAGATAAACATTCTAAACTCTAAAGTTGAAAACAGAAGCCATTACCTTTTCTCTGAAATCTTTCCTTCTTCTTAACTTCCATATTTTCTGTTGAGGGTATCACCATGCTTCCAGTCACACAGGTTCATGAACTTGGACTTATTCTTCACTCTTCTTTCTCCCTCACCTCCCATATCTAATTAGTCACCAAGTATTTTATGTTCTACTTTGATAATATTTCTCTTATTCTATTTTTTTTCTACTCACATGTCCACCACCTTAGTCCAATTGCTAATCATCTTTCTGCCATAATCTCCTAATCTTCCTTCTCCTGGTTCTCCCCTCTCT
Organism: Dromiciops gliroides; assembly: GCF_019393635.1. Classification (NCBI taxonomy): domain Eukaryota; kingdom Metazoa; phylum Chordata; class Mammalia; order Microbiotheria; family Microbiotheriidae; genus Dromiciops; species Dromiciops gliroides. The sequence continues at coordinate 204,269,638 of NC_057862.1, forward strand.
AGCACTCTAAACATTTGCCCAATTTATATTCTCAAAAAACCTGTTGGATCATACTACTCCCTTGCTTTAACAGTTCCACTGGCTCCACATTGTTACTAGGATAAGATACAAGCTCTTCTCTTTGATGGGAAGCTAGATGGTGCAGTGGATAGAGCACAGGGACCAGAGTGTGGAAGACTCATCTTCCTGAGTTCATATCCAGCCTCAGATACTTACTAGCTGTATCACTCTAGGTAAGTCACTTAACCCTCTTTGCCTCAGTTTCCTTATTTGTAAAATGAGGTGAAGAAAAAATGGCAAACTACTCCATTATCTTTGCTAAGAAAAGCTCAAATAAGGTGATGAAGAATTAGACACAACTGAACAACAACCTCTCTTTGGCATTTAAACCCCTTCACACTTTGTCTCCCTTCTTACCTTCCAGGCTCACTGAACATGACTTTCTTTCACATAGTCTATGTGGTCCCTAAATTGACCTACTTGTTTCTCTCCATACATAACATCCCATGTCCTGTCTCTGTACCTTTGCATAAGCTGTCCTCCAGGCCAGGATGCTTTTCCTTCTTATCTCCATTCTTTTGAATTGCTAGTTTCCTTTTAGGATCAGCTCAAGTATGATTTCCTAAAGAATACTAAGTATTTAAACCCCTTTCCTTTAAAAATTGCTTTGTATTCATTTTGTATTTGTGTATTTTCTACATGTAATTTCCCTACAATAGAATGCAACCATTTAGAATGTAGACACTATTTTATTTTTTTTAGTGAGGCAATTGGGGTTAAGTGACTTGCCCAAGGTCACACAGCTAGTAAGTGTTAAGTGTCTGAGGCCGGATTTGAACTCAGGTACTCCTGACTCCAGGGCCATTGCTCTATCCACTGTGCCACCTAGCTGCCCGACACCATTATTTTTTACATTTGTATAGCTATCTATATTATTATCATCCAGGTTTTATTAGGTGCCTATCCTAGTACCTAGCATATAATAGGTACTTGACAAATATTTGTTGAATGAATGAATGATATCAATAGTTTCTCCTGAAGAGTAAATATGTATTGATATGTATGTTATTTTTTAAACAGTTTTAACTAGTTTAAACACTGATCCAGGAAGAGATTTGGGCATACAACTGACTTCCCTTACCAGAAAAAGATTCTAAGCATCTTTATAAGCTCATAGATATAGTATAGCCCTTAGAGGATATCAAGTCCCACTCATTCATTTTAGAGATTAGGAAAATGAGGCCCAGTTTGGTTACATGACTTGACTAAGGTCACAAAAGCAATTAGGTGGCATATCTAGGATTTGAATCCTGGTCCTCTGACTCCAAATTCTCTTTCCCCTGTTCTATTTTATCTTAAATAGCACAGCATGCTCATATGGCTGAACTCCAGTGGAAAAACAGGGACAATATTTGGTTGAGAGATACTTCAGAAGAAATATTCAATGAGGATTTTCAATCATAAGGACTCAAGGAAATTACTAACTCAGCTGATAATGCAAATCAGTAAAAAGATCTAATGGTAACCATCTTTGAGGTGGTAGGGAAGAGGAAATTAAAAAAGGAAAAAATATATGCTAACTTTATAATATATGTAAATGGAATAGCACATTATACAAAATAGACTTGCAGTTTCATGTGCAATCTGCTTCTTATTAATTATTATTATTATTATTATACTATACTATGGAAATGCTTGTTTTATCTCATAAATTAAAAATGAAATGAATAAAAATGGTGTGTATACGTACTTACATATACACACATAAATGCATTGGAGGAGGAACCAACCTAAGACTGCAAAGTATGAAGGTTAGAACTGTGAATCTCCAATGGAGAGACTATAAACTAAAAATAAAAATTTTAATAGTAGTCAAGATTGAGTCACACAACTATTCCTTGTGAATAGAACAGGATAAGATGACTACTTCTGGGTTCATTTGGGTATCCCATATTCTTATGTGGCCACAGAGGGCTCCCAGCTTCAAAAGGAGAGGAGGAGACAAAGGAGAGATGAGAGAGGAAAGAGTTTCATATAGTTCTTTCTCTGTTCACAAAAAGAGAATTATTTTTTTCTCACACAATGACCTGAGAAGAAAGAAAAGCTGAAAGGAAGAGGGAAGTACTGCTTGCTACCTTTCTGAATAGTAGAACAGATATTTGTCTGACTGTTTCTTCCTCTACCAGACAAGAGAGAGAAAAACTGAGAAGGGAAATGGGTCTGAGTGTTTTTCCCCCTTCATTTCTACTTTTTTCTCATTGTTTCCCATAATAATAGGGACACTTTTCCCTTATAAATGATCTCAATGACTAAATATGGTGGTCTTTCCTCAATCTTTATCCTTCTTGAACTCTGCTGCACTTGATGTGGTTAACCAGCATCTCTTCCTGGACACCATCTCTTCTCTGGGTTTCTATGATACTACTCCGCAATTCATTCACATAATTTCACCCTGTGTGCTGCTTCTTTTTTTGTGTGTCCTCTCATGATTTCTTCATATAAGTTCTACCCAAAATAGTCTAGGTCTTTATGTTGTTATTGTTTTGTTTTGTTTTGTTTTTTACAATCATTGGACATCAGATTATATAGAACGGATCAACTCCATTGGAGAGACAACTCTAGCCTTGCTATTTTGTAGTCTTAGGTTGGAACCTCACTTTAATACTCACTCCTTTAGAGTTTGATAAAGATGGATATGTTTTGGAATCTATTCACAGGCTTGATTAATTGTAGGAAATACTATAACGACCTCAGTATGATATACAAACATACCAGTGTCTCCCACATCTTTAAAAATTGTCATGTGCTCCTACCATCCTTGCTATTAGCCTATATTTCTCCTCCCCTTCCTGATTTCCTTGAGAAAGCTTTCTACAGTGGTGCATCCACTAGCACTTCTCTCATTCTCTTTTAAACCCTTTGCAATCTAACTTCTGATATTATCATTCAACTGAAATGATGTTCCCTAAAATTACTAATGATCTCTTTATTCCCAAATCTAAAGGCTTTCCCCCATCCTTCTTTACCTCTTATTAGCCTTTTGTATTGTTGAGAAACTTCTCTTGAATGGTCTTTCCTCCTTAGGTTTTTGTGGCACTGATTTCTCCCATTTCTCCTGTCTGACCAGCTGTTACTTCTTAGTTTTCTTTGCTGGTTATTCCCTCTAACCATGATTGTCTCACAAGGCTCTGCCCTAAGCCATCTTTGCTTTTAACTCTCTTACTATTTCACTTGATAATTTGATCATATCACATGGATTTGGTTATCCCTGTAGCAAATGAATCCCAAATATAAATATCCAGCTGTGGCCTATTTCTTGACTTACAGTCATGCTTTATCAGCTGCCTTTTGGATGTCTTGAATTATATAACCTCTAATAACCTCAAAATCAAAATACCTCAATCAAAATTTATTTTCCTTCTCTGCACACCTCACCCCCCAACACTTCCCTCTTCTAAACTTCCTGGTAATGTCAGGGCACTAGCATCTTCCTGGTTTACATTCACAGTGCCATCTTCAATTCTTTACTGTCATTCACCCCACATACCCAATCCATTGCCAAATCTTGTTTCTACCATTTCAACATCTCTTGTCTCTCTCTCTCTCTCTCTATATATATATATTTCTCTCTACTCCCACAACCACAAGCAAAATTTAGGCTTCTCCATCCCTACCCTGGACCATTGGAAAAGCTTTCTGGTCTTGCTGGTTTAAAGCTCTCCCCTATTCTAAAATGTCTTTCATTCAGCTACAAAGGCAGTTTTTCTAAATGACTATATCATGTCCCTACTTAGTGTGCTCCATTATAATAGAGCACACACTAATTGTGTGCTCTATATTACTTTGAGTTCCTCAGAGAAAATACCCTGTCTCCTTTTCCCATGCCTCTGCACTGACAGCTCACCTCAATGGCTGGAATGCTCTTTCTCATATCTTTCTTTAAAAAATTATTTTTAATTTCTGAAATAAAACAAGAATTTCCATAACATAGTAGAATGATTGCACATGAAACTAAAAATCTATTACATACAACTTGCTATGCCATTTAAATGTATAATAAAGTTATCATGTAAATTTCTTTTTTTCTTTTCTTTTTTCCCTTCCCCACAATAGAGATGCTACTATTAGACACAAATATGTGCAAATGTGAAATCATCTTACACATACTTCTATTTATCAGTTCTTCCTCTGGATGCAGATAGCATCTTCCTTCATAGGTCTTTGTGGTTAATTTGGGTATTTATAATAGTCATAATAATATGAACCTACATATTAATATATGTATATGTATGTTTATACATGTTACATATATATTTTATGCACATATACATATGTGAATATTGTGTATGTGTATATGTGCATGTATTGTGTATGTATAAGTATATACATATATAAGTATATATTTGTATATATGCGTATGTGTAGATATAGATATAGATATATCTTATATGTACATAGTTGTTTGCATGTTGTCTCCCTTCCCTGAATTAGAACATGTACTACTTTAGGGAAGGAATTGTTTGTATTTCTTTGTATCTTCAGCATTTAGGGCAATGCCTGACACAGTAATTTCTTAATAAAATCTTGTTGACTAATTGACTGACTATAATAATTATATGACCTTGTAATAGTCCACACTAAAGAATTGGTATACTCTTGAAATTCTTTGGTTAAGAAAGTATATTTCAGATTATCAAAATTTAAAAAAAATAGCCATGGTACTTAGCTCATATTCATGAAACTTCTTCAGAAACATACATTTATTGTAACTATGGTGGTGCAAAGATGCTTGTCTTTAGAGGTAATTATATAGAAAAGGGGGCATTCAAAAGGTATAAGAATCCTTTCTCCGCCTTTGCAGTGTATAATTAACAAACTTCTTTACATCTATTCATAAAAGGAGGTAATAAACCACTCGTAAATAATGGCAGTCTTGCATTCTTTATGCTTAAATGTCAATAATCTGAATGTGTCTTTTTTGTGCTCAGTTATACAAGTATATTTTTGAGATAATGCAGAGGCAGGTATCATTACTGGTGCCACAGTTCAATTTTCTATAGATGTAAATGTATTAATATAAAAAATGGCGGGGAAATGAACAGCTCTACCACTATGGAAATCTATAGTGCCTGGAAATTAAATCAATGTGTGACTTTTAAAAACCAAACACTGTGACAGCAGAGAAGTGAAATCTGACTGCATTCCAAGAAAAAGATAAGAGTTGTAGGTCTCTCTCCATTAAAATAACAATCCCAGGGGAAAGAAATCAGAGCATTTACCAAAGTACAGAAAAATCCCCTTCACATTGTGATTGTAGGATATTCTGCCCTTTCATTCCTCATATAGATTAATAATACCAATGGGGAAGGAGCATTTGGAAAAATGCATAAATGAGGATGGATTTTTAAAGAAGATTTTGATGCTGAGTGATTTTCCTCCATAATTTGTAATAGACCTTGGCTTCACATTGTAGACTTCTAATGCAAACTTATGGTGCCTTCTGTCTGTTCTTTAGTGCACCTTGAACATTTTAGGAGCTCATTACTTAATAATGATAGGATTGGGGGCAGCTAGGTAGCACAGTGGATAAAGCACAGGCCCTGGATTCAGGAGGACCTGAGTTCAAATCCAGCCTCAGACATTTGACCCTTACTAGCTGTGTGACCTTGGGCAAGTCACTTAACCCTCATTGCCCCACCAAAATAAATAAATAAAAATAATGATGGGATCATCTGTCTGATCAAGAGACTTTTAAAGTTTAATCATAGTCCTGATGAAATTAAGCATCAAAGTTGCAAAAACTTTGACTCTGATAGACTTTCTTGATCTTATGACAGATTTTCATTCATCAAGTCCCTGTGAAAAGTTTGGGTACCTTGGCAGCACAGTTTAGTGCACAAGAAGAATACCTTGTCCCAATAACAGTCACAGAAGAAAGAAATAGATCTATATACATAAAAGAGAAGGAACCTATGTCAAATATATCCCTTTCTATTGTGGTGAATAAAATTATGTTGTCTCCCTATAATTGTCCCAAGTGTTAAGGAATTTAGCTGAGATTTATAATATATTTGTTACTTAGGAAGCAGAGGCTACTGCACTAGTTTGGGGGCATTAAACATTTATTAAAGCATATTAAATATTAGTAAAGAGAGCACACATGGCTCAGAAAGTTAAGAAGCCCTACATACCTAGGATAGAGGAGAAAGAGAGATCAGCGTGGGAGAGGAAAGAGTGGACCAGGAGAGACCCCTTTCTCCAGTGCTTTTTAACCTGTCTCAGGTGGAGGTGGGTCAATCCACCTTGATCCAAGCTAATTGATTGTTAACATTCAAGTCCATCGATTGACATGACTTCAAGGTTGTCTTAAGTTAACTTCCTTTAGTTAGTTAGGAAGGTTGATCTACATTTCCTTTGAAATTCTTCTGACTCTGGGCTTGCCCTGAAAAACCAGCCAGAGTTTCTGTGTGTGTGTGTGTGTGTGTGTGTGTGTGTGTGTGTGTGTGTGTGTGTGTGTATGTGTGTGTGTGTGTGTGTGTGTCTCTGAGTCCCCAAAACCCTATTATTTTCTCACACTATCTTGATAGTATAATTAAAGCCAGTTTCCCAAAAGCTTGAGGTTAGAAGTTTGCTTCATTTTCTTTTGCAGACTGGTTAATGGCAGCTCCTATATGAGAGAAGAGTCGGCACATTCCTCCTAGCTAATGATTATAGTTGCTGCCTTCTCAGTCCCATGGTTCAACTATATTACTTTCTTTTTTTAAAAGTAGGGAACTTTGGCAGAAGCAAGAGCCCTTTTAATCACAATCCTTGTGTGGGTCAAAGAGGACAATCACATCGAACAGTTCCAATCAATCAACAAACATTTATTAAGCACCAATGATGTAACCAGTACTATGCTATGCAAGCAGATTTACAAACAAAAATTAAATATTCTATGCCCTTAAAGATGTTATATTTTATCATGGGAGACAAGATATACATATATAAGGGTAATTCTTTGGAGAAAAGCACTAGCAACTGGTGGATGAATGGGGATTGGGAAAGGCCTTAAATAGAAAGTAGTGTCTGAGTTGGACTTCAAAGGAAATTAAGGATTCTAAGAGGCAGAGATGAGGAAGAGGTGCATCATAACATGGGAGTCAGCCTGTAGAAAGGCACATAGATGGAAGATGAATGTGTGAAGAATAGCAAGAAAGCCATAGGGTATGTCAAGTACTATAATGTATATGAAGGTTGGAAATGTAGTTTATGTTGTGAAGGGCTTTAAGATTCCAATGACTCTATGAGTAGATGTGGATTCAAAACTTTTCCAGTTTTGTGGGACCTACCAAAGCTGGTGTTTCAGAGCCATAGATATTGAGGGAAAAGGGTCACCTCTAAGCCAGGATAGGAGATAGAGAGACACTTATGAAGGATATATCATCGTATGCCAGTAAACTTCAAATACCAACATAAGAAGGAGAGATAAGAGAACAACATTCTTACTAAAGGTCTATAAATAAGAGAGGTAGCTTGATATAATGGAAAGGATTCTATATATGGAGAGGGATGGCCTGATTTTACATTCCATCCCTATTACCTAATAACTCTGTGACCTTGGGCAGCTTATTTAATTTGTCTGTATCTTCGTTTCCTCATCTATTAAATTAAATGAGAGGATTGAGCTAAAAGAATACTAAGAGTCTTTCTAGCTATATATCAGTGATTTGGAGAAATACTAATAATGAATAACAACAAAGTAAATTGTGTAAATATAGGAGAACATACTAAGTGTGATTACTAATCTCTTCTTTCATTTGATTAGTTTCCTAAGAGTATTAACTTTAAATGAGGCTCGAGGAAAAGCAAAATATAGGCACTAAACAAAACCAAGTGGAGAGAAACCTCTAATGATTGGTTAGATGATGATCACACCTAGGTTACTTTATAAGTGTATGTTAGAAATTTAGAGAGGGAGGTGCATTCACTCGTCATGGTCACTTAGGGACCAGTTAGTGTTCTGGAAAGTATAAGTCCCCAAATAGAAAACTTGTTGGTTTTCAGAAATTAAAGCTGGTTCTTTGGAACCTGGAAAACATTTTTCCCATAGAAATAGGTAGTGAATTTCTTACATTAACCTATGGATGCTTCCTTAAGTCAAAATATTACTTAAGTACTATACATTTATGGTGAAAATATTAAGAAAATTTCAGTTGCAATACTAGAGATATGGATTTGTGATATGATTAGCATAAAGAACTCTCTTTGCCAATGTAGATCACTTCCCTATATACAACTCAGAGTGTTGGAGAGGTGCCTAAAAAATTGAGAAGTTAAGTGACTTGCCCAAGTTTACACAGCTAGTATATTACAGAACAAAAACTTGAGTCAAGGTCTTCCTGCCTTTGAGAATGGCTCTCTATCTACTACATGAAGATACCTTCCTCTTGTCAATAGAAATACTGAAAAATCAAATGAATGAGTAAAATAGTTTATGTTAAAAGCTAGTGTTAAAAAAAGGTTAAATGTCAGTTCCAGAGGTTTCAAGGTGGGAAGCAATGACTTTTACATATGTCTAATTTCATTCCACAATTACTACCATTCTTTTCTTAAGTATATTAAAATTTTTATTCTTTTCAAACATAATTAAGGTTTTCTTTTGGATTCAGAAATGGGTTTGGACTCATATATGAGGGTATACACACCTAGAGGGAGAAAAAGAGAGAAATAGGAGAGATAGACAAAGAGAAGGAGAAGGAGTCATCAAGATAGAGACATAGTGAATTTGCCTGAGATAAATAGATAAAAAATAACTATCTGATTGGCCACCACAGACAAACATTTATCACCTGATGATTAATTTACCAGGTGGAAGAAAATGAATATGGAAATAATGACACAATGCCATGAGATTAAATTCTAAAAAACGCCAAACTGGCTGCATATATAGCAATAATTTTGGAATCTACTATCTCTGCGCAGGTGGGTTATTGGCTGATTAGAGAACACATAAAAGTAAATGCCCTAGCACTGGGAAGACAGAAATGTATACAGTTCTAGTAGTTGCTGTTGATAATAACAATACTGTTAACACTGAAGTGGATGCAAGTTAAGACATTATCACTACCACCATAATTTAGAGAAATCTAAAACCCTCAACAAATATTTATTAAGCACCAGTTTGTGTAGGGCACCATGCTTTTTGCTTGGAGAGATACAAAGTCTGACAAGATCCCTGCTGTCATGGAAGTTAAAGTATAGTAGCTTCATAAGACACTGAAACAGAGCTATAAGGTATGTTGTATGAAGAATGGATTTGAATGAGGAAATAAGAAGAAAACCCATACAGAGGCTATACAGTAGTGTAGGTAGGTAGTGATAAGAGTGGTTGTAGTAGAACAGATGCAAAGACATTATGAAGACAGAATTAACAATGGATGGTAACTGGTTATAAGAAGTGAAAGAGAGGGAACAGGCGAGACAAAACTAATGTTGCACATATTTAATTTAATCTAATTCCATAAGTATTTAAATATTTATTGAGCGTGGTACTATGAGAGGCACTAGAGAGACAATGATAAAAATTAAGACTATCTCCTATCCTAAAAGAGCTTATATTACATGGATTTCTGGGGAAATGATGATAAAAAAAGTAATGAAATCATGGAGAGTAACAGTTATGTTGAATGATTTATGTGGTTTTATTTTGTATCCTGCAACTTTGCTAAAGTTGTTAATAATTCCAAGTAGCTTTTTAGGTGATTCTCTAGGATTTTCTAAGTATAACATCATATCATCTGCAAAATGTGATAGTTTTGTTTCCTCATTACCTATTCTAATCCCTTTAATTTCTTTTTCTTCTCTTATTGCTATAACTGATATTTCTAATACAATATTAAATAATATAGATTATAATGGGCATCCTTGCTTCACCAATGATTGTATTAGGAAGGCTTCTAGCTTATTCCTATTACAGATAATGCTTACTGATGGTTTTAGATAAATATTACTTATCATTTTAAGGTAAGCTCCATTTATTCCTATGCTCTCTGGTGTTTTTAATAGGAATGGGTGCTTTATTTTGTCAAAGGCCTTTCCTGCACCTATGGAGATAATCATATGATTTCTATTGGTTTCACTACTGATATGGTCAAATATGCTTATAGTTTTCCTAATATTGAACCATCCCTGCATTCCTGGTATAAATTCCACCTGGTCATAGTATATGATCTTTGTGATGTATTGCTGTAATCTTTTTGCCAGTATTTTATTTAAAATTTTTGCATCAATATTCATTAAGGATATTGGTCTATAATTTTCTTTCTCTGTTTTGGCTTTCCTGGTTTGGGTATCAGGACCATATTTGTCTCAGAAAAGGAATTTGGTAGGACTCCACTTATTTTCTCAAATAATTTATATAGTATTGGGATTAATTGTTCTTTACATTTTGGTAGAATTCACTTGTGAATACATGTGATCCTGTGGATTTTTTCTTAGGGAGTTCATTGATAGCTTATTCAATTTCTTTTTCTAAAATTGAGTTAAGTATTTGATATCTTCTTTTGTTAATCTGGATAATTTATATTTTGTAGATATTCATTAATTTCATTTAGATTGTCAAATTTATGAGCATATAATTGGGCAAAATAGTGCCTAACAGTTGTCTTAATTTCCTCTTCAATGGTGGTGAGTTCACTCCATTCATTTTTGATACTAGTAATTTGGTTTTCTTCTTTACTTTTTTAAAAATAAAATTAATCAATGGTTTATCTATTTTACTATTTTTTTTCATAAAACCAGCTTGAGTTTTATTTATTAATTCAATGGTTTTCTTTCAATTTTATTGATTTCTCCTTTGATTTTAAAGATTTCCAATTTGGTGTTTAGTTGGGGATTTTTAATTTGTTCATTTTCTAATTTTCTTAGTCTCATGCCCAATTCATCAATCTGTTTTTTCTCTATTTTATTGATGTAAGCAGTTAGGGACATAAATTTTCCCAAAAATACTGCTTTGGCTGCATCCCTTAAATTTTGATATGTTGTCTCATCATTGTCATTTTCTTTAATGAAATCATCAATTGTTTCTATGACTTATTCTTTAAATCACTTATTTTTTAGGATCACATAATTTTATTTCCAATTGATTTTTTTTTTTTGCGGGGCAATGGGGGTTAAGTGACTTGCCCAGGGTCACACAGCTAGTAAGTGTCAAGTGTCTGAAGCCGGATTTGAACTCAGGTACTCCTGAATCCAGGGCCGGTGCTCTACCCACTGCACCACCTAGCTGCCCCCTCCAATTGATTTTTAATCTGTCTCAATTGTCCATTATTGAATGTAATTTTGTTGCATTATTATCTCAAAAAGATTTGTTTATTATTTCTGCTTGTCTACATCTGGTTGTAAGGTTTTTATGCCCTAATATATGGGCAATTTTTGTGTAGGTCCCATATACTGCTGAGAAGGTATATTCCTTTCCAATCCCATTCAGTTTTCTCCTGAGATCTATCATATCTAACTTTTCAAAAATTTTATTCATTTCCTTAACTTCTTTCTTGTTTATTTTTTGGTTAGATTTATCCAGTTCTGAGAGGGGAAGGTTAAGGTTGCCCACTAGGATAGTTTTATTATTTATTTCCTCCCATAACTTATTCAACTTCTTCAAAAATTTAGATGCTATACCATTTGGTGCATATATGGGCTTTTTGCATACATGTTAAGTATTGATATGACTTCATTGTTTATAGTGCCTTTTAGCAAGATATAGTTTCCTTCTTTATCTCTTTTAACTAGATCTATTTTTGCTTTTGCATTGTCTGAAATCATGATTGCTGCCCCTTTCTTTGCTTCAGCTGAAGCTTAATAGATTCTGTTCCAGCCCCTTATGTTTACTCTGTGTGTATCTCTGCTTCAAATGTGTTTCTTGCAAATGGCATATTGTAGGATTTTGTTTTTTAATCCATACTGCTATCTGCTTCCTTTTACTGAGTTCATCCCATTCACATCTATAGTTATGATGACTAACTTTATTTCCCTCCATGCTATTTTCTCCTGTTTATCCCCCGCAACTGTTACCCACCCACACACTCTTTCCCTCCTTACAAATGTTTTATTTATGATCACCGCCTTCCCCAATATTCCCTCCCTTGTATCAGTCACCTCTCCCCCTGCTATTATCCCCATCCCTTTTAAAATTTCCTTAGACGGTAAGATAGATTTCTATATCCAACTGAATGTGTATGTTATTCTCTCTTTGAGCCAAGTTTGGTGAGAATAAGGTTCAATCTTTGCCCACCCCCCATGTTTCCCTGCATTATGATAGTTCTTTCATTCCTCTTTGTGTGTGCGGTTTTTTTTGGGGGGGGGAGAGGAACAATTTATCCTACTTAATTTCCCCCCTCCTTCTTCCATGAAATTGCCTTCTTACCCCTTTATTTTGTTTTTTGGTGTGTCATCCCATCAAGGTCACCTTATAACTACACCTTCTGTCTAAGTATACTCCTTCTAATTATCTTCATAATAAAGTTGTTAAGATTTACAATTATTATTGTCCTTTCAGTGTCATCTTATAACCACATCCTCTTTCTACATATACTCCATCTAATTCCTCTAATAATAAAGTTGTTAAGACTTACAAACATTATCTTGTCATATAGAGATTAAAAACAGTTTAACCTTATTGAATTTCTTATAGTTTTTCTTCTTTCTTTTTTGACCTTTTTATGTTTCTCTTGACTTTTGTATTTGGAGCTCATTTTTTAAATACAACTTTGGCCTTTTAATCAGAAATGCTTGAAAGTCCTCTATTTCATTAAATGTCCATTTTTCCCCAGAAAAATTATATTCAAGTTAGGTTTGCAATCAAGAATCTTGGTTGCAAACCTAACTCCTTTACCTTTTAGTATTCCAATATGCCAAGCCCTGTGGTTCTTTAATGTGGAACCTGCCAAATCCTGTGTAATTCTGACAGTAGCTTCATGATATTTTAATTGTTTCTTTTTGACTGTTTGCAATATTTTCTCCTTCATCAGTGAGCTTTAAAATTTGTCCATGATGTTCCTGGGAGTTTTCATTTTGGGATCGCTTTCAGGTGTTGATCAGTGGATTCTTTTCATTTCTATTTTGCCCTCTGGTTCTAATATATCAGTACAATTTTCTTTGATAATGAAAGATATTGTCTAGGCTTTTTAATCATGTTTTTTGAGTAGTCCAATAATTCTTATATTATCTTCCCTGGATCTATTTTCTAGGTCAGTTGTTTTTTCCAATGAAAAATTTCATATTTTCTTCTATTTTTTTACTTTTTTTATTTTGTTTTATTGTATCTTGATATATCATAGAATCATTAGTTTCCATTTGTTCAATTCTAATATTTAAAAATTATTTTCTTCAGTTATCTTTTGTACTTCCTTTTTCCATTTGGCTAAATCTGGTTTTTAGAGAGTTATTTTCCTCTACATTTTTGTATATCTTTTTTTTATGGTTCTCTTGCATTACTTTCATTTCTTTCCCCAGTTTTTCTTCTACTTATCTAGTTTGCTTTTTTTTTTTTTTTTTTTTTTTTTTTTTTTTTTTTTTTTTAGTGAGGCAATTGGGGTTAAGTGACTTGCCCAGGGTCACACAGCTAGTAAGTGTTAAGTGTCTGAGGCCGGATTTGAACTCAGGTACTCCTGACTCCAGGGCCGGTGCTCTATCCACTGAGCCACCTAGCTGCCCCCTCTAGTTTGCTTTTTAAAGTTCTTTTTAAGCTCTTCCAGGAATTCTTTCTCAGCCTGAGACTAATTTTCATTTTTCTTTGAAGCTTCACCTGTACCCATTTTGTTCCTTTTTTCCTCTAAATTTATGCCTTGATTTTCCCTATCACCATAGTAACTTTCAATAATCAAGGTTTTTTTTTGTTTGTTTGATTAATTTTGTTCATTTTTGTGCCTTTTTTTGTGACAATATTTTTATAAAAGAGTTGGGCTCTATTCCTGCACAGTCCCAAGCTTTTGTGCTGAGACTATGGGTCTTACGGGTGGTTTTCATTGGGCTTCAGGGCTTAGCTGCTTGCTTGCTTTATCTGTGGAGTAAACTTCCCTTCAAACCCTTTTGGCTTTCCCTGGGTGTGGGCTGGCCTTCTCCAGGGGTGGTGTCCTGGTGCTAGGTTTCAAAAATTAACCAAGTCTTTTGTGTGGCTGGCCCTGGAGAAGTGATTTTGCTGTTGTTTGGCCCCAGGAGTGGTGTTCTACTGAAGGGTTGCTCTGTTAGTGGGGTGTCTGTTGTCAGGCCCTGGAGGAGTAATTTTGTTGCAAATCTGACCAAGTGTGGGGGCCCTGCTGCTGGGTTGCTATGGTAACAGTGTCACTTTGTGAGCAGGCCCTGAAAGGGTAATTTTGTTGCAGATTTGTTAGGGGATTGGAACCCCCTTCTGCTTATTTTCTTTGGCAAAAGAGTCTCTCTGCTGGTAGGCCCCAGGGGTGGGGACTTGCTGTTGACCAGCCTTGGGCAGGGCTTCCCTATTGGTCAGAAGTGGGATCCAAGCCTCCCTGTTGGTGTGTGCTAGCTATTCGGTGCCTGGTGAGGGTCCCCACTATGCTGCCCAGACTGCTCGCTTGTCTAGGGGGCTGCTGGTTTGCAGGAGGGTGGAGCCTCACTGATGATTTGCCCTAGGGTCAGTGCCTAACCTCCCTGCTGTGGGTCCAGAAACTGCTGCTTCCGCAGCTGCTTTCGGACCTTACTTACCTCCCTCCCAGGTAAGACAGACCTTTCCTGCTGTGCTGGTAAGCTGCTTTCTTGCTTCTGGAATGATTCAGAGGCAGTTTTCTATTGGTTTGGAGGGGGAATTTATAAGAGCTCCAGAGGGTTCCTTCTTCACTCCACAATCTTGGCACCAGAAGTCCCTATGTCAAATGATAATATTCTGTTTGGAACACATTGAGTTTGATGTAATGGGGCATACAGATGCAATATCTTATAGGTGGTCAGACCTTAAAGGATTCTGTTGTTAAGAATTAGAGATACAAATTTGGAAATCCTCTACATATTTGACAATTGAATCTGTAAGAGAGAATGAGATTGCCAAAGGAAAGATTGCATAGAGAGAACTAACACAAAATAGTTATCTCAACAAGAAATCTCAGTGACCACCTAAGCTACTAGACATGTGGTGTTTTGTCTAAGCAATGATGTATGGAAAACAAAGATGATGTCAATTTACATGATCTTATTTGTAATAAGCTATGGAGGTGAAAGAAGGAAGGTTATGAAAAGCATCTCTTCCCAAAATTATAAAAAAATAGTTTAGAAAGTTCTTAGAAAGTGTTAAATATAGGATCCAACTAAGGTAGATAATCTTGGTAGCCTTTTTAGATGAAACAAGAAAGCAAAAGAAAAGCAAACAGATCTGTCAGAGTTTTGTAGTGATTTATTTACTTGACAACAATAGAGACCAACTGAAAATGGTGTATGAGAACAAAAGATGAGACAGAGTCCACCATCTGAGTATACTATATCCTACATTAAAAAGTTATAATGAGATGTAAGAAAAGTATTTTTTAAAAGCAGCTGGACCTAGGTAAATACATACAGAAGAAATCAGTGCTCAAAGGGATACATCTTTCAAGTCAAAATAGGATCAGTTTTCAGTGTATCTCAGAAAAGACTCCAAAAGAATGTCAAAGCAAAAGGTGTTTCTATGCCTGCACCCAGCCCATGAAAAAAGTAATCCAAATGCATTACCATTTGCCTATATTTTCATCACTATAAATCTTTGTGGTCTATGTGGTTTTCAGAATATTCTGGAAGAAAACATAAGAAGGAAGCAGAGCCAAGCTTGCAAAGGTGATTTTCTAATAGTTGACTACATATTTCCAGTCACACCAGTGACAGGCTTAGAGAATATAAGTAGCTAATTTGTCTTAATGTCTTATTCATTGATTTGAAGGAAGCAATTTGGTTAGCTGAATGAAATGTATTCTTAAAGATTTTCCTAAAACAAGGTATCTCCCATGAATACTTTATAATTACCTCGGACTTTCAGATTGATGAGACTATATTAATAGCCTTATTTAACAGTTCACTGTCAGGTGAGATGTAAAACACATCCTCAGCTAGTTTTTTCAATATAATAGACAACAAGAGTCCAAACAGATAAAATACCTATAGATAATAAGGTTCTTCCATTGCTCCTATTTACAGATGACATTATACTTATTTAAGCAACTTTTGGGGAACTTTAAATCATCATCAGTTAAATCTTCAACAATTAGAAAGAAATTAGTCTAACTATGAAAACTGAAAAAAATTGATATATTTACACGTGTGTGCATGTGTGTATGCACACACATATATTCTATATATAATATATACATATACATACATGCGTATGTGTGTGTATATTACTTGGATTGTAAACTGAATCATCAAATTACTCCATATCTCACATCCAAACTCTGTTCAGAGACATTTTCTCAACTTATTTTTACTGTTAAATAAGTCAACAAGCATTTATTAAGTGTGTGTGTGTACATGTGCATATATGAGTGACCATATATACAAATACATGCACACATGTATGTGATTTAGATATGTGATAAAATAATGGAATTTGGCAGATGCTCAGGGGTCCCACTTGAATGGTCATACTGTTTGGGACACTGTCTAGGGATGATTGGATATTGGCCACACGTGGCCTGCCCTGAGTGCCGTATGCTGCTGATGTCAGCAGGAGAACTGCTCTCCACATTCAGCTTATAGGACCTCCCTTTTGGGGGAGGGAGAGTAAAAGTAGAAAAAGGAAAACTTGATGAGGAGAGCTCGTCTTTCCTGCCAGTGAGCTTTGGGGAGCAGACGGCTGAGAGGCTGCACAGCTGTTTTCTAATGAAACTACAGACCCCAGGTGGTGAGTTAATAAAAATGAATCCAGTTCTTTGAATTAACTGATCTGGAAGCAAGTTTGGGGATTGTGGCAGTCTTTGCTAGAGCCAGGAAGATTATCCATTTTCCTCTTTCTCTATTCCCTTGTCATTGGCTTAATTAATTTCACCTTTGCTATGTATTTTATTCCTATTAATAAAACCTGATTTGTTTGTGGCAAAGAGGCTGTTGATTCCTTTTCTTATTGGCCTGGGAGAAATAACTAAAAATGCAGTTTGGAGGGGAGGAAGCTTTGGACCTAGAGGTCCCTTATTATTTTCTGAACCCCAATATTACAGCAAGCCACCCAATTAACTCTCCCCATATTACATTTGGCCCCTACAGCTAGGTACTGTTGATGGAAGTGAGAGGAGATTTGGTTTTATTGGATTGGAGCAATTTTTTGAGATTTTGAATAATTGGACTACCAAAAACTCCCATTGCCTTATAAATATCCTCCTAGTGGTGTGATATAACTATAAACCATGAAACAATGCTATTTGGGGGGAAAAACACATTACGTTTACCTAATATTTCATGGAAAGATACATGGTACATGCAAAGAAGCAGCATATTTGTTACCAGAGATGATGGGTATAAGTAATGAAATATAATACATTATTGAGGATATTTATTGTAGTAAAAGGAGTAGGGAAGTTGGATTGAGAATGACAGACAATAAATATATGGAGTCAGAATGTCACACTGATCACCCTGGGGCATGAAACCATTAAGAGAAGGTCCCAAGTGTTAACATATGGATGATTTATGGACATAGATGGACAAGCTTAATAAAAGATAAAAAGGCATGGAGAAGATGTGAATTGCAATGATAAAGGGAGTACCCATACAAATGGAATCATGTTTATGTCAAAGAAAGAAAGTCCAATTGGGTAGCTTCCTGTGCAAGTCATCAAGTGGTGGTAGCAATCCAGGAGGTGTTGGTTACTGTTTAATACACTCTGAATGGAGATAGGAGTAGTATGTCCTTAGTGTAAATACCTGAAAACAGTGAACAACTGGCCATTTATATTTAATAAGAGGGCATTGATAAGTGAGGTTTTTATAGCCTAGAGAATAGCTATAATTTACTAAAAAGGTATAGAGTTCACTTAATAAAATATATGTGCTCTAGCAAAATTTGCCAGGAATTTCAGTTGAGTAAACTCTCTTGAAAATTGATCTCTTTTATAAAATGAGATCCATTTTGCTGGTAAATATTTTGACCTGTGATGTAATATAATTACATTTAGCAACTTGACAAGCCTTTTACAATCACATATTTAAAAAAGGAAAAAAAAACTTCCTGATAAAGTGTTAACAATGATACTTAATATAATAACAAGGAAATAATACCTTACATTTCAGTAGCACTTGACAATTTACCAGGAACTTTTACATATGATCTTTCTTGAGATTTTATATTCAAGATGAGTTGTAAATGAAAACTTTGAAAATAGAATACATTGGAAAAGATTTTATTTGCTTTAGATTTTCAAGTGCTGACCAGTTTTAGACATTACCCAGATATTAGCTGTCACAATACACTAAGGGAACTAGGCATTCTAATTAGCTAATGGCAAGGACAAGAATATGAACACACAACTGGAAGCATGTTACATTTAGAATATAAGCCCCTGACTTTAAATCCTGGCTTTACTGTTTACTATCTATGTGACCTTGAACAAGTCACTTTAATTCTCTGGGTCCCACTTTCCATATGTAGGGCAAATCTAAATCTGTGCTGCTAAGTTCTATGATCCTATACACCAGAATTAGAGGAGTTAGTGATGATGAAGCCATGGTCAGATCCAGCTGAGAGATGAATTGTATAGGTAGAGGTTATTTCTAATTCCCCACATCTAGAAAAGAGAGTCCCAGTGCCAGGAATTAATGAGGAATGTTATAATAATTTTACTTTAAAAAGTGCATATTTGCATAACATTGATTCTTATGCTATCTAGGCACTTTGAAAATATGGAAATAAAAGATCTAGTTATTATGGATACAATCCCAGTCCCCTTATCTGTATCTACCCAAATAATATATCTACAAATCAAACACATAATTTTTGCAGGGTTCTATTCTGTTAGATTTTAGACTAAGGCAGAAGTGAAATATCATGGATTATTTTTTTTGGTGGGGTAATGAGGGTTAAGTGACTTGCCCAGGGTCACACAGCTAGTAAGTGTCAAGTGTCTGAGGCTGGATTTGAACTCAGGTACTCCTGAATCCAGGGCAGGTGCTTTATCCACTACACCACCTAGCTGCCCCCAATATCATGGATTATTAAAGAATGGCTACTTGGAAAACACAGGCATAATTTTACTTGCTATCCCATGTTCGTTAAAGTATAGTGCCATACTTTCATTCACTTCAACAAAGGTTGGAATTTGAATTGGTCCTTGAAAGAAGGGAGGAATTTCAAGATGTGGAGATGGAGAAAAATCAGTCAAGAGTTTCTTTAGGTTTGGGGAAAACTGCATCTTTCTATAAGCAGGTATCAAGCTACAAGGAGAGAAGCAGAAAGTGAAGATGCATGAAGCATAAGAGGAGATTGATGAACAAGATATAGAAAGGAATGGGAATGCATAGGATCAAGGAAAGGCACAGGTTAGGTAGCAGACTATTCTTAGAAAGGAGAGCAGTCCATTGCCATTAGAGGGTGGAAGGAAACAAGATAAAGCAAAGAAAGAATAAATATTTCTGGGAAAAAAGCACTGATGGGGACAGCTTAACCCCAACTGCTCACCCCCCCAAAAAAAAAAGCACTGACAGTTTCCCTAAGAAAATACTATAACCATATGATCAAGGGTCTCAGGTGAGAGTAAACTAGGGTCAGAAAATTATTTACTAAATTAAAAAAAAAACTTTCTGTATAATATCTGGCCTAGCCTAAGTGTGGTACGTATACCTACCATTGTCCTGTTATTGCCCATGACCAGTTTTGTGAGAAAGCTCCCACAAATAAAACCTATTTACAACAATGCTAGTGTGCACTGCCCCTCTTTGACTGTGTCTGGATCAGAAGGCAGATAAGGGAAAGAAAAACTCAGTAAAGTTTGTTTGGAACTGTTTGATGAATTACATGAAAAATTCTTTCAGATACTTCCTTAGAAAATTTTTTGTGGTTCCCCATGGAAAACCCTGTGTGGAAGACTTAAAGACTTCTGTTCAAAGCCTTAGAGAATTATCTTACTCCAAGAAGAGATGCTGGATTATTCCATGGAAAGATTTTCATTCTTTAAAGAGAACCCCTGGCTTATGTTGGAGTATGGGAAAAAGGATAGCAATTTCTTAGGAGCTCCATCTCTTTGTGTTTGTGTGTCTACAGTGTGGTGTTTATAGACGTTTAGTATAAGCTGCAATTTTTTGCCTGTCTATGACTGGAGTGCTATTTGTGTTCAATGGAAAAAATGTGTACTTAGGTTGGTACCTGGGGTACCAGTTTTGATGCTGTTATAATCATATTCCCTTTTTTCCTTTTATTGCAAATTTATACAATCACAGCTAGTGGTCAGTAGAATATATGATCAGAGTGCACGTACTTGATGTTAGTTAATGGTCATTATTATATTACTTTGGCTCTTTTTTCACAGTATCTATGTCTGTTGAATTTTTTTAGTTGCCTTGGTTTCATATAAACTTCCCTTCTAAAAATAGTCCATGGTTTTAGATAGTCTTACTAAGGCTTGTGCTATGATTAATCACTATTTTTGTTCTTACGTTAGTTGATCAGGGAAAATTTGGACAGGCCTCCCATTGACAAAAGGAGAAAGTTGAGAAAATAAAATTATTCTGATTCCATTTTATATCACCCTTAATATGTTGCAAAATTATCTAAACTATATTTCCTTTTCTCTGAATTAAGTTCAGAAATTCAGTTAGCTAGTTTAGAAATCTAGTTTTTCCATTAATTACTAAATGCCTTTGACTCTTTCTTCACCTCCTTTGGCATAGGAGGCAAAAAATTATAACCCTTGTGGTAATTCTCTTATTGGTTATGCTGTTTCCTTTTCCCTGCTTATGCTTGTATTGATATTGTGGATTGTATCTCCAGTGTAACTCATTATTGAAATAATCTGCTTCCTCCATGATAGTAAAGTCACTTCTGTATTTTGTAGGGAACTTTATGAAATATAATTTCTGAAAGAATGTCTGAGAAGGTCATAAGGGGTGGAGTGTATGGTGGGAGTAAGAGCCTGAGAATCTGATCTATGTCATCATGGTTATTGTTATTCTATCTTACAATATTGCTATTATTTTGTATACAGTGCATTTTACTTTGCATAAGCTCATGTAGGTGTTTCCAGGTTTTTCTGATAGCATCCTCCTCATTTTTTTTTGGTTAGTAAACTTCATCTAGTACTTTAAAGGGAGATTTCCTTGCAAAACACCATGAGGTTGATTATTGCAATAATAATAACTTACATTTATATAGTACCTTATACCTGACAAAGAATTTTCTTCACAATAGCCCAGCAAAGTAAGTACCATCATCCTCATCTTACATTGCTCTTGCCCCTGCTTCAACTTTTCCCCAGTTACTATTGCTGTGTTCCTTTCCATCCTATTTGCTCCCTATGATATTTACTCAGTTTTCTATCTTCTTTTACCCTTTCCCTCCTCAAAAGTGTTTTGCTTCTGAATGCCCTTCCTCCAGTCTGTCCTCCCTTTATTCACCCCTCCTCCCTTATCCCCTTACCCTCCCATTTCCCACAGGGAAAGATATATTACTATACCCACTTGAGTGTGTGTGTTATTCTCTCTTTGAGTCAATTCTGATAAGAGTAAGGCTCATTCACTCCCCACTTCTCCCCATCTTCCTCTCCACTCCATTAGCTTTTACTTGCTTCTTTTATGTGAGATACTTTACTCTACTCCACCTCTCCCTTTTACTTTCTCCCAGTGCAATTCTCTGACCCCTTAATTTTATTTCAAAGATGTTATCATGGGGCAGCTAGGTGACACAGTGTACAAAGCACCTGCCCTAGACCCAGGAGGATCTGAGCCCAAATCTGGCTTCAGACACAAGCCACTCACCAGCTGTTCATCCATAGGCATGCCACCCCACCCTGACTACCCTGCAAAAACAAACAAACAAATAAATAATAAATAAATGCTTTTCATATATCATCCCTTCATAATCAATTCCCACCTGTGCCCTCTGTCTAAATTTATTCCTTTCAGCTGTCCTAATACTGAGAAAGATCTTATGAGTTAGAATATTCATCTTCCCATGTAGGAAATGTAAACAGTTTAACCTTTTAACATCCCTCATGATTTCTTTTTCCTGTTTACCTTTTTATGCTTCTCTAGGGTCTTGCATTTGAAAGTCAAATTTTCTTTTCAGTCCAGGTCTTTTCATAACAAATGCCTGAAAGACCTCTTTTTCATTGAAGTACTATTTTTCCCTGAAAGATTATACTCAGTTTTGCTAGGTAGGTGATTTTTGGTTGTGATCCCAATTCCTTTGTCCTCTGGAATATCATATTCCATGCCCTCTGATCCTTTAATGTAGAAGCTGTCAGCTCTTGTGCTATCCTTCCTGTGGCTCCAAAGAACTTGATTTGTTTCTTTCTGGCTGCTTGTAATATTTTCTCCTTGATCTGGGAGCTCTGGAATTTGGATATAATATTTTTGGGAGGTTTTGCTTTGGGATATCTTTCAGGAAGTGATTGGCAGATTCTTTCAATTCCTATTTTACCTTCTGCTTCTAGAATATCAGGGCAATTTTCCCTGACAATCTCTTGGAAGATGATTTCTAAGCTCTTGTTTTGATCATGGTTTTCAGGTAGTCAAATAATTTTCAAATTATCTCTCCTGATTCTATTTTCCAGGTCAGCTGTTTTTCTAAGGAGATATTTCATATTTCCCTGTATTTTTTATTCTTTTGGATTTGCTTTATTGTGTCTTGATTTCTCATAAAGTCATTAGCTTCCATTTGTTCAATCCTAATTCTTAAGGAATTATTTTCTTCAGAGAGATTTCCATTTGGCTTTTCAAGCTGCTGACTTTTTCCATGACTTTTCCTGCATCACTCTCATTTCTCTTTCCCTTTTTTCCTCTGTCTCTCTTACTATTCCCTCTACATCTCTTACTTTATCTGCAACATCCTTTTTGAGTGCTTCTATGGCCTGAGACCAATTTATGTTTTTCTTGCAATCTTTGGATATAGGAGCTTTGACTTTGTTATCTACTTCTGAGGGTGTATTTTTATCCTCCCTGTCACCAAAGAAACTTTCTATGGTCTGCATCCTTTTCTGCCTATTCATTTTGGTAGTCTATATCTTGACTTTTAACAACTTCTTAAAGTGGGGCACTGCTTCCAGGGTGCACTCTCCTAAGCTTCAGGGGGTCCTAGGTGGTAAATTTAAGGAGAGGTACATCCTGCACTCACCTGGCCTGTGCTTTGGTCTTTAAATAACCCCAGGCCTACTTGTTCTTTAACCCTGAAAGAAAAAATCTGTCTCATTGTGGTTGCTAGCTCCAGTGAGCCTGCATCCCTCCCCAACCTGGGCCCACCATTCAAGACTGCTTCCTGATTCCCAGTGTGGGCAAAACAACCAAATTCAGCCTCAGCACCAGCAGAGCCCCCTGTAATCTCCCCCTAGCCAACCACTCAACCCTCTCACTAGACTGTGAGCTTAGTTCCAGAAGAAGCCACCATTGCAGCCAATTCAGAGACTCCAGGGATCTGTTTTTCTGGTGTGGCTTGCCTGTGGCTGAATTTGCATGCTGAAGCCATGAGGCTGGGTTCCACTCTCACCCTGGTACAATAGACCTTTCCCACCAACCTTCTAAGCTTTTTTTGACTGGAAAATGATCTCATGCCATCCTTTTGTGGGTTCTGCTGCTCCAGGAATTTTCTTATGGCATTACTGGGAAGCTTTTTTGGTGATTGTGTAGAGAGCCCCGAAAAGTTACTGCCTTTCCTCTTCCATCTTGGCTCTGCATGAAAGCATGGTCCTTTATCCAGAACTCATGCAATCATGTCATCATGAACCTGGCATCCAATACTGATGAACTTCTCTGGGCAACAAAATTTCACCAAGACCTTTTGCAAACCCATATGATTGATAGTATCAACATCTTGGTCAAATTGATGAATGTTGTATAAAGACCTCTGTTCTGTTTTTGGCCTCTATTCTGGAGTTCTTGGGTAGCAAGAACTAAGAGAAAGAGAGACTCCCCTGTCATTCTATTTAATTGAACACAACAAAACATTGTGGATACACCCTCAAAGGAACCACTGGCATTTAATATACCGTGTCATTGTAAAGAGAAAAGACAGGCAGAATGTGAAAGTGACAAAGGTGATGTGTGTCATAACACAGACTGCTGAACTGATAATAGACTTATCTTCTCCAAGCTAAGAATTCTCATTCAACAAAAACAGTGGCCCAAGGAAAAAATACTGCCAGGAGACTCAAAGGCAACAGATTAGAGCATTTCTCCATGACTGAACAGTTTATTGCTTACCTGAAAGGAAAGCTGAGTTAGCACAAAATTAGCCGCAGTGGAGCAGAAAAGGAGTGGGCAGATTTTAGAGACTTTGTGTATATCATAACATTTGCTCATCTGGGCCAGAACACTAACAAATATCAGAATTGTTTTGATGAAAATGATGGGGAAATTTGGAAGCTGCTAAACAAAAAATGAGAACCCAACAAGATTTCCAGTAAATTATTTGTGACCTTTGGTGCATCTCAAATACTCACTGATGATGGCAGCACACTGATCAGTGATAAGGAAATGATCCTAGAGAGATGAGCTGAACATTTCCCTAATATTTTCAATAGACTGTCATCAATCAATCAAACCATTGGCTGTATACCACAGATTGAAGTCAATCTGTCTCTCACCAAATTTCCGACTGAATATGAGGTATTGAATGCCATTAGGCTCTTCTCATGTGGCAAAGCACCAGGTGATAATACAGTCCCTACAGAAATCAACAAGTCAGGGTATCCACTGCTCAAACAGAAGTTGACTGAAATCATCTGCGTTATATGCCAACAGAACAAGAATGAACAATGGTTCATCCGCATAAAGGAAAAAGAATAGATGTGTGGTAGTTCCTAGTTGGATGTTTCCTTCAATTCTGTAAGAGGCATGAGAGAAATTTGAGATATAACTAGGCTTTGATGGGAACTTGCAATAAAAAAGATGAAATAATACAATATCACCACCAAGGTGGGGGCAGCCAGGTGGCACAGTGGATAAAGCACCGGCCCTGGATTCAGGAGGACCTGAGTTCAAATCCCACCTCAGATATTTGACACTTATTAGCTATGTGATCCTGGGCAAGTCACTTAACCCTCATTGCACCCCCACGAAAAAAAACCAAACAAACAATCAAAAACAAATGTTAATATCACCACCAAGGAAAACACTTTAGTAGTCTTAGTCTTAACTGGCTCTCCTTGAAAATTATTTTGCATAATCCAAGGCAATCAAAATAGCTACTTGCTAAATACCATGTTATTCACACAAACTTTGTTGGAAGAGTAGATATAGTAAAATTGTTCAATAAACATTTTCTCTCATCATATATTCCAACCCCTACCCACTTAAAATAATCAGCTCAGGAGCTTTGCAAGGAATAATAGATTTTTTAGAATTAGTAGGAAACCTCATAATATTTGGTACAGCCTTCTGCCTTTAGATTAGTGAAATATCATCATTGTTTTACAGATGAGTCCATTGAACCTCAGAGATGTTAAGTGATGTGTCCAAAGTCACACAACTAATGTAGAGACAAGATTAGGACTAGTTCCTCTTTATCCATCATTTTTCCTGCTTTACTTGGATACTTTTGAGGATCTGAGACTTAATTTGCTTAATACTTCATTTGTATTATATTAATTTGTATTACATCCTATTTATATGCCCATAATTCTATCATAGATCTACATTAGATGCCTGTCTCTTATTCTTTTATTACTTAATTCAGTGCACCACTTAAGGCATTCACCTTTTGTCTTACATTCTTGCTACATGATATGACCACCTCTTTTTCCACTTATACATATTTTTTTCTTTTCCTGGGGCTTATGATATGTACATCAACATTGGTAATATGAAACTAACTTTTGCTCTCCATATACCTTTGAGAGTTCTTTGTAATTTCAACTCCTCCAAGACTGAGGTATTACATAATTTATAGTCATATAGCATTACTGGGAGAATATCAATATTAAGGAGTTGGGCTTTGCAGCAATAGCTATTTGGGATCTTTAACAGCACTGAGGTTGTAGTATTTAGAGCTGCTATTTCATTATTTTCAAATGTAAATACATTTTGCCATATAGTACAGGGTCTATAGAATCACAAGAAAGGACTTCATTTTACTTGTGATAAAAATGATTATGAGAGGTAGACTAAAAACTTTGCTCAAGGTCACCACAGATTTATATATTTTTGTCATTGGACTTCAATGATCATAGAAGCCAAATCTCTCATTTTACATATATTGAAATTCCATTTCAGATCAGTTAATTACTAGTCCAAGATACTATCATTAGTTACTGACAAGGCTAGGACTATAGTCTAAGTCTTTATACTTACTATTTAAAAAAAAATAAGTTGACCCTCATCTATAGGAGATACATTGACCATAATTACTAAAATGTCAGTATCTTTCACCATATTTTAATGTGTTTTTAAGATGTTAGGTAAGATCTTAGGGCTATTTTCAAATAATCCACTTCATTTCACAAAATCAGCATTATCCATCTGCATGTAACAATTTGATCAATGTGTATTTTTCATCCACTTCATTTTTAATGTGGATTTTCATGCTATTATTTTTGAACTGCTATGTATTTAATCAAGAAAGCACTGTAGTACTCTGAGCCTTGATACAAATAGTAAAATCTTATCTTGCAATAGGAGATGACATTATGCTTTCTGTTACACTTTGTTAAAATATGTAAATTAATTCTATAACAATATTGTTAAAATGAGAAAATGTCTTTCCTTTGAAGTGTAGCATGGATTTATATTGCTTTTTAAACATTTGGAACACTTCTCAAATTTGTTTTTCATCCTTATATTTCATCCTTGTTCAGTGACCATGTTAATCTCTGTATCATTCTAATTTAGTACATGTGCCATCTAAGCAAGCAAAACTTATATGACTTTTTTTTTTTTTTTAGTGAGGCAGTTGGGGTTAAGTGACTTGCCCAGGGTCACACAGCTAGTTAAGTGTTAAGTGTCGGAGACTGGATTTGAACTTAGGTACTCCTGACTCCAAGGCTGGTGCTTTATCCACTGCACCACCTAGATGCCCCATTTATATGACTTTTTAAGCCTTTATTATTGTTTTGAGTTTATGGGCTAGAGTGGGAAACTTTATGAAAATAAGAATGTACTCCTAGTGTAGACTCCCCTACTTTCTCTACCCAAATACCCATTCTTACTAAAATATACTTGATCTCATAGCATGCCAGCCTTTTCTCAAGACATTTTCTACTACCCTTTCCCAAAAAATGTTTTGCAAAAACCTTGTGCCATTGTGTGCAAACTTCTCACAAACCTAAAACTCTTGGTATTCTTCCTATCCATCTATTTAGCATAAGAGAAATTTGGTACTCCCTAAGATGAGACAAGATCCTTCTCCAGGGAAATCTTACTTTATATTGTGCTTCCTGATTCATTGTAAAAGGAGAAAGATCTAGCCTTTTCCTTGTATTTTAACATTATCAGGCAGTCTGTTTACCTATACTCGGCAATATAATAACTATGATAAGTACTTTGTTGCTTTCTGGTTATTGGGAACAGAGGGTGTAAAAGTACACCCCTTTCTTACTTGGCTCCTACTAGAAGCATGGGTCTTGGGAAAAGGGACAATATGAAAAGGGATCATATAACTAGACAGAAGAGGGAGTAGGTTTTTTATTGCTATCAAGTTTAAATCTTCTCAATTCAAAACTGGTGCTATCTTTAAAAAAGAGCAGCAAATCCTTCTACTAGATTTTCTGACCAAATCCTAGCAGATCTTTGATAGGCATCATGGTAGAGTGCTGGTCTTATAGTCTGGAAGAAATAAAACCAAGTCTTGCCACTGATTCCTGCTATCTATGTGAACATGGGCAAGGCACTTAATCTCTCACCACAAATTCTACTTTCTAAATTTATAAATTACAGACATGTTGCTGATGGACATCTGTTTTAGAAGCTTCTACAGCAGGAGATTTTTGTGCTGATAAGAGCATAATTTAAGTGTGTGTGTGTGTGTCTGTGTGTGTGTGTCTTTGTCTTGCTTATCTACTTCTTCCCCATTCTATCCCTCTCCAGAAGCTAAAGTTTTCAAGAATCACAGCTTTTAACTTTTTTTAAGCTAACTAGTACTTCTTTTTTTCCCCTAAGGAGTTATTTTCACTCAATTGCATAATGAAACAAAGGATTATGTCCTCTTAGTTGATTAGCTAAATTAAAACTGGTCATATAACATAGTACTTCCCTGCTTTCTCCTTAATCATTTAGCTTTTTTCTTAGTTGGTAGAAACTTGGGCCAAGAAATGTCTTAATTACAAGCTGCAATGGAACTTGGTCTCTATGACTTTATTAAATTGTGTCGAATAAGTTCAAGGGATCTGTGAAGAACCTCAGAGGAATTAGCTCTTTTGCCACTGACATCAAGGGCCACTTGTTCCTATGGAGTCCAACTTCTACCTTATTCTAGGGAACTACCTACAACTGCCACTGCTTAATTGTCAATACTTAAGAAGGTTGTTTAAAACCTGCAGAGAAAGAAGCCTTTGATGTAACTAACATACTTATTTTATGGCTCTTCTTAACCTTTACTCTAGTAAAGGTTTACTCTGAGGCACTATTATTTACTGTTGTCCTATTCTATTTTCTGTTGTTTGACTATTCTTACTTGCCTAGTTTCAAACCTTGATCAGAAATCCAATCTGTATATTTCAATTTTTCTCTTTCCTATTTCTTTCTGACTAGGTTGAATTTTTAGATGAGTTAGACTGAAAATTTGTCTCTTCCTTTTAACTTTTGGACACTTTGCAGAGACATTGCATTATAAGGGATAGCTACATTTAGTATAAAAAAACTTTTAAAAAAATGTTTAGTTTTATACTTATAACATGTGTGACCTTGGACAACTCACATAATATAGAAGTGTTTTTTTGGTGATGTGAAAGAATTTACAACTCAGGGGGTGCCTATTAATTAGAAAATGAGTAAACAAATCATGGCATATGAATGTGATGGAATACTATTATGTCATAAAATGATGAAAGGGATGGTTTTAGGGAAAACTGAGAAGATTTGTATGTGCTGAAGGATAGTGAAGTGAGGAGAATCAGTAAAACAATGTATGCAATAACAACCACATTGTAAAGAACTACTCTGAGCAATGCACTGACTGACTATGATTCCAGAACACTGATGACAAAGAATTCAATCTACCATCACTTCATTTCACATCTGGCTGCACTTTCACACTTTGGGCCTTCTCTGGTTTCTCCATCGTTGTGATG
This sequence comes from Dromiciops gliroides, assembly GCF_019393635.1. Classification (NCBI taxonomy): domain Eukaryota; kingdom Metazoa; phylum Chordata; class Mammalia; order Microbiotheria; family Microbiotheriidae; genus Dromiciops; species Dromiciops gliroides. The sequence goes on from NC_057862.1 coordinate 204,299,016, forward strand.
GCAAAGTAATGTTTTGAATATGGATCTTCCATATTTTTGTTAAGTGAAGAACCTGCACATCAAACAAAGTAAACTTAAAAAATGTGCACTAGACCTATTCAAAGTGACAAATGTATATTTGATTATGCTATTGTAAGTCTAAATTAGCCTCAGGTGCCCCAAATGGGCTGCCCCTTCCCCATTGCAACTGCTCTTCTCAAAACTGCCCCAGGCATGTAAGCCTAGCCCAGGTCCTGCTCAGCAGGGATAGGCATGAGAATCCTCAGAAACTCCTGAGTTTCCTCTGCCCAGCCCCCAGCTCCTGGGACTCTGACTGCCCTTGGGGGCACCAGCAAATTAGCTTGGAGTGTGTGGGTGCAGTCAGCTGAGTTTCAGGAGGACAAAGAAGGGTTATATAGTCTGGGGGTGGAGAGTGAAGGGGGAACTGAGAAAAGGAGACTGAGAAAAAGAGACAGTGAAAGGAGAGACTGAGAGGAGACTGACAAAGGGGGGCTTTCAGTTAGTAGGGGAGACGACAAGATGTAGTGAAGCAGAGGAGGCAGCTGACAGTGAAAGTAAAGGAGCAGAATAGTGAAAGGGGAGGACTGAGAATGAGGAGTGGCTGATGGTGAGGAGGAGATGAGAAAGCACAAGCGGCAAGCAGCTACAAGGGGGCAGTGTAGGCAGCAGCCAGCATACCCTCAGGGGAGAGACATGCAGGCAGCAGGAGAGAAAGTTAAAATGCAATCAGGTTATATATTTCTTTTCTTTGTATTTAATTCTAAGTTTGTTCTCATAAATAAACCCTGTGTTTCAGTTTAATTGAAAGAGGCTTCTTAATCTCATTTTCATTCAGTCTGAGAGGATCAGTGAGGGAGGGAGTAGGCCCCTTCAGATTGGCTAGGCAGATAAAAGCCTGCAGACTGTCTTAAACAGCCTATAGCCACACAGACAGCTAGCTAGCTAAAATTTAACAGATTAAGACCCAGTTAATATATTTTTTACATGAATGGTGACCATGGCAGGACTTATGGGCCAATTAAGTTTTCAGCTAGTTATATCTTTTTCAGACAGCTATAGAAAGTTTACAGATTAGAGCAGCTAGGTTTTTTTGTTTTGTTTTGTTTTTTTTACACTGTGGACCTGGTATGGTATCATAGGAGTGTGCTATTCAATTCAAGACAATATTTATTAAACATCTATTATGCTCAAGGTACTATGACAGCCACTGGATATGTAAAGACAAAAATAAAACAATCCCTGCCCTCAGGGAGTTGGCTTCAAATGGAAGAGGCAACATGAATATAGATGGGTTCATTTAAGTCACAAACAGAGCAAATGGAAGGGAACTTTCTATGGGGAGGGTTTTAGTAGTAAGGAAGACCAGTGCTTAGAGAACAGAGATGAAACATCTGACATGTGGAAAAGCAAGTAATTTAGGTTGGCTGGACTAGGATATATAGAAGGGAGTAATTGTAAAACATCTGGAAAAATAGGAAGGTCCCAGGTTGGAAAGACCTTTAAATGCCAAGCAGAGAAGTTTAAGTAAAGTACAAAGATAAAAATAAAATAATGTCTGCCATTATGCAGTTTATATTCTACCATGGGGATAGGGCATATGTTTGTATATATCTATATACACGCAGCTATATCTAATATCTATATATCTATATCTATGTCTATGTCTATATCTAAATATACATCTATATACACAAATATATGCACATACATATATGTATGCATACATACATGTATACTAAAATGTGTGTATATACATATACATGCACATGCATATACACAGGTGTATGTGTGCATATGTATACGCATATATGTATATGAGTATATGTGTAATTTGAGAAGGGAGAAAACACTAACATTTGAGGATGACAGATGAGAAAGTGCTGAGCCAAGCATTGAAGGAAGATAGGAACTTTGACAGGTGGAAATGATGAAGGGGTGTGTTCCAGGTCTGGGGAATGACTTGAGTGAATGCACAGAGATAGGAGAGCATTATGATATTGGAGTGAATGTAGCTATCTTACAATTTAACCCAATAAGCATTATTAAGTGTCTACTACGTAGAAGGGTTCTTTGTATGGTGTCAAATATACAAATATTAATTCCATTAATGCCTTCAGGAATTATATGTTCTCTCCTCATTCCTCCATGAAAATAAAGACTTTTATTTATTGTATTTGTATTTCCAGTGCCTAGAACAGTGCCTGGAATATAGTAGGCACTTAATAAATGCTTGTTGATTGCTTGATACAGTCAGTGAATAATAGCTCAGTAAAACAAAACAAAACACTCCCCTCCCCAAAGATTTTCCTATATTTGCATATTCAAGATGGATAGCAGAAACTGCATAGGTGATAGAGGTTTTGTTGACTGAAGCTCTATAGTTGACTAACTCTAGAGGGGATTCTTTTCTGTTGAATTCTTAGAAATACAGGAGGTTCCTGCATCTACCAGGATTGAGAGTCCTTCAACTGAGTGCAGGGAATTGTCAATCTGCAAGCCTTTATCAAGAGCCTTCTCTGTTCCAGGCATGGTGCTAGGCTCTGAAGAGACAAAGATAAAAGCGAAAAATTGCTTGATTTCAAGGACCTTATAGTCCATCGGGGAGATGGTGATTGGAAGAGAAATACAATGCACCAGATTACAAACACAGAGGGGAAGTTAATGACCACATTCTCAGAAGCCAATTTTCTCTGTGTTGCCATCAGTATAAAATATAAATTTGATAAAATATAATCAAACAAATGACAATTGTATGCACAACAGTACCTTAAGTACTTGGGGTAATGCAAAATATTTTTTTTGCTTGAATATATCTTCATATGAAGGCAAAATATATACATTATAAAGGTGGCCTTTTATCTTCACTTTGAAAGGGCTCCCCAGAAGGCTTTTCCAGTCCAAGCAGGCAAAGCAAAACAGTATCTATTTTTTATTATTATTAATTCCTAAGACTAGGTTATGTGAATTAACATATATCAAAGAACTTGAGGAAGCAGAGACAAGGGACCCAACCAGCATTCACAGGAGACAGAATATACAGGGTATGGTCATAGTCCTTGGGAGAGTAAGAATACAACTAAAATATAAAGGGGACCTAAGATGCCAAGTCAGGAAGAGATAACCCAGGATGGTCCTTTAAGAAGCTATCCTAGCAGGAGGAGTTCAGAGAAACCTGGAAGGACTTATATGACCTGATGCTGACTGAGAGGAGCAGAACCAGGAGAACATTGTACACAGTAACAGCAACGTTGCATGATGAACAATGGAGATACACTTGGCTCTTCTCAGCTGTACAGCAATCCAAAACAATTTCAAAGAACTTGTGATAGAAAATATTCTCAACATCCAGAAAAAAGAACTGTGAATTATGAATGCAGATTGAATCATACCGTTTCTACTTTTGGACTGTTTTTTTTTGAGGTTTACCCTTTGTGCTCTGATTGTTCTTTCACAAGATGACTAATGTAGAAATATGTTTGATGTGACTGTACATATACAACCTATATCAGACTGTTTTCTGTCTTGGGTAGGAGGGAGGGAAGGGGGGGGCGGGAAGAAAAATTTGGAACTAAAAATCCAGTGTAAACAAATGTTGAAAACTATCCTTATATGTAATATGTAACTGGAAAATAATAAAATAATTTTTTTTAAAAAAAGAAGCTATCCTAGGGCAGCTAGGTGGTGCAGTAGATAAAGTATGGGCCCTGGATTCAGGAGGTCCTGAGATCAAGTCCTGCCTTAGACACTTGACACTTACTAGTTGTGTGATCCTGGGCAAGTCACTTAACCCTCATTGCCATGCAAAAACAATAAAAATAAATAAACAAATAAGAAGCCATCTGAGAGCCCAGTAAGTTGTTATACCAAATTATGCCCACTGTGTTTATCATCTACCGTCTATTAGGGTCACTCAGAGATGCTAAAGATGACAAGACATTATGCAAGAGGGTCAGGGTTTCAAGCATATATGATTTATTTCCTGCCTCTGATGTTGCCAGGCACTAATCAGGGCTTTGTGCAATTTTGTTATTTCTTGTAGGGAAGTTTCTTTGAATACTTCAGAAAAGTGGTGGTAGGTGGAATAATAGGGAAATGTCTAGAACAGAGACAACATGTTGTAAGAGACCCCAGGCCTGAGAGAGACCTAATCTCCTGATTACAAGATAACAAGACAAAAAAGAAAACAATTTATGGTATAAAATAACATATGGTAAAACATGCAGTATGATTCCTATCCTACATGGGGTAGGTATAGGGAATTCCTGAGCAAGCAAACTCCGTTATTGTCTTAGCAAGTTGCCTACAGCACTGATAAATTAAGTATTTTACCCAAAGTCATATAGCTAGTATGTTTCAGAGGTGGTATTTGAATCAGGGTCTTCATGGCTGAGAAGCAAGCTCATCATCTACTATGCCTTTCTGCCTCTCTGTTCTTATTTCATAACCTATTAATGGCAATGCTGGTTTGATTAAGTACCACTTTTACTCATAACTGGGAAGGAGTTGAATAATACTTGTGATCCTGATACCATTTTAATTGAGTTTTGGTAACTACTAATTCATTAATGGAAAAAAAGATTATCATCATGGGTAATCTCCCATTATTATTCAAAGAATATTATTCCTGAATAAATTTCTTAGGACAAATTTCTAATTTTCGTTTTTCTTGAAAATCCACTTTTGTGGCATGACCTTGACCTCAACTTGTTCTATAAAGGAAGAACTTTACTAGAATACAAAATGTAATACATGTGGATGTATATACATACGTAATGTGCCCAGAGGTTCCTATTCATAGGAGAGGGATTAGTTCCTGAGAGTACAGTCAGTACTCTCCCTACCATCTTCTAAAAATAATTGCAATTTCACTGTTTATGCAGATATGACAAGACCAATCTCATTAACCACAAGTGACTTACCTTACTGGGGTGCACAGCATTGATTATTCATCCAGTGACGGCCTTGACAAAATGATAGGCATTACTCATCATGACTGAAATGAATCATCAAGCTTATGACTGATAGGGAGCACTGCCAGAAAGTTTCTGTGTGGATGCATAAAGCCTGCAGTTATTATTAAACATGCCTTTGATCTTAAATTGGAGGTGATTCATTTGATCAAGTGCAAAGCTACTGGGGGCTCTCAAAAGATAGAACTATAAAAAATAGGTACTTCCTTGGAATCAATAACTGCTCCAGCAAAAATTAAGGCTATGCTAAAGTCAAACCCTTATGCCCACTCTAATGGTTAGGATCTGTTGCTATGATATAGGGAATTTCATTTTTTATTCATGATTCATTCATTCAATAGACTTTTGTAAATCAATTTCTGTTTTGGATGCTTGGGAAAACAAATGAAAAGTCTAGGAATATTGGAATGTTGGTGGGGGGAGGCATAGTTTTCCTGTACACCCTTGAAGAAGCATTGCAGTTTCTTCCTTATTCAAAATTATCGTCTTCATATTTTTAGTTATAGTCACTATCTAATTGATTCCAGAAAACATCTTTTTTTCTTTGTGAACTGCCTTGAATATTTTATATGGTGATGGAATCTGAATAATTGGCAAGAAGGGGGGTCTGGGGTGTGTTTTTAAGTCTCAATTTGACCTCTTATTAGTTGTTTAATTATTTCAAATAATCACAGAATTTCAAAACTGGAAGGGATCCCTGGGGAAATCTAGTCTAACCCATAGGTCACCAAACATTGCCTTTTCAGTTGTGTCCAACTCTTCGTGACACCATTTGGGGTTTTCCTGGCAAAGATACTAGAGTGGTTTGCCATTTCTTTCTGCAGCTCATTTTATACAATGGGGAAACTGAGTTAAATGGGGTTAAGTGACTTGCCCAGGGTCACACACCTAGTGTGTGTCTGGTGTCAAATTTTAACTCAGGTCTGGCTCCAGGTTTGGTACTATATCCATTGAGCCACCTAGCTACTGTTTTAAAACATACCTGACAAGTAGTGATCCAACCTTTGATTGAAAACCTACAATGAAGGGGAGCCCACAAACATCCTAAGGCATCTTTTTTCACTTTTAGAGGCCTCTTAGTTTTAAGAAATTTTTCTTTTGAACATATCATTAATCTTTTGTAAACATGTGTCCTCACTTATAAAATAGAGATAATTCTTCTTCCATATTGTTATAAGGTTGCTGTAGATCAAATGACTGAGCATATACAAAAGCCTTTTAACCCTTAATGTCATATAAATGTAAAATTGTTGTTACATTTCTTTTTCAAGATTAGAGTGGGAAATCACCCTAATATAAAGTAATTTTGGAGTTACTAATTGTGGCAAGAAGTTCCACAAAGGGGGAGCTTCTTAGGGTGTTTATAGCCCAAAAATATAATTTGTAGTACATTTATAAACTGAATACAAATGCAATTATTAGGATTCCTCCATCAATAGTTATTTGAATTAGTCATTAACAATCAGAATTTAAGAAAGATTGCTGTTTTATTCTTAAAAATTTTCTTTAAAATGTATGAACCATTGGGGCACCTAGGTGGCACAGTGAATAGAGCACTGGCCCTGGATTTAGGAGGACCTGAGTTCAAATCTGGTCTCAGACACTTGACACTTACTAGTTGTATGACTCTGGGCAAGTCACTTAACCCTCATAGCCCTGCAAAAAAACAAAAACAAACAAACAAAAACCAACAACAATAACAACCAAAAATGTATGGACTATTGAAGCTTTCTTCAACAACATCTATGTAAAACTAATAATTATAATGGCTACTATTTATAAGCTTTAAAACTTATTTAAAACTTATAAAACAATTGCATGTGTTATCTCATTTTGTCTTCACAACAACTCCATGAGAATCTCTTATTCCTGTGAGAATCCTTCTCATCCCCATCTTTTAGATGAAGAAGCTGAAGCTTAAAGTAAGCGTATTGCCAATGGGTACAGAACTAGGAAGTGTCTGAGGCAGAATTTGAAGTTAGGGTTTCCAGATTCCAAGTCTAACACTGTGCTATTTCAGGCTCATTGTTAATGTAGACAGTTCTTTTCAAGTAAAATATTGAAAACATTGAATTAATTTTTGTAACAAGTATAAAAATATTCTGTTGCTAATGTAAGTTTAATTTATGGACCTTTGTTTTTCATTATTTCATTATAAATTGCTTGCCCTTTCAAAACTTAATAAAGAAAAATCCATAAACCCTAACTGTATATATTTACATAGAAAGTCATCTCAACTCATTTTAGTATTGGAGTTAGAAGACAGATTGAGAAATTAAGGTATAGATGTGTGAGATGACTAGTTTAAAGTCAAATGTTTGCTCCTTGAACCTAAATTAGAAGCATATTTAATATGGTGAATATAAAATGATTGCAATATTATAGGAATAAACTTATTAAAATAACTCATATTCCAAAATGTCTTATTCTAATATTTGGAATAGAGAGAATTTGTCAATGAAATAAGTTATTTTAAAAATGTTTTGTTGTTGTTGTTCATTTTCAATAGTGCCTGACTCTTCTTGAATCCAATTTGGGGGTGTTCTTGACAAAGTTACTGGAGTAGTTTGCCATTTCCTTTGACAGCTCATTTTACAGATGAGGAAATTGAGGCAAACGGAGTTAAGTGACTTTTCCAGGGTCACACAGCTAGTAAGTGTCTGAAGCTGGATTTGAACTCATGTCTTCCTAACTGGTGCTCTATCCACTATGCCATTTAGCTGCCCCCCAAATGTTTTAGTGACATTTTAAAAATGTTATCAATTTTTAATGATGTCCTTTTCAGCACCCCTAGAAATCTCCATTACAATATGGTTCAACCTAATATACCTAAATATTGTTCTTATCTGACAATGTATCATTCATTCTATACCAACAGCCTACCACCTCTTTGCTGAAATAAGTAAAGAGAACTAATGAAGTTCTTCTTAAATGAACTGAACTACTCAGTGATAATAGTTTTTCTAAATGTAATCTATTTAAGAGAAGGAAAGCTAAAGAAACCACTTTCACTGATGTCTGTATCCAGTGCTTCCAGAAGATACTGAATGCTTAGTGTAGTTTTGTAGCGGGGCATTTGTAATAAGCTATTTTTTCTTTTTTAAAAAATTATGATTTTAAACTATTATGACCAAGAATGAAAAGTTTAGCAAAAAAATAATAAAAGAGAATATTTTATATGAAATGGTATAGACCTCTTAATGAAGTTTATTTTTAAATGTTTGTTAAAGTTAGAGACTCAATAGCAAAAATGTCACTTTTTCCATCCTCCGGAATATTTTTGTTTGTTGCTTTTTTTTTTTTTTTTTTTTTTTTTAGTGAGGCAATTGGGGTTAAGTGACTTGCCCAGGATCACACAGCTAGTAAGTGTTAAGTATCTGAGGTCAGATTTGAACTCAGGTACTCCTGACTCCACGGCTGGTGCTCTATCCACTGCACCACCTAGCTGCCCCTCTGTTTGTTGCTTTCTATTTTTAGAAATTAAGAAGTATAGTGAATAGAGAACTGGCCTCAAAGCTAGAAAGGCCTGTGTTCAAGTGTCACTTGTGTCACCTCTGAGATGTAGGACCTGGAGCCATCCACTTAATTTTTCAATGTTCTCAGTAGCTCCTTAAGCCTGTAATGTATAGGAAAGGTGCCACTTTGCCTTGAGAGTAGAAATATCCTCACTTAAGAGTTACCTATAACAATAAAACCACAAGTCTACTCTTTTAAATTTAATATTGTATTTTTTCCAATTACATGTGGATATAATTTTTAACATTTGTTTTTTTTAAATGTTGAGTTCCAATTTCTCTCCCTCCCTCCCCTCCTTGAGAAGGAAAGCCATTTGATATAGGTTATACATGTGAGGTTATATAAAACATACTTCCTTATTAGTCATGTTGTGAAAGAAAAGACAAAAAAAGGAAAAAAGTAAGTAAAAAGTATGCTTCAATTCACATTCAAACTCTGTCAGTTCTTTCTCTGAAGATGTATAGCATTTTTCATCACATGCCCTTTGTAATTGGTTTTGTCCTTTGGCTCATTGTATTGCTGAGAATCATTCACAGTTCTTCACTGAACAATATTGCTGTTAACTGTGTACAATATTCTCCTGGTTCTACTCATTTCACTTTGCATCAGTTCATGTAAGTCTCTCCAGGTTTTTCTGAGAGAATTGTGCTCATCATTTACATCACAATCACATACAGAAACTTACTTGTTCAGTTATTCCCCAATTGAAGAGTATCCCCTCACTTTCCAATTCTTTGCCACTACTAACAGAGCTGCTATAAATATTTGTGTACATATAGGGCCTTTTCCTTTACTCCCTATTTTTAATGATATTTTATGATGCACTTTTATTTTTTAACATCTATTTTATTCTATTCTATTCTACCAATTAATTCACTCCATCCCTCTAACATCCCACCTCTTACTCTTCCTATGGTTAGAATGGATCTTTGATCTCATTAATGAGGGTACTACCACTAATGGTTTGGATCTCAACCCAGCTGTCTTATCATCCCAGGTGAATCTTGTAACTGCCCTTCCATAAATCTTCCATAAAAGACTTGCCCAGTAGATTTGGGTCCTTTCTCTGTGTCATTGAATATTTAATGGTTATAAGCATAACATTCAGGCTATTGGATGACCCCATTTTATGCCTATGTACATTCAGAATTCATAATCATTAAATAGGTTTATGTATTACTATGGGATAGCACTGTTACTGTAGAAATTCAAGCTCTCAATGAGCCAGTCTCTATTATTATGTTCAAGGATGGATGAGTGATATCAATCACTAACTACATAAAAAAATACAAGGTATCTAGAAGAAGTTAAAGAAAAAGAAAGGATCAATTGCTTTTATAATGACTTAAAAAATTAGCATATAATTTTACTAGCAACTTCTTAAATCCTACCCCTCATTCTTGCTTATGAATGTTCCCTACCTAACTTGGAAACTAATTTAATAGTAATTTTCAAGTCACAATAGATTCTTAAAGGAGCATACATTACCAACCTACAGACAGGAGGAGCTGCCCACTTTCTTTGGTACACAGGGGATGTTCTCACTGTAGATTTCTCCAGGTGATTTCTTACCACTTAATTTAGCACTCTTGACAATGCACTTAGCTTTGAAAAATTAGGTGCTGTAGTCTCATCTGCTTATATATGCTTTTTTTCTGATTTGAAGTCAGTTTAATCCTTCTGGGCTTGAGCTCTTATACCAAAATCTTTGAAATAGGAGCTCATATCAAAACAATGAGGAATATTTAATTGGGTCTATTCCAGAAATAAAAATGACAAAAAGGAGTCTATGATCAAGTAAACTGAGTAACAGGCCAAGAAGTAAGCCTTGGCTGGGGGAGGGGGGGAGGCTTGGGCCATGTGATTGTTTAGATAAGGGATCTATGGTCTACAGACTGAAATATCTTTATCCTTACTAAATAGGGCCTTGAAGCTACTAATTCATTGCACTCTCATGGCAATCCTGTATGAAATAAACAATGTAAGACGGTATTTTTGTCCAGTTTGCAGTTGAAGAAATCAAGGCAAATCCCATAACTAGTAAATAGCCAAGCCAGCATTTGAACACAGGTCCTCTGACTGAAAATACTATTATTTCCCCCCTATTATCATACTATTTTCCTTGAAGGTAATAGTGCAAATAGCACAATACATGTGGTACTTTGAGGTTTTCAAAATCCTTTACATGCATTAATTCAACTAATCCTCATAACCTTGAAAGGTTGATGTTATTAATAACTCCATTTTTCAGATGAGGAAATTGAGGCTGAAAAAAAAATTAAATTACTTGTTCACAATAGAATTCTGAGGCAGGATATGAATCCACATCTTACCTGACTCTAGTTTAATGCTTTCGCCCATAGCTTATACTAGTTCTTTATTAATTTATCTATTCATTCATTCATTCATTCATTTATCTCTCTATGCAACTTTTTGCTCATTTACTTATTTATCCATTCATATCTGTTTATTTAATTATCATGGGTTCAGCTTGAACTGAAGTTCTACCATGTGGTATTTATATTTTTGTTTTTATTGCTATGAGGACCAGATTTGCCATATATAATGCTTTATGGGTCTGTGTTACAGGAAGGAACCTCATAGGTCATATAATTCCATCTCATCATTTTATAGATGCAGAAAAAAAAGCCCAGAAAGGTGTAGTGACTTCCTGAATCATATAATTAGTGGTAGCAAAGCCACAATTTCTTATTTCAAGCACAATCAACTATCCAGGGTAGTACATATGTTTACTAATTATGAGTAATTATACTAACAGAGTCACTAACAATTGTTCAAGAATATTCATTGGCCATTCACTGGCTACTGGTCACTGTGAGTAGAAGTCTGGTGTAGTAGATAGAGTGCTGAAGACTTGATTACAAATCCAACTTTTGACACATGCTGACTGTGTGGGTATCACCAAATCATTTAACTGCTCCAATCCTGTTGTTGTTTCTTTTATCTGCACAATGGGAATAATATTATCTCTTGTTTCTACATTCCAGGGTTGTTGTGAGGCTTACATGCAATAATGTCTGGGAGGTGCTTTGTAAACATTAAAGTGGCAGTTCCTAGTTCTGTGGGGATGGCCATAGTTACCACTGTGCCTATTTTCACAGGAAATTCCATCTCAATGACAGAGCTTTTTTTTTTTTTTTAATTGTTGTGTCTCTAAGACAATAGTAATGAGTTACTTCTTGTTTCAGAACAAATCTTTCAGAAGGGACTTTAGTGAAAAGTGTATGGTAGAAATAAGAGAACATTGTGCCCTGTAACAGCAATATTGTTTGAAGAACAACTCAGTTATTATGAGTACTACAAATACTCAGATCAACTACAAGGGGCCTATCCACCTTCAGGAAAAGAACTGATAAGTAGTAGTATGAATTGTATGGTTTTACAGATGTGTGTGTGTGTATGTGTGTGAAATAGTGTCCTTCTTTAGTGTGTGTTGGGGAGGGAGGGAAACAGTTCAGCATTTAAAAAGTAAAAAAAAATTCATTAAACTAAAAAAAAGTGTATGGCAGCCAAAGGTCGTATGGCTTCTAAGACTCTCCAGCTCTAACAATCTAACAAGACTTGTCTATCTACTCCATTATGCACAGATAGGATTGACTGAAGGAATGCTTCCTATACACTTGAAGCTATAAATAAGACAATGACTTCTGGGAAATACTGGTGTCCAGGGAAATGCAGTGTAGTGTACAACAGTCAAGAAAAGGCTGCTTATTCTTGAGCAAAGATCTGTGCTTACTGTGAATATGAAAGGGAGGGATTGTCAGTGGGAGCATACCATGAGATTTTTATAACTAGAGGCTGAAAAAGCTCAAAGAGAATTTGAATGTGCTGAGGATAGAAGTGATAGTTCACCTTCCCATTGGTCTTTTTAGACACATTATCACACATAGCAGCATTCCCCATTAGTGGTATCATCTTCAAACATGAAAGCCAGGAATATGTGGGTGCCGGGTGTGGGTATGTATATGCATACCTCTTTGACTTTTATGTTTGAAGATATATAAATACATACATATATATATGCATATATATATGTATGTAAATACATACATAAACAAGACAGAGACAGAAAGAGACAGAGAAAAGAGGAAAAGAGATTTGGGTATTTGTTAAATGTTTATATGATAAATATATACAAAATGTATAGCTAATGCTAATCACTAACATTTGTATAGCTGCATAAGATTTGTGAAGCACCTTACAAACATTAAGGGATTTGATCCTTACAACTATCCTGTGAAATAGGTACTATTATTATCCCCATTTTATAGATGAGGAAACTGAAGCTGAGAGTAGTATGGGTCTGAGACAAGATTTGAACCTAGGCCTTCCTGACTCCAAGTACAAATTTTTATCTATTGCACCACCTAAATGCCATGTATGTAGTTGGTAGATTATTATGAAAAGACTGTTCATTCTCAACTCAAGTGAAGAGATAGTTAGTTAGAAGTGACATTCAGCATTGGGTTTGCTAGCTAATACCTAGCTGGTTTAGGGTTGGGGATTTGTTTTTACAGTTATGAGTATTCCTTTCTTTTCCAAATATCAGCTTAGGGTTAGTCCTTCTACTATTCCCAAAGCTGGAGAAACATTGAGAAAACCAGGAAAGGTACCTAATGTCAGCAGAGGGACCTTGACATTTAACTTGGTATTATGTGTTATAAGCACTCATGGCTATTATAGACACATATGCATATACACAATTTGCATATAGTTCAGATATGTTCATACACATATGGATTGAGTAAGTCATATGTATTTGTGTGTGTGTCATACACATGTTAAACTCAGATGGAATAATAATAATAAAGCTGAATTTATATAATGTTATACAGTTGGCAAACACACCCATTTCATCCTTAAAACACTGTAAGGTACAATAAGGTACATTCCCATTTTACAGATGAGCCAACTAAGGCTGAGAGAGGTTATGTGACTTGCCCGGAGCCACACAGCTAGAAAGTATCAGATTTGGTATTTGAGCCAGATCTTCCTGATTCCAAGTCTAGAGTTCTTTCTCTATCCCACAATACCTTAGGAATAGGAGAAAATATAGTTACTAAATGTGCTATGTAGATTGCATATTTCAAGTGCCTGAAACAGTGATTGTTTCCTTCCAATTATCACTGAATGGATATTAATGTGTCTATGGTACCTCATGGAAAAATTAAATAACTAATCTCTTTGCAGTCTCATGTCCACTTTTGGATTTCTCAGGTGTCCTAGCTTACTTGCAGATAAAAGTGCTGCTCTTGCATCTTAAGAGATAGTTTATCATTGTAGAGTCTATTGCATATCTGCATCATTGACTTAGGCAATAAGAATTGAACAACTCATTTAAAATTTTAGTTGATGTATTTTATTTTCATAACTTCATTTCTAAATATATTCTTTCATCCAATCCTGCTCAGAGATCCATTCCTTGTAATAAAGGTGTTTTTCTTTAAAACAATTCATCACAACTAATCAAGAGATCAAATGAGTTTGATAATATAAGTAATGTTCCATGCCTTAGTCTTCCATCTCTGTAGAGGAGTGGGGGGGGGAAGGGCAGTAGGCATATCCTCACCATCATCTTTTCTCCAGTGCCAAACTTTCTCCTTATAATTACACAATAGAACAACTCATTTTAAAATGTCAAAGACTAAACATGATTCACATCAGAATGAATGATTTTGTCATACTCCTATGACTAAGCTATTAGGTGGTATCACAAACAATGTCACTGAATCTCAGAAAAACAACAACAAAATGCTGGAAAGGTTTTTGAAAGGAGATGAAATTCATTTTTGTGAGGATTTCTATCAAATATTAATTATCTCCTCCTTCCTGTTATTATGCCCAACATTTTTCACAGGCTAGGAAGTTTCTCTAATTCTCTCTGATGTTCTTCATGTAGCAGCAGATCATTATGTGGCATCAATTTCCATCTCATTAATCCATGAACATTGTTGGAGTGAGCTGGGGTACCAGCCTGAGGAAAGAACCTAGTGACGAGGGTTGGCTAACTGACAAGAGAGCTTCAGAATGTGTGGGTGGGAAGCATCAGGACCTCCACAGAGTAATGTTGAGTGGGAAACCAGATGCTGATGTCATTCTGACCCATTTGGAAAGGAGACGTTTCAGTGAGACACAAGCAGAGTGCAAAAAATATCAGAATCCTTTTTAAAAATGATACTAATCTAAGCATTTCCTATCTGATTAAAATGCTGTTAGCATTTGGAAGCCAATAAGATCCTATGTGAATTCTTTGACTTTTTTAGGGCATGCTTCCCTTTAGGCTCACTCCAACTCTTCAGGAGATGATGAAGAATGGGTCAAGAGTGAAATTTTGTAGTAGAAGTATATACCTCAATTGAAAAGTAATTAGATATAAAAATAGAACTACTTACATGTCATGTATCACAGGGGATGCTTATGCTTCTTACACAGCCACCTGAAGCTTAAAAGGATCAAGCAACTTGTCTGTAGTAAAACAGCTGATAAGTGTCAGAGGAGGAATTTGAACTCAGGTCTTCTTGTCTTTTGAATAGGAGCTATGTTCCTGTCTCTGGTTCTGGCCCTTTCTATGTCTTTCTATTTCTAGTCTGCCCAACTCTCTTGTACTAGTCAGGCTTCCTTTTCTTTCTTTTTTCAACAGCTCTCCATTTCATTATTTTATGCTATTTTACCAGGCTTGTGCTATTAAGGATATGGATTTAATACATTCACTTCATACTCTGTATGTCTATGGTCATTGTAAGCAATGGTCCCTGCTAAGAGGACAGGGTGGGCAAAATGAAAACATAGAAGGATTTAAGCAGAATTCAGGAGAGAGCTGATGGTGTGAGTTAGGCTTAGAAAGGCAGACATTGTTGTGTAATCAGAAAGGAAACCAGAAAATTGTACAAATTAGGAGATAGATGGCTAAGAAGAACTGTATTTAAGAGGAAAAGAGGTAAGGAATCCTGTCTGAATCAGGATGACTGATTTCTGGGGAGTGGTAGCATGTTACCATTATGGGTTAAAGAACATCTTTTGTAAGTGAGTCAAGTCAACAAGCATTTATTACCCACCTATCGTTTGCTAGATGCTATGTTAAACACTGGGGCAGCTAGTTGGTACAGTGGATAGAGTTCCAGGCTTGAACTCAGGAAGACTCATCTTCTTCCTGAGCTCAGATTTGGGCTCAGACACTTACTTAGTTGTGTGACCCTCGGCAAGTCACTTAATCCTGTTTGCCTCAGTTTTCTTCATGTGTATGAGAAAATAATTGTTAATAATGCATTTCTTGGGGGATCCAGACATCAGTTTCTCAGTCCTTTCTCTCTCCTCCCCCCATCCCCACTCCAGAAAGTCCAGTTCTCCTTGATCTGAGACAAACTCAAAGGAACAAAAAGAATGGAGATCAATTCTTTTGTCTAGATCAGTGAAGGACTGTGATGGGATTAAACCACACCTGGATAATGAACTTTGCCTTGAACAACTTCAGAGAAGGTCTTTTGCATTCTTTTCCCAGATGTTATCTGTAGAGTTCATTCTAATGTAGACCACGTTCAAGTCATGTCAACCAATGGAATTGAATGGTGATAGTCAATTAGCTTCAATCAATGTACAATGGACCACCTCTATCAAAAGAAAATAAAAACCTTTGGAAGGCACCATTAGAGCTTCTTTGGGGTTTTAGAGTTTGTCTGGGTCTTATAGATCTTCTGAGCTCTCTCTGATCTCCTTGACACCACATGCTGTTTCTCTGGGGGACAGCATGGGTATTTAGGGGCTTTTCTCCTGCTTCGGCTAACTGGCATGTTGAGTCTCTCTCCCTGCATTCTCTACCACATGGCCTGAGATCATGAGAAGTTAGGGAGACACATGGTCAATCCTTTACTGGTATAATATTGAATAAATTAATTATATACTTGCCCCATAGTAATAACTATAGCAAATTAATTTCAAAAAGCACATGTAAAATGAACTGGAGAAGGAAATGGCAAACCAGGAAACCCCAAATGTAGTCATGAAGAATGATACATGACTACAACTGAATAATAACACATGCCAAGCACTGAGTTACAAAGAAAGGGAAAAAAATAGTGGGAACTCTCAAAGATATCACAGAGTAATTGGGGAGATAATGTGCAAACAACTATGTACAAACAAAATATATGCAGGATAAAATGAAAATAATCAAGGGAAGGAGGACTGGGAAATACTTTTTGAAAATGGTGGGACTTCAGCTGAGACTTAAAGGAGGCTAGAGAAAATAGGAGACAGAGGTGGTGACATGCCAGTGGAAAATTCCCAAGAGCATGGAGGAAGTATCATGTTCAAGGAAGAGAGAGGAGGCCACTATCTCTGTTTAACAGAGTATATGGAAAGAACTAGAAGTTTTGTGTAGAGAATGAGGGAGGGCTGACTTGGAGAAAATACTGTATTTCTATTACAGGCCATGTGGCATAGCAGTCTAAAGGTTGAACTTGGAGTCAGTCTAGAACCTTGGTTTAAATCCTGCTTTGAATCCTGATACTTGCTAGCTATGTTACTCAGAACAACTCATTTAACTTCTTAGTCTCAGTTTCCTTAGCTAAGAATGAGAGTAATAATGCCTAAAGTGACTGCCTCCCTGCATTGTTGTGAGGACCAAATGAAAATAACTTTGCAAACTTGAAAATATTCAAATATCAGTTGTATTGTTTTAGACTCCATTTTTTGCTTAGTCATTTCATTTGTTTGTGACTCTTTATGGCCCCATTTCAGTTTTCTTGGAAAAGATGCTGGAGTGGTTTGCCATTGTCTTTTCCAGTTCATTTTTTACAAATGAAGAAACTGAAGCAAAAAGGTTAAGTGAATTGTCCAGGGTCACACAGATAGTAAGTATGAGGCCAGATTTGAACTCAGGAAATTGAGTCTTCCTGACTTCAGACTCAACACTCTTTCCACTGTACCACCCAGTACTCTATTCACCACCGAATCTCCTGCAGCCATAACCAATACTTATATAGTGCTTTGTAGGTGGTAAACACTTTATATACATCATGTCCCTTGAGCTAAACAACATTAAGTAGGAATTATTCCCATCTTAGAGATGGGGAAACTGAAACTCTGAAACATTAAATAATTTGACCATGGTTATACTGCTAGTAAGTGAAAAAGGTGGATAGGAAAGGAGGCTTTACTGTCCTCAAGTCAAGCTATTCACTAAACAGTGCCACCTCTTTAGCCCAGCATCCCATCTTCAATAGCCTTTACCTAGCTCATATAATAAAGGTGAGTAGAGTGGATGCACCTAACTGACTACAATACTGACCTGGTAAACTTAAGAGTTCATGGTTCTGTCATTTTATGTATGTATGTATATATATATATATACATATATATATATATATATATGTGTGTGTGTGTGTGTGTGTGTGTGTGTGTGTGTGTGTGTGTATATGCATGTATATATAGGTCCCAAAGGTTTGTCATGCCAGGGTGGGAGTGGGGATAAGCTCCCACTCTCTATAAAATGCTCCAATGGCATGCGTTTCAAATAGCCTCTGACAACCAAAGCCCAACTCCTGGTCTTCTCTTGGTGAAACTGTTTCCACTAACAGGAGAAGGGGCGAAGGGGAGTCACCGGCGCCTTAAAACCAGTTGCTTCAGCAGGTGAGGCTCGTGAGCCTTGGCAGGCAACCCACCTAGGGGAAGGAAACCCTGATTTTAAACCTCCTGCCTTGTGGCTATACCTGTATATAGGAAAGGCTTTGGGAGTTAACCCCAAGGAAAAATCAGGAGTCGGAGTCCCTTAGGCAGTTGGATATTGGACATCACATTGTTCTGGCAACTCCTGCGGTGGCACTGGTGCCAAACTGTATTGGCTCTGCCAACCACTGAACCCCCTCACCAGTCCTCAAGCCGAGCCTCGGGAGAAGATGCTGGCGCCAAAGACTCTGAGGTGCTGGAGGCATGATCTGTTCCTGGCTGGGTCTGGAACACAGGCTGAGCTCCTTTCTCAGCCTGATCAGCAGGTGATCCCAGTTGCCATCTTTGGCTGGAAAATAGTCTCACTTTTTTTGTATGTGAGTTAGGCTGCTCTGGAATTTTTATGACATTATTTGGGAGTGAATGAACTGGTTTATTAGGAATTTGTGGTAGTCACAGCCTCTCCTCCACCGTCTTCTCTGTCATAATTCATTCATTCATTCATTCATTTACTTACTTACATGTTTGTTTCTTTATTTTGCAGGGCAATGAGGGTTAAGTGACTTGCCCAGGGTCACACATTTAGTAAGTGTCAAGTGTCTGAGGTCAGATTTGAACTCACATCCTCCTGAATCCAGGGCTGGTGCCTTATGCACTGTGCCACATACCTGCCCCCTATCATAATATATTGATTGTGTAACATGGGAGATGCTGGCAAAAGACTATCCAGACTGGTGTTGCCTGTATCAAAGAAGGTGCTGTGCTCCATAAGCAAAGCAGAATTACTGTAGCTCAAAAGAAATTTGAGACATGCAAATTTAGAGACATCTCCACTCCAAATGTCCATGAGGGCTATTTGTGTCTGAACTGTCATAGCGCCTTATGAACTTGTATTGGTCTGATCAGCCACAGTCACACATACTGTAACTTGTGATGTCATTTTGGTCCTCTTTGGTAACCAAAGACAACAACCAACCAACAACCAAGGGTTGTGCTTGAGATAAGACATCTCCAAACCACCCAATCTCACATTCCCACACTTACAGTAGATAATAGCCTTTTGCTATACAGGAATTATATAATAAACTATATAATTATATCTAACAATTATATATATATGCATATAATTATATAACATTATATAAGGCCAGTGGATATGAATTCCTTCATCTCCTCTTCTCCATTACTCTAAAGTTTTTAGCAGCAGCATCTGCTCTTTTCACTTTCTCTCTAGTTAAAAAAGAAGAGGGTACCTTATTTCTCTCTAGGTAAATTCATGCTCTACTGTCCTGGATCACATTCTTCCTCACCTTCTACATGACCTTGTTGCAGCAGTCCCTCCCTTTATCATGATTTGAATCTCTCCTGGAATACCTTAGAGCCCAGGATTCCAAGCCAGATGATATTGCCATCCTACCTGGGAAGCCCTAGGAAGTCAGAGTTCTGGGATTGAGGGCCAGCAGTTCTTTTGCCTTGCAACTTGGTAGGGCTAGTGTTATATTGGAACCGAGTTTACCTGTGAAATGAAGCCCTCTCCTTGCCTCTCCATAGATCAAAAGTGGAAATTATGCCCCTAGCTATTACAGGGAATGTTAGTATGTTCTTATTATGCATTTTAAGCAAATATTCTCTAATAAAAGTTCATCTGACTTAAGTGGTTAAGTGAAACTGGATTGTTAGGGACCCCCTAAAATTGAGGGAACATACCAGATGTCAGCTTGAGTAAATGGAAAAGACTAGACACCTCATATTCCCCTACCAAAGAGCCCTGGGGAAAGGTGAAATGCAGCACACCTGGTCCTCAGGCAGTGGGAGGCCAGAGTAGATACTGTTACACAAGAAATCTTGAGTTGACAACCAGATTAACTGAAGAAAAATAATCACAGATCAGAAACAGACTATTGTAAGGAGGAACTTGTGAGTCAAAATTGACATTAATTTTATCCAATATGAGGTTGCAGTAGAGTTGGAATTTAACCAAATAACTGAAGAGGACTCTGATGCACAGAGGTGTGATCCAGAATGATAATGACTGTGAATGAAAAGCAGGAGGAAATTGTGGTGTTTCACATGTCAATGATTTTAATGCTGCCTTGACCATATTTAGGAATATCAACCCTCTGCTGCCTTAGTGTTTTGGAAAACAAACCTTTAAATGATGCCTATTGTCATAGCTACTTTAAAGTCTCTCTTTGGAGTGTCTCTCCTTTCCATTTATTTCTTTAGATTCTCATTGCTATACTATCCTAGTTCAGGTTCATCACTTCATTCCTGGATTATTGTTATAACCTTTTAACTTGTTTCCCTAGTTCCAATTTCTTAACCCTCTGATTTATTCTGTAAATGACAACCAGGCATAGATTAGGTACCACCTCCCACAAAAAAATCTTTCTTAATCACTGAATGAATGTTGCCTCAGAGAAACTAAGACTTGGGAAAGGCCTTAGCTTAAAAAAGCCAAGGTCTCCCATTGCATGGGGGCCACCTCTAGTCTTCCTGATCTGTATCTTGCCACTGGACTCAGATGAGTCTGGAGAAGAGAATCAGACTGGTGACTTTGCACAGCCCTGCCTCACTTAAATACAATTCACTTGCAAGTCAAGACATTGCCTTCCTGGGGGCAGCTAGGTGGCACAGCGGATAAAGCACTGGACCTGGATTTAGGAGGACTTGAGTTCAAATCCGGCCTCAGACAATTGACACTTACTAGCTGAGTGACCCTGGGCAAGTCACTTAACCCTCATTGCCCTACCAAAAAGAAAATGAAGACATCACCCTCCTGATATCATTGGTCCTCTTTGAGAACAAAGGACAAAGAAAACTTGAATCTTCCTGTCTCTCTCTCTATCCAGCTCTTTCTCTCCTCCCCTTCAATTTTTCTCATAGCATTTTCTGTGGGTCTCTCCTTTGTCTTTGTTACATTCTAACTTAGAGCATATACTTTGTCTTTTAAAGGAATAGCCTCTCTATTAGATTATATGCTTCTTCAGGGCATCTTTCATCTTACTATCTCAAACACCTAGCAAATTCTTTGTTCATAGTAGAGACTTTGCAAATGTACTAAATTCCAAGAATACCACTCTTAGCACAAAGTGCCTGGCTCAAAGATCTTCAATGACTTCCCACTTTCTAGAGCAAAGGTCTCCAAATCTTTTTGATCATGTACTTTTATCAGTTAAAAAATCTGCATTTCCTAACATATGTATATGCATTTTAATTAATATCCTTGGATGATTATACTAATATATTGTGTAACTATAAGACACATAAAACAGATGCTAAAAACTATGAGTTACATACAAAAGAGACAATACTTAGAGTATTTTATTAAAGCATCAAAATCCCTTTTGCTCTCACCAAAAATATTTTGTTGGTTTTTTAAAAATTAGAATAATGCAATTAATTTGATTTCTTAATTTAAAAAATACTGGTTTCACAATTCGTGATAAAGAGATTAAAAGGTCTGGTTCTAAGGTCATTGCTGAGAAAAAGCTGGTTTCACTAGGAAGGACCACTGGATAGGCTCCATGGTATCCACAAAGGGATGGGTTCTTTTCTTCAGCATTTCTGTGCCACTTGCTTCCTCCAAAATTCAACTGTACTTGCTGTCACTTGTTTTAAAATTAATAGACATCTCACTAATGAAATGAATACATAGACAAATGCCTTGTGAACCTTTTTCTTTATTAAAAAAGTTGGTGAGTGAGGGAGATATATAAATGAATTCCCTCATTGCTGAAAAGTCTGAGCTGGAGAAGAAGCACCAGCCTTGTGGTCAGTTAAACATGGCCCAAGAGAGGGATATGTCTCCTTCAGGGCATCAGTCACCTTTCCATCTCACTGACACTCACCTGTTTCTGAGTTTGTCTCTGACTTGTATTCGCTTATAAAAATAGCAACATAGACATGCATTATCATTTATTTATCATTATTATTACTAATCCCTCAAATTGATTTATGACTGAGACATTTGTCAATGAGAATCATTCTTTCTCAGCCTTCTTTTCTGAATTGCCCTGTCACTGGGGGAGGTAGGATATTGACCAATTTGGTGAACAGGTATTTGCATTGATTTGAATAGATCATCCCTTTCCTCCTCGTCTCTAGGACCCAGCCATTGGGATAGGTTTCCCAGCCTTCTTCTGGACCCTCCTCCCCATACCTCCAAGTAGCATTCATTGCTATGATGGGATGCATACATGTTCGAAGTGATTGGATAGGAGGAGGAGGTGGCAGTGAGGAGAATGATACGGAGTACTAGAACTCTGTCAGAAAATAGTGGGTGCAGCAATGGAGGAACAAGCCTTCACACTGCAGCAGACTGACTCACTACTGCTTCCTTTGGGGCCTCAATCTTCCCTTAGCAGAAAGACTGGGAGAATATCTTTCCAAATTTGAACTGTGACCAGATATGAGGTGCTAGGTGGCTTTCTGTGCAAAGGGAATATGTCTTAATATAATCACTTAGAAAAGTTATAACTACTGCAACCAAGGTAGCTATACAGACACACTTGGGAAAACCTTGATTGTACACACATTTTGTCCCCCAAATCATCTTGTAGCAGCATCAGATGCTCCTGATAAAATGCTAGTGGGATTATGTTCATATATAAAGGGCAAGGGACAGCTAGGTGGTGCAGTGGATAAAGCACTGGCCCTGGATTCAGGAGGACCTGAGTTCAAATCCGGCCTTAGACACTTGACACTTACTAGATGTGTGACCTTGGGCAAGTCACTTAATCCTCATTGCCTCTCAAAAAAAAAAAAAAAAGAAAGGGCAAGATACAATCCATACACCAAATATTTTATCCCATAAAATGCATCTTCACAGATCATTTCATACAACTACATGAGTATGCATAGTGCCTGACACATAGAAGACACTTAATAAATGCTAGTTTACCGACCAATTGACTGATAAAACTCTTTGGAGATTACTAATCTAGACTATGAAGTATAAATGTCTTAATATAACATTCAAGGCCTTGTACAATCTGACCACAACTTTTTTCTAATTTTATTTCCCATTATTTTCCACCTCGGAAGAACCTAGGCCATTACATCCGCATTATTTCATTGTAAAGAGTGTCCTACATTCCCCACACCCCCAACAATGAACTCTATGTAATAAGAATTATAAGAGGCAACTATCACACATATCAGCAATGAAATAAGTCTACTTAAATGGACTGACTAAATTCATCTTCAATGTGAGGAGAAATGCCACTATCTTCTGCTGGCGTGATGTTCATATCTCCTACCTTTTTGCTTTCAGGGCTAAGCTGCATTACCTTTCCTGATACTGAGTAAAATTAGTCAAGATAAAGAAAATCTGAAGGAAAAAACTGTTTTCTATGGAGGAATTAATATAGATGAATTCCAATGCAGATAAAGCCTTCATTACATTTCAATATAGCAATAAATGTGTTGGGCTCCTATTTAAAACGTACTAATTTGATATTATAAAATGGATCAATAGAAGCTAAGGTAATATTAGAGCATTATTGACCAAACATGATGCATATCACATAAAAGCTGCAATTGAAAGGATCATTGTACCTTAGGGAGAAGGGAGAAGGGGTATAATTAGCATCAGCAATTTATGTTGTTCCTAGATCATAAAACTGAGGGATTGCTTCTGTAGGAAGGCTGATTGTAATGTATATAAAATGATCAGTAAAAATTAAACTTCTGAGAATAGTTTGGAGAAAAGTGAAATCAACATGAGCTAGAGTAGTCAGAGAATAGAAGAAAATAGGACTGGAGCTAGGCCTTGAACAATAAAGATTGGCATAGGTAGGAAGAAAGGAGGGGTTGGTATTTTAGGTAATGTAACCAAATTAATAGAGGTATGAATGAATAGTATGTATGGAGGAGAACAAAAGAGCTGATCTGAGGAAAGTAGAAGGTTCATCTTGGATAATAGTGGGAAGCAAGATTGAATATGTATGGTATGACTAGATAAAGGGGAACAATTGGAAGGTCAGGGAAAGGAGTTTAGTTTTAATGAAATGGAAATGGAGTGATTGTTAATTTGTGGGCAGATTTGTGGTCTGTAGTCTTAAAACACACTCAGAGTTATGGAATATGACCTTGTAATCAGAACAACAATAACAACAACAGCAGCATTTATAAAGTGTACCAGAATTTGTAAAGCACTTTACAAATATTATCTCATTTCATCCTCACAGTAATCCTGGGAGCTAGGTACTAAATGGATGCCTCCATTTTATAGATAGGGACATGAGTGCAAAGTCACACAGTCTCTAAAACTAAGGTTATCCTGATTCCAGGTGAAGTGATTTATCCATTGCACAAATTAGCTGCCTACAATACAGGAATGTCACGAAGGCTGGATTTCTAAGACATTTCATTATAGACAGTCTTTATCACAATACCAATGACACCTTGATGCATATAAATGGTGCCAAATAATGTTATAAAACAGCCAATGCCTGGGGTAAGGCTATGTAGACATAGAGTCTACCTCCTATCTACTTCCTTACCAGTTAGAATACTGGAGTATCATATGTAAATATAGATATGTTAGGCAAATCTTGCCTAGGGAAACCAAGACAATTCAATGGTGTACTTCCCATGACAGTAGGCTCATCTGGGAATCATTATCACTCTTTGGACAATCCAAACCTCTTAAGGGCACAAAAGTCATTCAAACTAGTTTAATTTACTCATGCTGTTAATACTTATTCCTCCTCCTTAAATATCTCCATTAATAGTGTCCCTACATAGAGCAGTAAAAACAATTTAATGCAGCCGAATCTCCATTTCTCTGCTTCTGGGGGGTTGGCCTTAATAACATTTAATATCCTTCTCAGCTCTAAATCTATTACTCTGTGGTGATCCTATGATCTACAACCTCTGTGCCCAACCACTTTCTGATAGCAAGGTTTAGATTGTCTGCCCTTCTAGGATACCTTTTCCTCTTTTCCTTTTCATTGGAGAATAGCCTCCTTATATGTACCTGGGGGAATTCCTTCAGGTAGACACTGGCATGGTTATTCTTCCATTTGTAGTCATGTGGCATGGTTGCCAAAACTTCTTGATGTGCCATATATTGATTAGCTACCTTCTTTGGGGTTGGCTTTTCTGCCTAACTAAGAGACAGCAGCACATATCTCAATATTCCCTTGGAAAGCACACTCATTCTATTACTCTTTTATTCTTGCTCTTTTCTTATGGGCCTGATTAGCACAAAACATTACTCCAATTTTACCCTTTGTGCTATTTGTACTTTCAGAATGAATCTAGTAAATGTTGATTTATCAACTTCTATACCTTCCCATTTTGAGCTTCCCTACTGATAACAAGGCTTTTAATTAAAATCTTTTTTTATTGAGTTTCTCCTCACTATTGCAAACAAAGTACCATAGGCTACCCACATCATAACACCAAGGCTTTGGGTTGACAATTTCCCCCATAATATCTTGATTCAAAGTTTCAACTCTTACAGTGAAGTCTTGGCAAGCGTGGCAGCCTTCTGCCTATGGGTGAAGTTTAGGAAAGATGCAATGATCTGAGATCTAACCAAATCAGGGATTTTTCTCCTTCAGCTGCTACTACACAAACATTATTCCTGTGAGAGCCATGTTTGCTACCTTTAGAATTACTTGGTCTGAATCTCTTCCTACCTACCAAATAAGTGGAATGATTTTCTGAGAGATAAACCCTTGCTAAAGAGAGGTACACCTCATGTCACTGTTAATTTGTAGGTGATATAGTTTCTTGAGAAGATTTATACCTGGTTTTTGGCAAGTCATTTAGCATTTGTGGACATCAGTTTCCCCTTCTGATAAATGAAGATATAGTAATGAGCAACCTTAAGGTCCCTCATAGTTCTAAAATTATGATCATGTAATTTCATGAACCACTTCATCTTCCGTGGTCCATGCCTCTGTTGAACACTCATAAGAATAATCATGGAGTAAACCTTTGACAGATATCTGAAGCTTCTTTCTCTGCCACTGATTAGCTTTCTTCCCTGTGAACTGATTACAAATTGCTCCAGGCGAGTTGACCCTGAACACTGATATCACTGGCCATGGAAAGCCTTGTTTGGGTGTAGCATGGAAGTCTAAAGTCATTGGATAGTTTCTTCTTGATAAGTTTTAGGGCTTCTCTGATTTCCTAATGGTCTCTTTCTAATAACACCTAGCTTGGGAGTCCTTAAATTACCAGGACATGTGAACAATGGCATCATATTGTTGAAAAGTACAATGGAAAGTCCTGTGTTGCCACTTCTTGTGAAAGCATAATCTTTGGTTGACTCTCTGTTGTATGGGTTCGGTACTCTCCTGATACCCCAATAGGCTCAACACCATCTTCCTGGCTACAAAGTTATCCCCTCTTTCTGTCCTTAAAATAGCCATTTAGTCTCATGTTCATATAAGCAAAGAATCTCCAGAAAGGATACCACTCTAAATCAATCTACATCCTCAATGATGATTTTTTGAAAGAGCTGCATTGTTCTTACCTTCCTTTTTGCTTATTGTGAGTCTCAGATAATGGAAACACGTAATATAAGGTTACTATTTACATTCCACCATTCATCTCAGAATGGCAATTCCTGCATTCAGACTGTCTCTTGGATACCTTCAAATGTCCAGAAACTCTATCCTACTTTAAACTACTAAGATCCCTCTGAACAAAGACACTGCCCATTTCAGGTTTGGCCCTCCTAAGTTCCCTATCATAAAATATGCCCATGTCTGATCAAACTATATTGTTAAAAAATTTCAAGACTTGGGGGCAGCTAGGTGGCTCAGTGGATAGAGAACCGGCCCTGGATTCAGGAGGACCTGAGTTCAAATCCGGCCTCAGGCACTTGACACTTACTAGCTGCGTGACCCTGGGCAAGTCACTTAACCCCAATTGCCTCACCAAAAAAAAATTCAAGACTTGTGAAGAAAAATCAATAATCAAAGGGAGAGAGACAGTAAACATTCCTATACTGGACTCAAATACGGGTGGGGCTATTATAGTTTGTAGAACTGAATGACTATTAATTGATATCAGTAGACTGAGACATTATTTTGGGAGTCACAACTTGTATTTCCTGAATAGTACCATGAGTCATTGAACCATCACAACTTGTCCCTCTGGAGGGATGGGGGGAAAAGTCATTGTTATGTTTGGCTCCTCTAATCATGGTCTTGGGGTCATCTAGTAAAGTTTCAAAAAGAACACCATACCAGAAATGCTGCCAAATATATCTCTGAGTTTTCCATCCCAGAATATTTTGACTATGATTCTTTGCTTTGTGGGGAAAGTACCAAACATTGACACAGGTTACCTGACATATTTTCTCCTGGCCTTTCCATTGCTTGGTGACATAGTAACTAGAATATTGCACTTGGAGTCAGGAATACCTGACTTCAAATCCTTTTTCATACACAGTATGACCCTGGAAAATGTACTTAATCTTTCTCTGCCTCAGTTTCCTATTCTGTAAAATAAGGATAATAATCATACCTATTTCCTCAGGTTGTTATGAGGTTCAAATATGATATATGTATAGTGTTTCATAAATATTAAAGTGTTATATGAATGCTATTATTATGGTAAGGAAAATATATAGGGACACATTCATTTCATGGATGCCAAGACAATGCAGCAGAGGCTTTCTCATACCCTAGGCTTTTAATTTGGTATTTACATGAATGATCTAAACTACCTACCAAAGGGCTCAAAATTTGGATAGCCTAATAAAATCATCTAGCACTGATTAAAGCTCCTTTTTCTTTGTTATCCTCAGTAATGTGATCTCCATATATTGCCAAAAGGGTAGCACAAT
This sequence comes from Dromiciops gliroides, assembly GCF_019393635.1. NCBI lineage: Eukaryota > Metazoa > Chordata > Mammalia > Microbiotheria > Microbiotheriidae > Dromiciops > Dromiciops gliroides. Next base: position 204,326,997 of record NC_057862.1, read on the forward strand.
GAAGTCAAAACTACTAGCTATTCTCTACATAGAGTATCTCTGGCCATGGTGCTGACATCTTTTTCTGGAAACAATGTAATCCCACCATCAGAATAATGAAAGTGGTGTTTAGGAACAATTAATCTGTCAGTTATATATAGAATAGAATATGTGATACTAGATAAGGGCCTGTTGTGCATAATGTTGTAATGATTGGAGTGACGCCATCTGCTGGGGAGTTCCTATAGGAAAGCTCCGCCATGAGGAGAAGGCATCTGAGGGCAAGCCATTCTGTCAGGTCCTTGGTGTCAGGAAGTGAGGCGTCAGGAAGTGACATTTGCTTGTGGGTACTGTCTATCAAACCTACCAGCCAATCAACTTGAGTAGCCTCCCATTTCTGGAGGAGGATGCAAAGTAGGAAGCCGATGCTAGTGAAGGCCTTCTTCCTCTTTTGGTGTAAGACATTGGCTTGGTGGCACAGGACTTCAGGTGGGAGTTTAGGAAAGCTAGGATTTTCATGCTATAAGAAATCTATCCTCAATCTTTCTCTTTCTTTTACTATCTTTTAATAAACCCTTAAAAACCTAAATTTGTTTATTAGTGATTTTAGCCAGTTTCCCCCCAAAAACTGGGGGGACTGATTAGAACCCACATTTACAATTTTAAAATACAAAATGTGATGATTAGAATTATGTCTAACCTTAAAAGTCCAAGCCAAGTCCAACTTTTTCTATAAGGTCTTCCTTGACCATTCTACCTCAGAGTGAATTCTCCTATGTAATGAATTTGTAGTTTCTACTGTGAATGTAATTTTAAGTTACACTGTATGAAACAGGAGTGGAACTCAGGTCTTTCTGACTTCAAGTCCAATATTCTCACTACTTTGTCACCAAGCAATGGAGAGGCCAGGAGACAGTATGTCAGGTAACCTATGCCAATGTCAGGTACTTTCTCCACATAGCACATAGTTGTATTTATTGATTAATTAGATTTTGGAGAAAAAATTTTGAGAGGAGAAATCATTTTTCTGATGTGTTGAGTTTGAGATAACCATAGAGGAAATCCAAGTAGGAATGCCATGTAAGTAGATGGAGCTATAACCAGAGAGAGAGGTTAGATGAGAGGTCAAGAGTAGAGAATGAGATTTGAGAGTTGTTAACAGTGAAGTGAGAAGTCAATTTATAGGGCATTAAATGGAATTACATTGTGAATATATGGAGGTAATTGATGTAGATCATGTGTATAGTAAGCTTTTTAAAGAATAGAAGGAAAGAACTAGGAAGGTAGCTAAGGAATTAATAGAGTTGTTAAGCTTTGCAGGATAGGAAAGATCTGTGCCTGTTTGAAAAAAGTAATGCAAAGTTAGCAAAAAGGGACAGTTTTAAGAGGTTAGAAATAAAGGGATAGGTATAGAAATAAGATATCACAGGAGGTCAAAATGAATGATATGAGGAAACTATAATGTGTTTATTTTTTTCTAATTTATTTATTTATTTATTTATTTTTTAGTTCTCAACTTTTGTTTATACATGCTTTACAATTTCAGATTTTTCTCCCTCCCACCCCTCCCTCCCCCCTCCCTTAGACAGCAGGTAATCTGATATAGGTTATATCTATATATCTCTATACATATACATATAGATATATAGATATATATAAACATAATAACATTAATCCTATTTCTGCATTAATCCTGTTACAAGAGAAAGAATCAGAGCAGTGATGCAAAACCTCAAAATAGAAAGAAAAAAAAAAACAACAGCACCCAAAACAAAAGAAATAATATGGTTCAATCAGCATCTATACTCCACAGTTCTTTCTTTCTTTTTTCTTTCTTGGATTTGGAGATCCTCTTCTATCATGAGTTCCCTGGAACTCTTCTGTACCATTGCATTGGTGAGAAGAATATAGTCCATCACAGTAGGTCAACACTCAATGTTGATGATACTGTGTACAATGTTCTTCTGCTTCTGCTCATCTCACTCATCATCAGCTCACTTAAGACCCTCCAGGTTTCTCTGAACTCTTCCTGCTCATCATTTCTTACAGCACAATAGTATTCCATTGTATTCATATACCACAACTTGTCCAGCCATTCCCCAATTGATGGGCACCCCCCTCAACTTCCAATTCCTTCCTACCACATAAAGAGCAGCTATAAATATTTTTGTACATGTGGGTCCCTTTCCCCCTTCCATGATTTCTTTGGGCAAAAGACCTAAAAGTGGGATTGCTGGGTCAAAGGGTATGCACAGCTTTATTGCCCTTTGGGCATAATTCCAAATTGCTCTCCAGAATGGTTGGATCATCTCACAGCTCCACCAACAATGCATTAGTGTTCCAATTTTCCCACAGCCTCTCCAACGTTTATTATCTTCCTTTTTTGTCATTTTAGCCAATCTGATAGGTGTCAGGTGGTACCTCAGAGTTGTTTTAATTTGCATCTCTCTAATCATTAGAGATTTAGAGCATTTTTTCATATGGGAATAGATAGCTTTGGTTTCTTCATCAGAAAACTGCCTGTTCATATCCTTTGACCATTTTTCAATTGGGGAATGACTTGGATTCTTATAAATTTGATTTAATTCCCTATATATTTTAGAGATGAGGCCTTTATCAGAAGCACTGGCCTCAAAAATTGTTTCCCAGCTTTCTGCCTCCCTTCCAATTTTGGATGCATTGCTTCTGTTTGTACAAAATTTTTTTAATTTAATATAATCAAAATCATCCATTTTGCATTTTATAATATACTCTATCTCTTGTTTGGTCAAAAACTGTTTTCCTTTCCAAAGATCTGATAGGTACACTATTCCTTTCTCTCCTAATTTACCTATGGTATCACCTCTTATGTCTAAATCGTGTATCCATTTTGACCTTATTTTAGTATAAGGTGTAAGATGTTGGTCTATGCCTAATTTCTGCCATACTATCTTCCAATTTTCCCAGCAGTTTTTGTCAAATACTGAGTTCCTATCCCAGAAGCTGGAGTCGTTGGGTTTATCAAACACTACATTACTAGTGTCATTTACTACTGCATTTCCTGAGCCTAGCCTATTCCATTGATCTACTACTCTATTTTTTAGCCAGTACCAGATAGTTTTGATGACTGCCGCTTTATAGTAAAGCTCCAGGTTTGGTACCGCTAACCCACCTTCCTGTGAATTTTTTATCATTATTTCCCTGGATATTCTTGATTTTTTGTTTTTCCAGATGAATTTTGTTATTATTTTTTCTAGCTCTATAAAATAATTTTTAGGTAGCCTGATTGGTATGGCACTGAATAAGTAAATTAATTTAGGCAGTATTGTCATTTTTACTATATTAGCTCTGCCTATCCATGAGCAATTGATATCTTTCCAATTATTTAGATCTGATTTGATTTGTGTGAAGAGTGTTTGGTAGTTGTGTTCATAGAGTTCCTGGGTTTGTCTTGGCAAGTAGACTCCCAAGTATTTTATATTATCTACCGTTACTTTAAATGGAATTTCTCTTTCTATCTCTTGCTGCTGGACTTTGTTGGTCATGTATAGAAATGCTGATGATTTATGTGGATTTATTTTATATCCTGCTACTTTGCTAAAGTTGTTAATTGTTTCAAGTAATTTTTGACTTGATTCTCGAGGATTCCTTAAGTATACCATCATATCATCTGCAAAGAGTGATAGTTTTGTTTCCTCCTTGCCTATTCTAATTCCTTTAATTCCCTTCTCTTCTCTGATTGCTAAAGCTAACATTTCTAGAACAATATTAAATAATAGGGGTGATAATGGACATCCCTGTTTCACCCCTAATCTTATTGGGAAGGCCTCTAATTTATCTCCATTGCATATAATACTTGCTGATGGCTTTAGGTAGATACTGTTTATTATTCTAAGGAAAGCTCCCCCTATTCCTAAACTCTCTAGTGTTTTTATTAGGAATGGGTGCTGTACTTTGTCAAAAGCTTTCTCTGCATCTATTGAGATAATCATATGATTTTGGTTGGTTTTCTTATTGATGTGGTTGATTATGTTAATAGTTTTCCTAATGTTGAACCAGCCCTGCATTCCTGGTATAAATCCCACCTGGTCATAGTGTATTATCCTGGTGATCACTTGCTGTAATCTCCTTGCTAATATCTTATTTAAGATTTTAGCATCAATATTCAGTAGGGAGATTGTTCTATAATTTTCTTTCTCTGTTTTTGCTTTGCCTGGTTTTGGTATCACCACCATATTTGTGTCATAAAACGAATTTGGTAGAACTCCTTCTTCCCCTATTTTTCCAAATAATTTGTATAATATTGGAATTAATTGTTCTTTAAATGTTTGGTAAAATTCACCCGTAAACCCATCTGGCCCTGGGGATTTTTTCTTAGGGAGTTCATTAATAGCTTGTTCAATTTCTTTTTCTAATATGGGTTTATTTAAGTATTTTATTTCCTCTTCAGTTAACCTGGGCAGTTTGTATCTTTGTAAATATTCATCCATTTCATTTAGATTGTCAAATTTATTGGCATACAGTTGGGCAAAATATTTCCTAATTATTGCTTTAATTTCCACTTCATTGGTGGTAACATCACCCTTTTCATTTTTGATACTGGTAATTTGGTTTTTTCTTTCTTTTTTTAATCAAATTAACCAATATTTTATCTATTTTATTGGTTTTTTCATAAAACCAGCTCTTAGTTTTATTGATTAATTCTATAGTTTTTTTGCTTTCAATATTATTAATTTCTCCTTTAATTTTCAGGATCTCTAATTTAGTGTCTAATTGGGGATTTCTAATTTGTTCTTTTTCTAACTTTTTAAGTTGTATGCCCAATTCATTAATCTCCTCTTTCTCTTTTTTATTCATGTAAGCATTTAGAGCTATAAATTTTCCCCTAAGCACTGCTTTGGCTGCATCCCATAGATTTTGGTATGTTGTCTCATTATTGTCATTCTCTTGGATAAAGTTATTGATTGTTTCTATGATTTCTTGTTTGGCCCATTCATTCTTTAGAATGAAATTATTTAGTTTCCAATTGATTTTCATTCTACTTTTCCCTGGCTCTTTCTTACATGTAATTTTTATTGCATCATGATCTGAGAAGGATGAATTTACTATTTCTGCCTTTCTACATTTGACTATGATGTTTTTGTGCCCTAATACATGGTCAATTTTTGAAAATGTGCCATGTACTGCTGAGAAAAAGGTATATTCCTTTCTATCCCCATTCAATTTTCTCCAGACATCTATCATGTCTAACTTTTCTAGTAATCTATTCACCTCTTTCACTTCTTTCTTATTTATTTTTTGGCTAGATTTATCTAATTCTGAGAGGGGGAGATTCAGATCCCCCACTAGTATAGTATTACTATCTAATTCCTCTTGTAACTCATTTAACTTCTCCTCTAAGAACTTGGATGCTATACCACTTGGCGCATACATATTTAATATTGATATTACTTCATTATCTATAGTACCTTTAAGTAAGATGTAATTTCCTTCCTTATCTCTTTTAATGAGATCTATTTTTGCCTGCACTTTGTCTGAGATAAGGATTGCTACCCCTGCCTTTTTTACTTTAGCTGAGGCATAATATATTCTGCTCCAGCCTTTTACCTTACTCTGTGTGTATCTCTCTGCTTCAAATGTGTTTCTTGTAAACAGCATATTGTAGGGTTCTGGTTTTTAATCCACTCTGCAATTTGCTTCATGTGTTTATTTTTAAAAGTTCTGTTGTCTTCAAATACCATTCAACATTTTCCAAGAAATTAAAAATGTTAAAGCTCCATTATTAGAAAATGAGATTACATATTAAAAGAAATAGGTATGGATAGTAGAGGCTTGAGAAGGAAGAAGATTTGAAATAATAATTGTGAGGACTGCTGCAGAGTATAAATAAGAGATGATTTAAAACAAATCCAAGTAGTGGCAAAAGCCTTGGTTGAAATTAGAGAGTATGAATTTATAGACGTTCAGGCCTCCACTAGCTGGAGTCTATCTCTGGTAGTGCACAGGAATAGAGAAAATGGATAGTGAATGCTAATTCAGAATTGTGGAAATGATGAGTGGTCATAGTATGCAAGAGTTTGGTCCTTGGAAGGCAATAAAATTGATGTTTAGGAAATATGAAGTCAGGGGGTCTGGTTGTTCATTTATATGAATGCTGAAGTCTCCAAAAATGATGTCCAAGGGTAGGGTGAATGTGAAGAATTTGAAGTTATGTCAGAAGGTGAAATGGATCACAGGGGAGTAGCTGACAATAGTGGTGATTATTTGTAAAAGAAAGTACACATGGATATTAGGTATGTTGAAAAGTAAGAGATGGGCAATTAGGCCGAATGTTAGAAAACCTTATGTATGCAGCCAATAGTGAACCATTATAGCAGAAAATTCAGAGATTCATTCAAAGAATCTTTGCTTATTCTGAGACCTAAATCTTACTCATTTTAACAAAGTCCACCTTTTAGTCAACTTCCCTTTCACAGATAAAGTTACAATTTTTGTATCTTGAAATAAAAAGGTAAAATGGGGAGTTCACATAGTTCAAGTGAAAGATCTCTGCATTTGGATTCTGTAACGATTGGAATGATGCCACCTGCTGGAGACTTACTGTAGAAGAGTTCTGCCCATGAAGCGAAGGTCTTTGAGGGCAAGACGAGGAGTCTTTTCTTTGGCGTCAGGAAGTGAAGCGGGCTAATGGGAGGAAGGAGGAAGAGACTAGCGCTCTGTCTGGGGCTCTTTTTCCTTTGGACTCTGGTGGAGAGCGGAGCTAGAAATGTGCTCTCCCTTTAATAGATAGGAATCTAGGCCTTTCTCTCTCTCAAATTCTTATTCTCCTAAATAAATGCCTAAAAGTCTAACTCTTGCTAAAGCTTATAATTTATTGGAGACCACTCATTAGATATTTTAGACAGACTAGCTAGAATTTTAGCCCTTAACAATTCAGAACCCAAGTTTATATCCTGATTTTGCCACTTAATGCACATGTGGCTTTGGGCAAATCGTTTGACTTTTTGATGAGCCTCAGATTCCTCATCTGAAAAATGAAGGAACTAAACTAGACTTCAAAATATCCCTTCTAACTCTAAGCCTGTGATTCTTGATACACTGGGAAGGCATTAACCTCAAAACATGAGATGCTATCATGGAGGTTGGCAATTATATCCTTGAGATCTAACATCATTGACTAGAAAAGTTTACTGATTTACCTTAAGAGTAAGGGTTAAACACAATCATAGGATTGTGAGCTGAAAAGGTACTTAGGCCAAGCCCCTTTCCACCCCATCTCTCAGTTTTAAAGATGAGGATGCTGTGGTCCACTGAGGTAAAGTAATTTGGAATAAATAGCAGAATGTTTGTTTGCCTAAGATTGTCTGGACACAATAGCTATCATCAAGAAAAGATGCTTCTTACAAGTAGTATAGTCCCAGTAGACCAACCTGACCTTATTAGAACATTTTAAATCAAAGCCTAGGCATGCTTCTGATTTTCGTTTGATACTTCAACATTTTTCACTATCTTTGTCCATTCTATTCCTTTACTTCAAGGGGTGATGTGGTGTTTCTGTGAGTGCATACACATTATGAGAGGTTATGATGATTCCTATCAAATTTTATCAGATCTTAGAAACAGTAGCTTAAAGTACCTTAAAGAGGACTGAAAATTCAAATATAGTGAACCCCCCCCCCCCTTATAGTGCTTTATACTATGGATTGGACTCACACTTCCTTTTAAACTAACCATGGAATAGAAGACTTTTTAGTACATATCAATGGTAATTTTCAAGGGACACTGTTTAACTTCTTAGTTACAGTAGATTGAGTGATGAACTTGGAGTCAAGAAGATGAGTTTAAATCCTGTCTCATATACTATGTTTATGACTCTGGGCAAGTCATTTCATTTCTCTTTGCCTCAGTTTATTTATCTATAAAATAAAGATACTAAGAGCACTTGCCTCACAGTTATTTTGAGATTAAAATGAGTTAACATGTAAAGTTTTATATAAATGTCAGCTATTAACAAGAGTCAGAGTCATAAATACCTTGGACCACAAAAAGGCTATAGAGAGACTGCTGTTTTAAGGGGAGGGGGTACAGCAGGTCAGGGAAAGACAAAGAATATTTCACCTAGGTACCCTAGGTATCACTGCTGTTGGCTATCTAATAACCATTTTAGGTAATTATTTTTGCAAACTCAGGGCTAAGCTCTATTATTTCCATGAACCCGAAATGCTTAAAATTCTGCCAGTCCCTGTCCCACCTCCCAATTGCATTGTCCTGGGACAGAATCCATTTTGTTCCTCACTGAGTACAGCTCTGTCCAAAGCAATATAACAAACAAACCAATATTTTGTACTATAAGAGTACTTAAGATGATGAAAAAGGAAGTTGGTTATCATCCTGTTTTAACAACATGTTATCTAGAGTGAAGAAAGTTCCAACGGCTTCCCAAACCAGTTTCATCTGAATATATCACTTGACAAAGCTTAAAATGAAATTCATTGGATAATATGGTTGCAAACACATTGATTGTAGACTTTATGCTTTGAAAACTGTAAAGCTAAAAGTAAATAAAACCCTTCAGAAGTGTTGTAGCCCTTGCAAATTGTTTGGAATTAATTTGTTTTGAGTAAACGGAAATTAGTCTGTTAAATGATGCTTAAAAAGGAAGAATTGCAAGGGGGTGGAAGAGTATCTCACCAGGAGAGCTTACAAAAAACATGCATTTGCATGAGTCAGGAGGACTGTCCTTTCCTAGATGATAATGCTGTTTCCAAGTGCCTCAGTTTTGTGCCTCCTAAGGTGGGGTGGATCTGGCAAAGGACAAATAGATTTTGATGCTTACTCATTAAGATCCTGAACTCATCCATCAGCATGATCAACACCAAGAGACAAAGCAATTTTGCCTGGCACACAACGTGTACTCAAGACTTTCTGTGGGCTATAATGTAACACACCTGACAGATGTGTGAGTCATTTGACAGTGGGAGGTATTCATGAGCACTATAGACTGGTAAGCAGTACAATGCAGCATTTTTCTTTCTTCTGAATGTTTTTTTTTTTCCTGAAAACCAAGAAGGGGTTTGAGCATAAATGTAGCTAAAACTTGGGAAGGCAGATAATTACAGAATAATGTCCCTAATGTTCTACAAATAGAAATGATTCTAGACTTTACCTCAAAGGCTATCAGGAGAATAAGTTATCTGACCTGTATGTGAAAGATAAACTTCGTGTTTACCTTTGTTTGGTAAATACTCAAGTCTAGCAAACCATATGTCAATGGAATAAAGATCATCTTTCATTTTAAGCTCATTTATTAGATATTGCCCTCAAAGTGCTAAAAGGCTCCATTAAATCCATGCTAACTTTTTGTGTAAACATCTTAGTGATGAAGAAGTCAAAGAATGGAAACATATATTTCAAAAATACTATTAAAATCCTCCAATAACAATGTATCTGATGGGAAAATGAAAAGCAGAAATGGAAATACACCATCTGCAATTTTTCAAATTATCTATGTCCTCAGGGATGAAGATATAGGCTATTAAATTTAAGCTCTGTATTTTGGTAGAATGAAACACACTGATCTTAAAATTGCCTTTATTAAAGTTTCTTCTTTAGCTTGAATCCCTGCATAGAAAATGGTGATGGGAAAAATGATGTTCCTCATACTAAAAGTTTTTCATAGAGTCTGAATTGGTTCTATCTGCTTTCTGTTTTGGGGAAATTCAGAGATGGAAGGGATCTCATATTATGTGGCAATTTTATTTAGGAATTCTCCCTTATTTTATAGATGAAGAAGCAGAAACCAAAAAATTAATAACAATGCTAACATTTTATGGTTCTTTATAAATATTATTTTATTCAATATCCACAACAATTCTGAGATATAGGTGCAATTATCATCACCGTTTTCCATGAGGAAACTGAGACAGACAAAAGTAAAGAGACTTACCTAGGGTCACACAGCTAGTAAATTGTCTGAGGGTACATTTGAAATCAAGTCTTCCTAGGCCCCAGCAGTATATCTACCACCTAGATGCCTCGGACAAATTTTAATTACTTGTCCAGGGTCATACAGGAAATTAATAGTATACCCAATGTTAGAAGCTAGGTCTTCTTCAATGTTCCTATCCATCTCATTTGGGTCACTTTGTGGTTCATTTCTTTTACTCTTCCTATGTAGAATATAATTTATCCAACAAAGAATAGCCCAATCCTAAAAAGTGACTGCAGAAATAAGTCAATAGGTCAGTATTGTTATTCCTGAAAGCTAGGTTATACAAACCTATAAAGTAGTTCAAATTCAAACACCCAAATCAATTTGAATTTGACTACCTTTTTGCTTTACTTTACTTTACTTACTTTTACTTTTACTTTACTTATTCAGCAACTAGTTTGGGACGCTGTTCACTGAATAGTTCTGGAATTTGTTAAAAAGTTCAGTATATTACCTTCCCAAGAACAATATTTTAACTCATATCCATTCCATGTTGATGGCCTGTATTTTGTTGTCTTAACCCCACTGGCAAATTGAAACATTATTCAAGGTTATTGGATTTACTAGGCTACACTCTTTTATTTTTGCCCTCCTTAATAATGCTTTTATGAGCAAAACTTTTCATTTGCACAATTGTGTCAGGGATAGGATTAAAACATAGGTGTTCCTGTTCCTGTTCCTGTATTGTTGATAATGTGCATTTTTGAGTAGTTTGCTTAATAAACTATTGATGGAATATAAACATAGCTCATAGTTTAAAATGCTGTTTTTCAACTAAAAAAGAGACAGAACAAAGATTCAGAAAAGGGTTTTTTTCTAAGTAGTTCTGAAGATTCAAAATTTTATATGACTAAAGATTTTATTCCAAATTGTCCATTTATCTTTTTAATAAAATATTTCCTATAAACTTGCATATTTTGATTAAGTGGAGTATCACAAATGTGATTGATTTCTAGAGAGGAGAAGACTAGGAAGGGTCTTTCAGGACTTTTGGAAACCACTTTCAAGTGGTACTTCTTTGATCCTAGAACAGTACTAATCCTAGTGACAATTCTTTATCAACTCCAAAGACATAGCACTTCCTCTTGAATTAAAACTACAGGGAAAAAGAAGATAAAACTTCTTCCAAAGGGATCTTGGTCTCTTCAAGACTGACATGGACTGTAGCACTCTTAGGAAAGTACTAAGCTAGGTTTTATGGCTACTTTTTGTCAGCCCAACTCTCTCCTTTAAGGAGAAATTGCATCTATTTCACCTGACTTTCTCTTGGCCCATGCCTTGTGATCCTCTTAGTTTCTCCAGTCTTCACCAAGACCTGTCAACCAGGCATCTCTATTTGGTGTATTGCCTTCCTTGTTTGGGATCCATTTCTGAGCCTTACTACTCTGCCTTCTTTCTCCTTAAAATACCCCTGACTTAATACCAGACTTTAAGTAACCCAACTTCACCCACTTCTCAGTACCAATGTCTTAAATTTGAACTCTGGATATGTGGATTTTGAAAGAATAATTCTCTTCTCTCTACCCCAGTGCATACACATCATTCCTGAGGAACTATTGCCTATTAATCAATATGCCTATTTTTCTATACTGAAAAATCTTTATAACAATGGTATATATATATATGTATGTATGTATGTATGTATATATATGTATATATATGTATGTATGTATATATGTATATATACACATATATACACACACATATATATGTACACATATATATGTATGTCAAGGATATCTTTGATGAAAATACATGAAACAGTTTTGCAGGGGGCTAAATGTTGACAGTATGCAACTGACAGTGAGGTGTAGAGAATTGAAAAAAAATTCACTGTGGTGATGTTACTGCTTAGTAAAAAAAAGTCAGTGGAAAAAATAGATCCTTAAGAGGTCATCATCCATAAGATATCTCTTATGCATATGTTAAGATCATATAGAATTATTTAATGCTACAATTAGAAGACTTAAGTTATTCCATATCTAAGCTTATGCCTCAAAGTTCCTTTAAGATTTAACTAGATGGGCAGCTAGGTGCTGCAGTGGATAAAGCACTGGCCTCGGATTCAGGAGGAACTGAGTTCAAATCTGGCCACAGACACTTGGCACTTTACTAGCTGTGTGACTCTGGACAAGTCATTTAACCCTCTTTGCTCCACCAAAAACAAAACCAAAAAAGATTTAATTAGCTGCATGGACTTATCAAAGTTGAAGAATGCAACTAGGACAGTAAAAGAGATAAATGACCTGTCTAGTCCCTAAATTTAAGCATAGTCTCTGCACTTTTTCTCATTCACTGATAAACATGAGAGGATAAAAGAGTCAGGAAATAATAAAATGGTTAGGAAACTGGAGAGTCCTGAACCTCAGGACTACTTGATAGCTATAGGACAAACTTTGCTAACATATTTGAATGTGCTGATAGTCTATTCTTCAAAGATTAAAATTTTGTTGAAAAATGAATGCTCACCATGAACTAGTGAAGTAACTCATAGAAACCCCTCCAACTTCAGTGATGGAGATTTTTTTATCTTTTGCTGGACAATTGGGGTTAAATGACTTGCCCAGGGTCACACAGCTAGTAAGTGTTAAGTGTCTGAGGCTGGATTTGAACTCAGGTCCTCCTGAATCCAGGGCTGGTGCTCTACCCACTGTGCCACCTAGCTGCCCAGTGATGGAGATTTTAATCAATCAATTGGTTCATTATATGCATATGTATATGTATGTATATGTATGTATATGTTTGTGTATATATATGTATATATATACATATATATATCATTGTTATAAAGATTTTTCAGTATAGAAAAATAAGCATATTGATTAGTAGGCAATAGTGTCTATAGTTTGTCAGGAATGGTGTTATAGTTTTAGGTGAAACAAATTCACCTTAAGCCTAGAGTAGCCATTCTCTGAGGTACCTATTCTATGAGAGTTGTGGGGTGCCTGTGGTGCTACAAATGATTCTCAAATGATAAATTCAATTATGTTGCACAGGAATTCATTAAGTACCTAATATCAATAGGGAAAGCACATTTTGTTTGAAGCATCAAACTAAGAGGCATGGTCATTAAAGTATTTTCCAGTACTTGGAAGATGTTTTATGAAAAGTCTAAATGGAAGAAGGATTAGGTAATGAGGTTCTCCGATATCATGTTTGTGAATGACATCTGATGGATTTGTTTCAAGTCCTGAAAGAGTTTTTTAAGACTTTTCTCCCCATATCATCTATCATGCACATAGATCTGTATTGATTTAAAAATACATTATGTTATTACCCTGTTCATTAATATTTAATGACTTCCCAATGCCTAGGGTATAAAGTTCAAATTCTCTAGCGTACCTTACATGTACCATACATGTTTCCCATTCTATCACTGTTCCCAATACTTGAGCCTTACATTCTAACCAAATTGGTTTACTTATTATCTACAAACATGCCTTTGTTTTATTAACCCTATGCCTTTGTCTTTGCTCTTAATTCCTCCTTTACCTGGAGTATCCTTTACTCTCTTCTTTGCCCTTTCAAATCCTACCCATTTAATGAGCCCAATTTAAGCCCTTCCTTTTCCAGTAATACTTCCCACCACATTTCAGACCTAGTATCTCATTCTCCTACAAATTCATAATACTCACAAGTCTTTACATTAAAAAACTTTTTTTTCAATTTTTATTCACGTTGGGCTTCACACCGCAAAGAAAAAGTCATGAACTGAATATTATTGTGTCTCTCATTTGGCAGTTATTTGTATATTTTCTCATGAAATTTCTCATAGTTCAATTTAAAAAATTATACTTTGTGTCTCAAACTAGATTGTAAGTTCCTTATTTGAAATATAATTTATTGTATAATCTTGTGCCTATTGCAAGATATGTATGCATTAGGAGCTTAATTTATTTTTGTTTATTCCATAGTACAATTTATCACAGGTCAGCATATGATGACCAACATAAAATCCTAGATTTAGAGCTCTAAAAAACCTTAGAAGTCATCTAGTACAACTGTACAATTTTTAAATGAGGAACCTGAGACCCTCGAAGGTAAAGTGAACATCTAAGATCTTAAAAGGCAGAGTTGGGATGTGAACCCAGTCCTTCTTACCCCAAATCCACTGCACTTTTTATTTTACACTGATATAAGTATCCAAAGATTTCTTGTTATATTTTGGATAAATTACTTATTTTTTTCAGTTTTTGTCCATATTTGTTCAGTTTTTTTGTGCAGGCAAGAATTCTTTCACCATTCATATAAATGATAAAAAATTTCAACCATATGTTATTAGGTAGCACTAGGTAGAAAATTGATCATACCATACATACAGAAGGAAATTTGGCTCAACATGTCACTGAAACTTATAATACTTATTTCTCTTTGCCACAACAGATTATAAACATTTCTGTTGCATTGGCTATTAGTAAAAGGCAAGGCATAAGGATATCTTCAACTTGATTCAAATTTAATATTATAGAAACTACTGTGTGCAAACTCCACAGTATAGCTTTTGACTATAGTAACTAAAGGACAAAAGCATTAAGGTACTAAAGTAAGTGATACCACCAGAATGTACCATATATGTCCTATTAACAAGATGACCACTAAGGTCTTATCTAACTCTAAAATTGTACAATCTATGAGTTTTGAGTATCTTGTATCAATTCTCCCTAACCGTAACCCTACATATATATATATATATATTTCTGTGAGATGGTCAGTATTATGATGGCCAACTTTGCTTTAAGATGTAGATACTAGATAACTCCACTTTTGCAGATATGGCAACTGAAGAGAAGAATCATTACTTCCATTCCATTAGCTGAGGGATTTGGGGGAAATATATGCTGGAGATTTTATTGTGTGTCTTTGTTTCCAAAGTATCTCCTGTGGACCATGACTAAATTCTATGCTTCCTTGGAGATAGGAAAAAATTATAATTGAGAGCATAGGAATGCATACAGCATGGGATGGGACTGCTGACATTTTGGGTGAACATTCCCCTTACAATCTCCCCATCTCTCGGGCAATAGACATTGGAAATGTTCCCCACACTCAGGTGCATATGGTGGCATAATCTGATCTTGCTCTAGGCACTCCTTTGCCAAAAAGTGTATGAGTGGTAATGTCATATACTATAAACTTGACCTGAGAGCCTCATATCTCATTCTTTATCACTGAACTCAATTCCTTATTGATAGGAAATATTCATTAACAATAAGCATCTTCATGACATATTTTGTTGTTTAATCATTTTTCAGTTGTGTCTGATTCTTTGTGACTACATTTGGGAGTTCCTTGGCAAAGATATTGGAGTATTTGCCATTTCCTCCAGTTCATTTTATAGATGAGGAAACTGAGGCAAAAAGCATTAAGTGACTTTGCCCAACGTCACATAGCTAGTAAGTGTCTGAGGCCAGATTTGAATTCAGGAAGATGAGTCTTTCTGACTCCAGGCCTGGCACTCTGTCCATGGTGCTACATAGCTGCCCCCATGACAAATAAACAACCCCAATGGATCCATATCCTTCATGTTGTTAAGGGCTAAAATTCTAGCTAAACTGTCTAAAATATCTAATGAGTGGTCACCAATAAATTATAAGCTTTAGCAAGAGTTAGACTTTTAAGCATTTATTAAGGAGAATAAGAATTTTGGTAAAGAGAGAGAAAGGCCTAGATTCCTATCTATTAAAGGGAGAGCACATTTCTAGCTCCGCTCTCCACCAGAGTCCAAAGGAAAGAGCCCGAGACTGAGCGCCAGTCTCTTCCTTCCTCCTCCCACTAGCTGGCGTCACTTCCTGATGCCAAAGAAAAGACTCCTGGTCTTGCCCTCAAAGACCTTCACTTCATGGGCAGAACTCTTCTACAGTAAGTCTCCAACAGGTGGCGTCATTCCAATCGTTACAGTCCCCCCTGTTGTTCCTCAAGAAACAAAATGTTTCCTGGACGGAACAGTAAAAACAATATAATAACTATTGCTAACTAATAATATGTGAACAACAATATAGAAAAGGAAGAGAGGAAAGTTTTGTCCAGAGGGGCGATTTTTTTTTTGTCCTCATGAACCAACGCTTTTACATTAGTCTTGCAAAGGGAGGGCCTCTGCAGAGAATACATGTTACAGATTGTGTATATTATAACAGAAAGAGAAAAAAACCCAACAAAAACAACAAATCAAAACTGTTCATTTAAAGTCTCTGAAAGTCTTTTCTCAGATGTCCTCTAGGTGTAGTCATAGAATGGAAGTCTTTTCAGGGGTTGATGTGTGGATGCTGGTAATCAGCCAGGAAAATTTCCTACAAAACTGAGCTTAACACAACTTTAAAATAGCTTTGTCAATAATCAAATCAAACAATGAAAGTTCTCAAAAACATGTCTAAGGGAATTCAGAATCTTAGTTGTTACACATGAAACATATAATAAAACAAAAATTGAAACATTCTTTAAAATTATAATATTACTATAGTCCCCCCTTATGGAGGGTAATTGAGAAGACAATTGCTGCAATATTAATTTTTTAAAATAATTTTTATCTTTGTTTTATCACTTTTTGCATCATCTGCCTAATTATCCTCATGCCATTATGAGAAATTAAAAAATCTAATATAATTGGTAACAGGTGTCAAGGCCAAATTCAACACTGTATTTATCATGACACCTGAGATAATTATGGGGGTTACCATAAAAGAACAGAGAAATGATGGGATATGAGCATTCCCACACTTGAGCAATATATACTGCCCATGCAGTATGCCAGGTTTAAAATAGGTGGATGGAATATATGTCCATGCCACCGAACATATTGGAGGAAACTGAGTCAGACTTAATCAGATGCATGGGATTGAGATGTCCATGGCATCAGGCATATAGGAGGGAGCATAGAAGCCAGGTGAGATGGGTGGGATGAATACTTCCAGCCATCTGTACAATATTGTGGGGAAAAATAAAATAAAGTATTAAACCAAGAGAATCCAACCTCAACATTAGTCAAAAGCCGTTCCCTCGGCCATACCTTGACTTCATGCATGTCTCCCCTCATGTGACAGTTTAGCGTCTGCTCTTGCATGTATTCCTCTTGTGATTGGATGGCATCTTGGCTAACTGGCATCTGATAACTCAGAATAAAGGCAATTAATGTCTTAAATGATAAGTTCCCATAATCCAAGTCTCATATGGATTTAAAATTGAGGATAATAAATGATTGCAAAAAATGCGAATACATCTTGACTCAGAACACAATATATAATTATGCAACAATTTCAAATAATACCCCTTTTTTAACTTAGTATACAATTACTTTTTTGAAAAATCTGAACATATTTAAATACAAGTTAAAGCACAACACAATCTCAAAGACAACTTTTACAAATGTTCCCCTCTTTTTTTTTTGAATATGCTTATCAAAAATAATACTTCTAGAATAAATTTACACTTGCCATGGCAACAAATTTGCCAGGGAAATGCTTTAAAGAGTTTGATCAAATAATCAGTTAAAAAAAAATAACAAAAACAAACAACTCAGACTATGGGAGCACAATACTCCTAGAATTAACATTGTATAATAAAAACAAAACCATCTTGCAATGTTTCAAAATTAGATAGACAAATGAATAGAAGAAAATACACATGGAACAATAAAAGACAAAGAAATTCAAACTAAGGAAATATAAATGAATATTAACTTAATATTAATAAGAGTATTATAAAATATAAACTTGATCACATGATTATAAAAAACTTTTACAAATATTCTCCTTGTTTTAAAAACTAAGTATAAAACACAACCTCAAAAGCATGAAAATCTCTATGAAAATAAACCCATACCATTAATTTCAAAATGTAGATATGATAGCATAGAAATCCTATGTAACCTCTGAACTGATACTATTACTCTGAGTGAATTCAGAACACTTTTGATTCCGGTATCTAAAATCCCCAGTACTCATATCGATACCTTGCTGCTTCCTTCTACATTTCTGTACAATATATACCCTTCCATGGCAAAAGAAGCTGAGTCTTGAACTATGTTGATGATTGTCATTCTTATTCATCTTAAGTTTTTCTTCTTTAACCCCTCTATATTGTCTGTCAGTCTTTTCACCATACAAATGCTTTATAAGATTACTAATTAAAGACAAAAGCAGGTTAGCAAAATTATGAACAAAATGAGTATATCTGGAATTTAAAGGGTTTTCTAAGATTTTCTCAGAAGCACAGCCAGGCTGGGGAAAGGCTGAGCCTGAAGCTGCAAATGTAGTTAGAGAAAGTTGAGCATGTGCATCAGATCTCTGGACTTCCCAGGCTGGGGAAGCAATGGGCTTGGCCATGGGAGGAGTAGAGGGTGGGGTCTGGAGAGGAGGGGAGGGACCAGCGCAATTTGAATCAGACTTGATTTTGAACTCAGGCCTGGATTCCTCTTCCCCCACTTTGCCTCCAAGTGCTAGGGGATTAAAAGCTTCAAGAGGGTGGGTCATTGCCTCCAGGCATGCAAAATTAGAGCAACAATTAGTGTTAGAACTGGGAAAAGCTGCGGGAATCTCTTCAGGTTTCTCTGAAAAAGCATGGTTGGGAGAGGGAGAGATACTTCCTTGTGTGAGTAAGTTGCTGGCTCTTTTAACAAAAATAAAAAGAAAAATAGAAAATCCACAAAAACAAAGCATTAACATGATCTTATCTCCCATTTGTCTGGTTAAACAGACTAAAATAAAAAATAAGGTAATTAGGGAGTTTAAAAGGTCCATTTGAAAAAATTTAAAGGGAAAACACAGCCAGTATGCCCGTACTTAGCAATTTAAAGGGTAGGGGAAATTTCTTACCCAACCAGAAGATCAGAAGAAGACTGAAGTTTAGCTTTCCTCTTCGTGGTCAGCCATCTGTTAAGGGCTAAAATTCTAGCTAAACTGTCTAAAATATCTAATGAGTGGTCACCAATAAATTATAAGCTTTAGCAAGAGTTAGACTTTTAAGCATTTATTAAGGAGAATAAGAATTTTGATAAAGAGAGAGAAAGGCCTAGATTCCTATCTATTAAAGGGAGAGCACATTTCTAGCTCCGCTCTCCACCAGAGTCCAAAGGAAAGAGCCCGAGACTGAGCACCAGTCTCTTCCTTCCTCCTCCCACTAGCTGGTGTCACTTCCTGTTGCCAAAGAAAAGACTCCTGGTCTTGCCCTCAAAGACCTTCACTTCATGGGCAGAACTCTTCTACAGTAAGTCTCCAGCAGGTGGCGTCAATGTACAGTTTCTTTGGTTGAGGTAGTACAGATGCAAATCTGGTGACACAGTAGATCTAAAAAAGAGTAATGGAATCTCAGAGTTGGAAGGCACCTAAGAGGTCATATTGTGCTCATGGTATACCTAAAAATGACTCTCCTCTACAATTGCCTTGGCAACTAGTCACCCAATCTCTGACTGAAGACTTCTCTTGACGGTAAATTTGCTACTTTCTGAGGCAGCCCAGGCCACTTTTTGACAGTTATAATTGTTAGCAAATTTTCCTGTGTTGAATATAAACTTGCCTCTCTGCCACTTCTCCTCATTGTCTCCACTTCTGTGATTTGTGACCAAATAAAACAAGTATGTGGGAGTCTATATTTGGGTATCAAGAAGGGAAGAAAAATTCTGACTACAAGGTTAATTGATATTGTATTAGTGACACACATACAAAAGGGTACAGTACTGCACAAGCTAAATTGGCTTTGTCAGCCATCCAGTCTCTCAGTTGTTTGTGTCTCTCTCCAGTAGGGAAAGCAATACAAATGGGAATTCCAAGGAAACCATCCCTGACCAGTACTGCAGTCTAGGTCTAAGTGGTAACAATGATCAGAAATGACACTGCTCATATACACAAGAAGACAAATGTAGATGGAACCCTTTGTCCAAATGTATTAGTCTAGGAGTGGCATCCACCAAATATATTTGGAATGAATCAATCATGGTATATAGATAATAATGCATACAAAGCTTGGTAGACACTTTTGTTGTAAGAGGTTGCACTTAAGAATGTCCCTCTCCAGAATGGTTGAACAAGCTGTGGTGTATGATGGTGATGCATTACTATTATGCTATAAGAAATGACAAGCAGGATGATTTCAGAAAGGCCTGCAGAGATTTGTATGAACTGATGTATAGTGAAGTGAGCAAAACCAAGAGAATTTTGTGCACAGAGACAGCAATATTGTTTGAAGAACTGTGAATGACTTAACTACTCTCAACAATACAATGATCCAAGACAATCCCAAAGGACAATGGATGAAATATACTATCCACCTCCAAAGAAAGAACTGATATTGATGGAACACAAACTGAAGCATGCTATTTTTCACTTTAATTTTTTTCTTTTTTCAAATTTTCTTGTACAAAATGACTAATGTGGTAATGTTTTACATAATCATACATGGATAGCCCATTTCTGATTGCTTACCACCTCAAGGAAGGGGAAGAGGAGGGAGGGAAGGAGGGATAAAAATTGGAACTCAAAACTATAAATAAAAATGTCTATTACTTTAAAAAAAGAATATCCCCCCCTGCTGCTGGGGAAAAGGGCCACAGTGGCCAGAGTACATAGCAGTTTAATCTCTCTCCTACATTAGAGGCCTACAAAACTGCTCCCCTATTTTCCTTAAGTCTGGTCTGTTCCAGTTAAATTCCATTTCCTTCCATAATGAGGATTTGGTGCATGGCTGGACCAGCTATAATAATGGTGCCCATGCAGAAGACACTGGAGGATCCGCTTCTGGGAGACAGGAATATTGGCACATGTATGGACATTACACACTGGTCCACCATGTGATTGGAAGCAGACTTTTTCCATTGGCTACATAGCTGGAATCCTCTGCATCTTTAATACATCTTGTCTGAGGACATTTCCCATTTGACAGTGAAATATTCCTTCACTCACACTATACTGTAAGGAGACAGTAGTCTCCTTCTTCCCCAAACTTTAGGCCATTTGTCCTTTTCATTTGTGCCTTTCTATTCTCCTAGGCACAGGGAATTGAGTCTTTGACCCAAGAGTCTTTCTGTCTCTTCATGTGGCATGGTCTCCAGTACTTTCACCATCATGGTCACCTTCTTCTGAATGATCATTAGGTTTTCAGTAGCTTTCCTAAAATGTGGCATCCAGAGCTGGACAAAATACTACAGATGTAGACAGAGCAGAGTGGGACTAGCATTTCCCTTGTAGTGGAAATTATACCTCTGGTATTATAAGCTAAGACTATATTAGATTTTATTTTGGTAACTTTATCACATTATTGATTTATATTGAGCTTGAAGTCAACTGAGACTCCTAGAACTTTTTTAAAATTATGAAAAAAATCTTCCTTTTGTGTTGTAAAAGATAGCTGCAGGGACATGCCTTCCCCAAATAAAAGCCCCTTGCTGGTGGAGCCTATATAACAACTCTGCCTATTATGAGGGATAGGGGGAAAAGCAGGTTGACATAGTACATCTTTTAAAAATATTTTTTATTTATTTCATTAAATATTTTCTAATTACATTTAAAATTTTTTTAAGATTCATTTTAAAAAAATTTGAGTTACAAATTCCTTTCCTCCCACCCCTCTCTTACCTCTTGAGAAAGCAAATGATATGATATTGATTATACATGTGAAGTCATGCAAAATATTTACATATTAGCCATGTTGAAAAAGAAATCATATACACACAAAAACAAGAAAAATAAAGAAAGTGAAAGAATTATGCTTAGATCTGCACCCAGAGTTCATCAGTTCTCTCTCTGGAGGTAGATAGCATAGGCATAGTGAAAATTGACTTTTCTTGGCCATTGTGAATTAGACTCTAAGTCACAATTCTATACTTTTCTAACAAAATTAGGTTGGATAGCCCTTGTCCTCAGGAAATTGAGAGCCATATTTGTTTCTGTGATAAGTCTAATAGAGAGAAGTTCCTTCTTTGGGATTTATCCATTGCTGAAAGTCAGGTTATCTGTGAGTTCTGATTAATGCAGAGAAAGAGAAATGCTGAAATCTTTACATTGAGATTAAAACAGGATAACAGGCAATTTGATTATATTACAGAGTAGTTGAGGGCATGAGTTACTCTAAACTGGATGGAGGCAGTGTCAGTACACCATTCATCATGTCATTTAATGGGGCTCACAGACTTGATAGAGAAGCTTACACTAGTTAATGAAAGTGGCAAAGACAGGTCCTAGTTTTGATGGGTTAGGAATTAAACAAGGAACGAGCAAGAAAGCCCATAGCCAATAAAAATGGGCGTTGACTCAGTCTGGAAAGTCTGGGGCCTCATATTTCTAATTTTGTACCAATCTAAACATCATACCTGAAGCCAAAAAGACTTGGCCACAGATAAAGGCCTAAGTTCGCTATGACCAAGGCACTGAACACCAATTCCAATGCCAAAAGGACCAAGGCCTAGACTACCAGGACTTAACCAGGTATAAATGCATATTCCATGTGTGGGATAGCTATTGTGTGTACTTTGCCCCATATCTTGGCAGTATATTTGATAGAACAATGTAATGATTGGAATGACACCACCTGCTGGAGACTTACTGTAGGAAACCTCCACCATGAGGAGAAGGCCTCTGAGGGCAAGGCCATGCGGCTTTTCTTTGGCATCAGAAGTGATGTTTGCTCATGGGTACTGTCTATCAAGGTTACCAGCCAATCAACTTGAGGAGCCTCCCATTTCTGGGAGGAACACACAAAGTAGGAAGCGGATGCTGGCAGAGGAGTTCGCTCTCCTTTGATTCCTGACCTGGCCGTGGTGGAAGCTAGACTCCAGAGGACTTCACAGGGGAGTTGAGGAAAGATAGGATTGCCAGGTGGTAGGAATTCTGTTCTCAAACTTTCTCTTTCTTTTACTATCTTTCAATAAACCCTTAAAAACCTAAACTTGTTTATCAGTGATTTTAGTCAGTTTCCCCCAAAAACTGGGGGGACAGATTAGGACCTACATTTAGAAATTTAAATTACACAACAAGTATATCAAACTGCCCAAGTAGGAAGACACTACTGAACTTGTGACAAAAAGTGAAATCAGTTCAATCCTTGGTCACCTAGATCTCTGTTGTGACCTCCATGTCATTACTTCTGTCTCTCCCACATAAGCACCCACTGCATCCAGGGCCATCTCCAGTCATCCTTCTGTATATCTTGCCACTAGACCCAGAGGGCTCTGGAAGAGAGAGTGAAGTTGGTGATTTTTCCAGGCCCTGCTTCACTTAAATCTAATTCACCACAAGTCATGGCACCCCACATGACGATTCCCTTCAAGAATGAAGGACAAACAACAGCTGGAGAAAGGAGGAAATGGAAAGGGAAAGGATTAAGGGAAAGATATGCCCCAATTGAATGCAGAATTTCAGAGAATAGAAATGAGAAATAAGGTTTTCTTAAATAAGCAATGCAAAGAAATAGAAGAAAAGAACAAAATGGGAAAGAGATCTTTTCAAGAAAATTAGAGATATCAAGGGAACATTTCACGCAAAAGTAGGCATGGTAAAAGACAAAGATGATAGGGTCTTAACTGAAGAGATTAAGAAGAGCTGGCAAGAATATATAGAAATATTCAAGAAAAATCTTAACATCCCTGATAATCACAGTGGTGTGGTTACTGATATAGAGCCAGATATCTTGGAGAATGTAGTCAAGTGAGGCTTAGGAAGAATTGCTAACAGTAAGACTAGTAAAGGTGATGGAATTTCAGTTGAACTATTTAAAATCCTAAAAGTTGATGTAGTTGGGGCAGATAGGTGATGCAGTGGATAAAGTTCCAGCCCTGGATTCAGGAGGACCTGAGTTTAAACCCGGCCTCAGACATTGGACACTTACTAGTTGTGTGACCCTGGACAAGTCACTTAACCCTCATTGCCTTACCAAAAAAAAAATTTAAAAACCAAAGATGATGCTGTTAAAGTGCTGCTCTTAATATGTCAGCAAATTTAGAAACTCATCAGTGGCCACTGGAAAAGATCAGTTTGCACTACAATCCTAAAGAAGAGCAATGCCAAAGAATGTTCAATAATCAAACAATTGTGCTCATTTCACATGGCAGCAAGGCTATGAGTAAAATTCAAGGAAGTAGAGTGAGTGTATCATGTAAGTGGATTGACTGAACCTCAAAGAAGGAAGGATTTCTGGGTGATGAGAGCCTAGAAAGAACAAGGAGTATGTCAGCTTCTCCATAAAAGATGAACAAATAGATGAAGGGAAGTTCATTCATAATTGAGCAGAAGGTAAGTAATAAAGGCACTTAATTCTTTTTTTAAAGCCCTTACTTACATTGGTAACCCCTTTAAACTATCATTCTGCATCTCTTCTCCCTTCACTGACAAACTCTTAGAATTATTTTCCCTTGTTGCCTTTAATTTTTCACTCAATTCTCAGTCATTTGCAATCTAGCTTCTCATACCAGCACTTGACTGAATTATTCTTCAAAGTTATCTCAATTACTAAAATGGTCTTTTGACCTTCTTGATATTCTATAGCTTCTGATATTACTGACCCCTCCATTACTCCTCCTTGACACTATTTCCTCCCTTTGTTTCTATATATGATTGATTTTTCTTTATTATTTTTACCATCTATCCCCTTAAAGTTATCTCTTAAGCTCTTTTATTCTCTTTCTAAAATTATTCTCTAAGAGATTTCATAACCTCCCATGGTTTTAGGTATCATCTATTTCAAATCTATAATGGAACTCGAAGCTCCTCCTTTAATTTCTGGCATGCAATAATTCACTCTCAGTGGCTAAGGCCTTTACTTAAGTCATTATAAAGATCAAATTTGGTTCAGTCCAAAAGCACAGTTCAATGGTTGTATTGTGGCCACTGTGCACAAGCCTTCAAGGAAATCTCTAAAATTGTGGTGCTGAGGGAGATCACAGAAGCATCACAAGGCTATATCTCCTTTTGTGAAATATAAATCCTTAGATAATAATATATTGATGAGAAGTTTACTTTCATATATTCATATATTCAACAATCAAGCAGGATATTCATATATTTAGCTATGAAGCAGGAACAGTGGGGGATCTTGTCATGGCATGTGCTTTGGCCCCAAGGACTATTCTCTTTGTATGTGTGTGTGATAAATGTTGCATAGTATACAATAAATATTGATTTTTAAAAATTAAATTGTTCTTCACACTACCTTCATCCCTTCCATTGGAAAAGAAAACCTGAAAAATAAAGCTCTAAACACATAGCCCTCAATACTGAGCTGTAAAGTCCAGTAATACAAATTGCCACATTGGCCACATCCAAAAATGTATATATTTTCCTGCATTTTAAGTCTCTCTAGTTTGTTTCATCTTCATCCCTTTATACTCATGGTTGATTATTGTGCTGATGATTACAGCTTTTTCACATTTCTGTACAGAACCCTCCATGTCATATGCTCCAAGAAACTCCTACTATCTCTCTATGTAAGAGTTCTAGAAGTTGATTTATATCATATTCTTCAATATGTGTCAAAACAGCCATTTTTTTATTAGAGTCTGTACAGATTCCAAATTAGAGGCCATGAGTATCTGAGACTGGAGCTATAACCAGCCAAGATAGTGGCTTTAATGGGATGTACATCACCTAGATCCCATTTACCTATTACTGCAAATCCCTGAATTTCATACCAGACTGAAAAGGGTTAATAAATCCAATGAGAAACTATAGCAGGTGACTTATTCCACCTCAAAATTTTACTGAAATTCAGCCAGGAGTCCTCAGGCAATAGGAAAAGGGGTCCATTGGCTAAGTCAGTGTCAACACAGGATGGATTCTTAGCATGACCAGACATGGGCCAGGGACATGTGTAGCCTGACTAATGATCTCAATAGGGCTGTGAGCTCTCAAAAACTCTGTCCTAAAAATATCTAAGGCTCTGAATTTCAAAGTTCCGGGAAGTTAATATAGGAGCCCAGAAGACCCAGGGCAAGACCAAGCCAGGTTATTCCCTCTCAGAAATGGAGCAAGATAATGAGTCTAACTCTGGTGTGAAATTCCAATTCAGAAAATATACCTGGAGAGATGAGTAAATTAAAAAAAACACCAGCTACTGTAAAAATTGAAAATCCTGTAAACAACAAAAATAAAGAGTAACTCTATAACAATTGAAATTGGAGACTTGAAAGGGAAAAAAAATGGCTTTCCACAAGTGTTACATGAATACCTACAAGAAATGAAGAGAGTAGAGATACATTACCTGTTATTGTCCAATTTTAAAAGACACCTTCCTTTTTGCCAGGATGGGGAAGTCATTGTACATCAATAGAAGGAAAGGCACAAGCAGGCCTTTAGCATGACTGAATTTTATTATTGTTGGCAAAACGTGATTAATACATCTCCCAATTAACTACAGGAATGTACTTAATGCTCAGTATGTAGTAACTTTGAACTAAAAAGAGAAATAACAAATTGACAGGTCTATTGGAAGTTGTCAGTTTGTAAGCACAAGCTCTGGTCTTATTGTCTCAGCCCCCTACTACCATTACCAGGTCAGATCTTCCAGAATATAGATACTTTTCCTCTCAGGGTCCTAAGAGTTTCTGCTGTTACTGTTGCTGCTACCTTTCTCACATGGACATTCACAGCATTTATTCTTCCTTTTTGACTGACTCTAAAGAAGAAAGATTGATGTTGTTTATTCAAATCTTTTGTATTCTCACTTAGTTCAGAATTAGCAGCCGATACAAAGGCTTTTCATGACCATGCAGTGTTTCCCCTTCCTCACATTCGTCCATTCTTAAGTCAATTTCTGCTTCTCTTCTAAAATACTTGAGATATACTCTAGTTAGAAGTTAATTAATTTTAGCTATTCAACCCTTAACCATCTTTCTTTCCTCTTCCTCCCTGCTTTATCTGATGTAGTAGACAGCATTCTTAGTCCTCTGCTAGTATTTCTCTCACTTTTTATGAGGTTTCTGAAAATGTGCGTGATTAGTACATCCCTGTGGTAAGTAGAGGTATTACTATAGACAAATTAAAATAATCACATTATTTAAAATTTTGGAGAAGTATATGTATATATGGAATGTATCAAAATATTGGAAAGTGAATCTTCAAAGCTTATAGTATTTTCCTTTTCCTGAATTTGATTTTAATAAACACCTGTTATATGCAGAACACCATGGTAGTCACTGAGGGGATACAAAAATTTTTAAAAAGAGAGAGGAAAAAAAAACATAGTTCCTCTCCTTACGGAATTCAGTTTCATAGCTAGATATGACACCTACACAAATGACTATCACAAAGTTACTTATTATCTGAGTATAAAATGATACTTAACTTCAGTTTGCAATGTCTTGCATCATTTTGAAACACATTAGATGATCTTTTTTTTTTGATAGACATTTTGTTGTTGTTAAAGCACTTGAATCATGGTGAAATTGGTTCTTTTGATAAAGCATTTATTTTTGCTGCAGTTTTCAACTTTGCCACTAGATGGAGGTATTCTACTTTGTTTAATTTATTTTTTCTCTATAGTTTTTACCAAGATTGACTGTTTCCCTAGCTGGGACAAGATTGTAATAGGCAAAGGAAAAGAGTTGTTTGCCTAAAAATGCAGATTTAATGTTCTTTTCTCTAGCCCATAATTTCTCCCTTACTGTTTGTAATGAGCTTTCATCACTGGTATCAGAAAGAGATCCTTCTATCAATGATAGAAGATTAAACAGGATTACAGTTAAATGCTTTGTACTCTTTCATAGTCAAAAGGCTAACTAACATAACATTAACCTTCCTTATAAAAATGTAATTATTAGATAATATACCATATACATATTACTTCTAAAGTAATATATAAAATCCTAAGAAGAGAAAAGACTTTGAAGGCCTATTTAATCCATACCCTTGACTTCTAGAAGGAGTATATTCCAAACTTCCAAGACAAATATCAGTCTCTCTTGCTTGGAAAATTAGAGAAGGACATTCTATAATCCCTCTAAGTTCTCATTTTCAATTGCTGTTGTTTGTCGTTTGTTCTCTGAAAGGGCTAAGACATCAGGAGGTGATGTCATGACTTGCAGCAAACTGGATTTAAGTGAAGGAGGGCTGTGCAAAGTCACCAGCCTCACTCTATCCTCTGGGAATCATCTGGGTCCAGTGGCAAGACATACATCAGGACAGCAGGAGATGGCCCTGGATGTTTGAAGTAACTGGGGTTAAGTGAATTGCCTAGGGTCACACAGCTAGTGTCTGAGATTGGATTTGAAGCCAAGGTCCTCCTGACTCCAGGGCTAGTGCTCTATTCACTGAGCCCACCTGGATGCTCTTCTCATTTTCAGTACCTTATGGACAGAGAAACTTTCTGTACCTTTACATAGGACATTTATTTCACTTTCTGCAATAATATACACTGCAAAATCAGAAGAAAAAAACTCTATAGTTTGAATTAGGCCTGGTCATCTATCACCTCTCCTCCAATGCCTTGGTAGCTGCTGCTGTTCCTCTCCTTCTAAATATTGTTGAGGAAAAAATGATGAGGTTATAAAAACTTGCTCAAGAAAGACTTTTTGTACAGTGCCAGTGTAAGGAGGTTTGGAAAAAGAAGGCTCACGTACAATCTGCACTAAAATGTAGAACCAAACTTATCACACAAATCCCTCCATGCCACACACAAAAAATGGTCTTCAATGACTGTGGAAGAACAATATTGTGATAATGAATGAGAGTTTTCTTTAGCAAGATAGAAGATCCAGCTTTAAAAAAGGCTTTTGTTGGAACAAAATCTATGTTATAATGAAGAGAATTTAGGTTGCATAATTTTTCTAGTATGATTTCATTCAGTTGTCCAAGGTAAAGCATGTCAAGGTATGCCCTGCCATTCTTTTTTTTTTTTTTTTGCAGGGCAACGAGGGTTAAGTGACTTGCCCAGGGTCACACAGCTAGTGTCAAGTGTCTGAGGCTGGATTTGAACTCAGGTCGTTCTGAATCCAGGGCCAGTGCTTTATCTACCATGCTACCTAGCTGCCCCCTGCCATTCTTTTTTGTTTGTTTGTTTTTTAGTGAGGCAACTGGGGTTAAGTGACTTGCCCAGGGTCACACAGCTAGTAAGTGTTAAGTGCCTGAGGCCAGATTTGAACTCAGATACTCCTGACTCCAGGGCCAGTGCTCTATTCACTGTGCCATCTACCTGCCCCCCTGCCATTCTTTTAAACAATTTTATTTATTTTTCAATTAAAAATAATTGTTTTCTCTTCCTACTTTCTTCTATTAGAAAAACAAAATTGCAATAAATATGCATAATCAACCAAAATAAAAATATATGCATTATCTATGTTTGAAAATGTCCCATTCTGCACCTTAAGTATATAATCTCTTTCTCATGATTTGAGAAGCATCTTTCATTATCAATTCCATAGATAACTACAGCTACAGTTAGTCATTACAGTGATAATAATTTTTCAAACTTTTTTTTCTTTATATTATTCATATTACTGCATAAATTTTTCTCTTGAGTTTGCTCACTTCTCTATGGATGTTGATGTTTTTAACAGAACAGAAATATTTAGAAAGAAAGATAACAAGATGTTTTAAGCATGTTGAGTTTGAGATATCTGAGATTTACAGTTTGAAACAGGCATTTGGTGATATGGGACTAAAGATCAGTGGATAGCTTGATATGTAGATTTGGGATTAATTATCATAGAGTTAATTGAAACTTTGGGAGCTCCTGGGGTCCCAGAGAGAGCACACAAAGAGAAAAGCGGGCTTATGGGATAAAAACACATGGAATACTCATAGTTAGGCATCACGAACCAACCAAGACCAAAAAGGGGTCAGGTCAGTAAGAAAACCAGGAGAGAGTAGTATCGTGGAAACTCAGAAATAAAACTATAGTCAATCATGTCAAATGCAGAAGATAGAAGATAGAAAAAAGAATGATTGTTAGAACAAGGTCTTGGAAGAAATGGAAGGGAATAAGATTGAAATGGAGAAATTAGGGCAGCTAGATGGCGCAGTGGTTAAAGCGCTGGCCCTGGATTCAGGAGTACCTGAGTTCAAATCTGGCCTCAGACACTTGAAACTTACTAGCTGTGTGACCCTGGGCAAGTCACTTAACCTCCATTGCCCCTCCAAAAAAAAAATGGAGAAATTAGCCTTAGACTGGAGCAGGAATGCATGAATATTCTTGCTTTGATGTGTTATCTTCATGGGCAAAGATTTCCCTAGCCTCAATCTATTCTGATTATTGTTTTTCCTGCTCTTGTGTTCCTTAGGAACATGAGACAATTGGCTTTAGAAATATAAGTGGGGGACGGTGAGGGGAGAGACTCATCAACTAACTGCTCACTTCTCTTTGCATCACTTCATAGAAATCTTCCCAAGTTTTTCTGAAACTGTTCTTTTTATCATTTCATATAGCACAATAACATTATGTTACAGAATTACATATATACCATATATGCTACGTGTATACCATAATATAGTCTACATCCTATTACCATAATTTGTTCATTCATTCCCCAATGGATGATGCTTAGCCATTAATACCTACTAAATTTAATCATTTAAATATATTGTGTTGGTGCTAACATGATGAGCTTTCAGTTAAACCCAGATACTACAATTCTTAGTTGCTAATATATGTGAGTAGAATTGCCATCTGATGAACCTCAGTGGGGTTTCCTTAGTTGAAAGTCACCATAAGTCACATAGAAATCCTACTGTTGCCACAGTATCCAGTTGATGTTGTTTTCTCTAGGTCATTGCTATGTACATGCAGCAAATGATGGACCACATTTTTACATGCCTCACATTAGTTCTACTGATTTTCTTGCCTGAAGATAAATGTTCCATATCCTTAATCCTCTTAAGTTCAGCACTGCATAGATATAAAATGGAATGAACTTTAAATGGGGGCATAAATGATTAACATGAAATATAAAAATTCTGTAGTTTCTCTAACATTAGCCATCATTTTTCATCATTTTCCCAAAGAAGCAGAATCTACTTTGAACAGTGATTGAAATACATGTTATGAACAAAACATTTGTCTGTACACACACTGTGTGTGTGTGTGTGTGTGTGTGTGTTCAGTGTGTTTTAAGGGCAGCTAGTGGATAGAGTCCCAAGTCTGGAATCAGGAAGACTTATCTATGTGAGTTCAAATCTGGCTTCAGACACTTTGTGACACTCGGAAGTCATTTAACCTTGTTTGCCTCAGTTTCCTCAGCTGGAGCTGGAGAAGGATATGGCAAATCACTCCAGTATGCTTACCAAGAAAACCCCAAATGGGGTCACAGAGAGTTGGACATGACTGAAATCACTGAATAACAACAATAAAAAGAGCAAAGACAGTTCTAATTTGAGGAGTTTCACTTTCTGTAGATCTCACTCCAGAAAGTGAATGTTTTCTGGCAAAACCACTTTCCCAAACCTCTAGTAGAAATATGTCATTGTATGATCTCTAGTACTCTGTGTTTGAAACCAGTAAGACATAGTTGCAAGTATGTTTGCTTTGGAGTTAAAGAACATGAATTTGAATCCTTCTTGTGTTAGTCCTGTGCGACTTTGGGCTAATCATTTAACCTCCCTGGGAATTTGGTTCCTCATCTATAAAATGATATAGGGAGCCTATAATGTCTTTCCAGTTCTAAATCTTTGATCTTATGGTCCTTCATTCAATTTAGATATTGTCTAGGAGTGTGCTGGTAAAGGCTTAACAACTGACTCTCTGGGGTGGGGATTAGGGGGAGGGTGTTGCGTGCATGACATACTTTTAAGTTTATTTTACATAATTAACATTTCCCTATCACTTTTCAAAAGTCTAGACTACCAATAAAACAATAAATCAAACCTGGATTTGTAACATTTGCCAATTTTCCAGGTATAAATGTTCACACTAAAAATTTAACAATTGGCTCTCATCACCTGGTTGGAGATGCTTCCCTAAAATTCCTCCAATAATGCAGATTGAAACCCATCCATGTCTGTTCAGTGATATATTCTTTTTACCCAGTATTGTTATTTATAAGAATGATTTTTTCAAATATCTTTGACACTTATTATCATATTCATTATATACAAATTAGGTGCTGAAATAACCTTTTATGTCATAAGTTATTTTATTCAGACAGAGCATCTATTCAAAGAAATGCTTGAGATTGTGTTTTTTATATGAGAATAATACACCAAAGTTGATTATCTATACAAATATCTCTTCATCTGAATTTCAATTTCTCACTGCTTCCCCTCATAATTTTGTGAATTATTGTAATCTATTTTCATGGAGATAATCTCCTTGTCATTGCTCGCTATCTTGATTCTTTATATAATTTTTGTGTCATTTGGGACTGAAAATACTACTAAAGAACTAAACTTTACATGTGATTTATTAGTTATTGAACCCAACCTAAGTACTAAGCCCATCAAGCTTTATCATTTGCCTTCACCTTTTAACCTTTACATATCTCTATTACAGAATCTAGGGCATCTACTTTCATATGTGAATTCCTTAGTTGAAGGTACTCCATGGGTAAATATTTACTCTAAACCATTGCTAGTAAGTCCCTAACAATATATTTTTACCAGCCATCCAGCATATCTATTATTTAAAAACAAATTATGTTTCATCAAACGGATTAGCCAAAAAGAGAAAAAAAAATCTTTTGTTCTAGTGTATTGTACTATACATAGGTTACCATAACATTAGTGGGAGAAAGTTTATATACATGACTGAAGAATAAACTTGGTTGAAGTACATGTAAAGAATATGTAAAGAGAGGCAGAGGCCAAGTACCCATGAGAATACAGCACTTAAATGGAGAGTCCACACACGGGGCAAGCATCTGGCTCAGGATCACATATGGTAGGATAATTCATACCTTCAAAGCTGCAGAAATTTCAATATCTTCTGGTAATTACATAATGCTGCTCTCTGATGTGCTCTCTGGGGTGTCTTCACAAGCCTTGTGCCCACAGTCCTTCTCTGTGCTACTGTATGTTGGGCTACAATTCTCTAGGGACATCTATTGTTTTCTGTTTCCATCTAATGAATTGCAGTGGCTAAAAAACTTTTCTCTGTAAAGGTTAGACTGGTAGCCCTTTTAATGCATATCCATGCCTTTGAGCCTCAACATCCAAGCAGGGATATATCAAAAGGTAGGAGAATGTTTTAGGTTAATATTTTATATTTTTTAGATTTCCTTTCTGTGAAATCCATTTAAAATTAGCTTTCTTAGGCAACCAATTCCCCCACAAGTCCTTATGGGAATTTCATATTTGTGAGAACTTTGCTAATGGATTCATGGACCACAAAGCCCATTTTTTCCCCAAATATGCTGTTTAGATTAGCATGTAAACAAGAGTTAGGTGTTGTAAGGGCTAAAATTCTAGCTATACTGTCTAAAATATCTAATGAGTGGTCACCAATAAATTATAAGCTTTAGCAAGAGTTAGACTTTTAAGCATTTTTTTTTTTTAGTGAGGCAATAGAGTTAAGTGACTTGCCCAAGGTCACACAGCTAGTAAGTATTAAGTGTCTGAGGCCGAATTTGAACTCAGGTACTCCTGACTCCAGGACCAGTGCTCTATCCACTGCGCCACCTAGCTGCCCCCTTTTAAGCATTTATTAAGGAGAATAAGAATTTAGTAAAGAGAGAGAGAAAAGCCTAGATTCATCTATCTATTAAAGGCAGAGCACATTTCTAGCTGCCTTCTCCACCAGAGTCCTCAGGAAAGAGAGAGAATCAGAGTGCCAGCCTCCCCCTTCTTGATCCCACAAGCAAACATCACTTCCTGACACCAAAGAAAAGATGCTTGGTTCTGCCCTCAGAGGCCCTCTCCTCATGTTGGAGCTTTCCTACAGTAAGTCTCCAGCAGGTGGCGTCATTCCAATTATTACAGTGTGGAAGGCAAGATCATCACCTTCAACTGTCCTGCCTACATTCTTTCCTTTATTATGGATGGATAGATAATAGAGAGATAGAGAGATAGGTAATAGATCATCTTTCTCTCCGTTTAGTTAGGAATGTGTATGTATTCATACACATATGTATACATATGTTAAATATACATATATGTTTATATGTGTGTGTGTTTATACACACAGTGATATCAGCAATAAACTCCCTCCTTCTGCGCTCTATTTGGGCCTGTACAAAACTTTTTTGTTTCTCCTCATTAGAAAATGTCATTTGTAGGTTTTCCAGGATGTAGTAGTCATCCTACACATGATTTAAATCATCATTTTAGTGAATGTGTAGATTCCACAAAGGACAGTGTAAAATAATATAATTTTTTTCCATTTGTAATTATTCCTTAAATACTTAAAGGATCTTTGATTTCATTTTGGGGGCGGGGTACTCCCTCCTCCAATACAGAAGGAAATATTTTCATACTTTTGTTGATATTGATGGTTAAATAAGTTGCTATGGCTTTCCTAGTCATATAAACACAAGGAACCATAATTTGGTATATACAACTTTCCGTGTTTAGTTAGGCTGGTGCTTGAAGAACAGACATAAATTGTTGACTTATAGTGAAAATGTTCCCAGCTTGGTAACACCTATCAGATTTAGTGTTGTGTTGCAACAGCTTTTGAGAACATGAATTATTGATATGATGAAAAACAAGAACATTATATCAAAAACAGGGATATCCATAACATGTGATTACATGACACAGTGCAATATTACTTATGACTTGACTTGGAATCATTGATTCCAACATCCTCCTTCACCTAGGATGTAAAGGATCCTAGATGTTCTCTAAATCTTGTTACTGATATCACAGACCCTAATCTCCAAAGAAGATAAAAGTTTCATATAACATTTAAAAGCCAGATTCCTCATTCAAGAATCGAAAAGGAAATTCTTCAACATGCTCATTGCTATTTTTAGCTCTTTATCAATTAAGCCACATCAACAAGTATTTATTAATCATGTAATATGTGTCAGGCACTGTTATTGATGATACCAAAGAGGCAAATAATAATCTTTGGTTTCAAAGAGCTCACATTCTAAAAGGAATGTGTAAACATATTGGTGGGACAAAAGCTCATAATTTCTGGTTGCCAGGATATTACCTTTATTTGGCAACTGTCAATTTGCAGGTTGGTTGTTGGAGTTTCTTGTTGCTCAATAAGCCCCCATCTCCTGAATTATTGCTACTGCCAACTAATTCTTCCTACACTTTGAAGGAATGAACACTAAGCAAAGGCATTAAACCAGGAGTCAGAAGGACTGAGTTCTGACCTTGGATTTGAAATACCATAATTATTTGATTTTAGGAAAGTCACAACCTGTTTTAACTTCCAATTTTTCATTTATAAAATAAAATAATCCTTTTTTCTAGTTTTAAAAAGCTAGGGATCCATAAGACTTTTGATAGTTCTTTCCTTCATAGTATAGGGATTTGGTGGACAAAGGCTCTGTTTTTCATTTTATAGCTGATTTATTAATTTTTTGCTGCTCAAATCCCCCAAATTTTCAAGAGCCCATAGTCTTTGTTCTAAGTCCCATGCACGCAATTCAGGATGTAGAGTTTTCTCAGACAATTTGGAGAAAATATAACTTCCATATTAAAGGTTCCTTCTGAAATTTCCCTTTACCTCTATATTCCATGAAACTATAGAATGAGACTGGATTTACCCCCACATCTCCATTAACTCAAAGACTTGTAAAGGAACTTGGACAATAAGAGTTTAATGATTGTCTGTTCCTTTGAGTATTTGCTAATCCCAGTTTAATGGGGATCTGGTGAGAAAATATGCTCAGAGGATGTAATACCTTACTTATATAGAAAAGTTTTCAGAGGCTGCTTCTAGAAAAGTATGGTGATGTGTAATAGAAGTACCTTGGAGAGATTTAGAATATATGCAACTGTTCCATAACTGGTTCCAGTCTGTTAATCAAATGATGAGGAGGCTTTTTGATCATATGTGTAGCTATAAATGATGTGATTTCAAAAAGCACTAGTTATCCAGAACCAGTCCCTTCATCTGGCTGTGTTTTGGTGAGAGAAGAGAGACAATACTGTAAAGGGAGTGTCCTTGGACCCTTACCATCCGAAACTGGCATGTGGATTATGAATTTGAACATCAACCCTGCCATTTATGCTTATTCTTTCATGGTTCAGATGAGAAAGGTTACAATCACTACGACCTTGTGAACCTTGAAAAGTAATGAGTGAGCCACTTAGAGGTCTAGGAAAGGAGTCTCTGCCATATTTGGTAGCTAGCCAGATCAGCACCAAACTTCAAAGAAGAGGGATGACATTCAGGAATAGTACTAGGGGTAGCTGAGTTGAAAATTTATCCATAAGCAATGTTACATTTGGAATGATATTTGGTGGGATGAAAGCCATGTAGAAATTTTTGTCTGAGCCCAACTCTCCCAAGAGACCAAGGTGGCATGGGGTGAGAATGTTTCTCAGGTGTTGAGGTGAAGAGATTGCTTGTACTTCCTTGCTTGCTATAATTTCAAAGTAAACATCTCTTTGGAAAATCTAGTTGATATTTATTGGTTAAATGGAGCTAGATCATTAATCATTGGCAGCTGAGTGGGAGCAATGCTCTACAATGGTGGCTTGAAATAATAGCATTAAAGAAGAGACATTATAATCTTTCAGGGGTGTGCCCAGAACCTGCCTTACTCAGCCAGAGAAATTGTTATCCCAGTAAAATAAATACCTTAGAATCATAGCCAAATATCCCAAACCCCACTTTCTCAACTATACAGGGGAAAAGTAGTACATACAAGTAAAAAGTAAAATGTAGCAGAAGGCAGAACTATTCCCATGTCATATAATGACTAATAATTTTTGCATGCCACAGATATCTCTATATAGTTAATGGGTTTTTAGTCACCTTTCATGGTTATTTATTTATTTTTGATGTCCTAAAGTGGTTGGTAAGTAGAATAGCAGTCTAGGTATATTTTTCAAGAATTGTTACTGACATTTTTAGTGAGCTGTCAAGACTTATGTTTAAGATAGATGAGCATTGAAATAATACCTTGTGCCCAAATCCTTCACGTTAGAGCAATTTGATGCCTCTAAGACAGGACTACAGCTTACTACAGGTTTTATATGTTCACTACAGTCTTATGTCTTATAGTCTTATGTCATTATTGTCTTATGATACAAAAATGGAAAAGCATCAACTTGAAAATCACCTGGCACAGGAATTATTATTATAATCTGGCCTAGGAACTGAGAATAAATAACTACTTTTATATGGCAAAGTATGGTCAGGAGAAAAGAGAATGCCAAGAAAAGCAGAAAAATAGACCATGACATAGGAAAAAATATTAGACACTACAAAGTTATGAACAAACTAACCATACTAATAACATCTGCTTAACTTACTCAAAGTTTCGTTACCTTTAACACCTTTATCATTTCTAATTTCAAAATCGTTCTGTGGAATAAACATATTAAATTACTGCTAATATCAACTATATTATATTTTCGTGAATATAGAACAAAAATTCATGAATTGAAGTGGTAAGAATGGTTATATTTTTGTCAGGACAAGAAGTCCTTAACCAAGAAGAGTCTGGAAATAAGAATATTAAAATAATAATGACAAAAAATTACTAGTTATTCATGAGAACTAGGTGCCAAAATGATAATCATATTTTGATTCTAAGATGTTCCGAGGGAGAACACATTAAAGGTAATATTGTTTTAAAGTTTGGTGTATTTTTTTTTTCTAGTCCTATGTAGGAAAAAATCTCAGTTAACCGGGATGCTCAGCTAACTAGAACACTCTATTCTCCACCTATTCCAGGGAAATCAAAATATCACACAACATTTTCTACATAGCATCTCATTTTCTTCATATATTCCTACGGCCTATCAGGGCAACCTCATGAGGTATATCTTGAAGGGTCCATTGTGGAATATCTTGACGTTCCTCTAGCTGTAGCATGCTTGTAGCTTTTCATGCTTATCAGGGATTTTAGGCTAGTGGCAGGTGGTATCTTCTATAGCTATTTTATGTATCATTCTGAGCAGGTTGAGACAACCTGACCTCAATTTTGACAATTCAGTTTTGCACAGAGCCCTGCTTTTAAAGGTTGACTATACAATGCCACTTGTAAGTGTCTTTTACTGTCAGTGGATATGCCTCAAGTTTTCTCCCAGCTTCTTATCTTTCTTTCCTTCTCAAAATATAAGTGCAGGTGGTTACAGTGAAATTACAGACTTGCCTCAGTGTATATTATCTTTGGATTGATTTTTCTAAAGGAACAAAGTCCAAAAGTTATACTTTTGAGAAAGCATTTATATTCACATCAGAAAAACTTTGTATTTATTTATTGAAAATAAGTCAATTTAAAACTTATAGCTGGTAATGAATTGAATTGCTCCCATCTATTCACAGAACAGTCATAACAAAAATTCTAACTTTCCAAATTTGTTCTGATAGTGTATCTCAACAGTGGCCAGAGGGACCATTTTTGGAGCTAGAGGGAAATTTAAATTTCATATCCATTTAATCCTTTCCTAGACACGAGGACTAAATCTAGTAATTTTTACCCCTATTCCCTGAACCATATATTTGATCCCTATTCCCTGAATCACAAGGCATCTTATGTTATGAAGTGATCTACTGTTTCAAAGTTGAAAACACCAACCTTTAATAATTCATACATTCTCCATCTATAGCACACTTTATGCTTTCAACCACAAAATGGATTGGGCTCAGTGGGGCTCTTAGACTTTGCTAACCTGATTTTAACATACATTTTAATTTACTAGAGTGGACAATTGTTTTTTGTATAGCTTTCTCCTAATGTATAGCTTTTTATTGTACTACCACCCCATCCTATTACAGGATCTCTTATTCTACACACACACACACACACACACACACACACAAACACGTGATTTTAGGACATAATGGATTCTCCATCAGTATAGAAACTGAAGAATCAGATCACTTATCAGACATATTATAGAGAGTGGTTTTATACACATAGCCACATATATATACACATGTACATAGAGGCATATCTTCTCTCTCATATATACATAGACATATATGTACATACATATATAATCCACAAGTTATATCCATGGCATAATTAGAATACATATATGTATGTATGTATATATGCATATATAATTGTATCCACATAAATATATTCTTAAATTTGTAATTAAGGATTAATGACTGGCAAACTTGGCTTATTTATGCTTCTAGGAACTTTTATTTTATCAGTCACTTGAAAATTAAATAGGTGGAAAAAATCAGTTTAGACATAAAGGTTCTTGATTCTCCATATCCCTTAACAACTTCAAACAGATTTTTGTTTAATATAGGGTTCTTGGCACTGTGTGAACCACTCAGGAAACATGTACAATTTATGTTTCCATCTTAGAATCAAAAACTATATAGAACTGGAAATAACCTGAGAGATTACTTTTTCCAACCTCTGCCTGATGCATGAATCCCCTTCTCTATGATATCTCTGATAAATAATATGATCCTAAAGCCTCTTCAGCGACTTTCCATTCACTATGTCCCAAGATCACCCATTCAATTTCTTTTATGGATTTAATTTTCAGAAAATTATTCCTTATTTTCTAAAATTTGACCCCTAAGAAATTTCACCTATCTATCAATTCTAGTTTTACCCTCTGGAACAATTAACTAAGCAAACAAGCAAAAAAAAAAGTTGGTGTCTATTATTGCCAGGTTCTGTGCCCAGTGCTTGGGATAGAAAGATACAAATGAAATAATTCCTATTCTTCTTTTTTTTTTCCAGGGCAATGAGGGTTAAGTGACTTGCCCAAGGGTCACATAGCTAGTAAGTGTCAAGTATCTGAGGCCAGATTTGAACTCAGTTCCTTGTGAATCCAGGGCCAGTGTTTTATCCACTGCACCATCTAGCTACCCCGGTAGTTCTTATTCTCAAGGAATACACATTTACTCAATCAGCAATATAAACTTAATCCTTCTTCCATGTGATAACTTTTCAAATAGTTTATTTAATATAGCCATCATTTAGCCTTTAAGCTTTCCTAAAAAAGATAAAGACACTCTCAGATGAAAGGTACAGTTACTAACCAATTACCTATACAGATATTGTGAAAATACGAAGTCATGTTTTCAAAACCTGCTGATTTCTTTAAATGAATTTACATTATTAATTTAAATTCAAAATACATATTAAAGAAATCAAAACTTTCAGGTATCTAAACTTAAAATGGGTTGCTCTTCCCTTCTGCCCTGAAAAGGAACTATCTGATTCAATTCAATTCAATTTCATTCAAAAACATTTATTAAACACCAAGTACATTCAATGCTCTGTTCAGGCCCTGGAATATACAAAGCTAAATAGGACACAGTATTAATTGACTCCCCACATTTATCTAGCATAATATTTCCCAGAGGAAATACTTTTGATGAAAATCTCAGGTTTTGGTGAGCAATATAATTAAAAATTAGAGGGGATAGCTTCACCAGCGACTTTAGGCTTTGAGTCTCCTATTAATCAAATCATAAAGCATGTGTATGTGCATTTATCACCTTTGCAATGCTGCAAAAAGAAGATAGTTACAAACCCTGCAACCAGGATTAGGCCAGGGCCCCTGATGAGTGGCGTCGGTGCCGTGGCTGCACATAATGTACTGCTTCCTAAGTGGGAAGAAATGGAGACTCCTGCCATTCTGTGGCATCACTCAGCAAGGTGCAAATGAAGTATGAAATGAAAAAATCCCAACCCACTCAGTACACGGAGAGAAAACAGATACTACTTTACAGTCACTGCTGTGCCAGGCTATTTACTGTCATAGTCAACTCAGCCCCGACTACACAAGCTCCCCACCCTGCCCCAAATCTTCCCAACTCTGACAACTGAAAGAGAGACTGTTTTTCATTCTGGACTACTTTGGATATGTTGATATACACTGCAGGAGCCCCTCTGTCCATCAAATAAAAAGTCTATTGCTATTCCTTAAGAAGCATCCATAAGGAACACAAGGGAAATAGTAGAGTTAAAAGAAAGGGGGGAAAAGGCCAAAAGAGATGAGGTAGTAATAAGGGGAACTGATTATTCTCCCTACAAGGAGGAATAATGGATCTTACTGAAGATAGAGGATTTTGAAATATGAGAAAAGGATGAAAATGGAGAAACAAGTGATTCTTGGTTAGTTTTCATAAAAATAAAAGGATTCTCAAAACATTCTTGTTCTATTTTTTTTTTTATACTTAACATCCATCTACTAAATATAGGCAAAGAAAATGCATAGGATAATATGAGAAACTTAATAAAAATTCTTAATATGACATGTATACACACATGTATAGGTATATTATAATTCTTAATTTTAGAAACATAATTTGGGGAAATTTATTTTAATACACTTTTAAGTTGCTTAGACTTATTCAAGTGTTCTCTCTCCCTTTTAAGATAGCTACCTTACATTACATTCTTTAAAAGTTCAGTATGTTTGTGCTATTATTGTTTTGTT
This sequence comes from Dromiciops gliroides, assembly GCF_019393635.1. Classification (NCBI taxonomy): domain Eukaryota; kingdom Metazoa; phylum Chordata; class Mammalia; order Microbiotheria; family Microbiotheriidae; genus Dromiciops; species Dromiciops gliroides. The sequence continues at coordinate 204,368,340 of NC_057862.1, forward strand.
TTTGTTTTGTGGGGCAGTAAGGGTTAAGTGACTTGCCCAGGGTCACACAGCTAGTGTCAAATTGCTGAATTTGGATTTGAATTCAGGTCCTTCTGAAACCAGGGCCAGTGCTTTATCCACTGTGCCACCTAGCTGCCCCCTGTGCTATTATTGTTGAGGATATTCTTTTCCACGTTGCAGTTCAGATTTCAACCAAGCCTGTCTATTTGGTGTGAGCCTTATCCTTCAGTTATGCTTTCTATCTGTTGCACTATGTGGATGACTCCTCTTCTTCCTCTTCTTCTTCTTCCTCTTCTTCCTTTTCTTTCTCTTCCTCCTCCTCCTCCTCCTCCTCCTCTTCTCCTTCTTCTTCTCCTTCTTCTTCTTCTTCTTCTTTTTCTTCTTCTTCTTCTTCTCCTTCTTCTTCTTCTTCTCCTCCTCCTCCTCCTTCTTCTCCTCCTCCTTCTTCTCCTTCTCCTTCCTCCCCCTCCCCCACTCCTTCTTCTCCTTTTCTTTTTTGCTCATACTTATCTTCAATGATGCCCTTTATATCTCTTCTTGCACACAATTGCTGGTTTATATAGAGTAGCAGCTTTTTCATCTCCATCATGTCTTTTGGTTGGTCTCTATAGCCTCTTGGGTGATCCTCAATGTCAATTCTTCAGAGACAATAGTATTCAAGGTGTAATGATTAGAATGACATGCCACCTGCTGGAGACTTACAGTAGGAAAGCTCTGTCATGAGGAGAAGGCGCCTGAGGGCAAGACATGTGGCTTTTCTTTGGCGTCAGGAAGTGAAGTTTGCTTGTGGGAGGAAGAGGGGGTGAGGCTAACACTCTTGCTCTCTTTTGCCAGGACTCTTGTGGAGAGTGGAGCAGGAGAACTGTAGATCCCTGATATAGATAGATGAATCTAGGCCTTTCTCTCTCTTTTCACCAAATTCTTATTCTCCTTAATAAATGCTTTAAAGTCTAGCTCTTGCTAAAGCTTATAATTTATTGGCAACCACTCATTAGATATTTTAGACAGACTAGCTAGAATTTTAGTCCCTTACAAAGTACTTACAGGCCTAAAAATAGTTAGACTAGTTAATTCAATGCCAAGTGCCAAGAAAAGGAAGTTTATAGTGTTACAAAAATTCAAACCTCACATACTTAAGAGTGTGGGAAAAATATGTTAGGGTTTGGGGAAAATATGGTAAGAAGACCAAGATGACAATGAAAACTGAGAACATTGGAATTAAAGAAAAGTTATAAAGAAATGAAGCTTTAATACTCTCAAATTCAACAAAAATTACATTCAAAACACAACTTGTTAAAAATGCCTACTGTAGGGGCAGCTAGGTGGTGCAGTGGATAGAGCACTGGCTCCGGATTCAGGAGTACCTGAGTTCAAATCCGGCCTCAGACACTTAACACTTACTAGCTGTGTGACCCTGGGCAAGTCACTTAACCCCAATTGCCTCACCAAAAAAAAATGCCTACTGTATATAAATTGAGAAGCAATGTGGCTTAGTAGGTAGAGAGTCAGCCTTGGAATCAAGAAGACTACCCTATATTGAAAAAAGTTTCACTTTGTTTTCTTTTTCTTTCTTTCTTTCTTTTTTTTTTTTTTGTTTTAGTGAGGCAGTTGGGGTTAAGTGACTTGCCCAGGGTCACACAGCTAGTAAGTGTTAAGTGTCTGAGGCCGGATTTGAACTCAGGTACTTCTGACTCCAGGGCCGGTGCTCTATCCACTGCGCCATCTAGCTGCCCCCTTCACTTTGTTTTCTAATTGTTTTTACAATGATCTGCCACAAAAAATGTTTAAGTAGTAGAATTCAGATCTTATAAACAAAAAGCCTCTTTTAGTGGATTTCCCATATAATCATAAATATAAATCAGTTAATATGAACACAGTAAAGTAATATGGCGCAGGGGATACAAAATTGGACAGTTGTGGGTTTATGTTCTACTTATGACCCATTCTAGCTATATGGCCTTGGACTGGGTCACTCAACATTCTGACAAATTTCTAAGATTATATATATGTTAGCATATATTAAATGAATTTACATACAAAGATACAAAGAAGTTCCCTATACTAATGAAATGAGAAGTCGATTAAAAATGAATTTTGGTTTTGGTTTTGGTTGCCCAGTAACTTAGGAAAGAACATTACCAGAAGAGAAATGTATATTCCATCACAAATATAGCATGCTATACTCAAATTCTACTTTGTCACCTCATTATGGCATGGAAGTGACCCTGGGTCATGGAGGGCTTTGGCAGAAGACTGTGAGCTCTCACATATCCTTCCAAGCTGGAGTGGCTTCAGGTGGTTTGTCCAGCAATGGATCATAAGTTTATTTTTCAGAATCTAGCTGACCTGAGTTTGGAAAGGTTCATCACCAGAAGGTTAGTCATTGGTTGATTTTTGGCTGCAAAAACTCTAAGGCATGTGTGAGTTATATTTTATCTTGATGAAGGGATTCTCTACATTGAATAAATTATTAATCAATCAATTGAGAAGCATGAAACATATTAAGCACTTGCTATGTGTAAGACACTATAGGTACAAGTGAAAATAATGGAATATTTATTCAAAAGGAAACCTCCATTTTAATGGAGACAATACGTATATATATAATATACATATTATAGCAAAATATAATACTAATAATTAAAATGTGAATATATATAAAGGAGCAAATAAAATTATTTTGGGAGGGAAGTCATTAGAACTTGTGATGCATCAGGAAGGACTTCATGCAGAAGATGGTGTTTGAGTTTCACCTTTTTTTTTTTTTTGCAGGGCAATGAGGGGTAAGTGACTTGCCCAAGGTCACACAGTTAGTAAGTATCAAGTGTCTGAGCTGGATTTGAATCCAGGGCCAGTGCTCTATCCACTGTGCCACCTAGCTGCCCCCAAGTTTCATCTTAAAAGAAGGGAAGAACTCAGTGAAGTGGAGGTGAGGAAGAAGTATATCTCAGACATATTTGATCGAGAGTTGAAATGAATGGAAATGAGAGATGGAGTCTTATGTGTGAGGAAATGGGCAAGGCTGCTTTGGATACCATTGTAAATTTATGCATAGAAGTATCTGAAAGGACTTAAGTCAATTTTAAAGCTACTTTAAAGCCAGTGGTAAATTCTTGGTCTATACTCATGGACAATCTCTTATGTGTCTCTTCAGTACTTAAAGTATCCATGAATTCATGAGGGTATAAACTCCCTCTCTATGAAGATCACATCCCCTCTGTACTTAAATAGGTGATATTCATGATTTTCCATTAGCCAAAAACATCCTTCTTTATACTGAGCTAAGCTAGTCTAGTCTTTGGATGATAGACACAGGACAACCCTAGGATCATACTCAAATTCTATCTAACTGTTAAGACCTAGTAGACCTTGTGCTACACTGGCGTGGTTCTCAGGAACTTTAATATTATCTGTATCCTATGGTGATACCACTATAAACTTATTCTTTCTCCAACTCTCCAACCTCTCTTACTGCCTCATCATTCTTCTAGTCATCTAGATTCAAAGCCTTTGTGCATTCCTTAATTCTTTCCTCTCTCACTTTCCCCACATTTTATCTGTTGCCATGTCTTATTGATTCTCCCTCTGCAATAATAACTAACACATATGTAACACTTTAAGGCTTGCAAAGGTTTTATATATATATATATATATATATATATATATATATATTATCCTGTATCTTCATAACAACAGCAGCTAGGTGGCACAGGACATAGTGTTCTGTCTCTGGAGTCAGAAAGACCTGAGTTCAAATCCAGCCTCAGATAATTATTAGCTGTGTGACCCTGGGCAAGTCACTTAACACTGCTTGTCTCAGTTCCTCATTTGTAGAATGAGCAAGAAAAGGAAATGGCAAACCAATCCAGTATCTTTACCAAGAACACCTCAAATAGGGTCATGAAGAGTCAGACACAGCTGAACAACTCAACAACAACAAGAAAAACAACAATGAAGAAAATAATAGCACTTCCTTCTCAGGATCATTGCGATGATAAGAATAAATAATATTTGTAAAGTGCTTATTACAATGCCTGGAACATAGTAGTGCTATGTGCTTGTTTAAAACAACAGCAACAATAACAATAACAAAACAAAACAAAAAACAGCTCTGGGAGGTAGGTAATACTGACAGATGAAAAAGTGGAGGTAAATCAAATTAAGTTACATGGCTGGGGTCACAAAGCTAGTAGGTGTCTGAGGCCAGATGTTTTTGTTTGTTTGGTTGGTTGGTTTGGTTTGGTTTGGGGTTTTTTTGTTTGGTTTGTTTTTGTTTTTGTTTTTGTTTTTGCATGGGACAATGAGGGTTAAGTGACTTGCCCAGGGTCACACAGCTAGTAAGTGTCAAGTGTCTGAAGCAAGATTTTAACTCAGGTCCTCCTGAATCCAGGGCTGGTGCTTTATCAACTCAGCCACTTAACTGCCTCCTGAGGCCAGGTTTTAATTCAAGTCCTCCTGATTTCAGGTCCAGAAATCCATCCTTCAAGCCACCTAGCTTCCTTTACAAAATCATGCACATTCATCCTCTTCTTTCCACTTATCTTTTTCTTTTTATTCTTTCACCCTGCTAGTTCAGGTCTTAATTACCTCTCATCTAGGCAATCACAATAGTCTCTTAACTGGTCTTCTGGCCTCCAGAAATTTCCATCTCCAATTGCTCTTTCAAACAACTCACAAATTAATCTTGCTAAGACAGGTTAACTTTCCTACTCAAAAACATTCAGCCTGATATTTAAAACCTTCTACAATATGGCTCCCAGCTGATACAATGATCACATTTTTCTATCATCTAAAATACATAGATCCTTCTTATTGATGAGAATATCATGTACAATTTTTTTCAAATGCCTTATTGAAACCTAGATATAAAGCTTATTTCTCTATCAAAAAAAAAAAAGAAATAGGGCAGCCTGGTATGACTTGTTCATAGTAAATGAATACTTATCACCCTACTTTTTCTAAATTCTCACAAACCATTTATTAATTATCAACTCTAAAATATAGCTGGAGAGAAAAAGCAAGCTCATTCATCTAACATTTGTAGACCTGACCTTTTTCCCTTTTGAAAACTGGGATGATCGTTTTCCCATCTCCAGTGTTATGGCCCTTTTTCTATTTTCTATGACTTTTTAAAGATTACTGATGATATTTCAGTGTAGTTTCCTTTTGTACACTGGAAAGCAATTTATAAGGGTGAGAAGATTTGAACTCATAAAGAACAATTGAATGCTCTCTTACTACTTTCTTCCCCATCATGGACTTCAATTCCTTCATAACATTTTCCCCTACCCTTTTCAATACGAACATCATTCTTGACTGTGATGATAAAAACAAAATACGATTTTAGAATTTCTTTCATTTTATATTAAGTTAATGCTGCAATATTCAGTAGAAACTTCCAATGTTTATTTTAAAATGACTTTTAGCATGAAAAACTTTTACAATGGAAAATGCAGTATGATGTATAACAATCCTCTTCATCATTCTTAAAATGGGTCCTTCAGCCTTGACCTTGCTGAACATCAAGAAAAGATTATAAGTGAGATCCTTTAGGAACTCTTTAAGGTCTATGTAAGCCATAATTAGGTCTTCTCAGACCTTATTTTCTTTCTAGGATTAACACAATTAGTTCCTTGAAGGCTTTTCTATAAGACATTTTTTCCTATATCCTGAAAAGGCTATGCTACTTCTCTCCCCTGCAGTCTTTCTCAAGTTCCTTCAATGACTTGATGACCAATACCAGAGAACAGATGATGACACATAAGCTCTAGAAGTGAACTCCTTCAAAGACCCACATAATGGAATCACATATTTTCTTTCATTTATAAAAATAATTAGCTAGAAAACCTTGCCAAATCTTTAGCTTTATAAGTAATTCTTCTGAGCCAAAGGACTTTCTGTGGATATGAGCTGTCCACTACCCACATCTCAGCTGTGAGAAAGAGAGGAGCTGAAAAGCCATGGTTGCCTGTTTGAGGATTTATTACAGTTTTACTTTCATCCACAGTGTATTGAGCAGCCCCCAGAATCATACACTGTATTGCATAGAATGAGTCATCTTATAAATAAGTTTGAAGTTGGAAAACACTGAGGGCCAAATTGAAATAATATCATTAGGCTTGAAATGCTGATGAGAATCAGTGGGGGCCAGGGAAGGGGGGAAAGGGAGGCAGGCATATTAGTATTTCAAAAGGAAGACTTAAAGGGAATATGAAATAGCCTTAAGAAAACTAATTAGAAATCAGTAATCTAAGAGGATTTCAGGAAGCAAAAGTAGGAATTTTTCCAGAAATCTTTTGGAGGTTGATATGAAACTGTGTTCCAATATAGGAAAACAGAAGGCTATTGGGCATCACTAAGGAATGGGGTTAGAAAAATGTCATCACTATACCACCATTTGTTCAAACCTGAGCCATGTTATGAGTGACACATCATGTTTTTGAGTACAAGTCAATACCAATTTTTCTCACTTGCAGAGATTCTGAGTTAAAAGACCTTTCTGTTTCCCTCACCCCATTCTCAGTGCCATGAAATCAATGATCCTAGAAAATATCACTTTCACCAATTTGTGTAAGGTATAAAAGAGTAGTGTGGTGATATATTCAATACACCTTAGAGCCCTTATAATCCTTGATGCTAGGTCATAACTAGATCTAAACCTGGAGGAGTCCTTAGAGATCATCAAGTCAAACCATATCATTTTACACATGAAGAAACTGAGGCCCAGAGAGAGTAGATGGCTTGACCAAGACCACACTGGTAGCCAATGGTTGATAACAGGAGTATAGATTTAGAGCCATAAAATACCTTAGAGACTCCAGTTCAACCCTCATTTTACAGATGAGGAATTTGGGACCCTGGGCAGTTAAGTACCCAAAGTCATACAATTAGTAAATAGAAAAACAGGGATTTGAGTTCAGGTTCTGTGACTCAAAATTAAGTGTTCTTTCCATTGCACAGCACAAAAAAGGGGAAAAAAAAGAGATTCCATAAATCATTCTTCATCCATCAGAAATTGTTGTCGCTGTTTGTCCTTCATTCCCAAAGAGGTCCATGACATCAGGGTGATGTCTTTACTTGCAGTGAATTGGATTTAAGTGAGGGAGGGCTGTTCAACCAACACCACCCTTGTCACCAACCTCACTATTTCCTCCAGAGCCATCTGGGTTCCATGGCAAGATATATATCAGAATGACTGGAGATGGTCCAGGATGTTTTTAAGGCAATTGGGGTTGTGACTTGCCCAGAGTCACACAGCTAGGATTTGTCAGAAATGAAATTTAAAATCTGGTTCTCCCTATGTTAGGGCCAGTGCTCTATGCACTGCACTAAGTTGTCCTTCCATCAGAAATAGTGAGAGGTAGAGAAAGCATGTGAGAGAATATGGTGGGGGCAAAAAACCCACAAAAATATTATTCCCTGTTTGGGAAGACTGACGGAATCATAACAAAGAAGTTGTTCAGGTAGTAGCATTATTACTATTCTAAGAATTTATATTACTTCTCCAAAGTTCTAAAACCAGTTTCTGGGGATGATTTTTCAAACTGTAGAATCTTGTAGAATTTTAACAACTGACAAAACCTAGAGTATCAAAAGTCAAACAAAGTTAAGGGGAAAACACAGAAAGAGAGCATAGCTAGAAATGACATTGGATTAAGCTTTTTAGCTCTATAGCTTGAACTCATTAAGAATGAATAATCGGGGCAGCTAGGTGGCGCAGTGGATAAAGCACCGGCCCTGGATTCAGGAGTACCTGAGTTCAGACACTTGACACTCATTAGCTGTGTGACCCTGGGCAAGTCACTTAACCCTCCATTGCCCTGCAAAAAAAAAAAATAAGAATGAATAATCACTGTACTGCTAAAGAGAAATGTAGGCATATGACACAATTGATATCTTTTTACCAAAAGTAACTGACCAAGCTATTCCCTTCCCACCCCCATAAACAAAAACTCATCATTCTCTGAATTTTCTACTGCATATTGGCTACAATACAAAACATTCTTTAATCTTTGGTCAAAGGGATACTATGAACTTGGAAATTGCTTCTCTCTTTTTAACCTTTTGTGGCCAATGTAGAAAGAAATCAACTGAGATTTCACCACTTAGACAAATATTGTGGTCAAAGATAAATCTTCTTTAATGGAAATCATGAAAGGGGAAGTTGCTTGGATTAAAGTGAGCCCTTTTTCTTTGAGGAAAGCCCTACAAATCATTATCAGGGTTTCCAGCTTGCCTAGTTCAGAAGCTGATAGCTTCACATTAACTGACCACAAGTTTATGGCTAGCTTTATTATTAGAGACACACACTTTAGAGTGATTAATCCATTGACAAAATGGATTGTTTTGTAATATGGGTTCTACTACTTGATCATGCATGGAAGATAATTGTGGAGAGGTAGCCGGAAAACAAATGAGGGCTCTTTATTGAAATAAATTATACAGTGTTTATTCCTCACTGTTGTTTGCCCCCTAAAAGATACCTGAATAGGGAACCCCTTGATTATTCCTGTAGTTAAATCATTGGGAGTTGCTTGAGACTCTGAGAGATAAGAAGCCTTTTCCACAATCAAACACCTAGTAAGTGCCAAACAGGGTCCAAACATGAATCTCTCCACTCTTTCCTACTATCATACTGAAATATGCAAGGAGATCTATGAGCTTAGAAAGAAGGTGAGTAAATGAAGAAGAAAGAACTTCACTCTTACCCAAGTCATGGAAGAAGAGTGAGATTTCTATTCTTTATATCCAAAGAGTATAGTAGGAAGAATTAATTTTGGAGTCTGAATACCTGGGTTTAAGTCTTGGCTTCAATTCTTACAAGTTGAGTAAACCCGAGGCCCATTACCTTCAATCACCAAGCATTGGTTATATGTCTATTTAAAAACAAGGCAATATGCTACATGCTAGGGATACAAAAGAGAAATAGCTCTTGCCCATGACAATCTTACATTCTATCAGTTTAGATAATATATAAATAGAAGGATATATGCAGAAAAAGAAATACAAGGTCATTATAGGGAAAAGGTATTTGCAGCTATAATATTCTCATTCAAACATGGGTATCTCATCTGAAAAATGTGGCTAATATCACACACTATTTTCCTTATAGAGTACCTATGAGGCAAATATTTTATAAGCCCTGAATATGAGCTATTAATACTATGCAGCTATATGTTCACTTTAATATTTGAGTATATTGGCTAGAAAGCCAGGGATATCTGAAAGATCTCAGATAAGTAAAATCATTACATAGCATATTTATTCATGATAAAGATTAAAAGGAGCAAGGAAGCCAACCCTAAGGGCACAAATTCACAGAAGAAATCTCCAATGAGAGTTGAATGTATCAACAATGGAATGAAATACAAAACAAAGCAGCTATGGCATTTTGACACCAGTCAAACCCTATTGAGAGAAATTTCTTTGGAACTGGAATTATTCCATGTATGACATAGGTCTAAGGCAGGGAAGGAGATGGTGGTAAGGATTTGTTCTCTGTATATAAAGAATGAATTTTATCCCCTATATAAAAACAAAAGACTTGAAGAATATGGATACTTGAAGAAATGCTATTGATATCTTCTATTAAATATATCAATAAACATTTATTAAGTGCCTATTATGTGCCAGGGAGTGTGATAAGAGTGGCTATATATGCTCATTTCCTTTCCTATGTACCCTCACCCCCAGTCCTTCTGTTCCTAACTACGAAGAGGACCAGAACCTTATATCATCTTTGTCTTAGACTATCGTTCATGCTATAGTTGGATGGTAAGCTGACTGGATTTGGTGCCAGGAGATGTGGTTTCAAATATCAATTCTACTACCACTAACCTATTTGTCCTTGGACAGATTTGTATACTTCTATGCCTTAGTTCTTTCAGCTGCCAAATGAGGTTATTAAGGGATCTCTAACATCCCTTTCACAAATGTCCTGATACTGTCACTTAGGTTCATATTCCCCACTCTATTATTTACTACCCAAGTGCTCTTGGAGAAGCCATGTAAACTCTCTGGACCTCTCTTTCCTCATCTATAAAATTAGGAGGTTGGACTAGATAAACCTCCGAGATTCTTTCTAGCTCAAAATCTATGGCCCTATAACTAGAGTCAGCTTTCAAGAGCTGAAAACCAGTTTAAAAAAAATAATAAACTATTCACTGCTCTTCAAGTATTATCTTTGTTTAGCATTGATGCCAACTTAGGAAGTTTCCCTTCATGCATCTGCCAGATGGGATGGATCATCTCCCCTAATAAAGAGGACAGATAAAAAATCCCTACACTCCAGGAGCAAACAAACACACAACTCCTTTCCCATCCCACTGCAGGACCTAAGGAGTAACACTAATTTATGGATTTGAAGTACCTATTCAGATCTTCAGCTCTGCCACTTATTATGATCATGAAACTGTGGTCAAGTCAGAACGTCTTCTGGGGCTCAGTCCCTTCATCTGTAAAATGAACGGGTTGGATGAAATGGCCTCCAGAGTCCCTTTTAACTCATAATCTCTGGATACTGCAATTCAGCTTCTAAAGAGCATTTTCCCTTCCGATTTTCACTAGGACTAGAAACCAGTAGATGGCACTGTACGGCTGTCACAAACTATTGAGGGGGTGCTGTGGCTGTTTCAATCTCAGTTTATTACTATTCAGCTACAGAGGAGAGGGAAAAACACACAGACTCTCTCTTTCTCTCTCTCTCTCTCTCTCTCTCTCTCTCTCTCTCTCTCACACACACACACACACACACACACACACACACACACACATACACTGTTTTCAGAGAAAAATTTTGTTAGGTGCAGTCTGAATACTAGCAATACAAAATTACACTTTTCGTTTATTCAAAGAATAGTTGGTAATATTTGGATTTGGCAACTTAATTTTTAACAGCAACTTGCATGGGCCTGGTAGATGAAGTCTCTTCTCTGCCACTTACCCCCCCCCAAACCCAATTCTCCATTTGCCTCACACCTCCCCAGCATGACTTTCTTTATCCATGAGTGTGGCAGGGGCAGCTGCTGTTTTAATGCATCTTTCAAGGAAGCAGAGAAAATGGCTGGTTTCTCCCTGCTTACCACAGCCATGGATTTTTTTTTTTTTTTGCAAGTTGAGGAAATGGAGACTGTTTGCTGAAGCAAGCCCAAACAAAGGAACAAGGAAAGAATGTTTTCCTATCACATTGCCACACCTTACTGTACCAGGCAATGGTTTAGAACAGCAGCGGAAGGTTTTTAGCTTAGCATTTCAATTCTAAAATGGATGATACTATTTAATTTCTCCAGCACACAATATCTTCCCTTGCCCCAGAGTAGATTAATATTACTAATCTCGGTTATATAGCAGCCTTAAAAGGGCACAGGCACAAGGATGTTTCTAAACCAGATTGTAGTCATTTTTGCAGGTACAGAAAATTCCCAACCCACGCTGAAAAGTAATTGTATTGGTAATCTTCCCTTAGCGGGATCCTGCGTCATTCTCCAGCTACATAGGAGCTGTGGGCAGGAAAGCATAATGGATGAAGTGATGAGAAGGAGTGTGATGATGGATTAATATCCCAGAGGACTGAAACTAGTCAGAAAGCAACTAGGCTCTCCACAGCATTCCCCCCATAACCAACCCTTCCCCCCCCCCCGGAATGCCCATTGGGTGTTCTGTATTGTGAGATGAAATGTGAGACAGAAGTAGAGAGCTGGTAGGAAATTGGAGACCTGATGATTCCACAAATGACACAGGAGCATGCACAAAGGTAAAGAAATGACATCTATTTCTTTATGCTGTTTTGAAATCAATCCAAGGAGCAAACATCAATGAGATTCAACCTTTTGCTCAAGAGTCTTTCCGGGTTACAAGATGGCAATCAAGGCCACACCAGTTGAACTTGCTATACTCCTCTCTTTGATCTCAGGTACAAATCACTCCAGTATCTTTGCCAAGAAAACCCTAAATAGGGTCATGAAGAGTCAGACACAAGTGAACAACAGCATAGATGGTAGAGCAAATTTTTCAGGAATGCCCACCTTTCCCACCTGTTAAGCATGTAATTTGGGAGAGAATATGGCAACCAGGTGACCAAAAATGGCCTAGCCCCTTTTTAGATGTTTTTCTATGCCATAATAGGAGGGAGTATTGGGAAATCAAGTCAATCGACAAGCATTTCTAAAGTCCCTATTATATGCACTGTACTAAGCTTGGGAGGGGGGCGATGCAAAGAATAGTAAAAACCAAATCCTGCTCTCAAGGAGTTCGTGGTAAAATAGGGGAAATAACAGACAAACAACTATGTACAAGTAAGTTATAGATAGAATAAATTAGAAATAACCAACAGAGGGAAGGCAGGTCACAGATGCATATAATGTCAACTGGATTATAAAAATCCTCTAACCTTGTCCCACCCCAAGTTCTAGAACATAAGTTTATAGAGGGCAGGGACCATTTCATCTTGTTCTGTGTCTTTGGTGCCTAGCACAATGCTTTGAAAAAAATTGGCACTTAAGAAATGTTTATTGATTGATTGATCAATACCATCTTTCTCTACTTTCTTTTTTCTTTTTGCCTCTTCTTTCTCTATTTTCATTCCAAATTGTTGCTGTGAGAACCAAAGGATTTTAATAGCTATCCCCAAAAGATTTGGAAGTGAAGTAGATTTAAGATCCTAAGTTTTATTTCCATTTTTCCATTTTATTTCTTTCCTAACACAATCATTTAAATATATTCATTTCCCTTTCTCAGAGAAGGCAAAAGACCTGCAACAAGCATGTTTAATATAAAGGGAACATCCTCTCATTCTGAGGTCATTTTTTTTTAGACTTAGCATGGAGTAGAGACACTAGACAGTACTTAAGAGGTCAGAGAAGCTGAACAGTTTTCCAGCTCCTCTTGAGTTGAGGCTTAATAGCATGGCTTCTTTATTCCCTTTAAAATATTACAGGTCCCCTGAATATCAGACACACCCATAATTAAATGCAATGTAATTTTCCATTTTGAATTCAACATGCCACTTTTCTTTCCATTAGACTGATGGCCAAGAATTCACTATATTTACAAAATAATTATCCTTTCATTACAGTACAGGCAGTTGGTCCGTTGGAACAACAACAACAAAATCTTGAAAATCCCTTCCATAAGAGTAAGGATTCATGATGCACTCCTTTCTTTTTCAAGACATTAATAATGGAACATGTATTTGGCTTTCTGTGAATAAATCTGAATTCAATACTAAAAGAGGGCCATGGGGTTGAGTGTGTTCTTCCAGGTGGACAAGATGTTTGTTCCCATTACAGTCTCTGCACTCCCAACAGCTTCTGATGGGAGGCTAACATCTATGGAGAAAAGCTTCCTAAACTATTTTGCTTCAATGAGGCAACTAGATGCCTCAATAGATAGAGCACTGAACTTGGAATCAGGAAGATATGTCTGAATTTTGCCTCAAACCCATACTGACTCTATGAACTTGGGCAAGTTACTTGATCTCTCTGTCTTAATTTCATCATTTGTAAAATTAGGATGATATTAACATCTACCTCACTAGGTAATTATGGGGGTCAGGTGATATAGATTTAGATATGTCTATATTGAGATAGATATAGATTTTATATAGCCATAGATATAGGCAACTAGGGGACACTGTGGATAGAAAGCTGGGCCTAGGGTCACAAAGACTCATCTTTCTGAGTTTAATCCAGTCTCAGACACTTACTAGCTGTGTGACCCTGGGCAAGTCATTTAATTCTGTTTGCCTCAGTTTCCTCATCTGTCAAATGAGCTGTAAAAGGAAATGGCAAACCACTCTAATATCTTTGCCAAAACAAATGAACAAACAAACAAAAACCAAACCCAAATGTGGTCACAAAGAGTCAGATATGACTGAAATGACTGAACAGCATCAACAACACATATAGGTACATATCTATATATCTATCTATTTATATCTTTCAATCTCGATCTTGGTCTATATACCTTTGGAGACCTGAAAATGCTACATAAATGTTAGCTAACTATTAATTTATACTATCACATGCAACAGGGCCAGGATGCCTAGCCTGCTTGCCAGTCAACAATTCTCATTTCACTATTTCTTCTCCCTCCTCCTTTTCTGCTATCCCCTCCTTCCTTGTATTTCAATGGCTGGCACAGAATAAATACTTAATATATGCTAGTTGATATTGATTGATTCCTATATTTTCACATCTGTGCAGTGTTTTCTGGATCCCACCTGAACATCTGACCCTCCTAAGCATTTAAGTCTGCTCTTCCCTTTTCAGGTTCCAAATGAAGCTTGCCTTTGGTTTTCTCTCATCACATGGGACAGTTAGAGAAGTCTATTCCCTTTCACCAGGGGGCTGCCAAAGAGAGGGATCTTACTAATTTAATTCTTAATTTGGTTAAATTAGTCTTCCTTGCTCTCTTCTCTTTTTTCTCCTCATCCAGACTCTTGGTCCTTTTCCTTATTTCTTAAGGTGGGTATTCCCCAGAGGCCTGTCCTAAGCTTTCCTCTCTCCTTTTGATCAGCAGTATCATTCACTCTGATGCTTTCATTTCAACTTTTACCTGTCTGTAGATGACTCCCAAATTAATTTCTCTAGCCCTGGCTTCTCTTTTAAGTTTGAGACTCATAATTCTAACTCCTGAAGGGGTAGTGCTACCTCATTGATGTCCAGCAAATCAAAAGCAACATTTCAAACATGTTCCTCAATTTGATTTCAACATCTCCTTCTCACTGGAATCCTCAACTGTCTCCAGGATCCTAGACACTGAGATGTATGCATTTACCTTCTCTTTCACATATACATAGTTTCTTATATACATAGTTGTGTCTAATGGTAACTATCTCTGGGGCCATATCACTTCCCATCAATTACCACAATATGCCATCAGGTGCATATCCCTTGTCCCCTTATATTTTCATCTCCTATTTATGTATTCTCTTCACCCATCATAATGTAAAGCTTTTTTGAGAGCTAAAAGCATTTTCCTTGTATCTTAAGTGCTTAGCACAGTTCCTGATGCCTTGTCATCCACCCATTTCTATCTGTGTCAGGGGCATCAATCCTTTTACCTAGCCTCCCATGTTTGAAATTTTATTCTTTATCTCTTTCCTTTCTATCACCTCTTTGAGCCAGTCTGTTATCAAGTTCTGATAATTCAACCTCTATAATAACTATTGAATGAGTCTGTTTTGCCCCCTTCCCACAGCCATATCACAACATTACAACCTATGCAAGCTTTACTTGTCCATTCTCTTCCTACTCCAATCTATTCTTCCTACTGCTGCCAAAGTTTCCTTGTGTCATCCATCAATTTATGGTGCTCCTTTGTTCAAAACCATTCATTGGTTCCCTATTGGTTACTAAGTAAAGTTCAAAGAAAAGCTGTTTAACTTGACAGTCAAGGCCCTTCATAATTGGATATTATGTGGTTTTCCAAGTTAATCTCCTATTAACTCTTAGTATTCAGTCATACTGAAGGCAATGCAGTATGGTATCACGAATAATAGACTTGGCATCAAGAGAAATTCATATTCACATACCAGCTCTGACACTTATTGGCTGTGTGGACATATCCCCTTTGAAACTCAATTTCTTTATTTGTAAAAAAGGAAGTAATAATACTTGCAACACTTGTTTCAAAAGGTTACTCTGAGGATTAAATTGGTTATCATAAGTAGCTAAGGGTTACCACTTTGCAAACCTTAAAACTCTCTATAAATGTAAATTATAATTATTTTTACCTAACCCATGGATACTGCATTTGCTTTCCTGCCTCCCATCCTTTGCTCATATTTTCATTTAGAGCATTAAATCCCTTCCCACTCTTTCTGCCTATTAAAATTCCTTTCTATGCATCCTTTAAAGCCCAACTTAAATGTGTTCTTCTTCATGAAGCTTTTCCTGAACCTCCCCCATCCTCATGCTGATGAGGAAGTGATGCTCCACCCTCAAACTATGGTATGTTTTTCATGGTACTTTGAATGCACTTTTCTTACAACCTATCATTTATTATTTTGGTTTTGACAGCTAGGGGCACAGTGGGTAAACACTGGGCCTAGAGTCAAGAAAACTCCTTTTAGAGAGTTCAAATCTGGTCTCAAACATTTATTAGCTGTGTGACCCTGGACAAGTCACTTAACCCTGTTTGCCTCAGTTCCTCATCTGTAAAATGAACTAGAGAAGGAAATGTCAAATCGTTCCAATATCCTTGCCAAGAAAACCCCAAATGAGGTCATGAAGAGTCAAACAGAACTGAAAAACTGACTCAACAATAACTTTTTGCATTTGTCGTCCTAATTCCTTCCTGTTCCCCCCACCCCTAAAAAATCACATGCTCCATAAAGTATGTTACACAGTGCTGGGACATAGGAGGTGCCATATGCTTATTTCTTTCTTATCTCCCTTCATTACCATAAGACAAAGACTATAGATAAATAAAATTGGAATCTTAATTAAGGTTTGTACTTTCCGAATACCTGGCATAGTGCTCTGCATATAGTAGGCATTCAATAATTTCTTATTGAATTTAATAAAAGTTAAATGAAGATGATTATACTTTGAGGACTAAAATAAGATTTCTCTGTATTTTAGAGAAAATATTTCTCCTTCCTACCTTTTTCATACTTATACCTTCCAGGTCTATTTCTAAAGGTTCTACATTGTGTTAAGAAATGAAGTTGAGAATTGAGTTTGTATTTGGGACAACAACAGGGAAAGAGGGAAACCAGGGGAAATCTCCAAGTGCAGTATCATTGAGGAATGGGACATTCATCAGTGGTTTGCTGTCTGCAAGGGACATACTGTGGGGATTACTCATATTTGCCACAAACAGATGGTTGTGTTGTCATATCTTAATGACATGGGAGCAATAGGATGAAGTGGGATGCCTGTGTGGGAAGAATGGCATTGATAAATGTAGGAAGGAAAAATACATATTTTGAGAGTTTAATATAATATTGTGATGTAATAATTTTTGAAAGCTTTCACAAGGCTACACTAGTGCCATATTTACTTACAAAATAATTATGGTTTCATGCCAAACTTTCAACCTGAAACTAGGGTTGAGCCATTATACAAACTTAAAAAAAGATTCATAGGTCAGAAAATAATTTTTAAAAATTACATTTACATAGTGACTTAAGGTTAACAAAGCACTCTTTTCATAATAGTTGTGAAGTAGGTTGTGCAAGTATTATATGTATTTTACTAATGAGAAAAGAAAACTTCAGAGAGTCACAGAGTCATACAGTCAAAGAACAGTAGAGTCAGAAGGTATCCAGTGCCCATCTGACCCAGCACATATTTAAAAAGGAATCCTCACTACAAAATACCCAATAAGTAGGTATATCCATTCTCTGCTTATAGAATTCAAGTGAGGGGTTGACCTCTGCTTAACCATCTAATTAAAGAATACAAGTAAACACCAATCCTCTGTGTAAAGTATCTAATGTCTCTGAGACTCCGTTTCAGTATTTGCTTTTTTTTTTTGTTTGTTTTGTTTTGTTTTGTTTGCAGGGCAATTGGGGTTAAGTGACTTGCTCAGAGTCACACAGCTAGTAAGTGTTAAGTGTATGATTCCGGATTTGAACTCAGGTCCTCCTGAATCCAGGGCCGGTGCTCTATCCACTGAGCCACCTAGCTTCCCCCTAGTTTCAGTATTTGTAAAATAGAACTAAGGAAGTTTAAGTAATTTGTCCATGGTCCCACGACTAATAATTGTTTGAGCTGCAATGGGAAGCCAGAACTTCTGGCTTTGTCCACTTTCTACTAGATTTCACTTTCTGTCTTGAAACCTACTCCATGACTGGCAACTTTAATTCCATTATATTAACTTCTCTTCTGTGTGAGATGACTAATAATACTTATTGGTAAAGTACTTTGGGATCATAAAAGTGTAATTGATCTTAAGTACAACCTTTAGAGTATTAGGATGAATAATCCCCATGGATTCACCTTTGCTATTAGAACTGCAGGGATTATTTTTATTCTGGGAGATGTCACAGTCATTTCGTAAACTTTCTGAGCTAGTAGTCTCAGTATTGCATCCTTGTTCTATAGGAAAAGAAGACACAACAGGAATATTCTCTCTCCTAGGTATTATTTCACAGACATATCTTCTCTTATTCATTCTTTAATATTTTGAGCCTCATCTTTTCCTTTTCCATATTTTCATAATATCCTCGATTTTGTGGAACTCATAGTGGCAGCTAGTCAAAAGAAGACTGGATTTGGAGTAAAGAGATCTGGATTTCACTCCCTGTTCCACTTCAATCCAACCTCCACTAAGTTTCTCAGATGATTTTTCCATCTGACCAGTTCTTCAAATATCAATTTCTCTGGTATTTAAAGCTCTTCAAACCATATCCCCTTTTGACCTTTCTAGTCTTCTTACACTTTATTCCCCTTCATGAAGGTTATGATCCAGCTACATTGGCCTAATTGAAGTTCCTCAGTCATGACATTTTCTCTTCTCTCAGTGCTTTGCATTGTTTTCTCACAATGAACTTTTCATTGAAACTAACCTGTATAGAAGGTTGATAATGTTTTACCAAAAGAATTTTTTTTAACATCTATGCTGCTTCCCAGTGACTCTTAGCTCTTTCCCCTGTAAAGCCTTCACTTATAACAATGAATTATACCTAAGCAAAACAAACCAATACATAGGCTACATCTTATAATATATGCATCATTTCGTATTACCTTTTCTGTTAAGATTACAGAACCTTTGGGGGCAGCAAGGTGGCGCAGTGGATAAAGCACCAGCCCTGGATTCAGGAGGACCTAAGTTCAAATCCGGCATCAGACACTTGACACTTACTAGCTGTGTGACCCTGGGCAAGTCACTTAACCCTCATTGCCCTGTAAAAAAAAAAAAGATTGGGGCAGCTAGGTGGCGCAGTGGATAAACACCGGCCCTGGATTCAGGAGTACCTGAGTTCAAATCCGGCCTCAGACACTTAACACTTACTAGCTGTGTGACCCTGGGCAAGTCACTTAACCCCAATTGCCTTACTGGAAAAAAAAAAAAGATTACAGAAGCTTGAGTCAATATTGGTCAGGGTTCTGATGTCATTCTTTTCTGAAAAAAAATTATTATTGTTAACATGATATTCAGAAATAAACACAATATTCAAAAAATCAGGGTTGCTTAGGAAACCATGAAATACTGATATATACATATATATTGTTTTGAAAAGGGACACTAAATTTAATAAAGTAGTAACAAAATTATCTTGTGTTCTCTTCTGAATTTATTTTTTGTT
The DNA here is from genome assembly GCF_019393635.1 of Dromiciops gliroides. Classification (NCBI taxonomy): domain Eukaryota; kingdom Metazoa; phylum Chordata; class Mammalia; order Microbiotheria; family Microbiotheriidae; genus Dromiciops; species Dromiciops gliroides. Next base: position 204,387,595 of record NC_057862.1, read on the forward strand.
TTCCTCTGTTGTATTGACATTATTTTTTCTTTTTTATGCATCTTTATTTCTTTCAATTCACACACACACACCCCTGCCTTCCCCACCAATAGAATCCTTCTTGTATAAAAAAAGTATAGTTAAGCAAAATCCATCAAAATAATGCTCCCTTACATTTCTCTAATCCTTGTGTAAATTCTTTTAGTTCTCTTGATTTTGCTCTGCATCAGTTTATGCATGTTTTTCCAAGTTTCTCTGAACTCTTTACATACTATTCAGTGAAATATTATGCTATTTCATTCAAATAAGAGATAGGATAGTATAGTGGATAGAGAACTGGCATTAGATTTAGAAGGATATTGGTTTAAGTCCTGAAAAGTATCAGCTGTTTGATCTAGACAAATCACAAAGCTGTAAGTAATTTTTCTAACAATACATAGTTGGCAATTAATAAATGCTTATTGACAGACTGGCTGCCTACTATAAGTTGCAAAGAAGATGCTGATATGTATTGGTAGATGGAAGCCACCCAAATTGAATAAAAAACAGCATCCAAACACAATATTTTCAATCATTCCCAATTAACGGAAACTCATTTTATTTCTTGTTCTTCACTGCCATAAAAAGTGCTGCTATAAATATTTGCATATTTGAGAACTTTCCCTCTGTCTTTCACTCTAATGTGGCAATATATCCATTTGTATATCTCTGCATCACAAGTTAGATATAGTTTAGTGATTTTTCCAGTAAAATTCCAGGTTGTTTTCCAGAATGGTTGGACTGATTTGCAGTTTTACCAACATCAAGAGTTCATTAATGTGTCTGTCTTCCCACATTTTCCCCAACATTTACCATTTTCATCTTTTGTTATCTTTGCTAGCTTGAGAGAAGAGAGGTGAAAGATCACAGTAGTTTTAATTTGAAAATGCAAATGTATTTTGAAATAATTATTTTCTACTTGTATTTCTCTAGGAAAAAAAAGATGTTCCCTTATAACTAGAAATTTACATCACCTTATAAATTATAAAAGCAAAGCTGAAAAAATACAGAATTTACCCATAAAGCAGAACTTTGCAATTTCTGAAAATATGATTTCACTATTCCTAAAGAGGAATAGGAACAGGTCTTAAAGAATCATGGGAAAGGGGAATATAACTGCCCTCAATAGAAATCTACCATTTGGAATCAAAGATAGCTGTCTAAGTAAATGGTACCACCCCATTTATGAAAAGCACTCAATGAATTTCTAAGAAAGAAGTAATGTAGCATGGTGGATGGAAAGTCAGAAATACCTGGATTCAAATTCTGCTTCTGACACATATTAGCTGTTTTATGCCAGACAAATGATTTAACCTCTCTGTGACCCAAGCAAGCCTTTATGGGTTTCAGATGTAGTATAAATATACATCTGTATTGAAAGGGGGAGTTTCCTCATCTAGAATTCCCTATATGAGTGAAAGGTCTGGTCCAAAAATAAAATAAGATAAAAATCTAAATAAAATTTGATGCCCCTTTAATGGGAGCCATTCTTTATTATGAGGTAGCATTTGTCAGGTTTAGAAAAGAGTCTTCAGGACCAGACCATAGGTTGTTCATGGTAACTAAGAAGCTGATCAAAAACAAACAAAAGATTGTCTTCTTTTCTGTGTGATCACCTTCCACTTCCACTGTGATAGTGAATAATGACAGAAAGGGAAGAAGGCAAAAAGAGGAAGAAGGCTGCTAAAAATCTCATAGTTCTTATACTACAATAATAAAACAAAATTTTGGTTTTTATTGTGAAATTGTGATTTCCTCTTTATAGAAGAATTCTGGTATGGAAATGGAAATGCAGATCAACAACTAATCTGCAAATTATAGACATTGAGATTTACCTGGAGTAACAAAAGGTGAGTTGGTTAGTGACTTGCTTGTGGTCACCTAACTTTTATGTGCCAGAGGCAGGAATTGAATCTGGGCTTCCCTGACTCAAAGGGCAACCCCTTTACCATTGATAGAAAAATAGATGCTATATGTCATGTATTATATGCTAATAACATATATGAGATGACATATGAGAACTAATATATACGAGAACTCTAAAAGATAAAAAAATAAATGTATTGACTAAATAGATCCAATCATTTAAATATGTGTGTGTGTGTGTGTGTGTTTATATATATTTTGAGAAAATCTGATTCTTTGAAACTTTCACCATTTTCCTCCCACTATGGTGACCACTACTCAGGGATAATTGGAACAAAAATGCTTATCATTAAAATAACATTTTAAAAAATATGACACTTTGAGATACTTTCCACACCACAACCCTATTGAAATCATTTTCATCTCTAATTTTTTGTTTATTTGTTTTGTGGGGCACTAAGCATTAATTGATTTGCCTAGGGTCACACAGCTGTCATGTGTGTGAGGCCTGATTTGCACTCAGGTCCTCCTGAATCCAGGGCCAGTTCTTTATCCATTGGGTCACCTAGGTGCCCTCTCATCTCTGTTTTATACATCAGGAAAACTAAGGCTGTGTGAGTTTAAGAGATATATTTAAGATTATATAGGTAATGGGCAGAAGAGCAGGAACTAGAAACCAGTTCTTTTTAATCCAAATACGATGATCTATCCTATATAACTATAGACTTTCAGTACTAAAAGGACCTATTAGAAAACATTGTTGCTTCCATTCATAGGAACACTTGGATATGATACAAGCCATTAAGTTTGTGTGAAAGATACATAAGCATTACATTCATATCATTGATTACACCATTTCTCAATTATACAGTTTGAGGAAAACATAAGCAATTAATCATGGTAGGTTGCACTCATTTTGCATTTGGCCGACAGTAGCAAATATTTATTAAGAAGACTGAGTTCCAATTGTTTCTCTCAATAATATTTTAATATACTTGGCTTGGCTGATTTTCTAATATTCTTTGGCCAATGTAGTTACTCATACCTAGGAAGGCTCTTTAAAAAGTATCTCCTCTATGGTTTGTGCTGTCTAATTATTATAACTTTAATGTATTTTTGTTTACACCTTAAATTTCTTATATGATTACCTTGCTAGTCTATCATTTGTCTTGTTTAATTATGTGTAAATAAATATGACCAATTATAGCCACCCACCCAAAATATGAATTATTAGTCTTGCCAATTTTTGTTAGCATACATGTGATATAAAATATTTAGGCAAAATAATTTTAGATTAAATTTATGGAAAATAGTAATGAATAAGAAGTGAATAGGACTAAATTTTATAATTTACATGAAACTAGCACCCACATATAGACAATACAATTCAATATTGATGAAGGGAAGATTTTCTATGTGCAACTTAATTGCTTAGGATTTCCTTAGTGATGAGAAGTTTTTTTTAAAAAATAATAATCATTTATTTGAGGTAGCACTGAAAAGATATGTACAATAATTATGTGACCTACTCTTTAGAAATGAAAAGGTCCACTGACAGTCAAAGAAAATATGAAATTATGGCTCAAATAAGACTAATTTAACTGGCCCTTCATTTTAGCCTCTATTTGAATGTATTTGATAAGAAAGGTAGAGTTAAATAATTTCCGGCATTACACATTGTTTGTTAACTTCAAATAAACTAAAAATGGAATATATTTTCTTCTGAATGGTGAAATATTACTCAAATATCTCAAAGTGACTCGCTTTCTTATGAAATGTTATCATCTGCTTTCATGACTTTCCCAGGGACAAAGCCTAGAGGCAAACTCTTGCACCACCTGTCAAAGTATCACACAGAATGACTTTAAATATAGTATTCCAAAAGGCTTGGTGCAACCTTAATATCTAAATCTAATATCTGTAATTTATTAATGCTTAAAACTTCACCAAGACTTTTGGGATATGTTGCACAGAATGCTATTTTGTTTATTTGTGATTGGTTCATGTTAATGTAGTTGTTTTAAATTGTAAGCCCCTAGCGGACAGAACTTTTCTTTGTACTAACCTGCTTTAGATTTGTACCCTAGACAGGTGAATGAATAATTAAAATGCTAAAATAAGTTGTTTTTTTGTGTGGGAAACATGCTTGTTTGAACAGCTTTATATATGTCTAGTTACTCTGAAATGCATTGAACACTACTTACCCCCTTTCACCCACTCTTTGTTTCAAACTGCTAGCTGTTCCTCTATATGTCATCCAATATCTCACCTTTCTGTTTTTGCACAGGTGGTCTCCTTTGTTTGGAATGCACTTGATCTTCATCTTGACTTTGAGAATGTCTGGTTTCCTTCAAGGCACAACCCAGGTATCACCTCCTCCATTGGACTTTCCTAAGTAAAGTTTAATTTAATCTGATCAATGTTACTTGCATTTATTTCTATATCTACAGAGAGGCCTTTCAAGTAGGACAAAAATTTAGATAGATGGTTGAGAAGGGCTGGCTGGAGAATCTAGGATGGGGAACAAATTTGATGACTTCTAAGAAGAAAATCGTAATGGACATGAAATGAAAGGTCATAAGAGCTTAAGAGATTTGCACTGGCTATCCTCATGTGTGGAATTCACTCTGTGTTCACTTCTCCCTTGGAAAATCCTCTATTTCCCTTTAAGACAAATCAAGCACCACCTTAAACCAACCCTCCCCACAAAAAGCCTGTCTGGATTGCCTCTTCCCCCTAAAATGCTACTACTCTACTCTATATCACCTTCTATATATTCTGTATATACTGATATATGGGATGGGAGTAGCACCTATCTAACAGGGGTCTTAAGAAGATCAAATAAGTAAAGAGATTTTTAAATCTTAAAATGCTTTATAAATGCTAGGTGTTACTGTTATATGAATGTAGAATCACAGATATAAAGCTAGAAGGGACCCTCATGGCCACCTAAGCCAAACCCTTCATACTACAGAAAAGAAACTGAGGTAAGAGAGAACATAAGATTCATGAGAATTGGGGATGTTTAATTTTTCTATGTGTATCCACAGTACCTAGAACAATGCTTAGCATGTAGTAAGTGATTAGTATATGCTTGTTGATTAATTGAGTCACAATTTGAACCCAGGTTCTATGACTTCAAAATGATTACCTCTTTCCTTGTAACATAATGCTTCTAAATGAGGCATCAAAATAGAATCTTAGTGGGAATTTTGTACACATTTTGTATTAAATAGATTGAATAGATGATTGTTGGATTTATTATGCATAGAAGCAGGGAGTGAAGTGATGAGAGTAGATGAGATCTCTAATCATGATGATATAGAAAGAAAAAAGTGGGAGTTCTAGAACTAAACTTGTCAAGGTGGGGAATGGTGATATATTCAAATTTAGGCATCTAGAAGAAGAGGAACCAGGTATTGAAACAGAGGTGGTGTCCTGAAATGAAATAAGTTCCCACACATACCTAAGACTAGGAGAAATAAAGAAGACTAATGACAGCAAACATAACAAAAACCAAGTAGAAAAGATAGAGCAATTATGTAAAATATTATTGTTCTTTTAATTTATCGTTTAAGCACATTTTTGGTGAAAATATGTTTCAAGAGGAACTTAGTTACCCACAAGAGCTTCATAAATAGAATGTAGTGGGGGAAAAACATATTATCCCTCATGCCAATTTTATGCCTTCATATGTCTACCTTCTAAAATTCTTCTCTTACTTCCAAGTTCAACCTTGGGTATAATCTCCTCCATGAAACTTTACTTAGATTTAAAGTGAATTCTAACTTCTTATACAACTTTTTCCAATTCTCTCTCCCAATAACATCTACCTTTTATCATACTTATTAATTAGCATGGTGTACTCTCCTGCTACTAGATTACAAGTTTTTTGAGCGCTATGATTATTTGGTTTTTCATATTTTTTCCCTTATGACTTAGTATAGTGCCATGCATGGAGCAGGGTATTGGCTTTTAATATATATTTAATGGATTTTTAAATAGATTATACTATGGGACATTTAAGAATTTTTTGTAGTCTGTATTGTTGGCTGTGCCTTAATTGGTTCCATTTTGAAACATAGCTCTTTAGATTGGTTATTTGCCCTTAGCCTCTATGTCTATGTTTTAGGAAGCTATACAATTTAGCTTACTATTTAGTAAATGATAGATAATTATGCTTTTCTCAGAAAAAAAATCCCACCATTAAAATTGTATATTCTAGTAGTGAATTGTGTAACCCCTATGATCATTATTAGGGTAGTTTAAAAGAAGGGTTGGGGATAAGTTGAATATGAAGGGGTGACTCTAAAAAACCAAAATTTGGTAGGAAAAGATAAGAAAGGTGCAATTATCTCATACAAATAAGGCATGAAAGTAAGAGCTGATAAAGAGGAAGCAGATGGGAATGGAGGGTTGATAGTGCTGAAAACCTTACTCTCATTGCCTCTTGGTTAAAGAGGGAACAACATATACATTTAAAATGGTATAAAAGTCTTCTAAACTTATAAAGAAAAATAAAAACGGCAGTAAATCAAAAGAAAATGGGAATATGGATAGTGGGCACAAGTAGACTATGGACCATTACCCATGATGACTTGTGTGTAAGAAATAGAATAAGAAATATGTTATCTCGAAAGGGGATGCTGTAATCATTGAATAAAAGAGAATGGCAAACAACTGCAATATTGTAGATAGTCAAAAATATCAAATGACTAGAAAAAGGATTACAAAACATTGGGTAGGTTTTATAGAGAGAGAATTTTGTTAGGATTTGGGAAAGAATTACAAAAGATAAGAAAAATCAGGAATGGGCCTTGCTCTACACCATGGAGGAAACATCTGCATTAATAATTTTAAAAATTGCTCAAAAAAACATCCAAATAATGCCATAGGGAACAGCAAAACCCACAGAAGAATGTCCTGAAATAATCTTCTAAACAAGGACAGCTTGGAAGGTCAGAAGGAGGGAGCTGCTGTGCTAAGACAGGAGTGGAGCCCAACCCCACAGTCACCCTGACACAGATCCAGTCCCAGGAAGGCTTCATCAGAGAAAGAGACCCCCAGAGCCTCTGAATCACCTGCAGAGCTAGTGTTGTCTAGAAGTAAGCTCACAGTCTGGTGAGAGGGCTGAGCCCTTGCCAGGAGGAAGATTACAGGGGTCTATGCTGGTGCTGAGGCAGAACTTGGGTTTTTCACCCCTGCTGAGAACCAGGAGGTAGGCTTGAGTAGCAGTGACCCAGGTGGGGAAGGGGCACAGGCTTGTCAGAGCTGACAATCACAACACATAAAGCTGGTTGATTAGCAAGTTGGTCTGGGGTCATCTACAGACCAGGGAACAGGCTAGGCAAGTGAAAAACCTTCTCCTCCTTAAATCATACCAACTGGGACCTTCGAAAGCTTGGGATACTGCAGCCTGGAAACAGTGCCCCACTTTGAGGACCTAAAAGTCAAGTAAAAGAAAGACAAGATGAGCAAACAGAGAATGGTGAGGACCATAGAAAGTTTCTTCAGTGACAAGGAAGATTGAGGTTTATCCTCAAAGGAAGATGTCAATGTCAGGGCCCCTATATCTAAAGCTTCCAAGAAAAATATTAATTGGTCTCAGACCATAGAGGCCCTCAAAAAGGACTTTGAAGATAAAGTTAGAGAGGTAGAGGAAAACATGGAAAGAGAAATGAGGGTGATGCAGGAAAATCATGAGAAAAAACTCAACAGCTTGAAAAGCTGAATTGGTCAAATGGAAAAAGAGGTACAAAAGCTCTCTGATGAAAATAATTGCATAAGAATTAGGATTGAACAAATGGAAGCTAGTGACTTTATGAGAAACCAAGACACAATAAAGCAAATCCAAATGAATAAAAAAAACTATAGGGCAATGTGAATATCTTCTGGGAAAAACTGATGACCTGGAAAACAGGTCCAGGAAAGATAATTTGAAAATTATTGGTCTACCTGAAAACCATGATCAAAGAAAGAGCTTAGACATCACCTTCCAAGAAATTGTCACAGACAATTGCCCTGATATTCTGGAAGCAAAAGGTAAAATATAAATTGAAAGAATACACTGATCACCTCCTGAAAGAGATTCCAAAAGGAAAACTTCTAGGAATATTATAGCCAAATTCCAGAGCTCTCAAGTCTAGGAGAAAATACTGCAAGCTGCCAAAAAGAAAGAATTAAAGTACTGTGGAGCCCCAGTCAGGATGGCACAAGATCTAGCAGCTTCTACATTAAAGGACTGGAGGGCATAGAATATGATATTCTAGAGGGCAAAGGAATTGGAATTACAACCAAGAATCACATATCCAACAGAACTGAGAGTAATCTTTCAGAGGAAAACTGGGACTTCAAAGAAAAAAAGAACTTTCAGGCATTTGTGATGAAAAGACCTGAATTGAATGGCAAATTTGACTTTCAAATACAAGACTTTAGAGAACCATAAAAAAATTGGAGCTGGGCGACATACCTGGGGTCATGGAGTGGGTAACTGTCTTTTATCTGAGGCTGAGTTTTGGCTGGGATCCCCCTGGGTCCAGGGTGGATACTTTGTCCAGTGTCACCTAGCTACCCCATGATAACATCTTCTTTTAGTGTTTGTGTGTGTGTGTGTGTGTGTGTGTGTGTGTGAGAGAGAGAGAGAGAGAGAGAGAGAGGCAGTTGGGGTTAAGTGACTTGCCTAAGGTCACACAGCTAGTAATTGTTACGTGTCTGATGCCGGATTTGAACTCAGGTCCTCCTGAATCCAGGGCTGGTGCTCTATCCACTGCACCATCTAGCTGCCCGCATGATAACATCTTTAGGGTAAAATTGAGGGGTGAGGAGAATGCACGGGGGTAGGGGAAAGGGCAGAGGTAGCATGGGGTGAAATCCTACATAAAAGAAACAGGAAAGAACTTACGGAGTGGGGGAATAGATGGGGGAGGAGCAGGGCAGTAAATGAATTTTACACTCATCAGAATAGGCTTAGAGACCTTAATGTCATCAGAGTTACCTCAAGGAAGGATTAACACACACACACACACACACAATTAGGTGGAGTAATCTATTTAATTTGGATAGTAAATGAGCCTAACATTCATCAGAATTGGTTTAAAGACCTCAATCTCATCAGAATTGGCTTAAGGAGGGAATAACATACACACTCAATTCGGTGGAGTAATCTATTTAACCCTGCAGGAAAATAGGAGGGGAAGGGGATAAAGAGAGAAGGGCAAAAGAAGGGAGGGCAGATTTGGGGAGGGGACAGACAGAAGCAAATCCCTTTTGAAGAGGGATAGGGTAAAAGAAGATAGATAATAGAGAAAATATCATGGGGAAGGGAATAGGATGGAGGGAAACAGTTAACAATAGTAATCATGAAAAAGAGAAAAGGGTAACAACAACAACAACAACAACAATAATAATAATAGTATTTTGGGGGGCAGCTAAGTAGCACAGTGGATAGAGCACCGACCTTTGAGTTAGGAGGACATGAGTTCAAATCCGGACTCAGACACTTGACACTCACTAGCTGTGCAACCTTGGGCAAGTTACTTAACCCCAATTGCTTCACCAATAATAATAATAATAATAATAATAATAATAATAATAATAATAATAATAATAATAATAATAATAATAATAATAGTATTTCCATTGACACATTGACATAGAAAATTGTACTTTAAAGGTGCATGGTTTAGTTCATATGCATACCCCTTTTACTAACATCAATTACAGGACTCCATAACTTATTTGTTTGTTGATTCATTGTGTCCTAAGCAATTCGTCACCTGGTGGTCACCCTCTGATGATGAATCTCTGAAATCAAGGCTGATCTTCAGATAATTGATCAAGAAATATCCTATCACTTGGTCTGTACTCATAGTCATTTCACCTTTTAGATTATGCAATACCCTTCAAGAACACAGGGTCACCCCTATACCCCATGAGGCATTCTGCTAGGACTTCAAATGCAAAAAAGTATAAATAATAATTATAATATCAATATAAAAATTTAATAATATAGAATTGCCAAGCATTACAGAGTGATTTTATATAGAATAAGATGCTATAAATGAAAATATCTAAGGACCTGTATCTTCTCCCATGAAATTTCTTTGTTAGAGTTGAGTTTTCTGATTAGATTTCTGGTTTCCCTTTATGCACACTCATTTATACTTTGGATGTTTAAAAGCTCAGGATCTTTGTATCACTTTTAACTGATTCTACTTCAGCCATACTTCTGGCCATTTAGAAGCTTCAGAGTTAAGGGTATAATATGATTAATATGATGTAATCCTTAAAGACAGGTGGCTCAGTAGATAGAGTGTTGGGCTTGAAATCAGGAACACCTGTCTTCCTGAGTTCAAATCTAACCTCAGACACTTACCAGCTGTGTGACCCAAGACTAGTCACAATCCTATGTGGTAGTCCCTCGTGTAAAAACGAGTTGGAGAAGGAAATAGCAAACTTGTATCTTTGCCTAGAAAACCTGAATATGGTTATGAAGAAGCCAGAAAGGTAAGATGGCACTAGATTATAATGTATGGATGAGCTTGAATTGATTATTTCTAAATTATACTTATTTACATATTGCCCCCCATATTAGATCCTGTGCTTCTTTTTTTTTTGTGAGGCAACTGGGGTTAAGTGACTTGCCCAGGGTTACACAGCTAGTAAGTGTTAAGTGTCTTGAGATCGAATTTGAACTCAGGTCCTCCTGAATCGAGGGCTGGTGCTCTATCCACTGCACCACCTAGCTGCTCTGATCCTGTGCTTCTTTAGAGTGGGGATCTCTTTTGCTTTTCTTTGTATCCCCACTGATTAGCACAGTGCCTGGTACAACATATGTGCTTAATAAGTATTTATTGACTGACTTAGTGAGAGACAAGATTTTTGAGCAGAGAAATGATTTGGATTTATCTGTACACAAGAAATCTTATTCTGGCAACAGTATAAAAGTATAAAATGGGGGTAGGGTGGTGGGGTATATGTCATGATGAGACAAGGAAATTAGGACAAAGGGGTTGAAGAGATTGCTAATAGAGAAGGTGGTTGTATTGGCATGAACATTATTCATAAGATTTCACAATGAGAGGAGAAAGGAGGCATGGTAACTAACAGCTTTTCTTTTAGGACTAGGGCATCCAAAATTGAGTGTGCTATGAGTCCAAATAGCAAATTAAGAACAGTTCTAAGTATGTCTGAGGTTGTGAGGGAGTACAGAGCTTCCATTTATTACCAAGATCTATGTAAGAGTGTCAGGAAATAGCATCTAAGGTAGCCATCATGAAATAGTTGGAATCTCATCTAAGTGAAGTAAAGAATGTGGATGAGTAACTAACTTATGTTTGTATTTAGAGTTTAGGAGATAATGACTACATACAGGTGTTCTTAACCTCTGGTTTGTGAATTTGTATTTTTTAAAATGTATTTTGATAACTACATTTCAATATTATTGATTTCCATTGCAATTCAATGTATTTTATATTATGTGTTTAAAGATTTTTTTTTTCTGAAAAAGGTTCCATAGGCTTCACAGCACTGCCAAAAAATTCATGCCAGTTACAAATGTAAAGATCCCATGGTCCGAGAGTGAAAAGGCTCAGTGAATATGAGAAACCAAATGTGACAAATAGCCTCTCATAATTGCTCTTCCCTGCTAGTATATTTTCTAGAGGTATGTAGGGAAAGGGGGTTCTGGGCATAAGTGGCAAAGGAAGGAAGCCTTAGGATGAAGAGCTTCCTAGCCCCTCTCAGACCAGGCTTATTTAATAAGTGAAGTGCTTAAGTATAGTACTTCCCCTAATGTTAATCGCTCTGTCATAATGACACAAACATTCATTCCTTTATATGCACCCACTGAAACCCTTCCTTACCCAGTCATCCTCTGTCTATTCTTTCTGAGTTTTCATCATCCAAACTTTCTTCATTCTACATATTGACTTACTACTCCAGCTATACACTAACCCCAAAACTCTCAGGCATTTGCCCTCTTTACTTCTCCAAACATAGGAGAATTTCCAACCACACCACTCTTAAAACTACTAGTCCTCATGCTAGTGATACTCTCACATAGTTCTAAAGAATAAATGGCAGCAGTATCTCACACCAACCTTGGGCAAGCAGTTCTTCCCTTGCTCTTAGGCCCCATAGGATGCTTCAACCTATGGCATTTGAAGTCCTGAGTATCTATGTAGGCAAACAGAGTAATTGAAATTGCTTGAGAGGACAGTTCAATATTGATAAGGGGCATAGCAGCCATAAATGCCATTGTTTTGTTGTACTTTCCCCAGAGGACAGAACTATGAGCAATGGGTATCTGGCTTCAGAGAGCCAAATAAAAGACTGTTATTTGGAAGAATTTCCTTACAATTAAGAGTTCTCCCAATTTGAATGGTCTGTCTAAGAAAGAGTGACTTTCCCTTCACTGGAGTCATTTGTATATGGGTTGGATGACACTTGTTAAGGATGTTGCAGATGGTATTTCTGTTAGGGTATAGGTTGGAATATTTGACCTTTTATCTTTCCTGTATGCTTCTGAAATCCATCAACTTCTCCAAAAGGATTTCTTTAGCTTTGATGCAAAAGTTAGTTTGTGTAAGACAACTAAAGACTGTTCTTTTAAACAATCCACAAAATACTAGATCTACCTTTCAACAACCATGTCTTAAAGGAGTCTACCTATACTCCCTGCTTTTTCTCCTCTGATTAATATAAAATATATTTGAACAAACATGACCATACACAATTTTAAAAAAAATCATATTGTAATTTTCTCAGATTTTGTGAATACCTTCAAATTGTCAACCTCACACATTTCTGAATTATTAAAAAACTCAATGTTTGCTTTTTTTTAACTACTCTGTTATTTCAACTTGCCTAAGTGCATTATTGTGAGCTTTCTATCTTCCAGTAGTCTGAGGAAGTAAATACAATTCCATGCTGATACAAAGCAAAGGACATCAACTAATCATCCTTTAGAAAAAAATTCAAAAGATGAAAGGAAGGAAAAATAGCCTAAAATTGCCTAATTTAAAAATCTGGCCTTCACCCAAGACAAGCAGTTCCAAAAGAGACAAAGAGAGATTTAATATCTTTGCAATTTATATTGTGGCTGATACAAGTATATAATTACTTGAGCTTTTTGGATAATGTTGTAACTTCTGCTAAAATTTGCAGATGAGATTATTCCTAGCAACAAATTTTTCCCCAGATTTAAACTATAAGAAACACTGGGGCACTGCATTCATCCTGAAATATTAAATAAGGCAATTATTATACTGATTTGGAGATTGGTAAAAGGAAATAATTATAAAGCATCAACAGTGTTGTTTGTCTCATTCTTTTGCCAATAATGGGTTGTTTGCTTCATTTTTGAGAGTTACAAAGAATAATTCCTTAGACTATAATATTTTCTAGGAGTCAGTGATGGATGGATTTATGTGATTCTTATTGTTCAGTTATTTCAGTCATATCCAACTCTTTGTGAACACGTTTTAGAGTTTTTTTGGTAAAGATACTGGAATGGTTTGATATTCCAGTGCATTTACAGATGAAGAACTGAGGCAAACAAGGTTAAATGACTTGCCTAGGATCACACATCTAGTAAATGTCTCAGGCCAGATTTGTACTCATGAAAATGAGTCTTCCTGATTCCAAACCCATTATTCTATCCAGTGTACTACTCAGCTCATATACATTTAAAGAATAATTAATTCTAATACTATATAAACCATTTGAAAAATAAGTAAAACAGTAAGAAGTAAGGAATTTCTTCTGTGATACAAATCTAGTTTTGATATCTAAACCAGGGAGAGCAGAAACAGAGAAAGAAAATTATAGAACAATTTCTTTAATGAATATTTACACAAAATTGTAAATAAAATGACAGCAAGAAGATTATAGCAACATATTGCAAAGATCATACTGTGATTGGGTGAGATTTATGCCAGGAATACAGGGTTATTTCAATATTAGAAAAAAATATAAATATAGTTGACCACATAATTAGCAGCAACAGTAACAGCAATCACATGATTATATCAATTTATTCTGAAGAAGCTTTTGACAAGATACAATATACATTCCTATGATAAAACACTAGAAAGTATAGGAAGAAATGGAACTTTTCTTAAAATTGTATAGTATCTATCTAAAACAAAGAGCAAACATTATTTGTAATGGGGATAAATTAAAAGCCTTTCCAATAAGATCAAGTGTAAATTATGGAGGTGTATTATCACCATTATTATTCAGTATGATGGTATACTTAGAGAACTCTAGAATCAGGTTTTTAAAAAAAAACCTAGTTGGGGGCAGCTAGGTGGCACAGTGGATAAAGCACTGGCTCTGGATTCAGGAGGACCTGAGTTCAAATGTGGCCCCAGACACTTGACACTTACTAGCTGTGTGACCCTGGGCAAGTCACTTAACCCCAATTGCCTCACCAAAAAAAACCCAAAAAAACTCCAACTAGTTGAAACAGTTAAAAACTTTAGCAAAATTGTAGGACATAAAATAAACCCACACACATAACCAGCATTTCTGTATATTTCCAATAAAACCTAACATAAAGAGTTAAAAAGAGAAATTCCATTTAAAATAACTGCATGCAATGTAAAATATTTGGGAATTTACTTGTAAAGACACACACATGAACTATATGAATACAATTATGAAACACTCCTCACATAAGTAAAGACAGCTCTAAACAATTGTAGAAATACTAATTGTTCATGGGTAGGCTGAGCCAATATAATTAAACTGGTAATTTTATTGAAAATAATTTACTAATTCAGTGTCATACCAATCTTACAAAAGAATCACTTTAGAGAGTTATAAAATAATTAAAAAAAATAAAACTCATCTCATAAAGAAAAAGTAAAGATATCAAAAGAATCTATTTTTTTTTTTTAGTGAGGCAATTGGGGTTAAGTGACTTGCCCAGGGTCACATAGCTAGTAAGTGTTAAGTGTCTGAGGCCGGATTTGAACTCAGGTACTCCTGACTCCAGGGCCAGTGCTCTATCCACTGCACCAACTAGCTGCCCCCAGGAATCTATTTTTTAAAAAATAAAAGAAGGTACATATATATATATATATATATACACATATATAAAGTGGTACATACCACTTTATATCAAACTATACTACAAAACAATCTGGTACTGGCAAAGAAATAAGAGTGGTTGATCAGTGGGATAGATTAGGTACACAATAAACAGAAATAAATGAACACCGTACCCTATTGTTTTATAAACCCAAAGATCCTAGCTATTGGAGCAAGAACTCAAATTTTTACAAAAACTGCTGGGAAAAATGGAAAATAGTCTGGCAAATTCTAGGCCTAAACCAACATCCCAAACTGTATACTAAAATAAGCTCAAAATGGGTATATAGTTTACACATAAAAGCAAAATAAGCTCAAAATGGGTATATAATTTAGATATAAAAGCAAATTAGGAAAATTTGGAAAAAAAGTACCTGTCAGATTTATACATAGGGGTAAGGTTTCATGACCAAACAAATAATAGAGGAGATTACAAGAGGTAAAATGGATAATCTTGGCTAGATTAAATTTTAAAAGTTTTTTTTCAAAAATAGAAGTAATGCAACCAGAATGAGAAGGAAAGCAAGAAACTGTGGGGGTGGGTGAGATAGGGATTTTATAGGAAATTTCTAATAAAAGTAAGGGCCATGGTCAAAGAACACAAACAGGCAGTGTTCAGAAGAAGAAAGCAAAACTGTCAATGATGATTTTTTAAAAAAAATCTCTCACTTCTAATTAGAGAAATGCAAATTAAAATAACTTTGAGGTACCAGCTATCACTCATCAGATTATGTAAGGTGAAATGCTGGAAGGGATGTGGAAAAATAGATACACCAATGCACTGTTGGTAAAACCGATGTTGTTGAATCATTCTGGAGAACTAAGTGAAACTATGCCCAAAGGGTTATAAAATTCTGCATACTCTTTGATTCAGAAATACCCCTACTTGGTCTGCACCCCAGACATAACAAAGGAAGAGGACTCATATGTAGTTCTTTTTGTGTTGCTAAAGATTGGAAACTAAGGAGATGACCATTAATTAAAGAATGGTTAAACAAATTTTGGGTGATAAATGTGATGGAATACTTTTGTGCAATGAGGAAGGTGATGGTTTTAGAAAAACCTGAAAAGACTTGTATGAGATGATGCACAATCAAGTGAGTAGAATCAGAACATTATACACAGTAGCAGCAATATTGTAATGATAATCAATTGCAAAAGACTTGGCAACTCTGTTCAGTTAAATTATCCTTGAAAATTCCAAAGGAATCCTAG
This sequence comes from Dromiciops gliroides, assembly GCF_019393635.1. Lineage (NCBI taxonomy): Eukaryota > Metazoa > Chordata > Mammalia > Microbiotheria > Microbiotheriidae > Dromiciops > Dromiciops gliroides. The sequence continues at coordinate 204,403,789 of NC_057862.1, forward strand.
TGAAAAATACTATGGCACTCCAGGTAGTCAAGATAGATTTTGAGAGAGAATTAAAGCAAATTTCTTTTTTCTTTCTTTATTTTTCTTCCATTTTTTTGCAATATAGCTAATATAGAAATATGTTTCACATGACCTCATGTGCATAATGGGTATTGTATTTCTAGCCTTCTCATTTGTTAGGAGAAGTAGAGAGAGGAATATGATTTGGAATGAAAAAAATAAATGAAATGTGTCTATGGACATACATGTGTATATATAAACAAATGTACAAATATGTACACACATGCACATGCGTGTACATACATGTGGTACATACACATGCAATGTGTGCACGTGTGTATGTATGCGCATACCTGCATACACACATTTAAATTGAAGAAAGTAGAGGTAAAACTACAAGTAGGCAAAGATAAGCAAGATAGCTTAGTTACTATCTTGTTAAATTTTAAATGATGCTTTAAAAACTATATATAATAGTTCACAGTTTCATATAAAGCCCTCTTTTCATGTTCTTCATATTCATGTTTGTTCTTTATTAAAGTCCTAATTAAAAGTAAAAACAAATTAAAAAATATTTCCTGGGAGTCAAGAAAACTGTGTTCTATGCCTAGATTTGCTAATAACCACCTGATTAATTTTGGGCAAGTCACTAAAGTTCTCATTTCTCAATTTCCTCATTTATAAAAATAGGGGTGAGGACTCATGGAACTTTAAGAAGCCTTCATCCTGTAAAATCCTATTTTTCTTTAGCTGAAGTGCCCCAGTCAGTGTCACAGAACCCTGGAAAAATCAGAATCAAACCCTGCTTTGCAGACTTCTAGACTATTGTCTCTAAATTCCAGGCTGTTTCCTTCCATTTTATATTTTTAGAAAATCAATGTCCTTCTCCTCAAAAAAAATCAAAATGATGTTTGCAGTTATTGTACTAGGTATTATTAGATAGCAGTAGGTATTAGTAACTCAAAAGTTTATCTTAGGGGGCAGCTAGGTGACACAGTGGATAAAGCACCGGCCCTGGATTCAGAAGGACCTAAGTTCAAATCTGGCTTCAAACACTTTAACACTAGCTCTGTGACCCTGGGCAAGTCACTTAGCCCTCATTGCCCTGCAAAAAAAAAGTATCTTAAAAAAGGCTATTACATATAAAAAGGGATTAGTAATTAAATAATGAATTGTAGTGTTTGAGGAAGGGGTTCCACACCAGCAATTTCTTACTGATATCACAAATCCATTCCTTCCCAGTCTCTCCCTACCCCATCCCCTGAAAAAGAAAGAAAGAAATCTATTGCTGTATTAGAGGAACTTAATGCAAGTAATAGTTTCATAGCATAGAGGATAGAGAGTTGGCTTTGAATTAAGGAAGATCTGGGTTCAAGTCCCATTTCTGACTCAGAATCGCTGTGAGACACCACTCAAGTCATTAACATCTACTAGTCCAGGTGTTTCTCTACCCTGGTAGATCAGTGGATAGAATGCTGCACCTGTATTCAGGAAGTCCTGAGTTCAAATTCTACTTCAGACTCTTGCTAGTTGTGTGATACTTGGCAAGCCAATTAAACTTTCAGTGCCTTAGTCTCTTAAGCTGTACAATTTGGATAAAAATACAGATTTGTGATTATCAAATTAAATAATATATGTAAAAAGTGCTTAACACAGTACCTGGTGCATAGTAGGTGCTACATAAATGTTAATTTCCCCCCTTATCACCCTCTCTAAAATAATAAACTAATGAATAATTGTCCTCTGGGAGGGTGCTCATCAGAAGTTCCCTTCACTGATGAAATAAGAGACATTGACATTATTATTATTTGTTTTTGTGGGGCAATGAGGGGTTAGTGACTTGCCCAGGGTCACACAGCTAGTAAATGTCAAGTGTCTGAGACCAAATTTGAACTCAGGTTCTTCTGAATCCAAGACTGGTGCTTTATCCACTGTGCCACCTACCTGCCCCCAACCTTGACATTATTCTAAGTTCAGGTGCACATAGAATAGCACATGTGGCCCACTGTCAAAGAACATCTATGACCATAGGTTGATTAGATATATAATATTTGTGGAATTAGTGGGGTTTTTTGCTTCAAAGTAGTGGTGGCATCGGAATATAACAGTGCTAATGTTTAAGAGACTGAGAATTAAGATCTAGCAAAAATTAAATGACTGAACTATGGAAATTTTTCTAGTTACAGATTGGATTAGAAAGGCAAATACATCTGTATTCTTTCAAATACATTAAATGAAAATAAGTGATGTTATGACAGAAAAAAATTCCCTATTCATCTCTTGTCAGCATCACCCCATTTCTTCATTAATAGGAAGGCTTGGGGAATCCTTAGTAAAATGCTGACAAAGGGACATCAGAACAAATCTAATTAGCACTCTACCTCCTCCTTTTTTTTTGCTGGGTGAGATGAAGGAGGGCCATTAAAAAATTCCAAAGTTTAGTCCTCAAAATTAAGCCTGACTTAAATGTGGTTTAAGGCTTTTATCCCTTTAAAACCCCTTTCTCTCTTACTGGCTTTGTGCTAGTTCATCCATATTAATGTACCTAATGACAGACATTCTGGAAAAGTTGAGAATGAATCTGGCACCTCTGACATATCAACAGGAGATGAGGGTATAAAGCTTGTCTTTCACTGTGGATATGTATGGACTCAGGGTCTGAAAGAGTGATGTATACTTCCACTTTCTGCCTGCAAGTTTCAAAAAGCCTTTTCAAATATTCATGTTCCCTCCCCCTCACCTCTGTGTGTGTGTGTATATGTGTGTGTGATGAAAAGACAGTCAGATTCTCAGGATAACTTTTGTTTTGTTTTTTCCCCACTTTATAAAAAAAGTTTTCATCAAGCCTCAACTAAAAAACTATCCTAAAAGTTACTGGTCAAAATGTTCATGAGACAGAGTAGACAGATGAGTGAAGAAGTTGGTTTTTCAACTGCAATTAGAAGGAGATTTCAGGCAGGTAGTCTGTAGTCACTCCAGTGGAAATATGAGCAGAACTTTGGGAGCTGTACTTGGCATCTATGGAGTTTCACTCTGGAAGTTTTACTCCTCCTCAGGGAATAATAGGATTTTAAGTTTTCAATTTTTGGAACTATAAAGTATTTCTAATCATCCTCTTAAGGTAGGCCTTAAGTCATACTGTTTAAAGCTTTTGTGGCCAAAGGTCATTATTAGGAAATTGTGTCCTATATCATAAGGTTACATAAAGCTCATGCCCCCATCTAATGACTCCACTTTTAAAACTTTGTTTCATGTAAGTGAACATTAAACCTTTAAGGAATGTAAGTGCCCAAGTTATAGAGGACAATTGCAAAGGTTCCACCCATTATTTTGTCGATGGTGGCAATTACAAAAACTCTGATTGCTCTAGATAGCTATCTGGTAGTTTGGATGAAGGTGCTATTGGTTAACAACAGGTAGCATTTATAGAGAGCTTTAAGGTCTACAAAACATTCAAAATGTGTTATCTCATTTTCCCCATTTGTAAAACTGGAACCTCACAGAGTTGTTGTGAGGCTCCAATGACAATAAAAAGTATATAAATGTAAAGTGCTTTGTAAACCTTAGTTTAAAAGGCTAGATGGACTGTCTATCAGGTTCTGGACTTGGAATCAAGAACACCTGAGTTCAAATTCAGCCTCAGGCATTTAGTGGACAAATCACTTAACTTCTGTCTGCCTCAGATTCCTCAACTATAAAATGGAAATAATAATAACATCTCCCTTTCAGTACTGCTGTGAGGATAAAATGAGATAAATGCTAGCTATTATTATATTATTATCCTTAAAGTCATCATGGGAAGAAGGTGTTACTATTAATCCATTTTGCAGATGAGAAAACTGAGGCAGACAGTAGCTAAATAACTTACCTGTGGTCCTTGAAACAGGATTCAAACTCAATTCTTGAGTTCAAGTGCTCTATCTATTACAGTGTGTGATTGTGCACTCTGACTTTATCCAAAATGCCATGGCTGATAAAGGAGGTCTCACCCTGTTGAGGGGTTGGACTTCAATATACCTGTGAAAAATCTCCCCCATCTTATAATATGCTGGTTAGTAAAATGGTATGGTTTCTCACCATTGTCAACACTGTTCCAACACCAACTATGATCATACTGAGGGTGGTTGGCTGGTAGGTAAAATAATTGATAGAGGGTTGGACCTGGAGTCAGGAAGACCTAAGTCAAATGGGACCTCAGACACTTACTAGCTGTGTGACCCTAGGCAAGTCACTTAAACTCTGTATGCCTCATTTTCTCTAACTAGAAAATGGGAATAATAGTACCAACTCCCTCCCAGAGTTTTTGTGAGGATCAAATGAAATATTTGTGAAGCACTTAGCACAATGTCTGGCACATAGTTGGCACTCAAATGCCTGTTCCCTTCCCTTATCCTCCTTTCCTTCCTTCCTCATCATTCTTTCTATTAGCAAGATTAGGATGCCCATGGAGAAAAAAAAAAAAAAACTTGTAGATATAAGGAAGCAATCAACTGAGAGTTGCAAGGATGGCTTTCCCCTTTATTGCCAAATATTTTTAAAATGGCTTTTGGAACTCTAAGAATTTAGATGGAGGGAGAGTCAACTCAAGAATAAATTAGGTGTATGTGGGGGGCAGTTAGGTGGTACAGTGGATAATGCACTGGCCCTGGATTCAGGAGGACCTGAGTTCAAATAGGGCCTCAGACACTTGTCACTTAATAGCTGTGTGGCCCTGGACAAGTCACTTAACTCTCATTGCCCTGCCCCCCCAAAAAAAGAATTAACTAGGTGGGTTCTCATGTATTGCAGGTTTCTTCCTCACTAGATACTGAGCTTTGCTTCTCTATAGATCTACTTGGTGGGGGAAGAAGAAATAGGATCAAAAGTTGACTATGAAGTTACTTGGAGTTAGATATGTGAATAAACTTTTTCATGGTAATTTTTGATTAAAGATGCTCTTTTTTCTCCTTAATAAAAGTCTTATCCTAAGTTTCCTTTTGTGGAAAATAATAAAAATAAATAAGAGTTCAAATTAAAGTACAGAGATCCACCTAATAATATTTTAAGCTATTGGTTTTAATGACATATTTCTACACTCTAAAACTCCAACAAGATTTTTTAAAGAAAGCAGCATATTCAAAAGGTAATTTTCCAGGCATTAAAAAATAAACATCAAGAAAAAATTCAATCTGGGAGAAGGTAAATAACCTGTCAACCTTCTCATCTTAGTAGGAACAACCTCTTTAGGATATAATATGTATTGGGATAAATGATTAAGAATAATCCAAACCAGTGCACTAAACATTTAACAAAGTTCCATCATTGATGAAGAAAAAATAAATCACCAAGCAGTAGGGATTATATCCCTTATGCAAAAAATATTCTAACATGCAAGGAACTTGTTGCCTCTAGATGCGCAGGCTTTTTTTTTTTTAAGGTTTTCAATGGGAATTTTGCCTGAGTGTTCAGGGGCAGGATTCAGTCCAATAAATAAAGTGAAAATTTGGTAACAAGTGATAGAGTCATACATATTAATTCTGAACAGATTGACACTGTAATTTGGGATAAAAACCATAATGATTACAGAACACAGTCAGTGTAAGTCAAGTCTGATGGACTGGAACAGATGTGTCCACCTGTTAAGAGCCCAAGCTGGCATCACTTGGGATGCATAATGTGACTGAAGTCCATAAGGTGAGCTATTTGGAAATGTATACAGGTCAGGCAATGGTAGACATGTTAACTTCTGGATCATTCTGTTGACCCCCCAAGCTATTAATGAGTTCAGAAAAACACAATATAATAGTACTCTCAGGACAGCAGAAGAGGAAAGAGGGCAAAGCAGGTGAAAACATTGCTTAAATCCAAGTATCACTTGGGGATGTTTCAAGGACAAGAGTATGGGATAAATTCAAACAATCTTAATTTCTTATAAATGATAATGTGTGCAAATTGGTTACTGAACTCTATTTTGTAACCTATTTCTAACGGACTGAAAGTTCAAACAAAGATTCATTAGGTGCTGTATTTTGATCATATCAGGTGCCCAATGGATATGGATAGCAACTGCAAGATGGAGATAGCCCATATGATTAAATACTAAGATTATGTAATTTGGGATTTCAGTCACAAGAAGGCTCTGAGAGACTTTTGCTAGAGTATGACCCCCCTCTAAAGAAAGGACTAAAATTCTTTATAGTGTAAATAATTTTGTTTTAAAGCAGGAGAGAGGACTTTCACTATTGAGAATAAACATGTCCTTGAATGTGGGTAAGTTTGAAGTGTGGCCATAAATACTGGGGATTTTAAGGAGTTGTGGTTATAAAAGTGACTGTTAAAAATAGCCTCTCACTACTCCTTATTTCTGCTTTTCTCTCTCATTTTTTGCCTAAATTTACTGACAAAAACAAGATTTTACTACTTTCTACCCTATAGAGACATTATCATTATAGGGAGAAGAAACTTTTTATTAACCTACTGTGCCATCTAAAGCAATATATTTATAACAAGTCTAATTTGTGGCTACATGTCTTGGTTAGTGGAACTGATGCCTACTATGTGCCAGGCAGTGGATAATAAGGAAGCAGCTTGATTCTGAATTTAGTGTTCTTCCATTTGGATCACTGTATTTCTTGCTATCACTGACTACTCAAGTTCTGTGAAGTGTCATTGTTCAGTCAGCATTAGCATCAGCAACTAACTTGTGTATGTTGGAGTACATGGCATTATGGGCATTTCCAGGGTCTAGAATTCACCAAATCCTAGTATTCACCTATTGCCATCTAGCCCAACCCATATGTAAAAGGAATCTTCATTTTAACATTTCCAATAAAGGGTCATATAGTCTCTTTCTCTGAAGAGAGAAATTCCATTCCACTTTTAAAAATTTGTATTTATTTTATTTTGAACTTAAGAAATAAAACGAGCATTTTCACTACATAATGGACTAGAGAAAAAGATGACTGCACATGAAACTGCAAATCTACTGTGTACTACTTGCTATTCCTTTTAAATATATATTTTAATTTTTACCCTTGTTTTCTTCTCTTTCCTCTCATCCCTACCTTAAAGACAGCTACTTATTAGATAAAGAAAATTATGGAACAATCTCATTAATGTATATGGATGCAAAAATCCTAAATAAAATTCTAGCTAAAAGATTATAATACTATATTACAAAAATTATACATCATGACCAATGGGATTTATACTTTCACCTCATGAACTTTCATCTCACTGTCTCAGGAACTTTCACGTTTTTCCACCTTTTGAGAGCTCTAATTGTTAGAAAAATTTTCTGACACCAGGCCTTAAAAGGCTTCTTTGTAATTTCTATTGATTTCTCCTGTTTCTGCCCCTTGGGGTTAAAAAGAACCAGTCTGATCCCTTCTGCACTTGACACCCTTTTAAGTACTTAAAAAGGCTACAATATCTTCCTAGTCTTCTCTTCTCCATTCAAATCATCCCCATTTCCTTCAACTGATCTTTATATGATTGAGAGTCAAGGCCTTTTACTATTCTGGTTGTCCTCCACTGGATGCTCTCCAGCTTATCAATGTCAGTAAGTCAACAGATATATTAAGTATCTGTATGGTGCTGGGTGCTAAGGATATTACTAGCACAGAGAATGAAACAACACCTACTTGTAAGGAACCTTGTAAGGATCTTATATGCTAATGGTGCAGACAAGTTTATATGAAAGTATATACATTCTAAATATAAAGTAAATAAGTAGAATATTTGTACAAGTGCTTAAATAAAAGGTAGGTTTGGAAGGGAGGGCATTAAGAGTTGAGGGTTTGGGGTCAAAATAGTCTTCATACTGATGATGGTGCTTGAAATGCATCTTAAAGAAAAAGAGGGACTCTGAGCCAGAGGTAAGTAGAGAGTACTTTACACACATCTAGGAACTACCAGTACAAATGTATGTAGACTGAAGATGGAGTGTTTTGTGTGATGAACAGAGAAAAGGCAAATTCAGTTGTACCATTGCAGTAATATCCAATGAGATTAAAAAGATAGATAGGGATTAGGTTATATCAGGTTTTAAAAGATAAATGGAGCACTATATGTATGTATGTGTGTGTATATATGTATGTGAAACATATATATGTATACGTATGTGTGTGTATATATATATATGCATGTGTGTATAATATGTATGTACACACACTCATATATATACACACACAAAACACCATGTTCAGTTGTTTCAGTTGTATCCAACTCTTTGTGTCCCCATTTGAGTTTTGTTTTGTTTTTTGGCAAAGATACTGGAGTAGTTTGCCATTTCTTTCTCTAGCTCATTTTGCGGATGAGAAATTGAGGCAAACAGGCTTAAGTGATTTGCCCAAGTTCACACGTCTACCAAGTATTTGAGATCAGATTTGAACTCAGGTCTTCCTGATTCCAGGCCCAGCACTCTATTCACTGTGCCACCTAGCTGCAATACACATACACACATATATACACATATATGTATGTGTATACACATATGTGTGTAGTACACAAGAAAGTTTTTCTGGAGGAAAGAAAACAAATAAAACTAGAGATAAGCAATTGTGTTCTATGATCTTTGTAAAATCCTTAGTGACCCACAAACACAAATGTGAGGGCCTTCCCCAATTGTGAATTCTGGAGCCATCTGCAGATGGTTTTTGCTGTTACTCAGGAACGCTCTCCACCTGTGACTCTGAAATTCCTGGTTGAGTGTATCTCCTGATTCTCAGCACTACTTTTTGGTTTTGCATCATTATTTTATGGCAAGTTGAGTAAAAGAAATTCTTCACGTCATTAGGATAGTTTGTGTGTGTGAGCAAAGAGGAAACTCAACAATTGAAGAGCATATATTTTATCCTAAAATCAATAAGAAGTCACAGAAATTGATTGAATAGGAGAGTCAGATGGTTAGATTTGTGCTTATGGAAAATTACTTTGGCAACACTGTGTAGGATGAACTGGAATGGGGAGAAACTCCAGGCAGAGAAATAAATTCAGAGACTCTTGCAATAAGAGGTCAGGAGGAACCATGGTGGTAGCCATGTGAGTAGAGAGAAGGGGCTGAATGTCAGAGATGTTAACAGGATAGACATAGCAACTTATTGGATATGTGGAGTGAGGGAGAGTGAAGATTTCAAGATAATGCCAATATTATAAACCTGGAAGACTGGAAACATGGTAATGCCTTCAACTGACATAAGGAAGTTTGGGAAAAGGTTGAGGATTTGAAGTAAAGAAAAAGAAGTCAGTTTTGGATATCATTTTTGGAAATTTGAGTGTAAAGTTTCTTGAGGGCATCCAAATTGAAATGTACAATAAGTAATTGATAATGTGAAACTGAAGTATGGGAAGAGACTGAGACTAGATATAGAGATCTAGGACTCATCTGCATATAGATAATAGTTAAAGACATGGGAACTAATAGGGTCCAAAAGGGAAGAGAGAGAATGTACAGGAAGAGAAGAGGATATAAGATAAAATCTTGAGCAACACCCAGATTTAGAGCACATGATATTAATGATGAGATAGCAAAAGAAGAGCAGTTAGAAAGATCAAAGGAGAACCAAAAGAAAATAATGTTGCAAAAATATTAAGAATAATTTTTGTATTATTATAATTTATGTAATAAATTATTCTATTTACCACCCCCTCAAGCCAGGAATGAGTTTAAAAAAGCACAATGTAATAGTACTCTCAGGACTACAGAAGAGGAAAGAGAGCAAAGCAGGTGAAAACATTGCTTAAAGCCAAGTATCACTGGGAGATGTTTCAAGGACAATTGAGAATCCAAGTATCACTAGGGGATGTTTCAAGGACAAAAAATTGCAAAGTAGACTTTTAATGCTTGATGTCAGAAAAATTTCCTAACAATCAGATGGAAAAAAGATCCAGGAAGAGAAAGTAGTATGCAACAGAGGTATCAAACACATCAAACATGAGACCTGCAGGCTTTTCCCACTGTTACCTGGGGCAACCTCAGTTTCCATAACAAATGAAACAGAGTTTTACTAGATGATATCTAAGGTCCTTTACATCTACAAATCAATAATCCTATTTGTTAGTGGGGATAATTATATCTAACTTACTTATACCTCATGGTATTTGTTTGTTTATTTTTTCCATTCATTCACATTTATTTATAGATTGATTGATTCAACAAGTATTTATTAAATGCCATTATGAACCTAACATTGTTAGACCATAAAGGAGAAATAAAAGGATTAGGATACGTAGTTCCCAACTTCTAGATGTTTACATACAAATTATATTTGAAAATTACATTTTCAAAACAACCAGAATATAATGTAATATGCAATCATATAGGAACTTGTGTGGTATAGGTAATCTCTGATATACAGAATAGGAATATGTGAAAAATGATGAAAAGATGGAAGAGAAAAGATTATGATATAACCCCCCAATTTTTTCAATATTCTTAAGGCAAAAATGTGTTTCTTTGTGTCTTCATAGCCATTGGAAAAAGAAGATTGGAGATGTAAACTTAAAGGAACTATTCCCTGAAGAGTCAGTCAAGAAAGTACTAAGCAATTGAGATATGGAAACAGTGGCCACACAGACATATTAAGAGTAATCAATAACCTCTTCAGCCTTAAGACACTGGCATAGTCATATAACTAGCCTCATTCAGATGAAGTGATCTGAGAATCTCCATATATTATTCCCTTTGTTCTTTAGTGCTTTTCATCCATAGATCTTAAGGAATGAAAAATAGAGCAGTACAAACCTATCCATTTCAGCTTTATGTATTGGTCAGGACATAATGAAGTTTCCCCAAGAAAACACATAATTTAAACAGAAAAGTTTTGAGAGAAAGAGACAGAGAGAGACAGAGAAAGAGAGAGACAGAGAGAGACTAAGACACAGAGAGACACACACAGACACAGAGAGAGAGAGAGAGAGAGAGAGAGAGAGAGAGAGAGAGAGAGAGAGAGAGAGAGAGAGAGGAGAGACAGAGACAGAGACAGAGACATAGAGACAGAGAGACAGAGAGAGACAGTGTCTTTCACAAATTTTTCTTAAGGAAATATTCCTCCATCATCATCATCATTCTGAAAGAGGAAAAAATAATTATTTTATTTGTTTTTATTTTGCTTGGAAACTTAACTCTTTATTAAGAAATTGAAGATCATTGTAATGTAAACATCAGTTTTATATTTTTCAAAGAAAAAATTAATCCCAAATGTTTTTTTAAGTTTTAATATATTTTCATTAGTTACAACAGAGGCATATGTACTAAGTCATTTGGTATTTCAGCATTCTGATTTTAAAACAGAGCAGTTGGGGGCAGCTATGTGACACAGTGACACAGTGGATAAAGCACAAGCCCTGGATTCAGGAGGACCTGAGTTCAAATCCAGCCTCAGACACTTGACACTTACTAGCTGTGTGACGCTGGGCAAGTAACTTAACCCTCATTGCCCCCACCAAAATAAATAAATAAATCCATGGAATGAGGATATATGTTGTATACATGTGTATGTATGAATATGTTTCTTCTCTTTCTCTCCCTTTCTCGATATATATATATGAGAGACAGAGAGAAAGCTAACCATATTATAAAGTCATTATATATGTATGTATATAATCCATATAATTCCTCTATCTTTGTACATATCTATATGTATACACATATGAATGTGTATATAAACACATATGTACATACATACAAATCCATATATAAACAAATTCATGCATAAACACTTACATACTTACACACATGGCTTTGTAATATTGGTGACCTTTCCATTCCTATTGCTGCCGTGATTTAAATATAATGTCCAGAAATTTCCAGCATGACCCAAAAATCTTAGTGAAGTTTTAAGTTATAAATACTCTGTGTATGTATATTCTTTAATAACTTAAAACGTCACTAAAATTCTTTGGACATCTTGTATATTATTTTAGATGTAATTTGACTAATGGCTATTTTACATAATTTAATAAATTATATTTATAACAAAAATGGTTATATTTATGATATTTCAAGTTAACCACTTACAAGATTGCTTACCTTATTCTGCTAGAGGCCAGAACTAAAGCAAAGAGAAGGGAACAAGCATTTTTTTTTTTGTTTGGTTTGGTTTTTGGAGGGCAGTGAGGGTTAAATGACTTGCCCAGGGTCACACAGCTAGTAAGTGTCAAGTGTCTGAGGCTGGATTTGAACTCAGTTCCTCCTGAATCCAGGGCTAGTGCTTTATCCACTGTGCCACCTAGCTGCCCTCTATATTGCCCTATTTGATGGCTCCTTGTTATTAAAGTCTTAGCCACATTTTAACTGTTTCACTGCATTGAATGCTACACAATTTAAGGAGAGAGCCAAGGGAGCTAGGAAGACCATGAAATAAATTTAAAGGCAGCTCACAGTCTGGCATAAGCAACCAAAATGACTTTACCCCCAGGACCAAGAATTTGGGGGTAGAGGGTTTGCTTTTATTGCTAATTAGCACTTAGAAGCACATGCTAATGAGTGTTAAACCACAGCTTCAAAGAATCACATGGAAGATATATTGAACCAAAGATTTAATAGAAACAGAAGGAGAACAAAGAAGAAAGGAAGAAAATAGAAAAGAAAGGTTATGTTTTCTACTAGAAAAAAGCTGATTTGGATGGTTGGAACTTTGAGAACTTTTTTTCTCATTTAAAGGTCTCTTTTGCGGGGGAAAAGATGAACCTATTTCATTTAACGATCATTCTTAAAGCTCATCATTAAACTTTTGAAATAATCAGAGAACAAGTGAACAATTCCTAACACCCACAAGAAACTGGGATTTGTATAGGCAATGCAGAGAAAAGATGTTAACATTTTTTCTAGCTCAATGAAAGAAGACTTATTTGGCTTAGTTCAAGTGATGTGGTGAATGCTAAAATCTCTGTATGGAAAAATACAAAAATTGAATATGTCACAGATTTATAGAGCTCCAAACTTAATGTATGAAAAGTTATTTTTTTCTATTTGATGTCAAATGATACCAAGGCTGAGTCTGAAAAGATTTAGACAAATTCTAACTGGATGGAGACTGAGTCTGTCTGATTCACTATAAAATATGTAAAGATACCTAATAAATCTTTTAAATGACAATATAATGATGATTATAGCATATTAGATTTAGAATTGGAAGGGACCTTCGATGCTATCAAATACAGATGAGAAAAGTGAGGCAGAGTGTTGAGCGACTTGTGCATGGTTCTACTGCCAGTAAGAGTTTGAGGTAGGAATTGAACCTAGATTTTCCTGATTCTGAGAGTAGTACAATATAAAATATGATAAATTGCCTTTTTGATAATTATTATGAAAATAAATTGGACAGTTAAAATATTTATTATATAATTATAATGTAGGTATAGCATTTCCTTGAGATTGGGGCAAAGGTGTGATAAGGTATGGTCATTGATGTTTTCACATCATTATTCTACATTGATTAAACTATCCAATTAACTGCTCAGTGCCCTACTTTACTTGAGCTGCATAATAGTAAGTTATCTGATATTGCGCTTGGTTTTCTTGCCAGTTGTCCTTCCTGGGCATAATAGTAGAAAGCTAAGCCATGCTTTTTAGAGAGAGAGGAGCTGGCACATTTGGTCAAGAGAAACATTTGCACATCTCGGGATAACTGTGCTCTTGGATTCAGGGTGGACACACATAAAGGTCAAGATTTCTGGAAGCCTAATATGTTACATCCTTAGAAATGGAATACTTTTGGACTACCTTTTAAGCTCATGTATGGAAATATATGGCATTGCCAAGGGCTTTGTGTGTGTATATGTGAGTGTATGTGTGTGTTTCTATTATGAGAGGAAGTCCTGGCAAAGTAGAGAAATGCAGGAAAACCTGGATCCAACTCCTTCCTTTGAGATCCATGGTTGTGACTTATGGCAAATCACTTTAACCTTCCAGTGCCCCAGACAACTCTTACTAACACTAATTATTGTGGAACAGTTGTTGATCTGCTTTAGTGGAAGGTGTTTCTTTATGGGGAGTTTCTTACATAGATGGAAAGATAGACCGTTGTTTAAAAAAAATGGAACTATGAAAGGGAATACCACCAAAAATAAACCATGAGAAGCTCCATAGGAGAGAAATATTAAGGAACCATATTAGAAAGCTGTAGCTGGGAGCTCCTGCACTTATTTGCAAGGGCCTGAGGCCATACAGTTTTCTGAGAAAGTGTTGTTGCCTGGGGGTGGGGGATGTGTTTCTAATCATTCTAATATGGATATATAATTTTTAAATTAAACCTGAAAATAAACTTTCTCTTCCTTGAATTTTGTGCTTTCAAGTGGAGGTGGTGACAATACCTAAGGGAAAGAGGTATCAGATAGTAAAAGTTCTTTTATTATTTGAATTGAATAATTAGCCAGAAACATAGGAAATCCCCCAGTTTCCTTGGGCATCCCCATCAGGTAAGAACCTCTGATAGGATTATACCTATATAGACAATGTATATGATCATCCCTGTATAGACAATTAATTACAGGGCTTCAAATTTTTCCCTAATGTTTCTTTATTAGAAAACAAGAAAAAAGTATCCTAAATCCTCCTTTATGTATTCCAAAAAGTGCATTGTTATAAGTGATACTTCTTCAGGAAATGTAAATATCAGAACAAATTTCAAATAATTCCTTTTTCTGCACCAAGCAAATCCCAATGGATTTATAATCATAGGGAGAATTCAACCTGATCCAAATCATGATGGTTTCCTGTGTCTGGCTAATAATCACCTACAGGATCAGATGCATATTTAGGCTGGTAGGTGACTGCCTAAACTATATGATTGGAGTAGTGTTCAAAAACATGTAAAAACCAAACCAAACCAAAAAGGGTCCCTCATTGGCCTATTTTCAAATTACCCATCCCTTCTTCCTGGCCTGAACTCTTTCACAGGTGTTAAATTTCCTCTTTAGAGACAGTTAACAGTTATAAAGTTGTTATCCCTGGAAGCCCTCTGTTATATGTTGAGGCAAGATTAGGGGAGATAAAGGTTCACCATCATTTACTGTCTAAGTCACTAATTCCTACACAGCAGAGAATTTGAATCAAAGAAATTTGAACAAAGGCAAGCTAAGTTCTAATGGGAGGAAGAAAAGAGAAAATAAAGGAATAAGCATCTGGGAAATGCCTTCTATGTGCCAACCACTGTGCTAAGCATTTCTGCAAATACTACCTCATTTGATTTTCCTAGCACACCCCGTCCCCCCGAGGTAGATGCTATCATGATCCCCATTTAACAGTTAAAGGAATTGAGGCAGAAAAAAAGAATGTGATTTGCCCAGTGTCTGAAGCTGAATTTGAACTTAGGTTTTCCTGACTTCAGGCCTAATGCTCTATCCATTGAGCCACCTACGTGCTTGGATGAAGGCAGAAAAGACTTGATCTATTATATGCTTCCCTAGGTCAACATACCTAAAAGTTGGGGAGTGAAGCATTGTATGGGGAAGAATAGCTCTCAGAAGGATAATTATCACTATATTAGTATTTTCTAATATTATATAAAATATTAAGAGGTCAAAATGATTTACAAACATTAATACAAGCCTCCAGAAGAAAGCAATTAAGTATGGATTTGCAATTTGAGAACCCCATTTTGAATACTAGTTCTGCCTTTGTGTGACTTTGGGCAAAACATTCAACATCTCTGGGTCTCAGTTTCTTCATCTGTAAAGGAAAGGTCCCTTTCAACTCTAAATCATTATGGACCTATGTTCCCATGATCATTTTTGCATAAAGAAAAATTGAGCTATGGAACAAAGCATGCCAGTTTTAGAGAATCAAATGAATTAACACATGCAAAGCATTTTTCAGGCCTTAAAGAGTTATGTAAAACTTAGTTATTAGTAATAAATATTAATATTGTTGTTATCATTCTAGCAGTTTGCAACCTTGTAGAATAGACCTGTCTTCAGGAGGTGAGAATAGTATCCATCTCCTGATTTACTTTATTTTATTTTTTAGCCCAACTCATTCCCCAAATTTACATATTTGGGGGGGGTCTTCTTTGTTGTTTAATTAACATTTTTGGACCTGTTAAAATCATTGTATAATTTTTTCTGGGCTGCAATAAAATCTTAATATTGTAGTATGGGCATACAACATAATTTAGTTGCATTAGAAAATTTTAATTTCATTGTTTACCTCTTCCAAGATCATTAATAAAAAATGCTTAATAACACGAGGATATTTTTATCCTGTTAGCTGAGTGAAAACAAAAGCAAATTACTACTATGAAATGAACAAACTATCAAGTTATTGTACTTGGGTAAATTATGACCTGTGAGTTGGCTAAATTTCTAAAGAGGAATAATTTGCATTGATGCAAAGGGGCCAGTGTCAGAATGAGGATTAAATCTAGTAAAAAAAGAACATTTTGTTTTTTTCTAGGAAGGAAAAAAATCATTATTCAATTTCACAAAACCCAATCCACAGAACGAAAACTTTCCAAGCTTAAATCAAGTATGTTCTAAGATTGGGTGAAGACAATAAAAATAATTTGTCAAAAAATCAAACACTTTGAAAGATACAAAGAACATACTTGCTGTTCTGACCCTCAGGAACTGTCATTACTATAACAGGCTGTTAAAAAAAAAAAAGAAGGAAGAGGTCCTTTGGAAGAAAAGTATTAAAGGAGCAGTGGGTGATAAGGTAGAAATCGCCACAGTTGTAATAAAAGTAAATCTTCCTAAACCAACACCAGCTGTAAGAGAAAAAGATTTACTACAGGTCCTTCTTGTCTCCGAAGCTGTAATGACTGCTATTAACTGCATGTTGGAAAAGGAAACACTCCGGTAAGATTGGGAGACACTGCTTTTTTACACTGACCCTGGCATTTTCAGTACTATTTGGTTTGTGTGTGTGTGAGAGTTTCTTGAAGAAAGTGGGTAGATATTTTCAAACTTTGAATAGCAAACTTCTTTAGGGAGGCTTACCTCACTCAACCTGTTAGGGTTGGCTTTGCTATTTGCCTGGTCTATATATAATGAAAACTGAAGGCCTCCCTTATATTCCTAAGACTGTCACTTTACTTAAATTTGAATCAATGAGTTAATATCACCCTAATCTGTTCTATAGATATAGCATGATGCCCCAAAGAAACTTATTGAATTCTCTCTGATAGCAGATACTTTTATCTTCTCTTTTGTTTTCATCTCTTCAATATATGTAGGACAGAAGTTATTTGATCAATATTTACTGAATTAGCTTGGAGCAAATGAGTGCTAAAGAGGGGTCGAGGTATGGGGTACAGTGAAAAGTGGTGGGAGGAAGGGGAGGGAATATCCAAAACATGAAGAGTAAGGCTGAAAATAAGAGTTATGGTTTAGGTCAGCCCTAGTGTAGGAGGAAAGAACACAGATTTGCAGGCACAAGATCTGTGTTTCAGATGCCCATTTTGCTATTTATTACTTATGTGACCTTGAGCAAGATATATAATGTCTTTTGGCTTCAGGTTCCTTACCTATAAAATGTCAAGGTTGAACTAAATTACCTCAAAGGGCCTTTCCTGCTCTAAATCTTGGGATTCTGTGTAGAGCCTAGGGGACTGCCATCTATTTCATTAATGGAGGAGAAACTCTATAGTAGGGAAAGAGTAGATAACAGACTTTTTAAAAATGTCCCTGTTTATGTGGAGCCAGATCTAACTGAGAGAGAAAGGGGAGGGAAGATGAAGCCATTCTTTTCAAGTTTCTGAGAAATGAGGGACATAGGCTGAAATGGTAAATGTTTAACAACTGGCTTTCAAAAAAATAAGTATGCAGGATATTTTTTTAAGTTTAATTTGCATTATTATCATTTCTCCATAACTTTCTCAAGTCTAGACAATCAACAAAACAATAGATCAAGCCATGATTTATAGTGTTTTCCAATTTCTTAGGTGCAAATGCTCACAGAGAAAATTTAACAATCAGCTAGCAAACTGGTTCAAGCTGGTTCTAGCTGGTTCCAAATGCCTTCCTCCCCCACCCTGCCCATTTAAATAGATCTCTAGAAGAGTTCCTTTGCTCTATTAGAAGAGAATTTAAATCAAGCTCAAATGGCCCTCAGCAGTCAGCATGAACTTTACAGATTCTGGTCTTCCTTTAGCTTCATTGTTCTATATCCAGCCTGAGTGGGCCAGGCTGTGGTCCCATGATGTAGTTGCTGCTATGTGTGTCATGGAAGGAAATGTAGGAGAAGTGACCTGGTTTCTTTCCAACCTGGGCTCCAGGAAGCTTTCCTGCCAGTCATTTAGAGTAGCTAGGAACAAACTCTGTGTTCATATTGGCATACTGAATAATGACACACCATGCTATTTCTAAGAACATTAAAGAGGAATTATTATAGCAGCCAATCTGCCAATAGGTTATTATTTCCTTCCATTTATAGATAAGGAAAAATGCAAGGCAAGATGACTTACACAAAGCCTTTCAAAAATAAATCAAAGGTTGTTAGTATGTGAATAGTGAACATAAGACTAGATCATGGCCAATCTAGGATATCTGTGATTTTCCCTAGAAATGACTTTTTCCCCCTCAGTGAGCATATGGGACTTGTATTAGAAATCAGTCTTAAATTTAAATTGGCAATGGGGCAAAGATTAATTATAAAACTTTATGATCCAACTGCATGCACAGTAGTTGGAAGATCAAATATTGAAAGAGAGTATGTAGGAAGAATATATTTACTCAGGTAATCCTAGTAAAGATCTCTAATCTTATTCAAAATTAAACTAATTTTTTATTTATAATATATCTCATTTTTCTAAAAGCAATGTGTCTGATCATTTCTTGATTTGTCTTCCTGACGATTATAGCAGACACATTTCTCAGAATATTGACAGCATAATCAGTAGAACTTATTGTTACTATGTGCTATTTAATTCCTCCCCCCAAATATTGGAAAGAATAAGTAGCTGATATATGACAAGAAACCCACTACCAATACATAATTTCTTTGAGCCACCTATAAAACAATTCTCTATATCAAATATCTCTTACAAGGTTCTGTCATCCAATATATATAGACAACTAATATATATATATATATATATATATATCTGAGAACCATTTCCCAATAAGCAAATAGTTCTCATCTCTTGCTTGGGGGAAGATAGACTTGTGTCAACATATAGCAGAAGCAAAGCAGAACTGCTGAACTTATACTTTATTTTTGTCTCTTCATTGAGTACAATGTTCTTCAAACTGAAAGAAGTGGAATAAACATAGTTAAGAGGGAATTGAAATGCAACATGAGTAGAGGATTAGGAAGAGTCCTTTCAAAGCCCTCTATGTATTCTGTGAAAAAGTGATACTGGGATCCTTACTATTTCTTGTTCATGACAATTTCTCTCCCAGTTCAAGCTTTTTCAGTTGCCATCCTCCATGCTTGGAATTCTCTTTTTCTTCTCTGCCAACAGGCTTCACTGGATTCACTCAGATCTCAGCTAAAATCCCACCTTCTTCCAGAAGCCTTTTCCAGGCCTCCTAATCTTCCTGCCTTCCCCCTGAGGTTATCTCCAATTTGTCCTGTGCACAATTCATAGCTAGTTGTTTGCCTGTATTTTCCCATTAGACTACAAACCCTCTGAGATCAGGGACTCTTTTTTGTCCTTACTGTATTTCTAATACTTGGCACAGTAGTACATCATAGACACTTAATAATCATCTAGTCAGTAAGTATTTATTAAGCACCTATCAGCTACTGTGCCAAGTTCTGGGAATACAAAGAAAAGCAAAAGACAGTCCCTGCCCTCAAGGAGCTTACTATCTAATGGGGGAAATTAATTTTTATTTTACCAACTTGTTTTTATTTGAAGGAAATGCTAAATTTCAGTTTGAGATTAGTGAAAGCAAAAATTGATTTTTTTTTCTGCCCATGTTCATAAACTCCCTGAACTCTTTTTTTGTTGTTGTTGTTTTTTGTTTTTTGTTTTTTGCAGGGCAATGGGGGTTAAGTGACTTGCTCAGGGTCACACGGCCAGTGTCAAGTGTCTGAGGCCGGATTTGAACTCTGGAACTCCTGAATCCAGGGCCAGTGCTTTATCCACTGTGCCACCTAGCTGCCCCAACTCCCTGAACTCTAATCACAAACACTTAAAGAGTTGAGAAACAGAGAGAGACAAAGACAGAGAGAGACAGAGAGACAAAGAGAGTGAGAGACAGACAGAGAAACAGACAGAGACAGAGATTGAGATTTAATGGAGGAGCATATGACTATAGGCTTATATTTCAATAACAAATATACCAATCTAGTATAAGTTGAATTACTAAGCACATGGACCACATACCATCAGGTAATTCCTTAGTTCAGCCACATATAAATCTTTCAATAATGAGTTCTACAAAGTAAAAATGCAAAACTCGATAACCATTGTAGAGATATAAGGCAAACAATTATTCTTATAAAGAAGATGGTAGTGGATTCCCTTTCTGAAGTCCAGTTTGCATTTCTGGAATGCATCTATATCAACTTTCCAAACAGAATGAAGATGAGACACAGAGAGAAACTGAGACAGACACAGATAGAAAGACACATACTTAACTGCTTACAAAGCTAGGTCTTTCTAGAACCTCATGTCTAAAGTGTCAACTAATTATTTCAATAGACGAAAGAGAAGCCACAGAAAGAAAACTCCCTGATCTAATTCTGGGAAATTAAGTTGCACACCCAGGCCATTGGCTCAATCCAGATTATATACTAATTTGGAATGGCTGATATGCATTGGGATGGAGGAAATGGGGCATGTTTAGGATCTATTGGATTTTATATTGAGGGATACAAGGGCTCTGGGACCTTTACAATTGTTCCAATATAGAGTAATAATTATCATAATAAAACAAAAAATAAAACAGTACTTTAAAATTTATGAGGCACTTTATTTGAGTCTCACAATAACTCAGTGAGGTAGGTGTTCTTATTATCCCCATTTTATAGATTAAGAAACTGAGGATGAGGAATATTATGCAACTTGCCCAGTGTCACATAGCTTTTAACAATATTTGAACCCAGGTTTTTTTTTACTCTAAATGCAGTGCTCTGTTAAACAGACCCTATGTATACTGAATATATCAATTATGGGTGGTATAGATAAGGATAAAGTTGGCAAAATTCCTTTGTCAGGATTGTACTCTCAGTTTTATTAAATATTCTAGTTAGAAAGGAGAAAATAAGATGAGTAAAGTTAGAGAAACTTTAAGGTAGGAAGTCAAAGGAATTCCTTTCAAAGGAACTCACATCAGATAGCCTTGATCCCAGTTAAGTAGGTAACAAAGTCATCTGTTGAATATGACAGAAACATAGTTTGGATATGTGTGATTGAGAAGAATAGAATAGCTTTGGAAAATCTGTTTAAGAGAACTAGACTGTATGGAATTTGGTAAGTATCAAGAAGAAATGAATATAATCAAAGAGAGTGCTTTGTCACTTTAGGGAAAATTATCTTCTGTTTTTGTAAAATAAGGAAGTTTTGAACTTGGGATTTAAAAGATGTTTTCATCAGTGTGGTAATTCTCTGAAACAGATGCAACATTTATAAAATCTTAGAAACAACAAATGGATTTGGTTGAGTTCAGACATTAATGATTGTTTAATAAATTGTAGAAGAATACTAATTATGATATGCTGCTTGTAGTGTAATTTGTTAGCATAAGTGAAATTTAGGAGTAAATAAAAACCATATGGAATTTTTTCCTAATACATATTTTGGACCCTCAGGACAATTCTATTTTAAATATAATTGTTAAGACACATGTTTTCATCCTGAAAGATTTTTGAATCAATATTCTGATTTCACTTTTTAAAAATAAAGTATTCCAAGAAAGTATCCAAACACAGAAGACATGGGATATAATTTGGCATTATTTAAAAAATATTAAATTTTAATAAATATTGGATATACTTTATGATTTTAAGTCTCTAACAAACTGTTTTCATACCAATAAGCTTATAAGGAAGGCTTATAATTATAAAACTTAATAGAACAATTTGAAATTGTATAGCACATAGCATTGTTATCTTTTGTAGTTAAAATTAAATCACTAAGATTTTACTAAATCAAGGTATGCATGTCTATATCTATATAGATCTATCCATCTCTATATATGTGTATATGTATATATATTCACATATGTGTATTTGTATATATGTAGTTATGTCCACATAGATGTACCAAAAGTTTAGTAAAAATCATACTATGTCACAATTATCTTAATTGAATAGTTGATGTTCTGCTCTAGCCCTGCTATCTATCATAAACAGGTATCAAAATAGAGTAGCTTGAAAAAAAAGGAAAATCTCAACTTTTTATTAATCAGTGTATACACAGCTTTGTAAATGTGTCATTGCAATAGGAAAGTAATATTAGATATATAAATAAATCAATTCAATGCCAAGACTTAAAAAAATACTTAGTTCTAGTAACTAAAGGCAATATCTCAGTTTTCTCATCTGTAAAATGAGGGGGTTCAATTAAATCATCATCAATTTCACTTTTAGCTCTAAAGTTCTATCTACCATGTGATGGAATATTATTGTGCTATAAGAAATGACAAGCAGGATAATTTCGGAAAGGCCTGGAAAG
Source organism: Dromiciops gliroides (assembly GCF_019393635.1). NCBI lineage: Eukaryota > Metazoa > Chordata > Mammalia > Microbiotheria > Microbiotheriidae > Dromiciops > Dromiciops gliroides. The sequence goes on from NC_057862.1 coordinate 204,426,336, forward strand.
ACTTGTATGAACTGATATATAGTGAAGAGAGCAGAACCAAGAAAACATTGTGTACAGAGACAGTGATATTGTTTGATGAAGAACTGTGAAAGACTTAACTATTCTCAACAATACAATGATCCAAGACAGTGCCAAAGGACTATTGATGAAACATACTATCCAACTCCAAAGAAAGAACTGATATTGATGGAACATAGACTGAATCATGCTATTTTTCATTCTTTCATTTTTTTTATTGTATTCAAGTTTTCTTGTACAAAATAACTAACATGGTAATGTTTTACATAATTGAACATGCATAACCTATATCTGATTGCTTACTGCCTCAAGGAGGGGGGAGGGGAGGGAGGGATAAAATTTGGAACGCAAAACTATAAATACATTTTTCTTTAAAAAAACAAAACCAAACAGAATTTACCATGTTCCAAGCATTATTCTTAGTACTGGCAACATAATTTTCTTTTACATGGCAGTTCCCGTGGTCAAGGAGCTCATTTTCTTTTTCTTTTTCTTTTTTCTGCGGGGCAATGATGGTTAAGTGACTTGCCCAGGGTCACACAGCTAGTGTCAAGTGTCTGAGGCCGAATTTGAACTCATGTCCTCCTGAATCCAGGGTTGCTGCTTTATCCACTGTGCCACCTAGCTGAACCCACGGAGCTCATTTTCTAGTAGAAGATTTTATATATCTCTACAGAACTGGTGCAAGGAAGGGACATTTTGGTCAGAAAAGGAGTCTCATGACAGAAGTTCCAAATATGGAACCTCTGGGGAATGATCTCTTTATAGAATATCATAGTTATAAAACATTTTACATATGTTATTAGCAAAGTCAAGCCAATAAGCATTTATTAAATAACTTCTATAAGCTAAGTGCTGAGGATCATTAGATCTTCTCAAGAACTTTATTAGGTTGGTAATAAAAGAATTATTTAAAGTCTACAGATGATGGAAATGAGGTTCAAATTGGTTAAATAACTAGTTCATGGTTATGCAGCTAGTAAATCTTAGAGGTGAGATTTGAACTCAGGTTTCCTTTATCTCTTTCCGCTATATTCACTGACTCACAGATGACAAGACAGATGACAAACCTGAAGCCCGGAAGTTAGATAATTAGCTCTAGGTTACACAGTGAATAGGTGGTATAACTAAGTTTCAAATCTAAGGCATTTATTTTGTGGTCTACTAAACCACTCTGCTCCTGGATAGGAATTTATGAATGACTTGAAAAATTGATACAATGATGGAATACTTCTGTTCTGTAAGAAATGATAAGCAGGTTGATTTTAGAAAAAAAATAAATGAAATGAGCAGAATCAAGGGAACATTGTATACAGTACAGCAATATTTATTTTTATTTTTACTTTTTGCAGAGCAATGAGGGTTAAGTGACTTGTCCAGGATCACACAGCCAGTAAGTGTCAAGTGTCTGAGGCCAGATTTGAACTCAGGTCCTCCTGAATCCAGAGCCAGTGCTTTATCCACTGCACCACCTAGTTGCTCCCCAAGTACAGCAATCTTGTTTGAAGAATAACTGTGAATGACTGTTATTCTGAGTATTATAAATACTCAAATCAACTACAAAATGCCTATAAAAGAAGATATTATATACCTCCAGAGAAAGACCTGATAAATAGAAGTGTGCATAGTATAGTTTTACACACACACACATACACACATACATCTGTGTCAAATGTGTGGGATAGGGAGGGAGGGAGTAAGACAGTTTGGAACTTAAAATGTAACAAAATATTTTTAAAAATTCAACCTAAAAAGGAAGAATGATACAATTGTGTTTTGCTCTTCAAATTCCTATTTTATTCTTCTTCACTCTGACAATCCATCTGATTTTATTATTTCTCTTAGTATATATCTGCTCATTCCATTTGTTTCTTCCTCCTTTATTCTTTCTTATTCTCATACTTACCCTTATTCTGTAAACCTTCTACCTTGTAATTTGACTCACAATCAACCGACCTAAGAGAGGAAATAAGTACCTACCAGTATAGTATTCAGTGTATCATGTGGAAGATTCCACTACTTTTCATGTCATCAATTTAGTGTCCCAGTGTGGATTTCAGCCTTCATTAATTCAAGATTAGAATCTAATAGCTCATGTGGAAACACTGGTAGAGCTGAATTTGATTCTGAGAATAATAATTAAAAATTCACTCTCTCACCTACCAATAAGTTCTAATCTGTTTTCCTCTTATGGAATAAAAATAATTAAATACAATTGAACAAATATTTGTGGGTCAGAAACAAATTACTTCGCATTACTTGGAAGAAAAGTGGAAGAAGTTATGATTCTTTTTTATCTTCTCTCTTCCCTAATCTCAGGGCTCAATACAAGTGTGTGCCTAAGCATGCGTGCTTGTGCACACACACAACCACACACACACACACACACACACACACACACACACACACACACACACACACACACTTTCACAATTTGATCTTAACTGATCCGACTTAAAATAGTACACAGCAGAAACCATGTATACTTATTTTTTTATTTTATTTTTTTTTTTTTAGTAAGGCAATTGGGGTTAAGTGACTTGCCCAGGGTCACACAGCTAGTAAGTGTTAAGTGTCTGAGGCCGCATTTGAACTCAGGTCCTCCTGAATCCAGGGCTGGTGCTCTATCCACTGCGCCATCTAGCTGCCCCATGTATACTTATTTTTAAGGAATCACAGTTTGTAAACTAGAAAGGCCCAGAGAAGTAATTTAGATAAGCAATCCCCTTTCCACACCTCTCCACCCCAATAGAACCATGTCAATATTTACTCTTTGGATATCTTTTTACTGATGCCTTCTGTTTTTGTGCTAATAATATGCATGGCCCATACCTATTTCTTTAGCCTTCAAATGTAAAAAATAACATGTAAGGTAATTCAACTAAAATATGATATGCAATGTTCTGTAGCCATAGACAGAGTCTTCAGAAATATTGCTGTCTGTAAAATACCTCTGCAACAGGAGGGAGGTACGTTGACTTTTCTCTTCCCTAGGACTAAGGCCATTCATTAAAATTACATGGTATTTCTCTTTGCTTATACTAACAGTAATTTCAATATGTATATGTATGTGTATGTGTATATGTTCCTTAATTCTACTTGTTTCATATGTCTTCCCTTCTTTAAAATTGTCAGACTTGTCATTTCTTACACAACAATAACAACAACAACAATAACAATAACATTTCATTCATATATCAGGATTTGGTTAGTCATCCCCAATCAATGAGCACCCACTTTGTTTACAGTATTTTGACTTCCACAGAAAGGCTTCTATGGAACCTTTTTTCTGCCTTTGTCACCAGCATTGTCAAGATCTTTAATTTACAGATGAGATTCTCAAGGCCTCTTGGATTCTGAGTCTACGCTTCCCTGATTGTGTAGAGAGAGATAAAGAGTAAAAAATACCATTTAGTTTTTGTCCTTCCCTTCATCATGTTCTCCTCCCTGACTGACTACAATTCCTCTCCAACTCATTTATATATAATCCATTCAAGGAGGAAGCACTTACTATATCATCCACAAATGAGGATGTTGTGGCATGAACTTTTCTGGACTCAGGACAGCTAAATAGGAAGATCTTTGCCTAGAATCTCCTCCACGTTCCTTGAACATCCTGCTTCCCTCCACTAGAAATACTCATCTGTGTTTTTAATCATCCTCAAAAACTTTTATGAGAACCTGTCATGCCAATATGTGAGAAGTAACCTAGACTCAGTTATATACTTTGTTATGCAAGTCTGGAGAAAATTACAAAAAACAACAACAAAAAGATGAAAAATGACTCTTCCCACAAAAAAAGCATGTTGGCTAATAAGAAACTATACACCCTTTGACTATTCCAAAGTTCATGCTTTCTTTTCATCATTATAGACCCTTTGTTTCCTTACATCATTTCAGGACCAATGAGTTAACATTCTGTCACATCTTCTTCCCTGATATGCATTATCTAATTTCATAGGAGACCTACAATAACAGAGAGGTTTACTTATTATGTCTTGATATTTTAAAGTATGATCTAAAGAATAAAAAAAATCCATCAAGGTCATTAATGAGGGCAGGACACCAAGTAGTAGTAGTAGTAGTAGTAGTAGTAGTAGTAGTAGTAGTAGTAGTAGTAGTAGTAGTAGTAGTAGTAGTAGGCCTCCACCAGTCGCTGACGACCTTGGATCAGCACCTTGAAAAGCCACAGGCCACAGTGTGGCAGTGCAGTCTGATATGGGAGCCGCAGCTCCACTGGTAACTGCCGCATCCTGTGTTGTATCTACCCCATGAGAAGTAGCTGGAGTGTCATCTCCAGGGAGCTGGCCTGGGCAGATCAATATGGAAAACAAGCTGTTGCCCATGCAGCAGATTTTCCCTCTCTGCGATGTTGGTGGATCCAAAGGAGAGGCAGAGCCAATACAGTTTGGCACCAGTGGCCGCAGGAGTTGCCAGAGAGATGTGATGTCCAACATCCAACTGCCTAAGGGACTCCAACTCCTGATTTTTTCCTCAGGGTTAACTCCTGAAGCCTTTTCCATATATGGGTATAGCCGCAAGGCAGAAGAGGTTTAAAATCAGCGTTTCCTTCCCCATGGTGGGTTGCCTGCCAAGGCTAACGAGCCCCACTTGCCTGAAGCGACTGGTTTTAAGGCACCAGTAACTCGAATTCACCCCTTCTCCTGTTAGTGGAAACAGTTCCGCCACAAGAAGGCCAGGAGTTGGGCTTCGGTTGTCAGAGGCTATTTGAGACGCACACCATTGGAGCATTTTATAGAGAGTGGGAGCTTATCCTCACTCCCACCCTGGCATAACAAACCTTTGGAACCAATTTTGTTTTATTTTGTTTTCTTTTGTTTTGCGGGGCAGTGAGGGTTAAGTGACTTGCCCAGGGTCACACAGCTAGTAAATGTCAAGTGTCTGAGGTCAGATTTGAACTCAGGTCCTCCTGAATCCAGGGCCAGTGCTCGATCCACTGAGCCATCTATCTGCTTTCTAGATATTCCCCAGGGTTGTAATGGGTAGTTTGAGGAAGGTACTACATTTGTGTCAAAGGATGATAGTTTAGGATGGGAGATTTTTAGATCCTCATTTCTTTCATTCTAGTCTTCCCACTGATCATTAGAAACTCTCGTCTCAGTAAAAAGCTAAAATGGCAGAAGGGATCAGCTCAGAAACTCATCCTATAAGAAAGAAAACAGATCTAATAAGTTATTTTGCATACTTTTTGTCACTGAAGGATATCTTTGCAGTGGATTAAGTTCTGAAAATAAATAAACAAGTTTGTTTTATGAACATTTTTGTATATTATTATAATGAGCAAAGCTGTAATTGTAAACACCATTGCTTAAGAAGTGATTTCTTAAAATGATACTTTTGGATCCTGCTGTGGCATTACAAACACCTGCAGTTAAAATAATTATTTTAAATGTTCTTTTTTTCATTTTTTTTAAAAAAGAATGAATATTTAGCAATAGACTTGTCTCATTATGGTAAATGAACATCTGCAGTTAATATGAGTCCCCTAGGCTATAAACATCCCAAATTAAAGATTGATTCCTTTAGGTGGTATATTTTATGATTTTACCAATTTAGGAAGATACAATTAAATAGGTCACTCAAGCATTTGGGTGGACTAGCTTAATTATAAGGCAGTACTACTGAAATTGTTTCGGTTAAAAAACTTTACCAGGGGCAGCTAGGTGGCGCAGTGGATAGAGCACCGGCCCTGGAGTCAGGAGTACCTGGGTTCAAATCCGGCCTCAGACACTTAACACTTACTAGCTGTGTGACCCTGGGCAAGTCACTTAACCCCAATTGCCTCACTAAAAAAAAAAAAAAAAAACTTTACCAAACTTCACAACCACCTGGCAAGATATGAGGAAATACAGAGAGGCAGCCAGACCTGTGATTTCATTGGTATATGAACTCCCAGAAGAAGGGACCCTATTTGCCAGTGCAGGTCAGCACCTTTTTTGGTAACTCATAGTTTTATAGTTGCAAGAGCACAAACAGGTTAAGTGACTTGCCCAGGGTTACACAACCAGTATGTGTCAGAGGAAGGACTTGAATTCAGGTCTTTCTGGCTAGACAGTCAGCTCTATCAACTATACCACAATACATCTTGTGCTGAGGAAAGATAGTTAAGTATTACATAGCCCAAGAATGAGAAAGCCTCAAAAATCTTTAGAAACAATCTTAGCCAGATTCTTTTAGAATAGGTTCTTGAGAAACTCTTAGGTTCATCATAGCAAGATCAGCTGTTGGATTGTTGCACACACACACATATGCATATGTCTATATGTAGACAATCTTGCTGTGCCTTTCTTTCCTCATCTGTAAAATGAGAATGATGATAACACCTAACTTTCAGGGTTGTTGTGAAGGTGATGGCACATTGTACAAACCTTAAACCAACTAGCTGAAGTTATAGCTGTATGGGTATGGATGTGGATATAAATATAGATCTAGGAACAGATAATAAAAAGCTTAGTTACTACATATCTAATCAGGCTGCCTACTGTGCCTTAATATGCCGAAAAATTATATTTTCTTGCTATATCTTGCATCTATTTCCCCATTTGAGAATAGTAGATCAGGGTTCACTGTAGAATTCAGATTAATGTCTAAGAAAATGAACACTTTTTTACAAAAAAGGGTTCAAAAAAGTCTCTCCAAGTAAAAGGGGATGGGGATGGGTGAAGTAGTGCCAGTTCTTCCTTTGGAGAGTGCCAGCTTCAATCACTGTGAGACACCAAGGTTTATTTCATACACCTGGGTTCCCATTCAGGGTAAATTACAGCAAGATTTACTAATTAATTAGGTAGACTGCATTTTCTTCCCTGTTTAATTTACTGCCCATTTTTGGCCTCAGTGAGCAAAGTTCTGCAACCTTTGGTACCTTGAATGTTAGATGTTGCAGAACTATCAATAAAACAGATGCGCCATTTCGATAATTCACTCCAAAGGGGTCAATATTTCCTTTCAAGGATAAAAAAATGCACACTAATGACAATAATTAGGAAGACAGAGTAGAGTGAGGAGAGGGTGACCATGGAAAACAGTTATTAAGCCCCTGGTCTAATTTAAGTGCTGTGGGTGGCTTTTTACTCAGCTCATTTCAAAATCAGACTTGAGAATAGTAAAAAGGGGTTGTTAAAAAGGAGGCAGTTAAAAGTATCAGGTCATTAGGATTTATGTCACTACTACTCTGAAAAGGAGCTGTGCCTTCACCCTCTCCCCCCATAGAAATGAAGTGTTGTTTTGGCCCATTGTCACCTAGAAAATGGATGACTCTTTGGTGAAATGTTTCCTGCATTCTATCTCCAAGAAAGAGATGGCACTTCATTTCACCCAGGCAAATGGAAATCTGTGTCTTTAGTTTAACCACTGATGAAACAGACAAAAATATTTTTTGTGCCTAACTTTATTACATAATGAAGGGAAAGATAATTTTTGCCATGAGGACAGAAGTATCTGCCTCTGCTACAGTGTCTCTGAGGCTTTCTGGATGGTTATAGTAGGTTTATGACCATTTACATGATGTAGCTCTGGTTACTGGAGAGACATGACACAAGATGGAAGGATACATGAGAAGGGATAAGAGTATTACTCCCATACTCATAAAGCTTTATCAAGTGGTCATGGGTTTGTGTGTGTGTGTGTGTGTGTGTGTGTGTGTGTGTGTGTGTGTGAGAGACAGAGAGAGATCGAGACAGGGACAGAGACAGAGACTGAGACAGAGAGACAGAGAGAGAGAATTATGGGGAGGGTTTATTGCTTATATCTTGAAGTGAAGAAGAGATGTAGGGAATTAAATTGCCCTAACCTAAATATATGAGAAGGGGGAAGCTAGGTGGCACAGGGGATAAAGCACAGGCCCTGGATTCAGGAGGACCTGAGTTCAAATTCGGCCTCTTACACTTTACACTTACTAGCTGTGTGACCTTGGGTAAGTCACCTAACCCTCATTACCTCACCAAAACAAAAACAAACACAAATATATGACAGGAATGGAGTTAGGGAATTCTCCCAGTTGCCTGAATAGCTTTATGCATATTGTGTATATGTGTGTTTGTGTGTGTGAGAGACTATGTGTATGCATGCACACACGTACACACTCCTGCCCAAACACATACACACACACACACACACACACACACACACACACACATGCATACACACTCCTGCCCAAATAAAGCCAGGGTTTTGGACTTGTGTGATGACAGAATTTAAGATACATTGACTTGCCTGAGACAAGCAGCCTCTAGGTGGTTACTTTCACTTTAAATGAAAATGAGCACTTGACCCCAGGCAATAGCAACAGGAAGCAGTTACAGGATGAACTCTCATTGGATGGTAACTAAGAAACCTGACAAATAATGCAGAGAGGGTCAGAGAATAGTGGCAGAGGGAAGAATTTGGAGAGATGACCCCTATGACAGAAGAGGGCACAGTGGTGAGCACCTCAGGCCTTAACCTGAAAAGAAATGAGAGGAAGCCAGGAAATGGTGCAATCCCTGGGCTGTGCAAACTGTTTTCAGGGGTGGAAGCCTTGAGGACCTAGGCAAAAGGAATTTTCTAGCAGAAACACATGTAGATCCTTACCTTACAACATGAATTTTCCAGGGATTTATTCCTTTTCCTTACCACCATGTTAATCCACAGGAAATTGTATCCATTTGTGTATTAGAGGATGATAATGATTTCATTGCTCGATTTTCTCCTCTTATTTTGCTTTTTTGTTTTATTAAATACTTTGCTATCTGATTTATGATTCCTACCTACTTTATTGGTAGAGAGTAAATTGGATATAGAGCTTGAAATAAATATAACCCCTACATTTAACCAAAATACTACTAGAGTGTTTCCAAAATATTGTGGGATCTCCAGTATGCATATTATGTTTCTCATTCAAGAGACAAAGGCAAGTGATCTTGCTTTTCCAATCAATTGAAACTCCTTTAGATACTTTACTTTAAGACCAAAAAATCCCCCAAATACAATAATACTGATAACTATATAGGTGCACAAAGATAATAAAAAGTCTTAAAGGGTAAATTTTAAAGTGGAAAAGTTATAAGCACATTAAAAACATTGGTCATTCTTGTCACATGCAATGTAAATATTTTGCTTCATGTTCATGCTTTGGTGTTACTGCAGTATACTTGATGTGTTTCCATAAACATTCATTTCAGATTATAAACCCAAAGGGGATAGGAAGATTTTAGTGAGAATACTAGAACTTAGGGGGTCTTCCAAACTTTAGATTCTATTATTCTAATTAAGTTATAATTAATTCTAATTAATTCTGATAATTCTAATTAAGTAGAACAATGGCAATAAGGTCTGAAGTGGCAGCATAGTGTAGAAGGAACCCTGGAATTGTAATGAGGAGGATCTGGGTACAAGTCCTGACTCTTATAATTCATATATTTGTGAATTTGGTCAAGTCTTCTAAGCTCTCTTAAGTCTCAATTTTCTTTTCTATAAAATCAATATGACACTTGTGCTATCAACATCATAACTGTTGTGAGGAAATGGTTTTGTAAAGCACAAAGTGTTATATAAATATGTCTTTGGTATGTTAAGCATATATAACACTTAGCATATATCATCTCATTTGGTCCTCAACAACTTTATGAGGTAGGTGCTGTTTACAGAGCTAGTAAATGAATTGACTCATGGTCACATAACTAATAAATATTCATAGGTAGGATTTGTACCCAGGTTTTTTGACTTTTAGCTAAGTATTCCTTTAAAAATTTATTATGGGGCAGCTAGGTGGTGCAGTGGATAAAGTACTGGTCCTGGATCCAAGAGGACCTGAGTTCAAATCCGGATTCAGACTATGTGACCCTGGACAAGTCACTTAACCCTCATTGCCCTGCAAGGAAAAAAAAATTATAAGCTAGACAATCATCAACAAATATATAAAGAAAACAAAAGGTTTTGTAAGAAACCATGAAACTCTTTCTTACAGTTTTAATGTACTAAATTTAGTGTGGTAATACCAAAATTTTCTTGTTTTTTTGTGTCTGCATGTGTTTTTATTTCTTTTATTATTTTTTTACATCAATGTTACTACCCACTACTCTTGCCCTAACCAAATGAAAAACTTACTCTTCCAAATGAAAATTCTCTAACAAAAAGAAAAAAAATGTCCGTTGTATTGGTTATATTGGATAATGTATCATATTTAACTTATTGTTACTCCATCACTTCTCCATCAAGATGTGAGAAACTCTAGTGAGCCTTCTGCTATACAAGGTTCTTTCTTTAAAAGAAAATAGTTATAAAGTTTGATTATTATATAGTCCTTGTGTGCATAGAGTATAATCTCCCAGAATGGTCTTGAACTGAAAGAGAAGATTAATTTCTCCAATTCTAATGACAATTCACATATGTGTATATATATATATATATATATATATATATATATATATATATGCATGTATAAATGTATACACAAACATATATATTATAATTATACAACGTTTATGTAATTGTTGAGTATATCAATTATATTTTATTTTCCTAGTTCATTGTAACTCAGTCCTTTGTCAGTTTTGTAAAGTCAAATACTAGATTACCCCAATAAAAAAACTTTCAGAAGGAACCCTTTTATCCATCACTAGCAGCAAAATAAATGGATTGCTAGTGGAAATGCATATTTTTAGTCCTTCTGCCTCTTATCTCCTCTGACTTCTGAACCTGTGGGTTGCTTTGGTGCAATTTGCCCCCATATTCCTTTTCCTATTCTATTCAGATACCTTAATAAATGTGTAACAGGCTTTTCTGTGCATGTCCAAACACCTAAGATGGAGGCACCCATGTGGGATACTACAGGATTTACTTTTGGGAAGAAACATTCTGAATTCCTCTACATCATGGGTAGAAATAGCTGTTTCCCCCTGGCTGTGTAGCCAGAAAAGGCTGCATGTTTAAAATTTCCAGATTGGGGCAGTCTCTGTCTCTTTCTCCATGATGAAGGTCTATTTGCTCTGAGTCCAGGTGCCAATGAACTTAGCTGGGTGATTTGGACATGTGCAGCAAAGAAAGCCCCATCATATGACAAAAGAAATTCTCTTGTGGCCTAAAAAAGGATATTCTACTATCCAAACTAAATTGAAGTTTACACAAACTTATATGAAGTTTGCATGAAGTTGATTATCCAGTTCTCAATGGTATAGATAGTTGCTGCTTTTAGTACTTTACTCAAGTTGAAATATGCATTTTAAATCACCATTGAAGGAAAAAGAAGAATAAGTGAATGTTTAAAAATTTGAGCTAGAAAAAAATTGAAATATACCCAACTTTCTGAATAATCTCAAAAATTCTAGAGATATATTAGGTGTGGTGGAAAGATAGAAATTTTTCCTCAAAGGCAAGTTGAACTAGTGAACTGTCTATACCAAGAACTACTGGCATGAATAATATCTATTATACTTGCAATGCTGATTGCTGACCCTAAAGACAATAATGGTTTTATGGAATAGTTGCCTTTAATTAAATCAATTGCTGCACTTGTGAACTAATTTCCATTTTTAAAATGACTGTTGTTTTTTTTTCCAAAGCCTCATTCTTGACTCACAATATCTAGGTCTCTTTGTAAGTGAATTTTAGTTCAAAAACCTCCAAATAAAAATCATCTTAAATGTAAACAGCACTGAATCATATCTTGATTAACAAGCAAGATGCTATTTTTATTCAACATGTACATATCTTTTTAAAATTATACAGTGTTTTCCTTTGTAAGTTGCCATATGTCTGGTCCTGAAAATAAAGCCTGCTAAGATAAATTCACCCTCCTTTATCCAGAAATTAAGGAGTTTATTATGGATGACTTCTGAAAAGAAGTGACATGATTGTAGACTTGTAATATTGATCACTCATGATAGACAGATAATTGTCCTGCTTGTTAAGGTTTTTTTTTTTTTTACTTTATATAGTTTGGAAAGAACATTATTGATGGCTTTTAGTACACTGCTATTGGGCTACAAAAAATTCCCAGACTAACAAAAATGCATTACTTACTTGACAATGTATTAAGAAAACAACAGGTAAGTCATTGCATAAAATCAGAAGAATTGATTACCCTTCCAGTTTTGCACCTCATTTGTCTTGTATAATGTATATCATCATGGTTGATAGGGCCCCATCTTGAGCACTTCCCTTTTAAAACTATAGTCATTTCGTCGTTTGCCTCCAATGAACCTGCAGTATATATAGATTTCTGCCGTATGGATCAATCTTATAATACATGGTTGCCATACGCAAATTCCCATCTGCTTTGAACCTATTGATCGACAATCCTTAGGAACTTACTACTTACTGGAGCAACAATGTCACTGTCCAGTTTAATAGCCTAGTGAATAGATTTCTGTATTCTGTACTTTTAAAAAGGAGAAAAAATATTTTTCTTCATGTATTTTTATTTTCATTTTTAAATAAGCATTCCTATTTTTCTGGGTAAACACATATACAACCATACCCTACAGTTTTGCAAACCATCCTTTTTATTCAGTTTACAGAACTTTGTCTCTTCTTTGCTAGGTTAATCAATCTATAATTGAACACGTAAGTTTTGATGGGCCTAAATAACTTTATGATCTGATTAGATACCTCACTATGCCTACATATAGTGTCAGCTTTCACAGAGGGATTTTACTTCTGTACATATTGAGTTTATAATTGAGCTTCTTGAATTAATTAGTTTTTGGTTCTGTTAAAAATTAAAAGATTATGACAAACTGCCTGAAGCATGATGACTGGCCTATCATTATAATTTTCAAAGAAGGCACAGGTGTGGGTTTGAAAGATAAAATATTTTTCACTTGGGGAAATTTTTACTTCATCTATACTTTCAGGAGAGACACTTCACTAAGAAGGGCTGAAAAGGAACAAATGTGTCACCAACAAATAGCTCTGTAAACAGTGTTTCAAGAAGTGGTTATAAAGCTGGGATTGAAACCATACAGGGAGTACTTAAGGTGGCAAAATTGTTTTATAAACCCAGTTTTGTTTTGTTTTTTTCTTTTTAGATATACCTTTGGAGATCTGATTTCTGAAATGTAATGAGTAAACCAGAGGAATTTATTTTGTTTAAGTCAAGAAAGTTGGCAAATATTTCCAAAGCTTTTATTTAAATGAAAATTTATATTATTTTAAAATGGCTTTTGGTTTATTGTTTTCTTAGATATGTTTTCCAAACAGTCCAAGACTCGTTTTGAAATAGCCCAAGAGTGTAGAGTTTGAAAGACCACTAAAATCTACCATCCTGTGGCTTAATTAATTTTTTGATGAGAGGAGGGTATGATAATACCAAGGACCAAAGTGTCCATCTCTCTCTTTTTTTTTTTTTAGTGAGGCAATTGGGGTTAAGTGACTTGCCCAGGGTCACACAGCTATTAAGTGTTAAGTGTCTGAGGTCAGGTTTGAACTCAGGTACTCCTGACTCCAGGGCCGGTGCTCTATCCACTGTGCCATCTAGCTGCCCCCATCTCTTTCCTTGATTATGACCTTTTCCTTAAATCATTCCCATTCCTATTTGCATATTGTACTCTGGTTCATATCTTTTCTTCCAACCAGACACCTATCCCCCATTTACTTCCATAGGAGACAGATTTACAACAATAGAAACATCAATTTATCTCTTACATGAGACAGAGATATTTTCTCCCAATTGTAGAGATTTCTGTGGTCATTAGCCTGTTACATAATAGGAATATTGTACTCTGATTTTTATAGAGAATTTCAATAACCCACGACATGGTTTTCATTATTTGAAAATAGGTGTATATCTTTACCTAAATCTAGGAAGCAGGGTACATACACTTGCTTAGCTATGGGACTTAAATATGATGGCTGACCAGTGAGCTTTCAGTAAGACATGCAACTTATTGTGGAATTCTCCTACACCCTTGTGCTTTTTTTTCCACAAATGATACTGTTCTAAAGTGCATGTAGAATGTCCTTCATGAATTATCATTTAGAAATACTAGAGAACATATGGCTATCAAAAGGATAATAAATAAAGTTAAAAATTTAAAAAATAGATAATAAAATACATTTATTGGTGTCTTGGAGATGGAGACACAGGGTTTCTTGGGTTTTAAAATTTTTTTAAATTTTTAAAGAATTCTGCCTGTGAGTTGAATGGGTAGGCAACTAATTAGGGTTTCCATGACAGAGAATGGGCTATTGTAGGGGGAAGTTGATAGATGTGGTTAGCCTATACCGGCATAGCCTGATTACATTTAGAATCCCACTTAGGTCTACAACATGTTTAGGTAATACACATAAACTGACATATGCTATCATATGGGATATTATATGCCCAGAAAGCACATTGGTAGATGGCAGTATTTCCCTCTGCCCTTTTATAAAGGATATTCAATTCTGTTCACTCACATAGCCACCTAATTTAGTCCTTCATCACTTCATGCCTGTATTATTACAATAGTCTTTTCACTGGTCTCCTTACCTCATTTTTTCCCTATTCCAACCCATCCTTCACCCAAAATGATCTTTTCTAAAATGAAGATCTGAGCATCTTCATACTCAATGAAATCCAGTAGTTCCCTATTACCCCAGTAATATCTGTTGTAAATAAAATAAAATATAAATTCTTTTCTTTGGCATATAAACTCTTCACAATATGGACTCTTCCTTTTTCATCTTCTTATTCTTTACTCCCCTTTATATTCTTTATGATCCAGCCATAATGGTAAACGTGCTGTTCCTTCAACTCAATACTCCATCATCCACTTCATGCTTTGTACTAGATAAACCTTAGACCTGAAATGTTCTCATTCTTCATTTAGACATTTTAGCTTCCCGTTCTTCTATTATGACACTTATGTAGAAGGCCAATGATATAGTCATGTTTGATATTGAAAAGGTACTCTTATTGAATAAATATTCTTTTCCTGGCCACAACATCCACCCCAAGGACATCCTGTGATTAACTTCATTCTGTTTTCTATATATCTTATACATATACAGTAATTTATATGTTGTTTCCTACATTAGAACATAAGTTCCTTGCAGGCAGGGGCTACTTTTTTTCCTTTCTTTGTATCCCTAGTGCTTAGCACAGTGCCTGGAATCATAGTAATTGCTTGATTAATATTTGTTGATTAATTCATTCATTGACTTCATGGAATAGCAGTTGCTTTGTCAAATGCCTATGAAGACATGCAAACCTAGATCTAGGAGTGCAATTACAGTTGGCTGAGGGAGAAGAAGCTTTAGAGTCTTTCTTTCTCCCCATAGCTCCTTGACAAAAACATTGAGAATGGGTCAGGCTTAAATCTAATTGGAAAAGAAAAGAAGTCACAGTGAGACAATATTTTTCTAGCCCAAGGCAAGTAAGGGAGACATGCAGGTCTTCAGGAATTGGCGAGGTGGTTGGGCTAGGAGCTTGATGGTGGTAGGGAGCATTCTAGTGCCCAGGGACTGAGAAAG
Organism: Dromiciops gliroides; assembly: GCF_019393635.1. Lineage (NCBI taxonomy): Eukaryota > Metazoa > Chordata > Mammalia > Microbiotheria > Microbiotheriidae > Dromiciops > Dromiciops gliroides. The sequence continues at coordinate 204,441,804 of NC_057862.1, forward strand.
GACCAAACCTGGGCAAAAGAAAGCAATCCCAGGGGATCACTGAACAAGCAGAGGGTGAAGGAACAGATACCATCTGGACCCTCTGTAAGCCAACACTTGGTCACAGATCCAGGGCAGAGAGGAACAATCATTGGCCTTGGCTGTAACTGAGCATGAATGAGTTTCAGGAATCTAAAGGTAAATGTGTGGATCTGATCCCTGGAACAGAGTACAGCGCTCTAAACCAAAAGAGAGCCAGTAGTTCAGTTGTTTGAAATTGCAGAGCCTCCTAGCAGCCCAGTAGTAGCAAAGAGGAGTTCGCTGAAACTCCCAACTAGAAACAGGCCAATAGATGCAAACCTGGGTTAGAAACTTTCAGAGCTCAGACAAGAAGGCTTAAAAACTGATCTCTGCCTAGACTGAACCAATTTGGGAACACTGACAAGTTGCAGGCTCCCAGCCAAACCTGTGAAAGCAACAAACAGATATAAGAAAAGAGTTGCTCATATCAGACATCTCCTCCAGAACTGTGAAGAGCCCAGCATTAATTCAAGATGCAAAGTCAATAAGTAGGATAGAAAAATGAAGTCAAACATAAATATCTATTATGGTGACAGGGAAGCTCAAGATACAAATACAAGAAGAGAATGATCGAGAAAAAATCTGTAAGTAAAACTGCAAAGATAAATTCAGGTTGGGCAAAAGGCCAACAAGAATTCCTAAAAAGTTTGAAGTTAAAGTTAAAGAAGGAACTAAAAATAATTTTTAAAATGAGACCACTAGATGCAAGAATAGGAAAAGAGGCAAGAGGTAGGGAGGAAAGATATAAATAGAGAATTAACAGTTTAGAAAAAGAAGTACAAAATCTAGCTGAAGAAAATTAATCCTTGAAAATTAGACTTGACCAAATGAAAGCTAATGAAATCATGATACTTCAAGAAATAATAAAGCCAAAGAATGAAAAAAAGGTGGAAGAAATGGTGAAATATCTCATAGGAAAAAAAAAACACAACTGGCTTGGAAACAGGTTGAGGAGATATAATTTAAGAATCATTGGATTATCCAATAATCACAAACAAAAAGAACATAGACCTTATATTTTTTAGAGCCAAAGGCTAAAGTAGAAGTTGAAAGAATCTACTTGTCACATCCTGAAAAAATGAACACTTTCAAGAATAGTATAACCAAAATCCAGAGCTCTCAGATCAAATTAAAAATACTACAAACATTTAGAATGATAGAATTCAAGTACCAAGAAGCTATGGTTGGGATCATATAAGATTTAATAGCCATCACTCTAAAAGAATAGAGAGATTACGGTAGAATATTCCAGAAGGCAAAGGATGTAAGCTTAAAATTAGGAAAAACCTAGCCATCAAAACTGATTATAATCATACTCTTTCCATATTGGCCATAGTATATTTGGTCCTAATTTCTGAAGCTTTGGGAGCTATCATGAAATCATTTTGAAAGAATTAAGATTTGCACCATTTTCTTGCACTACTTTATTTTTTCACATCCATTCTTGAATGGGAAACTCATAGTTTTAGTTCCATGGAAGAGTCTTGTCCAACAGGCATAAGGCAAATATTCTAGTTATATAAATATTCATGGAAAAGATATATTCTCTTGTCTAGAACTGACAAAACAATTAAAAAATCAACTTTTGAGTATTTCTACTTAAAATTGAGCAAGCTACTTCTACTAAATGTTACTAATTTTCCTCATATACAAAAATCAGAGCCTTGGACTAAATGGTATCTAAAGTCCCTTCCAGCTCTCAATTAATGATCCTATGATTTTATGATTTCATTTGAAAAATGATGAAGTAGAAAAGGTAGCCAGTTGTCATGCTTTTCACTGATAGGAACCATTTAGCTGATATGGAAAATGCATAAAATAATTATTTGCACAAAATGACTATGAATGAATCCCATTGACCATAGGTGAAACCCATGATGACATTTTGTGGAATAGATTTATCAGTTCACAACAGACTTTCATTAAAAGGAGCTCCAACTTGGAGAGTTGTGAATATAGTTATAGATTTTCAATATTACTGAATAACTGTCAGGATAAAAAGCAAAACTGAACAGCATCAAATAAGACACATAGAAGTTGATAATTCCCCAACACAATAAACTTGAAGAAATAATAATAGAAGGCATTCAATTTTTTTCTTGAGGAATAAAATTATTTTCCTTAAAAGTACTAGTGCTCCACCATCCTCTTTTATTTCATATAAATGACAATCCTATGTATACCACATAAGATGTTTTACATAGAGAAGAAATACTTATGAGTGCCCTGATTCCCTCATGGAAGTGTGCTTATAATCATCAGAGGGACAAATTAGAGTCTTTTTCATATAATACAATTGAAAGATACTTTAAAATCAAATAATCCAGGGGCAACTAGGTGGCACAGTGGATAGAGCACCAGCCCTGGATTCAGGAGTACCTGAGTTCAAATCTGGCCACAGACACTTGACACTTACGAGCTGTGTGACCCTGGGCAAGTCACGCAGCCCCCACTGCCCCACAAAACAAAACAAAACAAAACAAAATCAAACAATGCAGTCAATTTTAAGTACCTACTATGTGCCAAGCACTGTGTTGGGCATGGGGGGGCTTACGTTCTCATAGGGAAGTACAATGCATGCCACAGCTCAGTGATCTATGGGACCAATCTAATCTGCTTCCTGGTTTGTTGTTGTTATTGTTGTTTTACATCCATTGGGCTTAGAATAGGTCCTACATATAGAAGTGGGTGGCCTATGGTCTGTAGTTTGCTGATTCCTGCTATTAAAAAATCACAGAGTGTATGACTGGCATTATAGATCAGTACATTGTCACTTAACTTTCTAGTTGCATCGCTAGTATGATTTTTGCTTACCAAAGCAAGAGCAAGAGCAAGAGGTAGAAAGTGGCAATAGAGAAACTATCAAGACATCCACTTTAGGTACACCAAGATCCTGGTGAATGTTTGGATGTCACGGGAAACCTGGTGTGGGGTTATGTGACTTTTAAAGATACTTCAGTCCTAGGGTGGAGATCATCTGGTCCCATCCCCTCATTCTGTGAAATGTAGAAACTGAGACTTAGAGACTTACTTGAACAATATATTTGGCCATACCTTTATGCTTCTAAGTTTTGACACTTTCCTTATGCATAATAGAAGTAATGAAAAGAGTAATAAAAAGGGCAGTAAAGGACAGCCCTGCCTCTCCACATGATGATTAAAAGGACAACAAGAATTTGGAGAAGTCTCTGTATCCCAAAGGTTTGTAATAGTTCAGACTTTAATCCATATATGGGAGAATCAGGTTCTTTGCTTTGTGAATCTCCTGTGTTCTCCTCTTTTTTAAAAAATAAGTATTTGTTATTGCATATTCCATTGATTTCTTCTTCTATAAATCTGACACTTCTGATTATTACTCACAAAATTTCAACATCACTGGTGCTAGTGTTTGCATGTAATAGATGGAGAAAGTGAAATGCTGAGGAACTTCAGAAACATAAATCAAATGGAAGTTTTTAATTTCCAGTCCCCCTCGTTCATCATGTTGGAAGGGAGGGATTTAAAATGTAATGTTTTTATGTGCAATTTTGGGCAAATTTCTCCTTTGTTATTTCTATGTGTGTTCCCCCCCTCCCCCTACCCATTGGAATAAATGAATATGATAAGATAGTTAACTGTTCTTTGAGTTTATTGTTTCTAGTTTCTGTGATGGTTCTTTTAATGGTTGAATGGATAAATCTAATGATAGTTAATGAGCATTCTGTTTCTTTGTTGTTTTTCAGGTTTTGTGGGTTTTTCCTATCTTTGTTTTTAAATGGTTTTCCCTCCCTCTTTAGGGAGATCAAGCATGGCTATTTAATTTTTTTTTTTTTTTAAGTTTCAAAATGTTAGTGTGCATGCAGCCATTTGGAAATCAATGCGTAAGTGATGAGAGAGACTTGGAAACATAAAGAAGACTCTTTGACTTATTCTAAATGCAAAGATTTCTTTGGGAGAATATCAGGACATTCCAATCCGTGTGTCATCTACTGAACAGAGTGGACAAAAATTGAGAGGAAGGGAGGATTTAAAAGGAAGGATGATGAGTTCAGATAAAAATATCAAACAATTAGAAATTTGGGTTTTGAACTCAGGGAGAGGTTAGATATAGCCATATCACCAGTGATATGAAGCAGGGTTTTTGTTTTGTTTGTTTGTTTTGTTTTGGTTTTTCCCTTCAGTATAGCACCATGGGTTGTGGGTGTGTTTTACAAAGTATAAGTTGTTGTTTAGTCCTGTCCAACTCATTGTGATCCGTCTTTTGCATTTTCTTGGGTGTGGTTTGCTATTTCCTTCTCCAGCTCATTTTACAGATGAAGAAACTGAGACAAACAGGGTTAAGTGACTTGCCCAGGATCACATAGCTAGTAAGTGTCCAAGGCTAGATTTGAACTTAGGAAGATGAATTTTCCTGCCTTCAAGCCTGTTCACTGCTCCACTTAGCTGCCCGAGGTATAAGTGGTGCTTCTCAAATCACTCAACTCTCAACCCCCACTCCTCTCTCCCAATAGCTTATTTCCATATCAAATCTCTCTAAATATACAAAATAAATATAAAATGACTGTGGTAGTAAGGGGGAGGAGAAGTTAAAAGTGGGGAGAATCAGGCAAGCTTTTAGAAAGAGGTGGCATTTTAGCCGAAACATGAAGATTACTGGGCTTTAGAAGCTGAAGTGAGGAGGAATTCAAGGCATGGAGGACATCATTTTCAGGGTAGTAGAGGCGGTTCCACCTAAGTGGTTGATGAAAGTCCTACATGGGGATGAACAGTAAGTGGGTCAGTTTTACCAGAATGCTGTGAGTGTAAGCTGAAGGAGTATGTAATCATTCTAGAAAGAGAGGCTGGGGCCAGGATGTGAAAGGTATTAAATACCAAATGTCAGAGATTTAATTTTATCCTTAAGGTAATGGGAAGCCACTCAACTTTTTGAATAGGTGAGTGACAAGGTCAGACTTGTGTTTCACTAATATCAGTTTGATAGTGTGGAGCCTCCTTTATTCTACTGCAATCCATCTAAGATTATTTATCCTGTCTGTACAGAGTTGTTTACATATTATCTATTTGGTTGTAAACACCATGAAAGCAGGGCCTGTTTTATTTTGGGTAGGTTTTTTGTTTTTTGTGGTGGGACTTGAGGGAGAGTTTGTTTTGGTGTTTATAAACCAACCACTCAGAAAAATGCCTGGAACATAATAGGCACTTAATAAATGAAATGATGATTAAATTGATTTATTGAATTGGAAGATGCACCAGAAAGGGAGAGCATCAATAATAATAGGAAGGTCCATTAGAACACTATGGAGTAGTCCAGGTGAGAGGTGATGAGGGCCTGAACAATGGTGGTTGTGGTATGTATAGAGAAAATGGGACAAATGTGAGAGATATTGATGAGGTAGAGTAAACAAGACTTAACAACTGGTTAAAAATAGGGAAAGGGAGAAGTGAGAGTAAAAAAAAAAGAAGCAAAATGAAATAAAACCTGGGAGATAAAAATGATGGTAATCTCAATGGCAGTAAGGAAGCAGTATGGGATTAGAGGGAAAGGTGATGAATTCAGTTTTAGACAAATTTAGTTTGAGATGCCCATGGAATATCCTGATGGAAATGGTCAGCATGCGATTGAAGAGGTGACACTGGAGCTCAGGAGATCTGCCTGGATATGTTGATTTTGAAATCCTTTGCCTAAAGATGATAGTTGCTGTAACTGTTTCTAAATGACATAATTTCATGAATAAATTATATTTTCTTTACACATCTAGAAAATTGGATGTATCCACTCACATGCAACTTTTTACTCCTAGTAAAACTTGTCCCAAAGTTTTCAATATTATTAATATGACTCATCTTTCTCCCCTCAGTCATGATAAGGTGTTTTTGTTTTTTTGTTGGGTTTTTTTTTTGTGTTGGGGGGAGCAGTGAGGGTTAAATGACTTCCCCAGGGTCACACAGCTAGTAAGTGTCAAGTGTCTGAGGCTGGATTTGACCTCAGGTCCTCCTGAATCCAGGGCTGGTGCTCTATCCACTGCGCCACCTAGCTGCCCCCGATAAGGTTTCAATTATATATAAAAGCAATGTAAAAATGAAAACCTTCCCCATCCCCATCAGTACTCTCTATTCATAGAAAATCAACTAGCCTCCACTCGAAAACAGGTTAAGAATGTTTTGTTTTGACTTCCTCATAGTGTTTGGCAAAATATTCCCCTGCTGGGAGATGCTAGAAAAGTACATATATAGAAATCTATGTATGAAAATATAGCAAATGGGAAAAAAGCTTGATAGAGAAGACTTGGGGTGATGTCACTGTAAATTTTCCTCCATTCCCTTTTGAGTAATTTTGTTAGATCCTGCACTCCAGTTCTTCACCCAAGAATATTAAAGAGGGGCAATATTTGTCCTTTCTTTACCATTTGATTATTTGCCTTCAGTGTTCCTTTTCTCCTTCAAAATAAAAATTTCTTTTAAATTAGAAATGGAAATATTTAACTTGGGTTTGTCATCCCAAAGTGTTTTGCATAAAAGACTACTTTTTTATCCTTGATAATTTTAACCTAATAGATTTTTAAAAATACAAATAATCCTTTGTTTTCAAGACCTCTGACTTAATTCTGTATGTAATTGACCAACTGGGCTTTGACCTTCTTATGTATTTGCTAGTGAATCATACTGAAGTTATAGGTAATTTCCATTAATTGATATAACAATTTTGCCTCCTAATGCTACATTCTCCCCCCTATATGCACCACAGAGATTGTTTCACACATTACTGTCAAAGTGCTTCCAGTGTATGACAAATGTGTATTGCTACCACATACAAATAAAAATGAATAAATAATTTGAAGGATGGGATTCTCTCAGTTTACACAGTGCAATCTAATGTGATTAATGTAGCACAAAATAATGTTAATGTCCTATAACATCATAAATCATAGAAAATATGATAGATTTCAGATTGTATTTCCTATAAATGTTCCCCCCACCTTCCAACCCCCCTATGATTTTAGGTGATTTCCACTGAAGTGTGTGAGATTCAAGCCTTCAACAATGCTTTGCTCATTTTGGCATAGATTTTATAAGAAAGCTATTGTTGAAATGATATTTACAATTACAGTTAGGGTCTCTTTTCCCCTCATCCTTTTATGATCCTAAGTTAGGAATAGTTAGATTCCATTTCAAGGTGATATGGAAATTCAAGCTGGGCTATCTTTCTCCTTCTAAGAAATTTAACAAAATACCAATGGAGTTCTTTATCTTTCTAGTGCAGACTTCATTAATTAATCCTTTTTATCTACAGCAGTTAAAGGTAAATCTAGAATTTTGTGACTCCTAGAAATGAATCTCATTATACTTTTACTTAAAACGGTAGTTTTCACCTCATGTTATCTTTTTGTAAACCACATACCTATTAAATCATACAGCATTTGGACTATTCCTTGCATTGCATCAAACTTAAAAAATAGATAGTCACTTTGAGGGTTTTTTTATATTATTAGTTAAGTATTTTTGAGAGTGACAGAAGGAAAATGGAGTATGTGCCTCTTACTTCTCATTTTCATAATAGTGGAAGGTGGAATTCATATGGTATTATAAGTAGAAATTTTCTGCATCACTGAGAACATGGCTTAAAGTATAATGCCTCCTGGAAAAGTCTGAAAAGCATTCTAATAAGAAACAGCTCAAGCTGTATATCAGACACTGTCTGTACTGTTTCTCTCCCCTTTTGCTATATTGCTAAATATGTTCTCTGAAAAAAGAATCCTGTTTCTAAGTTCATCTGCTCTGGCTGCCTATTCCCCATCTGAAATCACAGACCTCATTTTCTGATTGTTTACTGTAGAAAGAGTTATTAGGTCAACATTTCAAACAGAAGCTGGAGGAAGAAAACACACAGATGTGGGTGCACACACATTTGTGTACACACATTCACAGACATACACATGCACAGAGCAAGAATCTGAGAAAAAAAAAGGACTGGGCTTCCTTCTAAACTGAAATTTTTTTCAATGTTTTTGGTGAAGCATCAGCTGCTAGTTAACTCTGATGCTTTAAAAAGAAATGTGCTGTTAGCCTGATACCAGCCAGGCACCAGTAATGGGAAAACATTCAAGTGACATGGATATTTGCCCATTTCTACTCACTTTTAACAAAAAGTGACAAGCATGTCACATTTCATCAGGTCACATCAGGTTGTATTCCAAGACAACAGCAAGCATAAGATAACCCAGTTGAAAGCAGTAGCCTATCTCTTCCAGGGGCAGAATTATAAGGAGGCATTCCTTGGTTTCAGTTGGAGAAAGAAGATAACAATAATTGATCTACAGAGATCTTGCTCTTCTCTTGATGTCTAAAGCAAACTAAATTTCAAGATATTAGTTCATAACACTGACATTTATTATTTTTCTGTTTATTTTAAATGTGTTAAATGATACCTCTATTTTGATGTTTTAAATATAATAGGTACTAGACTAATGAATTGCAATATGGTATATGCAACAGCTATTTGAATGATGAAATGAAATAAGGCTAGATATAGGGACTAGATCTATGATTTCATTGCTAAATGGATATCTAATATTAGGAACCTCTTCCCATCAATGCAGATTGGGATTTTCCCTGTAATTTATAGACTTAAAAAGAGTTTCCCAGAGCAAATGCCCTGAATGTGGGGGTCATCAAAAATTAGGCAACAGTAAAAAGTTATGCATACCTATTTTATATACAGATATACCTGGGGTTATGTAAAAATTTCTCGGTAGAAAAGGGGTAATGAGTGGAAAAAAGTTTAAGAAGCCCTGGCCTAGAGTATTAAGTCTAAGTAATTTACCCAGAGATAACATCATTATATGTCAGAGATGAGACTTGAACATAGGTCTTCCTGGCACCTATGTTATCCCTATATCTTTTAAATCATTATTGCTGATATTGATGCCTTATATTGAAAGAATCTAGCTATTGATGTTCTGAATTACCATTATTATGGCTTCCACCACACCTTAGATTCTCTTCTTTCCATTGTCTAAGGCTTTTTCCACACAATGCCAGAATAACCGGTTAAAAAAGAAAACCTTTTATCCATCTCGTCTAAACATTAGTCTCCTTATTTTCTTCACAGAAAATTAGATGATTTTCTGATTGAAGTGACACATTGTTGTAGAAGCAACCTAAGTCACATTGAAATAATAAAATAAGCACTTAAAGTGAGATCTTTTAATTCTCAAAATGATACTTTGGAAACCCTTTCCTCCCTACTTTTCCTCCTTTCCCTCCCCCACCCCCACCTCCCATTTGCCTGACTACCATGTTCTATAGAAATTTTATTCAGATAACCAGGAAGCTAAAGTAATTTGCACTAAATTATAGAATGGGTACAGTTTATGTAGAATCATATAATGTTAGAGCTTACATGGGCTGCATTTAGATCAATGGATTAGATCAGTACGCTTGAGAATTAGCTATGTTAACCTATATAAACTATGGGCCAAGAAATGGGGAAGTGGAAAGGATATTTAATAGGACAACCTCTAGTGAAGAGGATTACTAAAGAAGTTTGTGATAATCAACTCCATACTTCAAATTTTTTTGGTTTTGAACATGGCAAAAAAAGTGAATTCTCTACTGGGCTATTATTACTATTTTTTGTTTAATTAAAGTTATATAGTGCTTCCTTATATTTATAACACTAGAAAAAATTTAAAATAATAAATACATAGTATACATAATTAGCATTCATCTAATTTTAAAATTTCCTTCTCTGAAAATATTTGAGTCTTATTATGCCTATTAAAAGAAAAGTCTTATTTTCATGCTTCATCATGGTATGGCTTCTATCTTTGAATTCTTAAAGGTTATGCAAATAGAGAATACACAAGCTTGTTGGGTTCCAGCATCCAGGAAAAGTTTCAGTAATGGATTTAAGAACACATTGTCTGCATTCTGAGGATCAGGCTAAGTATGGAGCAACTTATTAACAGTAGCTCGGCCAATAGGGTATTGATTCCTTAGTGATGGCAACCCATGAAATAAAGAAAATTATAACATGACCCTACACTCTATGCAGGCCACTTCTATTTCTTTAGTGGTGTTGGTAGGATATTAGATGGGGTAAGGAATACTTAGACTGTGTATACTCATTAATTTAGCTATTCAACTAGAGGTCTCTGTTCAATGACTATTATGTTAATATGCTGATGGAGGAATTATTTGCTAATGCTCAAGTACCAGAATGCTTGTATGATCTCATCAATTAAGGAATTCTCTCTAAGGAAGCAAATTGTGACTTACCCATGCCTGCCCATATTGCATAATTCTTATTCATATTTTCCTGTAGTTTTGTGACAGGGGGTTTGCTTCTTCAACATACTGAAGTATATCTTTATTTTCTCCAGACAATGAAAGGATACCAATGGAATACCCAATCTGTCCAGCTGTTATCTCTCAATCTCACCACAGTTTCCATCTATCATCTTTTCCTATCCTACATTTCCTTGAGGACACCTTTTATTCTTATTCTTTTCCTTAATTTCTAATTAGTTATATGTGACAATCTGATCATAAACACTTGTGGTTCTCCATTGCCCTTTTCCTGATAGTCATTTTCAACTCTTTGGAATCCATGTCTCACACATGTGAAAAAATACCAGTTGAATATTGGTATTTAAATTGTGCCTTGGTTTATGAGAGAAGCTTGGGAACATTATTTGAGCTTTATGCTTTCCTAAATATAGTTAATTTGGCTCTCCTTTTCCTATTTAATTCTGGATAGAACTTGTTGCTCATTTATACTATCTATTACAGATATAAAATTTTTGGACAAGCTCTGTACTTTGTCTCTCCAACTTCATGTCATATTCTGGGCAACTGATATTCTTCTTCCTCTTGGTTTTTCCTATTTGTATGGTCAGGAATATTATTTTGAATAGTCACAGATCTCTTCAGGGGGTTCTGTGTTCTAGGGCTTGATGCAACCAAAATAATGTCATCCACAAACAGAAGCATTTGGAGAATGTCACTATCCATAAGGAATCACTCTTCAACTTGTATTATGACTGGATATCCTCTAGTATAGTCATGAGCAAAATTTTAAAGTATGTATCTCCCTGATTTATGCTTTACCTACTGTTTATAATCAGAGAGCGATTGAATGGGTTATTTTTAGTATATCTGTTAAGGAATATGGAAAAATTTTGACATATATGTGGGAGAGACCTTCTTAGAAGAGTTTTTATAATATTTATATCTACCAAATTAAATTCTTCTATTTTTTTTCATAATCAATGAACAGTAAGCACAGTGGAATCTTGTAATTTCCAAAAAGTACTAATCTGGTGTCTCATTAAAGTATGGAGGATTCTCAATAGCTATGTCAGTGGGGTATGAGTTCTGACACTTTCTATTATAATGGAAAGGCATTAAATATAGTTTTACCAACAAAATTAGTCTGTTTTTAAAATAACATCCTAGCTATGTATGCAAAGGTATGTTACTAGTAGGTTGACTACTGGTGATGAATTGTAAGGTCATGGAAATCCATGAAATAAATTGAAAAATGACTCACTCCTATATGGCTCCTTCAATAGCTGCAGTGATTGTAACAAAATGACAGAAAAGGGGACAGAAGATGCCAAGAGCCACAAATGTGGCTCTCAATGCTCTAAATTTGTGATAACTTTGTTCAACAATTTTCTTCAATATTGATTAAGACATATAGGATAGATGTTTAATTACCAAAGATGCTCACTACTGTTTCAGATGTCCTACTCAGCATCCAAATGAAGAAATTATTTATTAGGAGGAAGTGAGCTCCCCTAAATGCTCCTATCTCAGATTTTACTTTGCTGAGAAAAGAAAACTCCAGAATCCTATGGTAACTCCTCAGTGAAGCCCTTGATCTCTCAAGAGAGATAGGTACAATTATCCTTAGAAAACAGAGAGATGAAAAGTATGTATTGCCCAAACTATGAATTGTAGCTGGATGGGCAGTCTACTCAGTATATCAATATATCCATCTTGGACAAGTATTGCAGATGAACAATGAACTGAACCAAGAATTGAATAAGAAAAAGAGAATGGGTTGGATTGCAGCTGGGGATTACATGGTGATTTCAATGGTCCCAAGTTTCTCCCTAACAAAAATATCGCCTTTAAAATTTAATATCTTTTCCAGTGATGCCACATAGGTATAATTCATGAAATACAACAATCTCTGAAAAATAAAAATTGTGAATAACTCAAAGGGCACATTAGTGATGCATGGTAGGACTAAGTGGGTTGCATCAACAATGATTTCCATACAATGAGTGAAATAAAAAGGACAACCCAGAAAAGGTTCGATTGGAAAAGAAATGGTTTGGCTATATAGTGAGAGCAAGGGAAAACAGGTGAACAGCTTGAACGCTTTAATGCTAATCAGAGGAAGTTAAAACCAAAAAATAAAATTCATGGAAGACATAGAACAAATTGGGTAGGTCCCCTAAGTTTGATTTAAGGGAGAAAATGGCTAAGAATCACAATGGATGGATTGTGATCTGTATCTTCATATAATATAACAACATCCATGAGATCACAGTTCTAGTAAAGTATTTATGTATGGATTCATAGGTAATTCAAAATAAACTCATTTTTCAAACTCAGAGATTTAAGATAATATAGATTTCTTTAATGTGCCTTTTAACTTTTGGCTGTAGCAATCATTTATAACATATTAAAAGTTCTGTCTAGGCTTCTGCAAATTTTTTTTTAGTAAGCTTTCTGTTTTTGTCTAGTAAGATTGTTCTTCTAGAAGTAGCGCTTATTATAATCACGCTCCAATCCAAATAGGTACAGGGATCAGCACCATTTAAACTCTAATATATGTATGGAGTGGACATAATGTGACCTTTCGAACACAGAAATAAGAATTATATAGAAATTTGCTAGATCTTCATTCATCTAACATCCCCTAACTGCAGGTGCCCCTTAGTGTTCTTTCTTGGGCACTTTTCTCCCTTTACACTAAGGAAATTTGGTGATCTTGTCAGGTCCATAGTTTTAATTATAATTATAATTTAATTATAATCTCTATGCTGATGATTCTCAAATCCCGCCTTAGTCTCTCAGCTGAATTCCAATCTCACATCTCCAACTGCCTTAGACATTTCCAGTGTATATCCAGTAGACATCTTAAACTGAACATATCCACAACTGAACTCATGACTGTTCCCCCTAAACCATCACCCCATCCTACGTCCCAAATAGGGTAGAGAGCAATAACACGGCCCCATTCCTACAGCTTTCAGTCTAGGAGTTATCCTTGACTCTTAACTATCTCTCACCCCACCCATATCTGATCTCTTGCTGAGGCTATTGATTTTTCCTCTGTATCATCTTTTATATATGCCCCCTCCTCTCTTCTGATACTGCCATAACTGTACTGCAGGCCTTCATCACTTCACTCCTGGATTATTGCATTTGCCTACTGGTAGGCTGGCCTGCTTTAAGTTTCTGCCTAATCCAATTCATCCTCCTTTCAGCCACCAAAATGATTTTCTTTTATTTTTAATAAATTAATTTATTTCATATTTCATTATATACATGTAAAAATTTTTAACAATGATTTTTAAAAATTCTTGAATTCCGGGGGCAGCTAGGTGGCACAGTGGATAGAACACTGGCCCTGGATGCAGGAGGACCTAAGTTCAAATCTGGCCTCAGACACTTGACACTTACTAGCTGTGTGACCCTGGGCAAGTCACTTAACCCCAATTGCCTCACTAAAAAAACAACAACAACAAAACAACAACAACAAAACAACAACAATTCTTGAATTCCAAATTCTCTCTCTCCTTCCCACTCCTCCTACCTCTTTGAAAAGGCAAGCAATTTGATTTTGATTATACATTTGAGGTCATGCAAAAATATTTCCATATTAGCCACGTTACAAAAGAAAAAAAACCAAAATTGAACAATTAAAATTTTAAAAGTATACTTCAGTCTGCATTCAGACTTCATCAGTTCTCTTCTTGGAGGTAGATAGCATTTTCATCAGATATCCTTTGGATTAACTTGGATCAATGTCTTGATCAGAGTAGCTAAGTCTTTTATACTTAATCATCCTTCCAATATTGCTCTTACTGTTCACAGTAAGAGCTCCCCTGGTTCTTTTTTTAAAAAATAAAAGTATTTTATTATTTTCCAGTTACATGTAGAGATAGTTTTCAACATTTGTTTTTATACAATTTCCAATTTCCAATTTTTCTCCCTCCTTCCCCTCTCTCCCCCCCACCCCTAGACAGCTGGTAATCTGATATAGGTTTTATATATATATATATATATATATATATATATATATATATATATATATATATATATATATATATATATATATATACACACACACACACACATATATATGTATGTATGTATATGTATGTATATATGTATTTATGTATGTATATATGCATATATATACATACACACGTATATGTGTGTGTATATATATATATAAACATTAAACATATTTCTGCATTAGTCATGTTATAAAAGAAGAATCAGAGGAAAAAGGAAAAATCTCAAAAAAGAAAAACAACAGCACCAAAAACAAAAGAAATAATATGGTCCAATCAACATCTGTATTCCACAGTTCTTTTTTTTTCTGCATTTGGAGAACCTTTTTGATCATGACTCCTTTGGAACTTTCTTTTACTGTTGTATTGGTGAGAAGAATCTGGTCTATCACAATTGATCAACACATAATTTTGATGATACTGTGTACAATGTTCTTCTGGTTCTGCTCATCTCACTCTTCATCAGTTCATGCAAGTCCTTCCAGGTTTCTCTGAAATCTGCCTGCTCATCATTTCTTACCCCACAATAGAATTCCATTACATTCATATACCACAACTTGTTCAGCCATCCCCCAATTGATGGGCAGCCCCTCAGTTTCCAATTCTTTGCCATCACAAAAAGAGCAGCTATAAATAATTTTGTACATGTGGGTCCCTTTCCCTTTTTTATGATCTCTTTGGGAAAAAGACCCAAAAGTGGTATTGTTGGGTCAAAGGGTATGCACAGCTTTATAGCCTTTTGAGCATAATTCCAAATTGCTCTCCAGAATGGTTGGATCAGTTCACAGCTCCTCCAACAATTGCATTAGTGTTCCAATTTTTCCCACAGCTTCTCCAACATTTATTATTTTCCTTTTTTGTCATATTAGCCAATCTGATAGGTATCAGGTGGTTCGTCAGGGTTGTTTTAATTTGCATCTCTCTAATCAATAGTGATTTAGAGCATTTTTTCACATGGCAATAGATAGCTCTTCCCTCGAATTTTGATCCAATAGTAAGTACAGGCAGTGGACCTGCCAAATAGTCTGTAGTCCTATGTCCAGTGCTAATACAGGGGTGCCCTACAATATCTTTCTGACCAGTTGCTAGATCCCCTTATCATCTATGGCTTCAGAGCTCCCAAAGCTCCTGCTGCTTCTGTTGCCACCACCTATACCCATCACTGATACTCCATCTACATTGGTTCCAGGTTACCCTGCACCCCAGTGTTCTAGATCTCTCTTTCCAACCTCCTGAGTTGTCTTCGGCTAGAAGACTGTAACACTTTGACCTTTTGTTGGCTCTGCCACTCCAGAATTTGATTTGGAACATTATTTTGAAGTTGTGTTGAGGGGAATGTTGGGAGACTAACTGAGTGCTTCTTTATTTCATCCTTTTGGCTCTACCCCTAGAGGTCCCTAAAGTGATTTTCCTAAAGTGCAGGTCTTAGCCCCTTACTCCCCTTCTCAATAAACTCCAGTGGCTCCTTGTCACCTCAAGGATTAAATTAAAAAAGTATTTGCTTTGTAGTAAAATCTCTTTTTAATCTAGATCCCTCCTACTTTTCCAGTCTTCTTAAACTTTATTATGATGTACTGTTCAATTCTGTGATGGCCTCCTGGCTGTTCTTCAAACAAGATACTCCATCTCTTACCTCCTGGTACTTTCTCTGGCTGTCCTCCATGCTTGGAATCTTCTCCCTTCTCAACTTTACCTACTGATATGCCTGGCTTCCTTTAGGTCACAACTAAAATCTCATCTTTTACTGGAAGCCTTTCCCACCCCCTTGCCTTAATTTTATTGCTTTACCTGTTAATTATTTCTTATTTATCCTGTCTACAGCTTGTTCTGTATATATTTTTGAATGATGTTTCCCCATTAGATTGTAAGCTGCTTGAGAGCAGGGACTGTCTTTTGTCTCTTTTTGTATGCCCAGCAATTAGCAGAGTGTCTGTCACATAGATACTTAATATATGTTGATTTTTTGATTACTTATTTTCTCATGTATTCCAAATTTCATTTTTATTCAAGGATTCTTGCCCATTACCCAGTGGACTTTTATATAATAAAATGTGGCTGTTTGTAGTCCATCATTTATTCATTTACCCAGTTCTCCCAATGCCCCTAGGGTCACATCTACTAGAATTATTTCTATCAACACTAGAGTTACACAAAACACAAAGCTTCCATATCATATCCAAATATCATATTGAGATCTGCAGTTTTCTACTGCTGTGGAATGATGTCTTCACTATTATCACTACCCCTGGCTTCAAAACTATGCCTTTGGGCCTTTGTCTATCCTAATTGATTCAGGAGGTGAAAATAAAGTGCTGGTCTGGATTGTGGATAGCTTAGTGTTTTTATACATATAGTGTAGATATAGGGCCCATATATGGCCTTATGATTTTTCAATATATAACATATAGAATCATTGACTTGGAGAACTTGACATTTGGAAGCAATCTCAGAGGCCATTTAGTCCAACCCATAGACAAAAAATCCATGTGTAATGTACCTACAAAGTGGTCTGTGCTTGAAGACTTCTAAGGAGTGGGAACTCACCACCTCTCCAAGCAGCCCATTTCTCTTTTGGACAGCTCTAAATGTTAGGAAATTTTTCCTCACATTAAGCTTCAGTTTGCATCTGTGAAACTTAAACTTATTGTTCCTGGTTGTACCCTCTAGGACCAAACAGCACAGGTCTAGTCTCCCCTTTACATGACAACTTCTCTAATAATTGAAGACAGCTATCATATGCCCACTGAACCTTATCTTATGGGGGAACTATGCCCAGTTCCTTCAACTGCTTTTCACAGGACATGAACTCAAGGTCCCTTGTCATGCCAATTGTTCTCCTTTGGATACTCTTTAGCTTATCAATTTCTTTCTTAAACTCTAGTACCTAGAAGTGAACCTGATACAAAAATTAAGGTCTGATGAGAGCAGAGGTCTGTGAAACTATAACATAGTTTCTTGGATGCAATTTTTGTTTTAATAAGGCCTGAAATACCATTAGCATTTTTGACTGCTGTATCACACTGTGCACTCCTGTTGAGTTTGCAATACACTAGCAGTTAAATATAATTTTTAAGGATAATTGCTATATATCCAGACTTTACTTATATTTGTGAAGTTAATATTTTGTACCCAAAAGCAATTAAAAAAATTTCTATTGGATTCCATCTGATTAGATTCATTTCAACACTCTATCTACCCTGTCAATGATCCTTTTGGATTCTGATTCTGTCATCCACTGTGTTAGCTAATATTTTTTGTGTCATCTGCAGATTTGATGAATATTCCATGTATGCCCTCTTTAAGTCATTGATAAAAATATTAAAAAGCCCAGGGCCAAAGATGGATCCCTGAGGTATTGTACTGTAGATCTCCTGAGTCATTGAAATTTTACCATAAGTAACTACTTGAGTCTGGCCTTCCAAAAAATTATGAATCTGATTACATTATTGTCTTTTATATTTCTCCATCCTCTTTACAAGAATAATATGAGACCATATTTAATGCTTTGCCATTATCTTGCTAAGCTCTATCTACAACTCTGCTAGTTTAGTAATCCTGTCAGAAAAAGAATTAAGTTTAATTTTGCATGACTTGTTCTTGGTGAACCCATGCTGGCTCCTTGTAATCACCACTTCCCTTTATACATGTTTACCAGCCATCTGTAATGATCCATTCTAGAATTTTTCCAGAAAATGAATTCAAGCTTACTGAATGATAGCTTATGGACTCCATTCTTTTTCCTTTTCTGATAATTGAGACATTTACTGTTTTCTAATCTTGTTTTGTCTCTTCTGTTTTTTATGTTTCAGATACCACTGACATTGTTACATGACAATAATTGTATCTGTCAGTTCTGTCAGGACCTGCGTATTCAGTTCATTTATACACAAATGTGACTTTATTGAGTGGAGGCATCTTGTACGTTGAAATAACTTAGAAAATTTGAAGGCATAACTATGAAACAAAAATCTTATATATATATATACATACACATATATAAACATACATATAATACATATATAAATGCACATATTGTACACCTGCTATTTTATATAAAAATTTTAAAAGCAAGTAACCATGTTTGTGCTAACAAATATGTCATAATATAGATGATATGTATATACATAAATAGGATATGTATGTATAAATGCACATAATTTAATTTATTTAATTTAATTTTAAAAGCAAGTAAACATGTCATGTTTTATACAGTAATTAGTATAAACATTTCTGTTTCAACTTTCACATATATATTCAGAGGTGATAGCTGACTTAACCAGTTACTCATTTGTAAATATCATTCACTCCCTCCTTCCTACAGGTTACCCTATGGTAGTCTTTCCATTAATTGACAATTTTACTTTTTTTAAGAGATGAGTTACACATTGCTTAATATGTATCTTATTTTAAAGAAATATTAATGTATTTCTTTAAATATTTTAAAAGGCACTTATTCATCTTGGACCCTTTAATCATAGAATTGCAAAATCATGGCATCTAAGACTTGGAAAAGGCCCTGGAGACCACCAAGTCTAATATCTTTCTGAAAAAAGCATCCCTTATAAAAAATAATCAATATGAGGAGCTGAAATTAGATGGTATGGATAGGTTGTGATCAGTATTTAGGGAAGGAAAGCCCATATCAGGGAGATCATAGATTTTATTTTAGTAATGAAGTACTAAGGCCCTATATAATAATGATGTACTTCCTTAGCATGTAGGAATCTCCATCTTACTTTTGATATATAATATTGTATTAGTAATTTCTCACATGTAAACTTTGAGAAATATGTTAAATTTTCAACTATAGTGATATAAGCCTGCCTAATTGTTGGAGCATTTATTGACATTGCTATATGCTGATGCATTTTTTAAATTTGTTGTTATTGCTGTCTTCCACAAAAATCTGAATATATTCTGTTTAATTTATAGTTACCTCTAGCTTAACAAAAATAAATATGGCTTGGTAAAATTGTCTGTAAAGTGAATTTCTGTTAAATTAATCCTATTTTCTCATCATTTTACATATGGATATATAGAGTTGCTCCACCCTATAACCACATACACACAAAAAAAGATATAATTAAAATAAGTTTCCATAGTGTGGATGTGATGATCTTCCATCTCTAAAAATTCATGACTCTTCCAGCTGGTAAACTGTAGTGGTAGCTTTAGAATTTGTCTTGAGTAGCAAAGAAGAAAAGATTATTACTCTTGTTTCTATCACCACTAGAGTTACACAAAACACAAAGCTTCTCTAAGTAGAGCATTACAAATACCACGTTTATATCTGTAGTTTTCTACTGCAGTGGAATGATATCTGCACCATTATCATCACCCCTGGCTTCAAAACTATGCCTTGTACTCCAGTGCAGTATATTAATACAATTGTCAATAGGCAACTAGCTGGATTAGTGGGGAGAACATTGCAGTTAGAGTGAAGTCCTGAGCTTACATCCAGACTGAGATTTTTTTCTAGCTCTATGACCTGAACAAGTCACTTTAGTTCTCTTTTCTTTAAAATGGAAATACTAATAGCACCTGCATCACTATCTGCAGTAACTGTTTAAGTTCTATATAGTGAAATAATATATGTAAAACACTTTGTAAATTCTAAAAGCATTATGTAAATGCTAACAATTATTACAACTAGGTTCTGATTAGTACAAATGATGAATCTTATGAAGTGGTTGCATATATTCTAATTTACATTATTTGGTTATAATTATGTAAAAATAATTATTTGTTCCAGTCCAGTAGAATATGCACTAACATTCAAATAATGTGACCACTTCACAGAATTAATTATTTACATTATTCAGGAACTTCTGAAAGGAAAAAAAAAACAATAAAAAATCTGCCAGTAGTGGCAGACATATCTGTTTCTTTGTAGGAAGTATGGTAAGGTGTAATAGTTTAAAATGTAGTTCTATTCTTGGATGATCCCCTACTTCCTATTGTCCTCCATACATGCACATATATACATGCATACGCACAATACACGTGTATATATAAATGTTCATGTATATGTATATACATACAATGCATGTAATATACATACATATAAGTACACAATGTAATATTTAGATATGTATAAATATATATGCATGAATGCATATACATATAGACATATATAAATATATACACATATATGCAAGTATATGTATATATATTTTTTCTGTTCCTTTGCCTCTTCTCTCAAGAAAAGTATGCTATATCTATCTGTTAGTTGGATTGAATAAAATATAAGACAAAATACATTCTATTAAAGAAAAAATGTTGGAAGGAAGGGAGAATTAAATAGGAGAAAAGAAAACCTGTTAGGAATGAAAAAAGCAAAACATGATTCTAATTTTATGGAGATGAAAAATGGTTCATTCAGTGCCTTTTAGTTTAGACTTCTTTTATTTCTCTGATTCAGTGCAATTTCTACCATAGCAGACAGCCTTTCATCTTCTTTAAACACAATGTAAGCATAACTGTAGTTTTGGTTCTCTTTCTACGGTTGCTGCAAAAGACCTCTGTTGAACCGTGGTCCTAGGGTCATACCCTACCTCCATGCCACAGCACTTTGTCATGCCCAAATGGGCAAATTTAAGGTTGCATTAAAGAAAATTTACTTAAGAAATAAAAGCAAGACAATAGGGAAAAGATGGCAGTCCTAAGATGGTATTTTGGTTGCTAATATTGTGGCCAATATGGTATGTCTAGTAACAGAACTAGCTAATATTAAGGTTTACAGGGGTTTACAAAGTGCTTTACATACTTTAATATAATTAGATCCTTATACTAATTCTCTGAGATAGATATTATTGAGATCATTATTATCATCAGTTTTATAGTCAAAGAAACTGAGACAGAGAGAGATTTAATTGCTATACTATAGTTACAAAGCTAGTAAATATGAGAAACATTCAAATCCAGGTCACTCAACTCTAAATCTAGCGATTTTTCTACTATACCTTCCTGTCTCATTAAGGTATTGAACTTTTTTTTTCTTTTCTGACATCTGTATTTTAGAAAGCTACATATTCCCTCTTCATCTTTCCTGTCCTCCAATATAAACACACATACCATGGTGCATTATCCATGACTCAGCAATATGTGAGCAAGGAGGGAAATGGAATAAACAAAATGGGAGATAGGGAAGAGTCCATTAATTGGGAGTTGTAGAATCCAGAATTTTGTGAGTTTATCAGAGTGGGTACATTTAAATAGGAAATATACCCAGTTTATTGGGGAAGTAACATGAAATCCTGCAGCTTAGGGAAGCTGATCATGGAACCTTAGTAAGATGGCTCTAGGTGGGGCAGCTAGGTGGTGCAGTAGATAGAGCACAGACCCTGGAGTCAGGAGTACCTGAGTTCAAATCCAGGCTCAGACACTTAACACTTACTAGCTGCGTGACCCTGGGCAAGTCACTTAACACCAACTGCCTCATGAAAAAAAAAAAAAAGATGGCTCTAGGGACATGATGGCAACTGATTACAAGTTACTGATTACAACTGATTACAAGGGTAGGGTAGGGAATGTAGCTTCATCTCTTAGGGAAAAAAGCAAAGAAAGCTTCTAAAGCCAGAGCTATTTAATTTTCAAAGAGCCTACAATGACAACTGTTGAGGTCAGTTCAAGGAGACTGAAGTGCAGGGAAATAATGTTTTGGAGCTCAATCTTAGGAAGAATGTTTCTCATCTGGAAAGCCAAGTGGTCAGGGACAGGACTTCTGCTTGGATTTCTATGCCAGAAAGTTTAGAATGAAAAATGCAACTATTGATTTGTGAGAGTCCAGAAATTCAATTTGAGGTCAATTTTAAGAAGCACACAAAAGTAGAACAGGCCTTGGGTCTAGGGTACCCTTTACTCAAGTCATCAACAAACAATTATTAACCTGCTATTATGTGCCAGGCATGTGTTAAGTGGGGAGGATACAAAGAAAGATAAACATTAAACAGTCCCATCTTTCAAGAAATTCACATTCTAATGGAGGTGACAACATGCAAACAATATATTATGAACATGAATGTGTATCTATTTATGATAAATTAAATATAATCTCAGAGGGAAGGTACTAAGATTAAGGAGGACTTGAAAAGACTTTTTGGAGAAGGTGGGAGTTTAGTCTCATCTGGTGTTAAAAGCTGAAGAAATAATATGGAAGAGTGTATAGAAGAATGAATTTAAGTTTCAAAGCCTCGTGTTTGAATCCTGGTTTTGCTGTTGTTGTTTGTCCTTTATTCTCAAAGAGGACCATGACATCAGGGGGGTAATGTCATGTCTTGCAGTGAATTTATTTATTACCTATGAGATTTGGGGCCAGTCACTTAATCTCTCCTAGGCCTCATATTGGTCACTTATTAAATGAGCATTTCGGGAAGATGCTTTCTATTGAAAGAAGGAAACAAATATTTATTCAGTTCCTATCATGTGATAGGCCCTGTGCTAAGAGTTTTAGAAATAGCTTATCTCATCCTCATAATAATGCTGGGATGTAAGTGCTATTATTATCTCCATTTTACAGTTGAGGAACCTGTGGGAGACAAAGGCTAGGTCAAAAAGCTAGTAAGTGTCTAAAATCAAATTTGAACTCGGGTCTTGATGGCTACAGGCCCAGCACTCTGACCACTGTGCCTCCTAGATGCCAGTTCTTAATCTTATGATTCATTGAGGGCTGAACCATCTCAAGTACAAGGCCTGGCCAAGCTAAAGCTTTATCAGTTAGAAACTTAGCTTTTAACCTGTCTAGGTTTAACCAGCTGTCTTTGTTTAAGTTTGGGAGGAAAGGAATTAGCCAGGCAAGAAAAGAGAAATTAAGGAAGAACAAGGCCTGGTACCCTTTGTGACTGTCAATAGGACGAGGATTAACTGAGTATTTTTTTGTTTGTTTTGTGTTTTTTGGTTTTTTGCGGGGCAATGAGGGTTAAGTAACTTGCTGAGGGTCACACAGCTGTGTCAGAGGCCAGATATGAACTCAGGTCCTCCTAAATCCAGGGTTGGTGCTTTATTGAGAAAACTTTTATAAACTTTATAGCTTTCCTCTTTGAAATATTCCTTTTACCTGTAAAGTTTTTTTTTTGTGTGTGTGTGTGTGTGTGTGTGCAGGGAAATGAGGGTTAAGTGACTTGCACAGAGTCACACAGCTAGTTAAGTGTCAAGTGTCTGAGGCTGGATTTGAACTTAGGTCCTCCTGAATCCAAGGCCAGTGCTTTATCCACTGCACCACCTAGCTGCCCCTACCTGTAAAGTTTTAAAAATTATTTAAAGCAAATATCTAAAAAGAGTTACTAGCAGTTTTTAGGGAGTAAGGGAAGAGAAGAAAGAAAACCTCACATTGTCTTCCTCCAGATAAGATGATTAGGGAAGCCAGATGCATAGAAAAATAGTGGTAGCACAGAGGAACTAGTAGGAGATACTAAGTAGCCAAATCCTGAGGCTTTCTAATAGAAGGAATAAATGAGGTCACAGAGAGTAGATGGAATTTAGAACCAGAAAGGAACTGAATACCATATAATCGAATCTTCTTTTACAGATGAGCAAACGGAAACCTAGGGAGAGTTAAGTCACACAGTTACTAATTAGTTACACAGTCACACAGTAATTAGCAGAACTAGTATTCAAATTCAGATCTACTAGTTCACATTGGCTAATAGTAGAGAAAAGATGGCAGTTGGGGATTGTGGCATTTGTTCCTTAAATTACATTAGTAATTTAATTAATAATTTCATTACTTCAAAATGCCACCAAGTGAACTGATTAATTAATGGAAAGTAATACAAAGCATAAACTTAATAATATTTTTATATCTAGGAAGAATACAGTGCTGGTAGTGCTAAATTTACCTCTGTATAGTCTAGACAGAGAGAGAATCCAATTCAGTGTGAAGTAACCTAATTTAATAACTATCTCTCTGGAGCACTTACAGTAATTAATAATTCCATAATTAAAAACATATTCAGTTAAACATGTCAGTAAGAGGCTAGATAGCAGTATTTGTCATTCACTTTGACTGGATTGGCAGTTACTGAACTCTTACCATGGGAACAGCTAGAGTTTCACAGAGATCGAGAGGAAGAACACATGTCAACCAAGCTCTAAGTCAGTATTTAATGTGAAGAAAAGAGAAAGGGCCTTGTGCCAAGTTCCAGAAATAAATACCTGGAAGCATCCTCTACAAAATATTATGCAACTGTTTATATGGAATTAAAACAGGGGAGAGGAAAGGAGAAAAACAGGTATCCTTTCTCCCCCATCTTCCAAGAGTGAATGACTTCTCCATTTCCTGCATTGTAATTCTGTGGTCTATTGGTAGCTCTTTTCTCTATTACCCCTCAGCTATTCATTACTTGATGTGCCAATGTCTGTTGCAATGTCTCCTGTGGGACAACTGTGTCTTAATATTTTAGCAACAGAACAGCCATGTAATTATCTGTAAATAATTTAGCATGTATTTCATCCATGTGGAAATGATCCAATTAGCTGAAGAAAAAAATGTTTAAAAAAATCCAGCAAAATGTTAAGCTACTACTCACAGAACTGATTTACCTTTTCATAGCTCTTTAGTCTTAGCTAATTAAAAATATTTCCTTTTTCAAATTATCTGCCCAGTACTTCAGTCTGAAGCTTCTCTGACTTATTTTCTTCCATTCTTGCTGCATATGCCTGCCACAAAAACAGAGAAACAAGTGCCTAATGGCAGTCATGGGAGGAACGTTTCCTATGATTGCTTTAATTGAATTAGGGTAGGACTTAATTTTCAAGACTTTCATTGGATCACTATGTTTTCCAGATATAAGTTATGCTATTCATCATCACTGTATAGGTTTCCCCATGCCTATTTTTTACTTATGTTAATAGAATGCAGAAAAAGCTGTCAATGATAATAAAAATGGTAGATTATCTATTAGTGACTTCCATTAACTTGAAATATGGAGGGCCTAGAATATACTCAAGGAAGACAGGGAGGTAGGCCAAGGATTGGCTGGAGAATTGGGTGCTCTAGCCTTTGCCAGGGCAAATTCCCAGGGCAGAGGCTCTGAATTATTATTTTCAGGCATTGGTTAGAGTCATATGAGACCAATCATTATTCAGACTTATTCCCAAATATGAGGCTTGACTTAGTTTGGTAGAAAGGGGTTAAATACCATTCTTCTTCTGAAAGCCACTTTATCAGTGTAGTATTTGGCTGCAAATGATGAAGGAGATTCAGTATCTATCCCCCAGTTTTCCTTATTCTAAAAGGTTCAGTTGAGTACCAGACACACAAACAAAATTATCATCAAAATAACCCATTCATTTCAAACTGAGATTGATTGTCCAGCCTTCAACAACAGCTCTGGCTCATTTATATACTTACTACAATAATCAGCACTTTCACTTGTCAGGAAAATAATGCCTGCTGTACTCCTTCCTAGCCTGACTTAAACATATGGTCTTTCAGGTAAAGTTTTTCTCCTGGCAATATTCTCAAACTGCCTGCAAAGTAGGCGAGGAGATAGGACACAACAGATGCAAATGTGGAGCTTTAGATGAAGTGAGGGTGGCACAAACCTAGAATTATTCCCATTGTGTCTTTCTGACAGTGTTGTTGCTCATGTTGATTATATCGAGACTGAAAAAAGAAAGTTAATTTAACATAGCTGCTGTTTAGACAAATTTGTATACCCCCCCCAAAAAAGCCCAAGTTATTTTTCCACCATAAAAGTTTTGAAAGTAAGACACAGACACATACACAAAAATATTTGACACCTAAACCTGAGAGGACAACAAAACAAAAATGTATAGCAAAAGATGAATGAACAAATGAACAAAAGAGAATATTAATTGCTTATTAAGTGCCAGGCATTCTGATAATCACTGTGGATACAAATATAAATATAGGAGATAACCCCTGCATTCAGTAACCTCATTATACATTCTAACAAGGAGATACAACAGAGAGGGATGAATGAATTAATGAAAAAGCAATGATTATACTCTTATTATGTGCTTATGTACTTCATTGGACTAAATGTTGGAGATACAAATAGAAAAGCAAAATGGTACTTGCTCTCAAAGAATTGTGTTTTTTAAATTATTGGGAGGCTAAACTGGGTTTTCTAAAATATTACTAAATGATATATTAATGCCTATTGCACAAGTTTCAGCAGTAAGTATTTATTATTAATTTAAAGTATTGATTACATAGCATTTAACACAAGCAGAACACCCCCTAGCAAGATTTTTACCTATACTGGCCTTAGAGGAGAGTGCTCACCAACAGGACAGCATGCAGAGCCTAGAGTGCAAGCCAAGAATTGCTCTGTCTTCCTGGTCAGGCTTCTTCCTCTTTTCAATAGAGGCAGCTCCTTACACACTGATCAAAGCTAATTGGCTAGTATCATTACT
This sequence comes from Dromiciops gliroides, assembly GCF_019393635.1. NCBI lineage: Eukaryota > Metazoa > Chordata > Mammalia > Microbiotheria > Microbiotheriidae > Dromiciops > Dromiciops gliroides. Next base: position 204,468,542 of record NC_057862.1, read on the forward strand.
TGAAGGTGGTCCATATTAAAATGAGCTCTATGATGATGACGTCAGGGTCCGATGGGAGACCCAGAGGAGCAAAGGCACATTCAGATAGGTGTGATTTAATCTTCTCAGTTCACTGAACTAGTCAAAGAGTCTGTTCTCCATTTCTATTGTACAAACCTACACAGGATTAGAATTCGAAAGAGATTAGAACTTTCTCAAAAACTGGGTGTTCTGAAGTGGGGGGTAGAGAGGCTAAAAATTTATTATTAATAATTATTTTCTCACCATGTCCAAATTCTGATAGAGGGAGACAAAACATATGATTGATTTTAAGTGCAAATCCAATGAAAAGCTCCCCATGGTCCTCAGGGTATAGTAGTAAAGCAGATGGTAATGCATCTTCTTTAATGTCATATGGTGCTAGGTTAGGGTATCTTGGAGGTCATAGGGATAGTGAGTGAAATTATAATTCTACTAAACCGTAATGACACTTCCTTCACAAGGCCTTTCCTAAAGCAATGGTAATATTGATTTAATTATAGTTTCTAAACAAAGAAATGAAAAGGGGGAAGGGACTGTGGTATCAAGGTGGAAAATAGTTGGGGGGCAAAGAAGCATGGTCAGACCTAGGGCTGGCCAGATGTAGTAGGTTCTCACTGGTCATTATAGCAAAGCCCTAGGAGGGAATTATGGTTTATTAGTGCTGGCAATTATGAGATGTTGACAGGTAGGAAAATTTTCTACAAGGAAGTCTTTACCCCCTCACTCCCTTTTCTTTTTCCTTAGGTTTAATCAGTTTATCTCCTTTTAACACCACAGTTTTAATGGTTGGAATAAAAGAATGATGAGAATGGCTTTGGAAGCAAATCAAATGATTTGTCCTTTGATGAATGGTACAAAAATCATTTCCACCAAGCTTGTATTCTGCCTCAAGCTTCCTATTGATGACACTTTCAACATTAAGGCTATATTTTTCACCCTCTTTAACTCTAATAACCTCTTTCTCCATTTCTCTTTAGCAGATCACTGGTGTATCTGTATCTTAGTCTTCATCGTTACTTGAATTTGCTCTCTTTACAATGTCTTCAATTCTGAAAGTCTCTTCTCACCACAAAGTTTTCTTCTACCCTTCTAAGCCTTTTGGTTTCATTTTTATTGTCACCTCCTATCCCTGGACTCCCATACTCTAGTAATCCAATACCCTTCTAAGCCTTTTGGTTTCATCTTTATTGTAGCCTCCTATCCTTGGACTCCCATACTCTAGTAATCCAACAGCTTCACTTGCTTCTCTTTCCAGGCTGGATGGACTATATTGTAAGCTATATCAAATACACTTTCATCATCAATTTAGAATTATTCCTGTGCTTAATCTCCTATTTCTATCCTTTAAACAGTTTCTTTAGGAGAAAGCAGCATAAAGGTGATCATTGAAGCCCCAACTATAATTTGATTCACAAGCATTTCTAATCTCTGTACTGTTCTCTTGGGCTTTGGAAGAAACAAATCCAACAAACACTCCACACACATATTTGCCTCCTAGAATTTATGTTGTATAAATTTATATTTAATTTTTACATACCTGTTTCCCCACCCCCAATATAATTTAATTTCTTTTCTTTTTTTGTGAAGCAATTGGGGTTAAGTGACTTGCCCAGGGTCACACAGCTAGTAAGTGTCAAGTTTCTGAGGCTGGATTTGAACTCAGGTCCTCCTGACTCCAGGGCCAGTGCTCTATCCACGGCACCAGCTAGCCGCCCCTCCCAATATAATTTAAGTTGCTTGAGAGCAGGGACTATTTAGTTTTTGTCTTTGTATCCAAAATTCTTGGCACAGTGCCTGGAACATAGTGGGAACTTAATAACGGCTTGTTAAATGTATGAAAGAATGCCAATGCCCGCCCTAGGTAATCCCCAGCCTTATTTTTCACATTCTAAAATAGTACAGAAGATATTCATAGAACTATATTGATTTCACCCACTATAAATTCGTGTCTGTATATTAACACTACAAATTTATAATCTCACTAGTGGCCTCACTGCAACATAAGAACCTACTTATTTAACTTTTATTGTCTTCTATATCTTTTCATGAGGTGGCAAAGTGGGTAGAATGCAGCACTTAGAATTGGGAAGACTTGTGTCAAATCCTGCCTTAGAAACGTATTAACTGTGATACTGGGCAATTCACTTAAACTCTGACTCAGTTATTTCATGTGTAAAATGGGCATAATGGCAGTACCTACTCCCTGAGGTGATTGTGATGATAAAATGAGATATTTGCAAAGGCCTCTGCAAACGTTAGTGTTCTGTAAATACTAGTGTTTACTAATATTGTCCAGATAGTTCTTTGAGATTTTTTCCGTTCTTCTTAAACCCCACTCTCTCTCTTTCCCTCTAACTTACTCTCAGCATAGGATTTTGTTCCCTACTTTACTGAGAAGATGAATATTCATATGACAATCACCTCCAAATCTAAAACTTCTCTGCAACTTTACATATCACTTTCCTTCCATTCTCAGAGGTCATTAGAGATACTTGAAGGTATCTCTCCTTTGGTAAGTTCAACATCCCCACCATTTATGACTGTTTGTTCTATGTCTTCCAGCATTCTCCAGGATCATGTCTCCCTCCTTGCCATAAAAATCATTTCTCTTGCATGCAGCTTTAATATATGGCTCTTTTCCTTCTAACTTTGTGCCACAACACATATGTCTGAATCTGGAGTCAGGAAGACTTGAATTCAAATCCAGCCTCAGACACTTATGAGCTGTGTCTTACTGTGACTTACTAGCAAATCACTTAACCTGTTTGCTTTAGTTTCCTCATCTGAAAAATGGGAATAATAATAGTACCTACTTCCCAGGGTCATTGTGAGGATAAAATAAGATGATAATTATAGTGTTAAGCACAGTGCCTGGCACATAGTAAATGCTATATAAATATTAGATATTATTATCATCCTCATCTTTTTTTTTTTTTGCAGGCCAATGGGGGATCCTCATCTTTAAAAACTAATCAACTCAATTGTAAATCCTCTTGATTCTACAAACTTATTAAGTTACAGTGAAGTATTCATCCCTTCCTTTTCATTGACAAACTTCTGGGTGAATACTTGTCTTCACTTCCTCACCACCCACTGTCTATTTAATAGTCTTTGGTTTCCATCCCTACCACTCTAGGTTTACATTTTTAAGTCTATAGAAATAGCACTAAATATATTCTTAGAAAAGTTCTTTGTAAAACAGGCAATTTAAATCAGGAAACCGAGTGTTTTTTTATCACAATGCCAAAATTGATGGATTTTCTTGATAGAAATACAAATGAGTTGACAGAGGGAGTACACTTAGTTGAAATATATTTATACTTTAGTAGAGCATTGGATATAAAATAATGAATTTTTAGCCACAAAATAAATCCAAATTGCCTTGCATATGACCAGGGGTTCATAGATTGAAAACTAGCAAGGAAATCATAAGACAGGGATAAGAACAAATGTTGTTTGTAAATCATTTAACTTTTCCATATATTCTATTGTTTTCATTGTCATAAATTAACATTACCCAGTTATCTGATGTTTCCTACACATTACCAAGCAAAGCACAGTCAACATAAAAATGACAAGCTTTAACATCTCAAGAACTGATTCTCAAAAGACTGAAAAAGGTCAGTTAATTTTTAAAATTAATTTTCTTCCACTGAACAAAAAATATTTTTCTCCTTCCCGCTCTCACCCCACTTTTGGAAAAAAACAAAAATAAAAAACTTTGGAACAAATATGAATAGTCAAGCAAAATTAATTCTCTCATTGGTCATGTCCAAAAATATATGTCACGTTTTCCAGCCTTAGTCTGTAACTCTATACGCAAAGCTGTTTGTCTTTATAGTGTGATTGTTATTGTATAAATTATTTTTGTTCTGCTCACTTCACTTTCCATCATTTTACTTGTTTCCTCCAGTTTCACTGAAGCTATCCCTTTCATCTTTCTTATAGCACATTTTATTTCATTACATTCATATATTATACCTATGGTTTATATACAGACATACAAACATACATACCAACACATATATAATATACACATATATGCACATTATGCATTTGTATAATTATAAATGTATACAAGAACTAGGATATGAGTGTTTATGGAACTGTTTTAGTGAAATGGGTTGTATGTCAGGAAAGAACTAAGTAACTATCTATCTGCAACCTCTAAATACTTAAAAAAATAAGCTATGAAAGTGAATCATGTTATGTTTTGAAAAAGATAACAGATGAAAGGAAAGTAGGGAGGCAGCTAGGTGGCACAATGGATAGAGTACGGGACCTGGAGTCAGGAGGACCTGAGTTTGGGTCTGGCCTCAGACACTTAACACTTACTGGCTGAGTGACACTGGGCAAGTCACTTAACCCCAATTGCCTCACCAAAAAAAAAAAAAAAAAAAAAAAAAAGAAAGTAGGTACCCATCCATAAGAGAATGGCTAAACAAGTTGTAGTATTTGTGGTACATGGTTATAATGGTGGAGTGTGGAAAATAGGGCAACTCAAAACGACAAATTCAGGGGGCCCCTTAACATTTGTAATGAAATATTATAACAGTATAAAAATGATGACTAAAGAATGCAGAATAATATTGTGAACTGATATTGAATGAAGTAAGGAAATTCAAGAACACAATCAACTAATTTGAAATTCTTTTTAAAGTGCCTACTATAGGCCAGGCATTGTGGTAGGTGTTAACAATACAAAAATAAAAATGAAAAGATTCCTGCCATCGAGTAGCTAACATTCTGGTGGGAGAGACAACATGCACATAAATATATATATATATATATATGTATGTATAAAAGATATGAATATGCAGTTTTCATATGAAGAAATCCCATCTATTAATAGTAATGTAAAATATTCCAAATTGCTAATAATTAATGAAATGTAATTAAAGACAATCCTAAGGTTCCATCTCATATCCATCAGATGGGCAAACTTGGGGGAAAAGCTCACTATTCAACAAAAACTGTTGGAAGAACAATCTGGCAGAAGGCAGTTATGAGAAAATATTTCACAAAAATATTTTTTATGATAGTGATATTAGTACCCTTAGAGTGTCCCCCTCCACTCCTTTTTGGAGCATGTTCCATCATCATTCCTGGTGACCACATTAAAGCTTGAGGAGATGGGGCAAAGTATGAATCAATATGTGTGAATCCTCAGTGGTCTGAATTTCCAAGTTGGTTGTTGACCTGGAACTCAATGGATATACTAAAAGGATGGGCCACTCCTTGAATTGCTATTTCTCTTTTGCCTTCAAAACAGTGAGTCCTCAGTGCTCCTTTCCCTACCCCCATCACAAGTCATGTATCCATGTTTTGATTAGGCAATCACATGCCTTGAGATGGGGCCATTTCAATTTTTCTTGTTAAGAACACCAAAATCTTCCTACAAGGCAGTGACATCCCATGGATCAACAGTGGCTGATGGAAGGAGGGAGTTAGCAGCATCAGCCAATTCAGCTCTCACCAGGAGAGAGTACCTAAGTAGTTGCAGAATTGGGCAGAAAGGAAAGAGAGAGTTTTAGAGAGAAAGAGACCCTCTGAGAGAATGCGGATTTTGGTATTTGACTGCCCTGTACTCAGAAGAGGTGAAATGTGAAATGGTTAATTTGGAGTTTATATAACATTGTTTCATAGTCCAATGAGGCATGAATACTAACCTTCTAATTGTTCTAGTAGTAACAAGCTACTGAATTCTGTTCTAATCATTCTTTAATTTATGCTATGATTCTTTTGTGCTTAACATTACCTTTTCTGTGTTAAAATGAAAGATCTGATGCATGTTTGTAGATTGGGCAGGATTTTTTTTTTAATTTTTAATTTTTCTTTCCTCCTTCCTTTCCTTCCCCCTCCCTCCTTCTACCCTTCTTCCTTTGGAATATTCTAGACTAGAGCCAAAAATAAAGTTATAATTCTAGAGAGGGTAAAAAGACAATAAATGTGATAATTAGGAGGTCTACTTTCCCTATTGGGAACTTAGCCTTCCCAGATCAATGAACCTAATAAAGGACCCCACATCTGGGTAGACAAAATGGAAGGACAAATACCCTGAGTCTCTGCATAACTCAGTAGCAGTTACTTTTTGTTTGTATGCTAAATTAATTGGAGGTCATACACCTTTTATCAGACTGAAATTCTGTAAGGGAAGGAGAGACTGAGTCTTATCTGAGGCAGCTAGGTGGTGCAGTGGACAGAATGCTGGACTTTAAGTCTGGAAGTCTTGAGTTCGAATTCTGTCTCAAGAGAATTACTAGCCAGCCAGCCATGTGAGCATGAACAAGTCATTTAACTTAACCTGAGGTTACTCTCAGCCTCAGTTTCGCTTCTGTAAGATAGGGATAATAATAGCAACTATCCCCTCAGGGTTGTGTGGGGACCAATTTTTAATTGGGGAGTGCTAGCTAAGCGGCTGGCTGCAATATTGGGGCAAGGAAGGAGACCAGCAGCCTCCCTCAAAACAGAATAAGATTTATTTTAACAAGAACGAACTTAAAAAAAAAAAAAACAACAAAACACAAACAGGATCAGTAGGATCAAGGGAAAGGAAATAAAATGGGGAAAGGGAAATTATAATACCTGAAAAAATACCACCGCCCAGGAATCCGCTGAAAATATGCAGCAGGAAGCCTGTGGCTTTCCAGCTTCCACCTAGAATGCCCAATTCTCCTCCCCCAACCTAGAAACACCCCACACAGCCCCAGCCAATGGGATGGCTGCTCTGACAGTCACATGACTGCCCCCACTAGGCTTCCAATCATTATAATTTTGCCAGGTTCAAGTAGGCGTCAGCGAGTGGTGATGACTTGAGGTGCCAGAGCCCTGGCAATGGCTACAACCAGTGGGTGGAGCACCTTGCAGTTTGTGGAGCCCCAGGCCAGTGCTTGCTGAGGCATAAAAACCTCAAATAACAATTAAGTCTTTACATTTGTAAGAATCAAATGAGATAACATATGTAAAGCCACTTGTGCTTACATATATTATGTATTATATATTTATATAATGTCAGCTATTTTATTATTATTATCTAAACCTTAACTTCTTTTAGCATATCACTTTGAAAACAGGAAGCACTTAGACATGTTTTGTTGAATTAAATCCTGATTATGCTTTACAACATCACTATAGAGATAAGTAGTCTTTTGTGGCTTCTTTTATTTCTGTTTTCTTTCTCTTTGATTATTTTTTGCTATCTCTTTGACTCATCTCAGCTCCCTACTACCTGGATTTCCTTCTTCTTTTTTTTTTGTGGGGCAATGAGGGTTAAGTGACTTGCCCAGGGTCACACAGCTAGTAAGTGTCAAATGTCTGAGGCTGGATTTGAACTCAGGTCCTCCCGAATCTAGGGCTGGTGATTTATCCACTGTGCTACCTAGCTGCTCCCATGGATTAATAATTTAAGTATTTTCATAGCTATACAGAGATGCTCATAGAAACTGGGTGTCATAAGGGACCTAAGATGTCAAGTCTTCATTGTTGGCCTCTTTGATTTTTCCTCCATGTGTTTTGCAAGGTGCCTGTCCTCTCCTAAATGAATTAAGCTCTCCCTTTATTTTGATTCTTTTGTCGCAGCAGAGGGGTAGTCTTGCATAGTGCTATAATTTGGAGGACTTCATTACCATGGAGGCCCTGTGAGATAGCCTGATGCTATTTTAAAATGTAAAACAAAAAACATGGGCACTTTTAATTATTTGGCTCATGGTCACACTGAAAAAACAATAACCTGGGTTAAGATTTGAAAGTGAATCTTATGTAAGTTCTCTGTGATTTTACTAACACAAATATAATTTTTCAGGAAAGAATTTCAGAACCTTATGCTGTCAGTCTGTATTTAATCTTGTAGGCTACACCAATGCTCCAAACAGTAGTAGGAAATGATATTATTCCAATAGGTATAAACAAGTTTTAGCTTCTATATCATAAAGACATAGGAGATATTTCCCAAGTTTCAGAAAACATTTATTTTGAACTCAATTTGTCTTGGAAATAACTTGTTTAAAAGTTCCTCTATAATTGTACCAATGTTTGGCATTTCAGCTTGATCAAAGGTGGATAGGCAGAAGCTACCATTTAGAAAACTAGGTATATCTGGATCCTATATCAGCAAGTTGGAGGATTGGGAATTCTTAGTTACCCTGTGTCAGGAACAGTCTGGTTCTAAAATCAAGATTTTCTTGAAAAATTTGGATGATGAGACAAGTAACAATAATCCAGGATAAACAAGAACTATGGCATTTATTAGGGAGTTAAAATGTAAAAGAGCAGATAGCTGTTAGTGGTTAGGAATCTAGGTATATGGACCACCTAATTCACGGTTCAAGTGACTTGACTTGAACTTAGGGCTATAAATTTTACATTAAATAAAGGTCTTTTGAGCTAAATTGTCACTATATACTTCCCTCTGGTAGTAGGAATTTGGGTAAGGAATTGACATATGGATCATATATTTGAGCAGGTAATGGTTTCAAGTGTTTGGAAGATAGAATTGTCATCTCAAAAGGGTATCTTAAAAGGTACTCTAGATGTATATAGGTTCTGACAATAACATTTAATTCATAAAAGGTTAATGAAGTACTTACTAGGTACAAACCTTTGAACTAGGCTTTGGGTAATAGAAAAATGAAAAATACTTCATTAGATTCTTTCCATTTTAACTTATCTATATATAGCATTGAGATGCCAGGGCCCTCAGATCCTTAGGCTTTATCTTCTTGGGTCTGAACCATTAATGAATTCAGAATTTTTAAAGAAAGCACCAGGCATGGATTTAGGATTGTACTTCATCATAGGGTAGGCAGTGTAAAGTGGAAGAATACTAATTCTGGAATCATAGGACATGGGTACAAATCTTACCTCTGACATTTACTTAGCTTTAGGATCACAGGTGTCTTTTAACCTTCCTGGGTCTATTTTTTGATCTATAAAATGAAATGTTGGTCCTCCAATGTACCTCCCAGCTCTAGAACTAATTTAGTTATGGGTCACTGAGAGCAAGGGAGTTCCAGGCACCCTTGAGGTTCGAATATACTATATAGCGTGTCTTGAGAAACAACATTTCAGTTTAGAGCCTATGTTTTTACTCTTTTACCTCAATTATCCTGGAATTATAAGAAAGGTTAAAACTCAATAACCTACTCCAGGTATTCAAATCAATAGCTACACTCACCAATCATTTATTAAGTACTTTCTATTTGCCAGGAACAGTTTTAAATGCTGGGAATACAAATCGTTGTTTGTCCTTCATTTTCAAAGAGCACCAATGACATCACAGGCGATGTATTGACTTGCCCTGAATTGGATTTAAGTGAGGCAGATTTTCACAAAGTCATCGGCCTCACTCTGTCTACATTGAAATCCAGTGGCAGGAAGACAGGTAGTAGCTTGGGATGCAGTGGATGCCCTTGGGATCTTTCATGTCTAACCAAGTTCTAAGTTCTCCACAGCACCTGCTTCAGCTTCCTTCATGCTGTTGGAATAAATTGTTCTCATTCATCCACTTCCCAGGGGAAATCTTCACATACTTGGGGTAGATATTCCCTAAACTTGCTGATGGGTTGGAGGCCTGTCAGTTATCCTCAACCTGCTTTAGCTCATCTGCTGTGGTGGTTTACCAGGGTGTGGCTGCTGCATATGCTACACCTTCTTAGAGCCACAGATGAGAGTTGGGTGACAGGTGGACACTAAAGGTGGATGAGAAGTCCTGAAAAGGGCTCAGCAAGTCATCACACCAGAGGTGCTAGTCCCATGGGTGCATCCCATACACCCCAGGCAAAATGAAACACAGCCCCTTGCCTCAAGGAGCCTACATTTAAATGGTAGAAGGGAGTACATAAAAAGGAAGCTGAAAATGAGGGGAGGAGGAATGAAGGAAGTCAGTGAGGGCTCATGGTCGAGAAGTCTGGAGTGCAGCCTTGCCAGAAAAGATGTAGGAGGGTAGCCTGAATCGGCACCAAAGCTATTCCTTAGGTAGCAGCTGTCAAGAGCATGTTCACAGAAGACGTACTCCTGTAGGTATTAATGGGTATGAGTATGGATGATGTTCTTTCATGTTGTTCCCTATGATTGAAATTCTCTTATCTCCATCCTCCTTCCTTTCAAAATTTTGAATTTCATCCCATCCTTTAATGTCCAACTTATCTCCTATCATTTCAAGGAAACTTTCCATGTGATTATTAATGAGTGGTAAATTTTTCCTCTCAGATCTTACATAGCACTTTGTATCCATTTTATGTAAATTTTTTAAAAAATAGTTATTGTCTGGCATAGCTAGTTAAAGGATTCTCCTTGCCTCTAGGGCTTAAATACATGCCCATAATGGAACTCATATCCCCATTCACTTTTACCTCAACCTTCCTCACCTTATGTAGTACCTAGGTTCATAATCTTGGAGAGTCATTTTTGACTCTTTTTTTGGGGTCAACCCTTATAGTTAATCAGGTGCTAAATTTCTTCAATTGCACTTCCACAATAGCTCTCAAATGAGTATTTTTCTCTTCACTCAGCCTGCTACAACCTTAATTCAAGCCTTTATCACTGCTCACCTAGTCAGCTGTAGTAACCAACTTTCCAGTTTATCTTCCATAGAGTTTTGAAAATAATATGGTTGAGACACAACTCTGTCCTCACCCAAGAATCTTCAGTGGCTCTCTATTAATCTGTAGAACAAAATAAAATATCCATAGATTGTCATTCAGTATCCTTCAGATTCTGGTGCCAGACTTATTTTACTGTATTACTTATTCCATGCACTTTACATTCTAGCCAAACCAAAATGCTTACTGCTTTTGTAAGTGATGCTTCAACCCCCAAATGTTAGCCTTTTCACAACTTGTGCCCTTTTCCTAGAATATCCTCCATCTTCACCTCTGCCTTTTAAAAATCTTAACTTCAAGTTTCAGCTAGGGTATTACTTCCTGTGAAAACCCTTTTTGAATCTCTTTAGTTATAAATGTTCTTTTCCTCTCATTTTATCTGGTATAGGGTGGACCAAAAATCATAAATAGATCTGATGTTTTAATAACTTTTTGAAAATTATTTTTCCTTCTTTTTCTCCATTTACAAGATTTGATTTTTTACATGTAATGTAAATTCATTTCCTATATATAGTGTATATGATACTATGGTATTTTAAATTAAAAACAAAAAATAGAAGTTATTAAATATTCATAACTTTTGGCCTACCCTGTATTTGCTTTTTTGTATAAATGTATTTCTACCACTCTTCTCTTATATCCCCAGTAAGGTAAACTCCTTGAAGACAGGATATTGTAATTGCTTAAGAAATACTGGTTGAGGGCAGCTAGGTGGTGCAGTGGATAAAGCACTATCCCTGGAGTCAGGAGGACCTGAGTTCCAATTTGGCATCAGACACTTGACACTTTCTAGCTGTGTGACCCTGCATAAGTCACTTAAACCCAACTGCCTAACCAAAAAATAAAAAAAAGAAAAAAATGCTGGTTGAATTGTATTGTATACATGCATGTATATGCATACATATACACATACACACAGTATATATATATATACACACACACTAATACACTATAATGTATTATATAGAGTATGTTTGAATAGCGTATATATTTATATATCATACTGCCTCCAAGACTGTAAGTTTCGGGAGGCCAACAATATATCTAATATAAACTTTTTATCTCCCACACCCCCTAGCATTGTACTCTGTGCACAAAATGTGCTTAATAAATGTAGGAATATAATGGAATCAGCCTGAGCACTCCTTAGATCAGTGTTTCTCCCATTTGCATGCTTCTACGTTCTTTCTCTCCCTACTGGTGGGTGGTGGGTGTTATTGAAATGTTATAGTGCTCTATTATAGCTTCTGTATTTATTCATTTTCCTATTTTCACATTTCATGTAGAATGTAGTACTTTTAAAAATACTGGTATTGGTGATTTTATGAATTGTAGAGTATCACATGTTGACATCATTTAACCTTCAATATATTTGAAGGCATATAAAATAATGGACCATATTTTACCAAAGAATTGACTATATCTTGATAGTGGAGGTGAAACAATGAGTATTTTTAAAAAGACTGATGCTCAAATCTAAATATTTGAAAAGGAATCCAAGAAATAATGAATCAAAAAGGAGACTATGCATGCTTCATTAAAACCTCCAAGGAAGTGCTAGTTTTAGAAAAATTAGAAAGATTTAGGTAGATTAGATCTAGAGCTAAATACCACGAATAGACTATACATTAGACTATAGCAACAAAGATGGTGAAAGTAGCAAAAAGCAGTATGTTGATCTTTGGAGAACAACTGCAAAGACACTATTATGTCCTTGATGATGCCAGTAATTTTTAAGCTCCTTAATTGCATTTTTCCCTCAAGTTCATTTCAATAATACCCTACTGTGTGTGGGCTCTGTACTAGGTAGTGTGGATAAAAATAAAGAATAGCAAGATTCATTTCCCTCAAAGAGCTCCCATTCCACTGAGGGATGCAAATAATTAAATAGATAATAAAATACAAGGTGATTGGAGGTAGGAGAGAATACTAACAACTAACAACTTTGGGGAATCACAAAAGGCTTCCAACAGAGTTTCTTAACCTGTGGTCTATGAACTTACAAAAATATATAGGCTTAAGTGTATGCACATGTGCATGTGCATTTGCATGTATATATGATTGTGTATGCATGCAGATGTATATATACATATATGTGCACATGCATGTATATTTAATGTATTTTATATGATAGCACAATATTGTTGTACTATAAAATAATATATAATAATACCTAGCATATAGAACTACTTCAATAAAATTGGTTTCCTTTGTAATCCTGTTTATTTTATTTTATACATTTAAAAGCATTATTCTAAGAATATGACTCCAGTCATTTTCAGTCATGTCTGACTGTGATCCCATTTGGGCTTTTGTTGACAGATGCTGGGGTGGTTTACCATTTTCTTTTCCAGCTCATTTTACAGATGAGGAAACTGGTAAACAGAATTAAGTGATTTGTCCAGGGTCACACAGCTAGTAAGTTTCTGAGGCCAGATTTGAACTCATGAAGATGAGTCTTTCTAACTCCAGGCCTGCCACTCTTATCCATTGCATTACCTAGCTGTCCCAACAACAATAAATTTTGAGAAGGGGTCCATAGGATTTACCAGACTGTCAAAAGGGCCCATGACACACAAACTTTCAGAATTCCCAAGTATGAGGCAAAACATGAGATTTAAGTAAGCTAAAGAGGTTAGGATTCAGGAGTGAGGAAGATGTATATGCTAGGAGCTGGTAACAACCAGTACAAAGAAACTTGTATGTCTTCTGTAATTACTATTGATCCTGAATTAAAACAAATCTATATCTATCTCTCTATCTATCATCTATGTATTTATCTACACAAATATATTTTTATATACCTGTATATTTACCTACACAAATATAGTGTGTAGTGTGTATGTGTATATACTCATACACTTATATACATATATATTTAAATACATATATGCAAAATGAATCCATAGATAAAATGGCAGGCTGAATCTAAGTTTAGAAATGTTTCCAGACACTAATACATTGTTGATGGGGCTGTGAACTGATCCAACCATTCTGGAGAGCAATTTGGAATTATGCCCAAAGGGCAATAAAGCTGTCCATGCCCTTTGACCCAGCAATACCACTTTTGGGTCTTTTTTCCAAAGAAATCATGGAAAGAGGAAAGGGACCCATATGTACAAAAATATTTATAGCTGCTCTTTACCTGGTGGCAAGGAATTGGAAGTTGAGGGTGTAACGATTGGAATGACACCACCTGCTGGAGACTTACTGTAGAAGAGTTCCACCCATGAAGCGAAAGTCTTTGAGGGCAAGACCAGGAGTCTTTTCTTTGGCATCAGGAAGTGACGCGGGCTAGTGGGAGGAGGAAGGAAGAGACTGGCGCTCGGTCTCACTCTTTTTCCTGAAGACGCTGGTGGAGAGGGGAGCTAGAAATGTGCTCTCCCTTTAATAGATAGGAATCTAGGCCTTTTCTTCTCTCTTTACCAAACTCCTATTCTCCTTAATAAATGCTTAAAAGTCTAACTCTTGCTAAAGCTTATAATTTATTGGCGACCACTCATTATATATTTTAGACAGTTTAGCTAGAATTTTAGCCCTTAACAAGGGGGTGCCCATCAGTTGGGGAATGGCTGGACAAGTCGTGGTATATGAATACAATAGAATACTATTGTGCTGTAAGAAACGATGAGCAGGAGGAGTTCAGAGAAACCTGGAGGGTCTTGCGTGGGCTGATGATGAGTGAGATGAGCAGAACCAGAAGAACATTGTACACAGTATCATCAACATTGAGTGTTGATCTACTGTGATGGACTATATTCTTCTCACCAATGCAATGGTACAAAAGAGTTCCAGGGAACTCATGATAGAAGAAGATCTCCAAATCCAAGAAATAAAAAAAAAGAACTGTGGAGTATAGATGCTGAATGAACCATACTATTTCTTTTGTTTTTGGTGCTGTTTTTTTTTTCTATTTTGCGGTTTTTTATCATTGCTCTGATTTTTTCTCTTATAACATGACTAATGCAGAAATAGGATTAATGTTATTATGTGTATATACATATATGTATATATGTGTATATACACACACACACACACACACATATATATATATACACACATATATATATATATAAAACCTATATCAGATTACCTGCTGTCTAGGGGAGGGGGGAGGGAGGGGAGGGAGGGAGAAAAATCTGAAATTGTAAAGCTTGTATAAACAAAAGTTGAGAACTATCTTTACATATAACGGGAAAAAATAAAATACTTTATTAATTTTTTAAAAAAATTTTAAAAAAGAAATGTTTCCAGACATTTCTTCATCTGGGACTTCCACAGCTGTGTCAACTTAATGGTCTGTGACTCAGCAATACTGGTTTTATGTAATCACCTTTTTAGATGGACACCAGAATATACTAAAAGACTTAGTGGGGGCAGCTAGGTGGCGCAGTGGATAGAGCACTGGCCCTGGAGTTAGAAGTACCTGAGTTCAAATCTGGCCTCAGACACTTAACACTTACTAGCTGGGTGACCCTGGGCAAGTCACTTAACCCCAATTGCCTCACCAAAAAAAAGAAGAAGACCCTGAATCAATTCAAAAGCTTTCCAAATTACAAATGAGTGTATGATGATGCAGTGTGGGTGTGTTTTATTCTAGTCATACCCCTACAATCTGTACATATCTCACTGCAATAGTTTCCATGGAAAAAAAGAGTCCATGAAGGTTTGCTTGGTGAGAGCTATCAAGAGATGAGACTAGTTATCTAGTTTCCTCATTGACTGTGGGTGGGCATTGTCTCTTCATCTTGAATCTTCTTTCCCTCAAGCCTTTCTGCCTCTGCTCTTCTTTTGAGCAATTCTTCTTTTTTTTTTCTTCTGGGGTACTAGTGGTTATATAACTTGCCTAGGGTCACACAGCTAGTAAGTGTCAAATGTCTGAGGCTGAATTTGAACTCAGATCCTCCTGAATCCAGGACTGGTGCTCTATCCACTGCACCACCTAGCTGCCCCTGAGCACTTGTTTTTGCTACTGCCAAGTTGAAGAGGCTAAATTAGATGAAGAGGGCAGTCATTGCAAACATAATGTGAGAAAGTCAAAGGGGGTGATGTATGAGAGCATATGGTATTCATAACCAGGGTTGCTATTTTAAAATAGGGAGATTACAGTATTGTTTATAAACTAAAATAATCTGACCTAGGATTTCCTGAAGTACTCAATTGTCTAACTATGGAGCTTAAAACACCTCAGGATAGATTCTATGACTCAAAAGGTCAGAGAATTGAGTTTGAGTAAACCCATGGAGGAAGAGTGAATCATCTGACTGGTAGGAGCCAAGTTGGAGGCTCTGGCTTGTAGTGAGCAGTACAATCATGTTGCTCCCACTATTTATGGGGTGTAAAGAGATGTTTAAACTTATCAAGAATTCTCTGGAAGGTTTTAATGCTTCATACCTTACCCTTATGAATATATAACTGTCAGATGACAAACTTGTGCTTTGTTTGAGACCATGAAATCCAAGATAGAGGGAGTAGAGGGTCAGTTTTTCTCCTTTACATCTTTTTGTTATTTTCTTCTGCACCTAAGATTATATTGGTTTTGGGAACTCCAGGTATAGGCACTCCCTTCCCCAATGGAGATGGCAACTCCTTTACAATTTACTTTCTTAGTTGCTTGAGGGGACTAAGAGTTTATGTAATCTGTACATGGTCACTCAGCTAGCATGGGTCAGAGGCAGGATTTGAACTCAGATTCTTTCTCAATCCAAGGAGGGTCACCAATCCATTTATGCCATGGAATCAGTCTTTGTTCCTCTATAAATTTGGAAAGGATGTTTCCCAAATGTGTGGAAAATAGAGCTCATTACTTCTTCTTTGAGGAAATCAATGCAGTTAGATCTTTTTTTTTTAAAGAAACCGGAAGTGTTTCAAAACACTGCTGGGAAGCAAGTTATTGCTTTTGCTTTTTATATTTGGAAACCAGAATAGCCCACCTATGAAGTGACTTGGTTAATCAAGAAAAATAACATGTGAGTTGACATCCCATCCCTTCTTCTATCCACTAAACTACATAATCCTTCTCTTTAGTCAGTTTGATTTTCCTTTATTGAATTTTCCTTTTCTGCTATGTTCTCATTTCCCTTATAAGATTAAATCCGATTGTTATGACCAGTCCCACATTATCCCTTTGGGACAGCAAGATCCTGTCTCCTGAGAGAGGGAGTGGGGAATTATATCCACATCCACAGCCATACCCACACCCATACCTATACCCATCTTTCCACCTACCCATCATCTATCTAACATTTTTACTTAAACAATAAAACAAAATAGTTAAAGAATATCATTGAGCATTTGCCATCATTCCTTTTTTATATCCTTCCATATTTTACACAGTAAGTTTACTTATTTTCTTGATAGCCAACTTTTCTTTCTGATGCTATACATATAACAAGGATGAGGCTAGGTCATTTGTAATTGATAAAGAGTTGCATCACAGGATTGATATGACATGTTATATACGAGAGGTCAGAAGAACTCTTTAGTTATTGCCTTTGCTTGCAGCTACTGCCCTTTGAAACTACAAAACTGTCCCATTGAACCAAGAATTATTTAGGAAATTCTATTAGACCGTTTAACTGACAAAGATGAAGTCTCTTACGATTATGATGGAAGTGCTGAAGGTCTGTCAAAGCAAGGATATGAGAGTAGGGCAATTTTATCTATATTGCTTTGAGTTCCATTTCTTTTTTTCTGTGTATACCTTCATAGAATAGAAAGCTTAAGCTAGATCAGCCTCTGTAGAAATCAGGCTTCTGTTCATTACAAACTGCTGAGCTTAAGTTGATTAGACCTTAAAGGAAGAGTAGAGATTTTTATGGTAATTTCTTTCTTGAGGTTATCAAAACTGCTCAAAAGCAGTTTACCTGTGCAATACTAGAGACTGGGGGAAAAAAAGGAGGGGGACTATTGTGAGTCATTAAAATAAGCGTGTGGAAGACTTAATGAATTATAATGCTAAACTTTTGTGTGGGGGTTCTTTTTTTTTCCGACTCAGCATCTTAAATTCTCCTGGGGTCACCCTGTCAGCATCAGTTCTGTGGCCTGGATTTAGTTGAATCAATCCTAATTGCAATTCTGTACAGGTCTAGTCCTCTGTGGAGATTGCAGATGAATGACAGTGCAGTGGCAAGAAAGATAAATATGCTAGCAAATAAGATCCAGGCTCTCCACAGAGGATGGAATAAATTACTTTACCGATAGAGTGGAGGTAATATGTTGGAGAAAGAAAGTGAAATCGAAGTGAGTTGAATACTCGGTTTGTTAAGGTTTAAAATAAAACATTTTCAGTTTACGTAAAATCCTGGTAGTGATTCATTTGTATTTCGATCCCTTTCCACTGCTCTGCATCATGAATGATTACTGCAAACACTAATTTCATTTATGCAGATGGCAGCTTGCATGATTGGAATTCATGTCGCATTCTCTGCATAGCTGAAGGCCCAGTGGAAACTGTGGTATAGCATATTGATTACTAATTTGATAAATACACAAAATGGCACATCGAGCTTTGGGTGCTTCATGCAAAATGTATTTAAATGACCTTGGCTAATTAGAGTGCATAGCTGTGAGGCAGTGCCATATGAATAAGAGAGCTGGCTTGTCAGTGTGAAGATTTATTTTGCTTTATGACAGAGAAGAGAGAAAAAGAAAGAGAGAGAAGTAGGAATGATGATGGGGTGAGAGAGAGAGAAAATGAAGGAGGGAGAGAGAAGAGAATGGAGGAAAAGCATAGGGAGAGTGAAGGAGGGAAAGTGCTCTTTTTTGGAGAGAAAGAGATAGTGAAACAGGGAGACCAAGAAACCAAGACACAGAAACATAAACTGAGAAGAAACAAGCACAGGAACATGGAAAATGATCTCTAGCAGACTTCCTAAATTTCTATTGTAAAAAACGTACCTGGTGTAACCCTTATCTCCCAGAAGAGTTATTCAGGTAACATACCAGTATATTAGAACTTGAAGGCACATTAAAGGTCAAGTTCAACTTCCTCATTTTACAAACAAGACTGAGGTCCCTGGAAATGAAATGACTACTCCAAAGACACAGAATTGGCAGAAGAGCTTTATCTCATCCAATACTATGGCTCCTCCATAGTGGCTCCTTTCACTGAGTCAACATGCAGAAATGTGTTCCCATGTTAGGAGCTGTGAATTGTGGTTGATAAATTGATGTATCTTTATATTAAAATAAAGAAAAAAATCTATGCAAGGAATATGAAAAACATAACCTGGGAACCATGATTGAATTCTTGACGAATTAAACAAATAAAAATTCAGAAATATGGTGGTAATAAAATGGTGGGAATGTTTGTCATTTTAACTTTCTTTTCCTTTTTACATATATAGGGTATGTGACATGAAAGAAAAATAAAAAGAATGTTATATCACCTACAGTAAATCAGGTTACTGGGTACAGTGGATTGAGTGGTGGGCCTGAAATCAGAATGACCTGAGTTCAGATTTGTCCTCATACTCTTAGTAAGTATGTGACTGTGGGTAAGGAATTTAACCACTATTTGCCTCAGTTTCATCATCTGTAAAATGGGGATTATAATAACAGAGTTTTTGTGAGAATAAAATTACGTGACAATTATAAAATACTTAGCACAGTGCCTGGCACGTTGTAAGCACTACATAAATGTTAGCTATTATTATTACCACAACAGTCTAAGGGTCATGGAGCTTTTTCTTCCTTCCTGCTTTCCTGCCTTCCTATCTTCTTTCCTGCCTTCCTTTCCTCCCCACTTCATTCTCTTTTCTCTTCTTTCCTTTCTTCCTCTCTTTTTTCCTAAAAGCATTTATTAACCACCAGCTCTGTGTCAGCACTGTGCTCTATTAGAAAATTAAATACAAAATATATGCAAAACAGATACAGAATAGCTTTTTCTTTTAGTAAATTGATAAGTCTCTTCTAACTTAAAATCTTATGAACTTTTAAAACTGCTTGATATCCCCTCACACACAATAGCCAAAATATAACTGCCCTAAAAGATGACTGGGAGGATTTTCAAAATAATTTGAATGATTATTTAAACTTTAATTTGACTATCCAGATATAGAATAAGCAGAATCCCTCTTCATACAAATAAAATAGAACTAACCTCTAGTTCAAAGATGACTTAATTCTAATCCCATTCACATGAACTTAGTGTTTCTTTGAAGTTCAGTGTTCCTGCTGACTTCAAAGGAAGCTTTCCTCATGGAAGCCAGGCAAACAGGTGCAGAGGGGGTTGAGCCTTGAGTATAAATATTCAAGCTTCTCTGAACTAAGTTTAGACGCAAGTGAGTTGCCCCTGAACAGCGTCAAGTATACCTCCAATTGTTCTGGGCTTCTTCATGATACATCTCAGTTACTCTTGAGGTACTCAAACATAACTGAGCTGTAGTCAGAAATTTTGGTGTGCCATAGTCACATATTGGAAATTTTATAGGCATGATACAATTTGGAAGTAAGAGGTGGTTATCTACAGAAAGAAAGAAAGAAAGAAAGAAAGAAAGAAAGAAAGAAAGAAAGAAAGAAAGAAAGAAAGAAAGAAAGAAAGAAAGGAAGGAAGGAAGGAAGGAAGGAAGGAAGGAAGGAAGGAAGGAAGACAGACAGACAGACAGACAGACAGACAGACAGAAAGAAAGAAAGAAAGAAAGAAAGAAAGAAAGAAAGAAAGAAAGAAAGAAAGAAAGAAAGAAAGGAAGGAAGAAAAAAAAGGGAATACTGAATTAGATCCTTTGTAAGTTTTGCTTAATGTCAGTATCTTCTTATTTTGATATTTCTGTTGCTGGCCAAATTGGACTTCTACTCAAGTTTCCCTAAATAAATTGAGGTAATACCAAGTTTAAGTTTCTCAGCCTCACCAAACTCATCAAAATCATTCTTCCTGTCACGTACTTGCTTAATAACTTCAGGGAGCTGATGGATAGAAACTTTCTATTTGGCTTTCATTGTGAGAAGTGTGATACTGAAAAAATTCAATATTTTTATAATTTTTAAAAGAATTTTAAAAACTGACAGAGCCTTATTAGAAAATATTATAAGAAGTTGGTTTCCTCTCCTTTGCAATCTTTTATATTATTGAACTTTTTAAAGTGGATAAAACAGTAAACACAGAGTTAAATTCTTTGGCAGACAGTAAGTGCCCTATCTGTAAGCTTCTTTCCACTTTTTTTCCATGATTTTCTTGCATTACTCTCATTTCTCTTCCCAATTTTTCCTCTACTTCTCTTACTTGATTTTCAAAATTCTTTTTTGAGCTCTTCCATGATCAGAGACAAGTTCGTATTTTTCTTAGAGGCTTTGGATGTAGGAATTTTGACTTTGTTATCTTCATCTGAGTGTGTGCTTTGATCTACCTTGTCACCGTAGTAATATTCTATAGTCAGAGTTTTTGTTTGTTTGTTTGTTCATTTTCCAGCCTGTTTCTTGACTTTTAACTCTTTGCTAATGTAACGATTGGAATGATGCCACCTGCTGGATACTTACTGTAGAAGAGTTCTGCCCATGAAGCGAAGGTCTTTGAGGGCAAGACCAGGAGTCTTTTCTTTGGCGGGAGGAAGTGACGCGGACTAGTGGGAGGAGGAAGGAAGAGACTGGCGCTGACTCTGGGGCTCTTTCCTTTGGACTCTGGTGGAGAGTGGAGCTAGAAATGTGCTCTCCCTTTAATAGATAGGAATCTAGGCCTTTCTCTTTACCAAAATTCTTATTCTCCTTAATAAATGCTTAAAAGTCTAACTCTTGCTAAAGCTTATAATTTATTGGCGACCACTCATTAAATATTTTAGACAGACTAGCTAGAATTTTAACCCTTAACAGATGGCGACCACGAAGAGGAAAGCTAAACCTCAGTCTTCTTCTGATCTTCTGGTTGGGTAAGAAATTTCCCCTACCCTTTAAATTGCTAAGTACGGGCGTACTGGCTGTGTTTTCCCTTTAAATTTTTTCAAATGGACCTTTTAAACTCCCTAATTACCTTATTTTTTATTTTAGTCTGTTTAACCAGACAAATGGGAGATAAGATCATGTTAATGCTTTGTTTTTGTGGATTTTCTATTTTTATTTTTATTTTTGTTAAAAGAGCCAGCAACTTACTCACACAAGGAAATATCTCTCCCTCTCCCAACCATGCATTTTCAGAGAAACCTGAAGAGATTCCTGCAGCTTTTCCCAGTTCTAACACTAATTGTTGCTCTAATTTTGCATGCCTGGAGGCAATGACCCACCCTCTAGTAGCTTTTAATCCCCTAGCACCTGGAGGCAAGGTGGGGGAAGAGGAATCCAGGCCTGAGTTCAAAATCAAGTGTGATTCAAATTGTTCTGGTCCCTCCCCTCCTCTCCAGACCCCACCCTCTACTCCTCCCATGGCCAAGCCCATTGCTTCCCTGGCCTGGGAAGTCCAGAGATCTAATGCTCATGTGCAACACCTGGCTTCTATGCTCCCTCCTATATGCCTGATGCCATGGACATCTCAATCCCATGCATCTGATTAAGTCTGACTCAGTTTCTTCCAATATGTTCGGTGGCATGGACATATATTCCATCCACCTATTTTAAGCCTGGCATACTGTATGGGCAGTACATATTGCTCAAGTGTGGGAATGCTCATATCCCATCATTTCTCTGTTCTTTTATGGTAACCCCCATAATTATCTCAGGTGTCATGATAAATACACTGTTGAATTTGGCCTTGACACCTGTTACCAATTATATTAGATTTTTTAATTTCTCATAATGGCATGAGGATAATTAGGCAGATGATGCAAAAAGTGATGAAACAAAGATAAAAAATTATTTTTAATAATTAATATCGCAGCAATTGTCTTCTCAATTACCCTCCATAAGGGGGGGACTATAGTAATATTATAATTTTAAAGAATGGTTCAATTTTTGTTTTATTATATGTTTCATGTGTAACAACTAAGATTCTGAATTCCCTTAGACATGTTTTTGAGAACTTTCATTGTTTGATTTGATTATTGACAAAGCTATTTTAAAGTTGTGTTAAGCTCAATTTTGTAGGAAATTTTCCTGGCTGATTACCAGCATCCACACATCAACCCCTGAAAAGACTTCCATTCCACGACTACACCTAGAGGACATCTGAGAAAAGACTTTCAGAGACTTTAAATGAACAGTTTTGATTTGTTGTTTTTGTTGTCTTTTTTCTCTTTCTGTTATAATATACACCATCTGTAACATGTATTCTCTGCAGAGGCCCTCCCTTTGCAAGACTAATGTCAAAGCGTCGGTTCATGAGGACAAAAAAAAATAATCGCCCCTCTGGACAAAACTTTCCTCTCTTCCTTTTCTATATTGTTGTTCACATATTATTAGTTAGCAATAGTTATTATATTGTTTTTACTGTTCCGTCAAGGAAACATTTTGTTTCTTGAGGAACAACAGGGGGGACTGTAACGATTGGAATGATGCCACCTGCTGGATACTTACTGTAGAAGAGTTCTGCCCATGAAGCGAAGGTCTTTGAGGGCAAGACCAGGAGTCTTTTCTTTGGCGGGAGGAAGTGACGCGGACTAGTGGGAGTACAAAGGAAAGAGCCCCAGAGTCAGCGCCAGTCTCTTCCTTCCTCCTCCCACTAGTCCGCGTCACTTCCTCCCGCCAAAGAAAAGACTCCTGGTCTTGCCCTCAAAGACCTTCGCTTCATGGGCAGAACTCTTCTACAGTAAGTATCCAGCAGGTGGCATCATTCCAATCGTTACACTAAATTGGGGCTCTCATTCTAGGGTGTTCCAAGTGTCGGGAGTTTTGTGCAGCTGTTGACAGAGATACTTTTAGGGACCTATAAGTTGTCAGTTCTTTCAAGGTGGTATGATCTAAGGAGAGGTTCATTTACTATTCTCCTGGCCTGTGTCCTGGTCCATGAGTGACCGTAAACACTCTTTTATGTCACGGAACTGTGATGAGGGTCCCTGCTCCATTAAGGCCACAAGCTCTGGTCTAACTGCTGCTCCTCCTCACTCTGGAATGGCCACACAGGAGTGCAACCTGGAATTTGAATTTGGGCAAAACAACAGTGTTCTGAAACCCCACCCCACCCTAGTGGCAGTATAGGGAGCCCTGAAATCCTTCTGATCAGTTGTTTGACCCCCTTATAGTCTGTGGACTGAAAGCTCTGGAAGTATCCACTGCCACTGCTGATTCAATGGCTTCCAAGGCCTGCTCCATGTTTGCTGGGGCTGGGCCTGCGCTGGATTAAGCTCCACGTTAACCCCACTGCATCAGACCTTTCTTGCTGACCTTCTAAGTTATCTTTGTCTGGAAAATTGTTTTACCCTGCCCTTTTCTGAGTTCTTCCACTCCAGAATTTGTCCTGAAGCAATATTTAAAGTTGTTCAGAGGGATTTTGGGGAGAGCTCAGGTGATTCCCTTCTCCCTAATTTTAGCTCCACTCCCCTGTCCTTTCCACTTAGTAGGATGATTTAATGATAACACAAGGACTTCTTTCTATGTTAACAATATTTCTAGAACTATATTAAATTCATAAAGAAAATGTATGAATTGTAGAAAAACATGCCTTCCAGTGTATTCAGACTTGGTTAGCATATTGTAATCAGTTGTTGGCTCTTCTACTGAAGTTCTACTCATAGCTGACCTAAGCAGTTGTGAACAACAATAATGCTCTGGGGAGACTTAAAGGTAAATAACTTAAGGAGTCTAGAAGGGAGTTACATAGTCCATTTAATAACAAAGAAAGTGGGCTTTGGAAAGGACAAAGAAATTTGAATTTGCTTTGAAAAGAGAAAGCTAAAAGATAACTAATAACCATCTTAAGTGAAGACAATTTTGGGATTTATGTGTGGTTGACTCCAGTTTACACGCAAAAAATGGTATTTATTTTAATAGTAGGTATGGGTTAGCGATTTGATTTCATCAAATTCCAGAAGAGGGAAATTCCCTCAGAAAATATAGATTGGCAACCTCTCTGTAATTTATAGTCTTAGTTGCTTAGAGTACTGAGAGGTTAAGTGATTTACCCTTGGTCACACAATCTGTGTCAGAATTCAGACTTCGAATGAGGTCTTTCTCTCTCTTATATTATGCCATACCACTCTCTAAAGGTATCTAATTGTTAAGTAAATCCTTCTTTCCCCAATATGAAAACAGTTTCAGGAAGGTAGTGCCATTGATTAAACCAGTACTCATGGAGGAAGGTTTGCATTTCTTCTCTGAAGATCTTCAAAAGTTTGCTTTCTGATAATATAGGGTAGCCATCTAACAAAGTAGTTTAGACTCAGCCTCCGTCTGGTGATAAAGACTCTAAAGGACTTCAGTAAATATTTATCTGTCTGATTCCTGTCTGGAAGAGGGGGACAGTCTAGAAGATTTGGGGAGATTATTTCTAACATTAAGGTTCTTCAGAAATGAAGATTTAGTAAGTAGAACTAAGAACGAGCAGGCAAATTGAATGAGTATGCCAAGTAAACTCTAAATCACTTTCCTAATCTTCTCCAGTTGGTTTTAAAGTTCTGAATTGTACTTAAATAAGGAATAGGTAGGAGGTAGCTAGGTGGTGCTGTGGATAGTGTGCTGGTCTTAGAGACACTTATTAGCTGTGTAACGATTGGAATGACGCCACCTGCTGGAGAATTACTATAGGAAAGCTGTGCCATGAGGAGAAGGCATCTGAGGGCAAGCCATGTGGCTTTTCCTTGGTGTCAGGAAGTGACATTTGCTCGTGGGTACTGTCTATCAAAGCTTGTGTGCCTGTGGAAGGGATGTTTCCAGTTTCACAGGTGGCTTCTAGAAGGAAGGAGAAAGTGTTGGCTCTCTTGGTTCCTGACTTCGCCATGGCAGGTTGGATGATGGGGTCTCTTAGAAATGGTTAGATTTTTACATTTCTTTCTCTCTTCACCAAATTCTATTCTCCTTAATAAATGCTTAAAAGTCTAAACTCTTGCTAAAGCTTATAATTCATTGGCAACCACTCAGATATTTTAGACAGTATAGCTATACTTTTAGCCCCTTACAGCTGTGTGATCTTGGGCAAGTCACTTAACCTAGTTTGCCTTAGTTTTCTTACCTGTCAAATGAGCCAGGATAGGAAATGCCAAACTATCCCAGTATTTTTGCCAAGAAAACACCATATTGGGTCATGAAGAGTTGGACATGACTTAAAAATGATTGAACATGGAATAGGTATCTTTATAAATGTTTTGGAAGATAAAATGTATAAGATGTATCAATTGTATTTTTACATGTGAGTGATATGAGAAAGGTCCTTTGATAAGAATAATTGGTTCACTAATTTAGATTATTTAAACTTCTCCATACTTTTTCACCTTATTGTTTGTTATAAGAGAATGTTCACTTTGCAAATGAGATATGCAGAAGATTAAGTTCAAGTACAGTAAACTACTGAATCATAATGAACCATATGGTTGAATGGTCTCTCCTTTATCATATTTTCTGTTTTTAATTCTTATTTTATTTTTAGAAGAAAGTTTAGAGGTAACCTGTGTTTATTTTATCATAAATTATATAAGATTCTGTGTTTTAATTGATACATTTTATTTCAACATAGCATGTAACTCCCACCGCCTGAATTTGCAATTATACAGACCCTCCAAAATAGACAAAACCTAAGAATAGAAAGTAAACAAGGATTTATTAAATGCCTTCTCTTTTTTGCCATGCACTGTGATAATTACTTTATAACCATGAACTCATTTGATTCTCACAATAGTAGTAAGTACTACTATCTCCATTTCGGAATGATGTACCTGAGTCAGATAGAACCCTAAAAGAATTTATTATTTACTCCTTAGTTAAATTTTATTTCTCTTTAAATTTGTCTTTATTTATATGATTAAAGTCATTATGCATGTAATTTTTTTCTTATTGTTGCTTTTCTGTTTTCTTTGTACTAAATCACTTAGAGGGATAGAGAGAGAGAGAGCAGAAAAGGGCTTGAGAAGTCATGTTGTTCTGTCCTTTCACTTTATAGATGAGGAATCTGAACATGTTTCATAGAGGTCCAATGGCTTACCTAAGGTCATTCATGGAAGACAAATTCAAAGTTCAGATCCTGGTTCTAAGTCTACATCTCACAAAAGTTTAGAATTCTGAATTACCAGAACAGAATAATATATGTCTTTGAGATTCCTAGACTCAGAAATTTTGCGTGAACTAGCAGTCATTTGGAAAGACATAATAAACATTGTGTAGCTCTGAAGCTAAATTAAGAAAGTTAACTCCTTTGATGAGTGAGTAAAAAATGGTGACTGCTAAGAAGTACAGTAAAACTATAGACTGAAAGTCTTTACTGTTCTCTCAGACAGTGATGTGAAACTCAAATAAAATGTAGCCCTGTGGGTCTCATATTGACTTAGAAAACTATAAATTGTCATTATCTATGTTCTGTTGTATTTTTATTTATTTTGATGAACATTTCCCAATTACATTTTAATCTGATTAGGGCCCCACTTGGGAGTTTTACATGCTACAAGTTTGATAATTTTGTTCTATGTTTCTCTGTACTTAAAAGATAAGGATTTCTGTATTAACTTCAAGAATAACTCTGGCATCCCACACTTAAGCTGTCCTATGAATTGTTATTGTGATTATTATTATCATTAGGGAGATGAGTAATCAATCTATTATAGTAGGCCATCAGCTTTTTCTTTTTCATAATATTTTATTTTCTTTTTCCAAGAACATGTAAAGATAGTTTTCAATATTCATTTTTGTAAGATTTTGAGTTCTACATTTTCTTGCTCTCTTCCTTCCCTCCCTGCTCTCAAAGACAGTAAGCAATTTGATGTAGGTTATACATTACAATCATGTTAAGCATATTTTCACATTAGTCATGTTGTGAGAGAAGAATCAGAACAAAAGGGAAAAACAACAAGAAGAAACAAACAAAAACTACAACAAAAAGTGAAAATAGTACACTTCTATCTACATTCAGACTCCATAGTTCTTTTTCTGGACGTAGAGAGCATTTTTCATCATGAGTCTTTCTGGAATTGTCTTATATTATTGTATTGCTGAGAAGAGCTAAGTCTTTTCATAGTTGATCACCAAGCAATGTTGCTGTTACTGTGTACAATGTTCCCTTCATTATGCTCAATTTACTCAGGATCAGTTGATGTAAGTCATTTGACAGTTTTTCTGAAATCTGACTGCTCATCATTTCTTACAGTACAATAATATTCCATTACATTCATATACTACAACTTGTTCAGCCATTACCCAATTGATGGGCATCCCTTCAAATTCCAGTTCTTTGCCACTGCAAAAAGAGCAGCTATGCATAGTTTTTTACATGTGAGTCCTTTCCCCCTTTTTATAATATCTTTTGGATATAGACCTAGAATCAAGTTTTTCTGACTGTAACCTTGAAACATGACCAATATCCTAACCACTGAAGAAAATTTCCCATTCAATTAAGAAGTCACATATTCTTGCAAGAAAAAGAAGGTAGAGACCAAGGTAAAAGCTGTTAGCTGCAAACACTGGGGTTAGTTGAACAGGCAGAAACCAGTAGGGGAGAACTCCCAGGAATTTGTATTGGCAAATATTAAATCACTATATAAACTCTAACTATTGGTAGTAAATAATTACTAATGTAGTAGTGGTGTAGTAGTAGCAGCAGCAGTAGCAGTAGCAGTAATAGTATTGACAAGAGATTTGCCAAAGTACATATCTGATTGGTGTTCACCTTAATTTAAAATATATGAAAATATCCTGATCTAGGGAGAAAAAAAGATAATTTTCTGATTATTAAATGCTTTCTGCACCACTGATATGAATTATTTTCCAAAATTTCCTGAAGCACTTTGCAAAGTATGAATTTTTTACTGTAGAGTAGACCCGGCATGGCCAGTAAACAATTATGTAGACAACCAATATATAAAAGTAACAGAACTATTAGACATTTTAAAAAAACATAGCAATACTGGCAAGAAAATTGTGCTTTTATATTGTGTTTCTGGCTCTGGCATGGCTCTGTTTCAAGTACTTGTTCTTCATTTCTTGAGATGTGCTGTCTATAAAATTGGGGGCACTGGCCTCTGTCACCTACTTTCAATGGGATGGATTAAATGTTCACAAAACCAGTGTGCTTGAGGAGGCAGCAGGATAAAGTGGATACTTTGAAGTATCTGCATTAGAGTAGATGCTAGAGGGTCGGACCTCGAGTCAGAGTCAGGAATACCTGTGTTCAGATTTTGTCTCATAGACATTTTCTAGCTCCCTGACCCAGGGCAAAGCCACTAAACCTCTTTCAGCATCAATTTCCTCATCTGCAAAATGAGGCACATGAGATCAGTGATCTCTAACCTATAGTTATCCCTTCCACATCACAAGTTTTGATATATCATGTTGGCATGAGAAATTAAATGGGAATTTTGGGGGAGTTTTGTGAAAACCAGAGATGACACATGAATGCCAACAGATGACACAGAAAAAGGTTAGAAATTCACAAATGCATAAAATATGTATAGTATTGTATACCAACATATTTTATCTTTTAATATCATAATAAATCATATTTCTCTTATATGAAGGGGAGGGCCAAACATTTTTATGTGGATTTTCCTGATTGTGATGGTGCCATGAGTTTCATCCCCACCATTTGGACAGGATAACTGTATTATTGAGGGAGACTCACCCTTACATGGGGGCTTTTTAAAATTTTGCTTTCTTTAGTCTCTAACTGGACCTACTTGTCATATTATTGGGTGAACTTGGAATTCCAATAGGATTGCTGCTGCAGTGGAAGAGTTTAGAAATTCTAGTTGCTTTTTGGTATAGGGATCCATAAGAAGTCTGCTTAGATGCCAAAGAAAATCACTACATGATACAGACAGCCCTAGAGAAATTGTTGTATGCCCTTTGTAGAAAGAGACATTTTTGCCCACATACCCATTAAAATGATCCTGAGGAAACCATGGGAGAGTTTTCACCCAAATTTGTTTTGCTGGACTATGTACATATGTAATGTGGGATTTGTTGTTATTGATTTTGTTTTTAATCATAAAAGTACTTTATTATTTTCCAGTTACATGTAAAAATAGTTTTCAACATTTGTTTAAAATTAGTTTTCAACATTTGTTTTCGTAAGATTTTTAGTTCCAAATTTTTCTCCCTCTCTCCCTTCTCTCCCCCCTCCCCAAGACAGCAAGCAATCTGATACAGGTTATATATGTACAATCATATTAAAAATATTTCTGCATTAGTCATGCTGTGAAAGAAGAATCAGAACAAAAGGGAAAATCCTCAAAAAAGAAAAAACACAACAAAAATAAAAGTAGAAACACTATGGTTCAATCTGCATTCAGAATCCACAGTTATTTTTTTCTGGATTTGGATAACATTTTCCATCATGAGTTCTTTGGAATTGTCTTGGATCATTGTATTGCTGAGAAGAGCTAAATCCATCAGAGTTGATTATCACACAATGTTACTGTTACTGTGTACAATGCTCTCCTGCTCACTTCTTTCAGCATCAGTCCACTTAAGTCTTTCCAGGTTTATCTGAAATCGGCCTGCTCATCATTTCTTACAGAACAATAGTATTCTATTATATTCATATACCACAACTTGTTCAGCCATTCCCCAATTGATGGGCATCCCTTCAATTTCCAGTTCTTTGCCACCACAAAGAGAGCTGCTATAAATATTTTTGTACATGTGGGTCCTTTTCCCTTTTTAATGATTTCTTTGGGATACAGACCTATTACTGGGTTAAAGGGTATACACAGTCCCATAGCCCTTTGGGCATACTTCCTAATTGCTCTGCAAAATGGTTGAATCAGTTCACAACTCTACCAACAATGCATTAATGTTCTGATTTTTCCACAGCTTCTCCAACATTTATTATTTCCTTTTTTGTCACATTAGCCATTGATTTTTGTTCTGAAACTTTATCAATGGAGGGAAGAGAATAGTGGGAGGCACAAATTATTTTTTAAATGCTTGTTTCTTGAAAATGATGTCACAAAGAAATACATAAGTTAATTAAAAATAAAATTAGAGAAAAATGTTTCCATCCATGACAATTGTGTTCCTCACCTGAGGATGAGATGATAACTTACAGTTGACCCCATGTTTATAATCCCCTTGGGGCAAGTACCCCCACAGGGGATATTTAAGGACATTATGGAGATACTGGGGGTATATACTCTGGAATTTCAATAAGGACGAAGCCTTATGTTCAAGCTTGGATTTTTATTCTTTTTCTTTTTAACAGTGAATTGGAAAAGTGTCCTAGTTCTCTAGAACCCAGAGTATAATGTGGACCTAGACTTTAAGAACATTGACATCTTCAGGTCATGTACAGCATTCTTGGTCTTTTACCAACCCTTGTGGAGAAGCCTGTGGAGCCTGCTTCTTCAAAGGTATAATGACTCAATAGAGATGACCCTCTTTTGGATTTGGAGCATGCAACAAAATCTCTTTAACTGGTCACAGTCATCTAATTATGTGGATTTTTGATTGCTTGCTCAGGTGGAAATGGGATATACTCAGAAGGCACTAAAGTGAGTTCTTGCTTTTGAGTATATTAATCGAGACAGCTTGTCCAAAATTCTTAGAGATTCTAAGTCCCTAAGATGGGGTTTGCTTTGTAGGCCAAAATTAACCTTTCCTCATTTCTTGTAGTCCACCACTGGCCATTCATTATTCAGTGTCGCCTGAAAGTCTTACCTCTCATCTAGGAGAACTAAGCCTTAAAAAACACACACCATGTTTCTACCTCCCTGTATCTGGAGGTTCATTTTGAAGCTGGAGCTAGAATTTCTGAGAGACAGCCTGCTCTTTCTCCTAGCATAAATAAATCTCACCTAGGAACGTTGTTTTCTGCATCCCCCTGCCTTTAATAAATGCCCTAATTCCTAAGAAAGGCAGCTTGAGATAATGAACAGAGCCAGCTTTGTGACCAAGACTTTAGGTCTCTGTGATGATCCCAGGAAAGTTGCATAACCTCTCGGTACTCAAGGAAACTCTATAAGTTAAAACAAAGGTGTCAGCCTCCATTGGTAAGGAGAGTTCCACTAACCAGTGAAATTATAGTTCTAGGCCTTATCCCTAATCTTCTAGTATTCATAACTCCCTATGGGCACTCTGGTCTAGGGAGCAAGCTAAACAATAGAGAACAAACCTCCCCATTTAGAATGGGTAGAAGATAATATCCCTTGATCTGGAGAAGAGGGTAAATCATAGAGAAGAGCCTGAAGATAAAATGGCTAATAGTCCATAGAGAAAATGCCCATTGCTTTTCAGGGGAAGGCAAACCATAAAGAACACTCTTCTAGTAAGGAAAAGAAAATAATAAAACATTAAGATAATTAGGTCCCTCTTTCCCTCCCATCTAGATAGGACCAAGCAAAAATCATAGAGATTATAGGTACTTAAGGGATAAAGGTAGGGAGGGAGGCTGCCCACCTTCCAGAGATATTACACTTAGATATGTCTAATTGTATTCCCACCAAAAATTTGCTCTAGGCACCAAAATTTCTAGCTGTAGCTCTGTATTCATACCCAGAAGATGGCTATGGAAAGATATAATTTAATCAAAACGGATAAAATTGGTAAAGGTCTTCCCATTTGTCTTTAAATTCTTCATTTTGGGTACAATAATATTTCATTTTATTCATATATCATTCTTCAGTAAATGTACAGAGTTTTTTAATTACCTATAGAATTCTGATGATTTTTGTGTATTTGGTATCCTACTTCTTTGTAATACTTAGAGGTTTTTTTATATTGAACCATCATATAACCCACAGATTAACCTCCTCTTTGCCAAATAATATTCCCTCAAGTTTTCTTTTCTTGTCATTGTTTTATTTTATATTTCTAGTTTTATGTGAAATAATGTAATGATTGGAATGATGCCACCTACTGGAGACTTGCTGTGGGAAAGCTCCACCATGAGGAAAATGCCTCAGAGGCATTGTGGTTTTCCTTGGCGTCAGGAAATGACGTTTGCTCATGGGTGCTGTCTATCAAGGCTACCAGCCAATCAACTTGAGGAGCCTCCTATGGTCTGGGAGGAGACAGGAAGGAGGAAAGGGAGCCTGCGCGGAGAGCTCTGGGGCTTTTTGGGTTCCTGACTGGATGGTAGTGGCAGCAGAGAACTTCACAGGAAATTTGAGGAAAGATAGGAATGCCAGGCTAATTAGGTCCCTCTTTCCCTCCCATCTAGATAGGACCAAACAAAAATCATAGAGATTATAGGTACTTAAGGGATAAAGGTAGGGAGGGAGGCTGCCCACCTTCCAGAGATATTAGGAGATTAGAGATTCTAAGTCCCTAAGATGGGGTTTGCTTTGTAGGCCAAAATTAACCTTTCCTCATTTCTTGTAGTCCACCACTGGCCATTCATTATTCAGTGTCGCCTGAAAGTCTTACCTCTCATCTAGGAGAACTAAGCCTTAAAAACACACACCATGTTTCTACCTCCCTGTATCTGGAGGTTCATTTTGAAGCTAGAGCTAGAATTTCTGAGAGACAGCCTGCTCTTTCTCCTAGCATAAATAAATCTCACCTAGGAACGTTGTTTTCTGCATCCCCCTGCCAGGCTGTTGGAATTCTGTTCTCAATCTTTTTATTTTTATTTTTCCAATAAACCCTTAAAAACCTAAACTCGTTTTATCAGTGATTTTAGTCAGTTTCCCCCAAAACTGGGGGAACAGATCAGAATCCACATTTAGAATCTTAAATTACACAATAATCATGACATTAGATATCCTTGCTTCATTCCTGTACTCATTTGGAAAACTTTCACCATTTCTCAATTATAAATAATGCCACCTGTAGCTGTTGGTATTATATAAAAACATTTGCTCACTTAAAAACCTGAGGGAGGGGCTAATATTTTATTTTTGTTTTTCTTAATCCATTTGATAATATATTTTTATTAATATAACTTATACTAATTTCCTATTGAGTCATAGTTATGTTTCTGGTTTAAAAAAAAACACAATCCTTGATCACCACCAAATGAGAGAACCTATTATTGTTATCTTTTGTCCAGTATTTATTATTCTTATTCTTATTATTACTGTTTTGTATTAGTGACATTGATCTATACTTCTATTTCTCTAATTTCCTGGTTTAGGAATCAGGGCCATATTACTAGTTGAGTATAATGCCTTCTTCAGTTTTCAAAACAATTTTTATTTCATAGGTTTCATGGTTTTCTTTAAATGTTTGATAAAATTAATTTGATTCAATCCTGCCAGATATTCAATTATTTCCTCATAGGAGCTTATTTACAACTTATTTAATTTCACTTTTTGATATAAACTTATATAGGTGTCTGTTTCTTGTTTTAGTATATTTTGGTATTTTTATTTTTTCTAGTTTTTTTTTCCATTTCATTTCATTTTTCAATGCTGTGGTTATATATCTTAGTGTGGTAGTTTCTGATAATTTGAGAATTCTCCTTTCTCAATTTAATTTCTTCTTGTTTTCTCCATCTCCTTTCCTCCTTTAAGGCTACCTCCTCATCTTTCTCAGCAGATTCAGTAATGATTCATCAATATTATGTCTTTTAAAAAGTTGACTCTGATATATTAATTCATTTTTCTTTCCTCTGCAGGGAAGAAAAATGTTTTAGATCAATTTTGGTTATTCCTGTTCACTATTGCATGTCTATTAGTTCAGCCATGGTGTTCATTTTAAGTTTTCCTTCTTCACTTGGGTAGTTAAATATTACTGAGAGATGTTAAACATATTACTCAGAAATTCATGGATTTGCAGCCCTATTTATGACAAAGAGGACCCAAGTAAATTCCTCCATCTACATACTTTCAGAATACAAAGAAAATAGAACAGAAGCCAATCTTTTTTTAAAATTAATTTTGTTTTAATTTTGGCCCAGCATCACCAAATTTATTATCACTATACCACTGTTTTAATAATTTGAAGAAGCATAGAATTTGAAAAGCATAGAAATAAGGGGGAAACTAACTCTGGAGACCATAACAAAAATAAATAATTCTTTCCATAAGTTGTAATAGTGCTCAATTTTTTTATGTGTTCTGGTCTAGTGGCCTCCAAATTATTTTTTCATAGCTTATACCTATAAGTAAAAATATGTGATCAGGTAATTGCATCCTATGCATATTTAGTTATAAGAAATACATATCTGTAGTACTGTACTAATGTTTACATCATCAAATATAGACAAATATGGAAAAAAGTCCATTGTTGATTATAAGGCATGAATCTGGTTTTGCAGCCTTATCCACTACTTAAACACTACTTGTTGAAATGTGACTATAAATTTCCATCTTCACTGATATCAATTGTGTTGTTTTTTGCCAACTGATCAGATGGTGACACATTTTTAGCTTTTTAATAAATGCATTAAAATCTATTGAAAGTTTTTATTTGAAAAAAAATTTAAAGGTCACTAGATTCTATTTCTACATTTTTATTGTGCAGATATGAGAACTTTATATCATATATTTATATCATTTTCAGTAGTAAAATTTGATCTTAAAATGCATTAATTGTGGTAACTTCATTTTACTTTTAGTCATTATCTCAAGGCACAGAATACATTTAGGTAGAGATATCATTAATAAAAGTAGACACAAATCCACATTTCAAGTAATCTTATTAATAATGTTTTTTGGCTGATTTCTCAGATCTGACAAGATTGTCATTGTTTTCAGCTAATGATATGACTGATGAAAAGTTCATACTAGGAAAAGAATTCTGCTGTTTATCATTAATTGACATTTATCTATAATATCTTTGCACAAGTCTTTTTTAATCTATTTGTATAATTTGTGAGGGTTATTTTAGTTAAAATAATATGTAAATCCACTTAAAGAGGCACTAATAATTATTATTACTAATAATTATTCACATTTATATATCACTTTGAGTTTTGATAAGTATTTATGAATATGATTTTATTTTATCCTCTCAATAAGCCTGGGAGGTAGGAGTTATTATTATCCCCATTTTACAGATTAGGAAACTGAAACAAAGTTTAAATGACTTGTCCAGTTATCACATAGCTAGTAAATAAATTTGAACTCACATGTTCTTGATTCCAGATCTAGTGCTCTTTTCATAATGCTACTTAGTGAACATATATTTATAATATATGATATTTTAAAAGCAAAAGAATAAGTGAGGACTCTGCCCTTAAGCCCTCTGCATTGTGGATCTCCTACTTTTCTTTTCATACTATATGTGACAGATGGCTATCTGACATAAGGGCCAACTGAGGGCTTTACTGTCAATTCAAATATTAAATATTAGGAAAAATTGATTTCTTATTTTAGACAAGAAATAGAATTTCTTTTTTGGGGGGGGCAGGGCAATGGGGGTTAAGTGACTTGCCTGTGGTCACACAGCTAGTAAGTGTCAGGTGTGTGAAGCCGGATTTGAACTCAGGTCCTCCTGAATCCAGGGCTGGTGCTTTATCCACTGCGCCATCAAGCTGCCCCCAAGAAATAGAATTTCTAATTTGTTCTATTTACAACCTATTGATCTTCTTAGATACCTTTTAGATTAAATGGATCCCACTTCAGAAATCACTGCTCTATTCCTCTAGGGTAGGAGTTCTTGGCCTTTTTTGGTGTTCGTTTTGTAGCCTGACAGTCTTTTATTTTTAAAATTTATTTTTAACATTTATTTAAAAAATTTCTAGTTTCAAATTCTCTCCTTTTTATCATCCTGCTCACAAGAAGCAATATGCTATCAAATATACATATCATGCAAAAACTATTTCCATATTAACTATGGTTCACAAAAATCAACAATAAATAGCAAAAAACAAAGTTTTAAAAAAAAGGATGCTTCAATCTGTACTCAATTCATCACATCTTTCTCTGAAGGTGAACAGCATTTTTCATCATGGGTGCTTTGGAATTGTCTCGAATCATTGTATTGAGAAGAGTAGCTCATCCTTACTTTAGAATTGTTACTGTGTACAGTGTTTTCTTGGTTCTACCCCCTTCATTATATATCAGTTTATATATGTCTAACCAGGTTTTTGTAAACCTTTCTGCTCATCATTTCTTATAGCATAAGGGTATTCCACCACAATGATATACCACAACTTGTTCAGTCATTTCTCAACTGATGGGCATCCTCTTAATTTCTAATTCTTTTCCATCACAAAAAGAGCTGCTATAATTGTTATTAAAAAAAAAAAAACTTTTCCCCTTTCTTTGATCTTTTTTAGATAAAGACCTAGTAGTGGTATTGCTGGGTCAAAACGCATGCACAATTTTATAGTTCTTTGGGCATAGTTCAGAATTGTTCTCCAAAATGGTTGGACTAGTTTGCAACTCCAGAAATGCATCAGTATCCCTATTTTACTACATCCCCTCCAGCATTTATTATTTTCTTTTTCTGTTATGTTAGGCTATCTGATAGGTGTGAGGTGGTACCTCAGAGTTGTTTAAATTTTCATTTCTCTAATCAATAGTGATTTAGAGCATTTTTCATATGACTATTGATAGCTTTGATTTCCTCTGAAAACTGTCTGTTCATCCATATCTTTTGATCATTTGTTAACTGGGGAAAGGCAATACATTTATAAATTTGTTTCAATTCCCCATATATTTGAGAAACGAGGACTCTATCAGAGAAACTTGTTTTTAAATCTCCCCACATTTTCTTCTAATTTTAGCTGCATTATTTTCATTTGTGCAAAATGTTTTAAATTTCATGTAATCAAAATTATCTACTTTACTTCTCATGATTCACTCTATATCTTGTTAGGTCACAAGCTCTCCCATTATGTGTAGATCTTAGAGCTAAAATATTTTATGCTCCCCCAATTTGCTTATGATATCATTCTTTATGTATAAATCATTTATTCATTTTTGCCTTATCTTAGTAGATGATATGAGATGTCAGTCTATGCCTAGTTTCTGCCAAACTGCATTCTAATTTTCTAAGAAATTTTTGTCAGATGACAACTTCTTGCAGAAAAGCTTGGATCTTTGGGTTTATCAAACATTACACTATTTTTGTCTTTTACTTCTATTTATTGTATACATAATCTGTTCCATAGATTTACAGCTCTTTTTCTTAGTACCAGATTGTTTTGATGATTTCAATGTTGTTGTAATATAGTTTGAAATCTGGTACTGCTAGGCTGCCTTCTTTTATATCTTTTCTTTTTTTTTAAATTTCCTTTATATTCTTATCTTTTTGTTTTTCCAGATGATATTTGTAATTATTTTTTCTAGCTCTATTAAATAATTCCTTGATAGTTTGATTAGTATGGCACTGAATAATTAAATTAACTTAGATAGGATTGTCATTTTTATTATATTGCTTTGCCCTAGCCAGGAGCAATTAATATTTTTCAAATTGTTTTATCTATCTTTCTTTGTGTGAAACATGTTCTGTAATTATGTTCATATATTCCCATGGTTTGTCTTAGCAGGTAGACTCCTAAGTATTTTATAATGTCTGCAGTTATTGAAATTGAATTTCTCTTTCTATACTCCCCTGCTGGTTTTTGTTGGCAATATATAGAAATGCTGATGATTTCTTGGGTTTATATACTGCAACTTTGCTAAAATTAATGTGTATATATTATACACATATATTTATATTTCTAATATGTATATATAATATTAATGTGCATATAGTATATTAATGAATTAGCTGTATATATATATATATATATATATATAGTATATAACATTACTTTATTGTTTAAGGTACCTTATAGCAAGATATAGCTTCTCTTGATTATCTCTTTTAATTAGGTCTATTTTTTTTTCTGAGATTGACTTTTTTTTACTTTAAGTAAGCATACTCAATTCTGCTCTAAACACTTATTTTAACTCTGTGTGTCTCTCGTCTCTCTGTTTGAGGAGTGTTTCCGGTAACAACATATTATAGGATTCTTGTTTCTAAGAAGAATGCTTCTATCTGCTTCATTTTTATGGGTAAATTTATTCCATTCACATTCACAATCATGACTACTAACTGTGCATTTTCCTCTGTCCTCTTTTCTTCTCTATTATCCTTCTCTCTCCCTTTTTATGCTGTTCCTCTTCAAAAGTCTGTTCCCTCTTGACCACTGCCTTCCTCCCTTAAACTTTCTTTTCTTTTATTATCCTTTTCTTTCTCTTATCTCCTTCCTATCCTACTTGCCTTTTGGGTAAGATAGATTTCTATACCAAATTGAGTATGTGTATGTATGTATATTCACTCAATTTGGTGTAGAAATCTATTTTACCCAAAAGTGAAGTATATATATGTATGTGTGTATATATGTGTATGTGTATGTGCATGTATATGTGTATATATAAATATATATTATATATACAATTGCCTATATATTACAGACTTACATGTACATATGCATATACATATATATACATACACATATATCTATATGAAATTCCCTCTTTACATCAGTTCAAAGGAGAGTGAGGTTCAAGCATTGCTCACTTCCCCATCATTTTTCTCTCTACCATAAAAACTCTTCCTTTTGTACCTCTTTTATGGGAGATATTTTTTTTTGTTATTGTTGTTGAACTGACTGTGACTTCATTGGCTTTATTTTATTTTTTAAATATTTATTGATTGATTTAGAATTTTGCCCAAGATACGTGTAAAAAAAAACAAATTTTTTCACATTGATTTTTTTTTTTTGCGGGGCAATGGGGGTTAAGTGACTTGCCCAGGGTCACACAGCTAGTAAGTGTAAAGTGTCTGAGGCCGGATTTGAACTCAGGTACTCCTGAATCCAGGGCCGGTGCTTTATCCACTGCGCCACCTAGCCGCCCCCACACTGATTTTTAAAAACTTTGTGCTCCAAATTTTCTTCCTCCCTCCTCACACCTCCCTAAGCAATCAAGCAATTCAATATAAATTATACATGTGTAGTCATGTAAAACATCTTCACATTAGTCAGGGTATAAAAGAAAACAGACAAAATAACTTTAGAAAGAGGAACAAACAAATAAAATTATACTTCCATCAGTATTCATATAAAATCAGTTCTTTCTCTGTTGATGGTTTGCATTTTTCATATGTCCTTCTGATGGCATCCTGCTCATCATTTCTTTCACAATTACTATTGCTAACTATATTACCCTCCATCCTATTCCCTCCTCTTGATATTTTCTCTATTTTCTATCTTCTTTCACCCTATCCCTCTTCAAAATTGTTTTGCTTTTTTACTCTACCTCACCCAATCTGCCTGCCTTCCTTCTCCTCGCCCTGCTTATCGCTATCCCCTCTCACTTTCCCTCAGGGCAAAATATATTACTATACCCACTTGAGTGTGTATGTTATTTCCTCTTTGAGCCAATTCTGATGAGAGTAAGGATCACTCACTCCCTACCTCCTTCCCCATCTTCTCCTCTGC
This sequence comes from Dromiciops gliroides, assembly GCF_019393635.1. NCBI lineage: Eukaryota > Metazoa > Chordata > Mammalia > Microbiotheria > Microbiotheriidae > Dromiciops > Dromiciops gliroides. Next base: position 204,508,478 of record NC_057862.1, read on the forward strand.
TCCATCAGCTTTTTTTTTTGTTTTATGTTTTTTATGTGAGCTATTTCACTCCAGTCCACCTATCCCTTTCCCTTTCTTCCAGTGCATTCCTCGTACCCCTTAACTTTATTATAAAGATGTCATCATGTTTCACTTAGGTGACACAGTAAACAAAGCACCAGCCCTGGATCCAGGAGACCCTGAGCCCAAATCCAGCCCCAGACATAATATACCCCACCCTGCCTGCCCCACAAAAAACAAGGATAAACACAAAATAAATGTTTTACAGATATCATACCTTCATTTTCAATTCATACCTGTGTCCTCTAAGTATATTCCTTTCAGCTGCCCTAATACTGAGAAAGGTCTTATGAGTTTGAAGTATTATCTTCCCATGTAGGAATGTAAAAAGTTTAACCTTTTAATATCCCTATTGATTTCTTTTTCCTTTTTCCCTTTTTATACTTCTCTAGGGTCTTGTATTGAAAGTCAAATTTTCTATTCAGTTCAGGTCTTTTCATCATGAATGCCTGAAAGTCCTCTTTTTCATTGAAATTCCATTTTTCCCCCTGAAAGATTATATTGAGTTTTGCTGGGTAGTTCATTTTTGGTTATAATCCCAGTTCCTTTGCCCTCTGGAATATCATATTCCATGCCCTCCTGTGCTTTATTATAGAAGCTGCTAGATCTTGCATTATCCTGACTATAGCTCCACAATATTTGAATTCCTTTTTTTGTAGCTGCTTGCAATATTTTCTCCTGTACCTGGGATCTCTGGAATTTAGCTATAGTATTCCTGGAAGTTTTCATTTTGGAATCTCTTTCAGGAGATGATCAGTGGATTCTTTCAATTTCTTTCTATTTTACCTTCTGTTTCTAGAATTTCAGGGCAATTTTCCTTGCCAATTTCTTGCAAGATGATGTCTAAGCTTTTTTTTTTTTTAAATCATGGTTTTTAGGTAGTCCAGTGATTTTCAAATTATCTCTCCTGGATCTATTTCCCAGGCCAGCTGTTTTTCTAAGGAGATGTTTCATATTGCTCTCTATTTTTTTATTCATTTGGATTTGCTTTATTGTGTCTTGATTTCTTATGAAGTCATTAGCTTCTCTTTGTTCTATCCTAATTCTTAAGCAATGATTTTCTTCAGAGACTTTATTACCTACTTTTCCATTTGGCCAATTTGACTTTTCAAGCTGTTGACTTTTTTTCATGACCCTCCTACATCATTCTCATTTCTCTTTATATTTTTTCCTCTACCTCTCTCACTTTTCTCTCTACCTTTCTTACTTTATCTTCAAAGTCCTATTTGAGTGCTTTCATGGCCTGAGACCAATTCATATTTTTCTTGAAATCCTGGGATCTAGGAACTTTGACTTTGTTATCTTCTTCTAAGGGTGTATTTTGATCTACTTTTCCACCAAAGAAACTTTCTATGGTCTGATGCTTTCTCTGCCTGCTTATCTTGCCCATCTATTTCTTGGCTTGTAACTCCTTCTTAATGTGGAGTGCTGCTTCTAGGATACACTATCCCAAGCTACAGGGCATCCCAGGTGGTATGATTTAGGCTCATTATCATCCCTTCTGGCTTGTATATAACCGTGGGCCTTCTTGCTCTTTAACCAGGAAGCAGAAATCTGATTGATATCTAATTTTCTATAGTCAAAAGCTTGGTGTGCCTGTGCCCTTCCCACATTGGGCCACTGCCACTCAAGTTCGCTTCCTAAGTAACATCTCAGCACTCCTGCCTCTGCTCCAGCAGAGACTTGCTGCTGTTTCTCTGTAGCCGTCTGCTGGACCCCCTCACTGGTCCATGAGCCAAGATTCAGAAGCAGCTGCCAATGCTGAAGATTATGAGGCTCCAGAGGCACGGCCTGCCTGGGGCTGGATCTGCACCATGCTGAGCTCTTCTCTCACCCCAGTACAACAAATGATCCCTGCCTCTTATTTGAGCCATCTTTGACTGGAAAATGATCTCACTCTGTTCTTTTGTGGGTTTTGCTGCTCTAGGAGTTTTCTTATGGCATTTCTTTTGGAGGTATGCGGGCAAATTTGTTCGGGAGCTCAGAGAGTCACAGCTTTTCCTCCACCATATTGGTTCCACCACTATGGGAGATAATTTTTCCACTCCTCCCTTCTACCTTCAATTGCCCATCCATTATTGTGAGATAATACCAACAGACTTGACTCATTCCCAAGTCCTCCATCTATGTGGAGTCCTTCCAACTGCCCTAATAATAATAAATTTCTTAGTAGTTATATGTATCATCATTCTATATATGAATGTAAACAGTTTAACTTTATTGATTCCTTTATGAGTTCTCTTCCATGTTAACCGTTTCTGTTTCTTTCGAACCTTATATTTGAAAGTGACATTTTCTTTCAGCTCTTTTCTTTTCATCTGAAATACTTGAGGGGGCAGCTAGGTGGTGCAGTGGATAGAGCATTGGCCCTGGATTCAGAAGGACCTGAGTTCAAATCCGGCCTCAGACACTTAACATGTACTAGCTGTGTGACCTTGGGCAAGTCACTTAACCCCAATTGCCTCACCAAAAATAAAACAAAACAAAAACAAAAACAAACAAACAAAAATGAAATACTTGAAAGTCCTTTATTTAATTATATATCCATTTTATCCCCTGAAGAGTTACATTCAGTTTTGCTGGGTAGGTTATTTTTGGCTGTAATCCTAGTTTTTGCCTTCTAAAATATTGTATTCTAGCCCTACACTATTTTAATAAGGTTACTGTTGATTCTTGTGTGATCCTGGCTGTGTTTCCATGGCATTTTAATGGTTTGTTTTTGGTTGCTTGATGTATTTTCTCTTTGATCTGGGAGCTCTAGATTTTGGCTATAATGTTTCTAGGAATTTTCATTTTGAGATCTCTTTCAAGGGGTTATTGGTCATTTTTTTCCAATTTCTATTTTATCTTCTTGTTCTAGGTAATTGGGGCAGTTTTCTTTTATAATTTCTTGAAATATGATGTCTAGGCTTTTTCTTTAATCCTGGCTTTCAGGTAGTTCAATAATTTTTAAAATTATCTCTCCTTTATCTATTTTCCTGATGTTAGTTGTTGTTTCAATGAGATATTTCATGTTGTCTTCTATTTTTTCCTTCTTTTGTTGTTTTAGTGTATCTTGATGTCTCATGGGATTTAGTCTTCCACTTGTCTAATTCTAATTTTTAAAGCATTATTTTAATCAGTGATATTTTGTGCCTCTTTTTTCATTTGACCAATTCTTTTTAGAAAATTATTTTAATGCTCTAAAATCTGTCTGTAGCTCCCTTTAACCAGATCTCAGGCTAAGAACACATGCCTCAGAGAGATCGAGTCTATCTATTCCAGCTATAAATAATATTTTACAAAAAATAAAGAAACATTATGTAGACTCATCTGAAATAATCATCTTGAGTATTACATCAAATTATTGTTTTGGAGATTCAATTGCTGAAAGAATTAGGTTACTCTATTGTTTGTTTTTTATCCTCATCATTTTTTCCATCCCCTCTTTTATCCTCCCCTTTCTCCTGCCAAATCACCACCACCACCAACACGACCAACAACAACAACTCAGGAGCCTTGCATGTGTTTGTGTGTTATGCCTCAACATAATTTAGGTCCAGTAGGTATCTGAGTATCCTGTCCAAGTCTAATCAAACAAAATTATTATTTTAAGTTTCATAAAGATCCATTTTAAGGTTTTACAGTCCTACAAAGTAGAATTTTCATTATGGAATTAACAACTCCTTATAATATTGTTTCATCTAAATGTAGCAATAATATATGTTGTTAATTTTGATTTATATTTCTATCCCTCATTGTACTTGGAATATAGTAAGTTTATGATATAGATTTTTATGAATTATAGCAATTCATAAATATAATGTTAATTATACTTGTTGATTTTGAAGGATAAATACTTTTAGTGTTGGAAAAATGCTAATGTTGTTGGCAGGGGTAATACCAGTTTCTGACATGAACCTTGTTTAAAGTTGCATACAGGGGGCAGCTAGGTAGCACAGTTGATAAAGCAGTGGCCCTGTATTCAGGAGGACCTGAGTTTAAATCTGGTCTCAGACACTTGACACTTACTGGCTTGTGTGACTCTGGGCAAGTCACTTAACCATTGCCCTGCAAAAAAAGTGAAATTAAATTAAATTAATTTTTTTTAAAAAAGTGCAAGGTAACCCAGTAGGATGACTTTCTTGATGAGAAAGTTGTCACCCTCTACATATAAATATGATAATCAAGGTTTATTCTAAACTTCAGAATTCTATTTGCCCAAGAAGCTATACCTCATATCTTCAGGAATGTGATAACGTTCTCTACCAAAGATTTCCCATGGCTCTAGTTTCATTCCCTGTGTTGCTCTTCTAGGATGACAGCAACCACATGACCAGTGGAATTTAGGATAATTTTTAGTAATTTCCCTCAAAGGTAAAGACCTTCCTAGTTGCTACAATCTTGGCTACAATTCATGGAAAGCCCACATACTGAATCACAGAATCTCAGAATTGGAAGGGACCTCAGAGGTCACCTATTCAAAGCTGTACCTGAATATTTATATTGTTTAAGTTATAGGTTTACAGAGCTATTTCTTCCTTCCTTTGAACATCTTCAGTAGACCCTGCCATCCCCTCAATCTATCCCCGTTTATCTTGCCTTTCTTTTTTTCATCTAAATTCCTTGAAAAGGCAATTTACATTTTTGTCCCTACTGCTCTCACTCAACCCTTTGCATTTTGGATTCTCACCTCATCACTTAACTGAAATTGCTATCTACAAAATAAACGATCATGACATATAAAACGTCCAAGAGACATAACTTCCAGGTAATTAGCAATAATTTTATTAATTTTGGCTAGCAAATAATTAATAAAAGAGGTCAATGGCATTCTTGGGAGCCAAAGACAAACCTTCAGGGACATTGAATGCTTATAAAGTCTTTGGAAAAGGGTGTGTCTCTGATCGTAGAAATCAACACTGATTGGTTAATAATTAATGAGTGGGTAGACATATTAATGAGGAAGTGAGTAAAAATCTTCAACTCCTTCTGAAGAGAATTAGATCTAGTCATGAGACTCAGCTACCTCCAGTAGTATGGACAAAAGAATCCTTCTCTTTCCAGACTTTGCTGGTGGGTTTTTCTCTTCATAAGCTTGGTCACCCTCAATTCTAATGGAAGGTTCAAAGGACAGACGGGGCATATTTCCCAAGGGCAAGATATTGTCTAGACTGGAATCTGTTTGTAAGTTCTTCTAGTTGGGTGGAGTCCTACCCAATATTGAAAAGCATGTATCTGGAGAATTGGGGCAGTTTTATCTATAGCAATGTCTTTCAGACACTGGCTGAGTAACCCATAGGAATTGATTTATGAATGAGAAAATAGAAAGGGAAAACCTTAGTCCTAATTTAATAATTGTTTATTAATATAACAGAGAAATAATAATTTCATAATTATTTCTTATTTGCAAATCCTCATGGATCTTTCTAAATCCATATGCTTCTTGGCCATTCTTCTGCATGTAACACTAATGGCCACTCTATTCTCCTTGATATTTCTTCTTTTTTCTTAGTTCTTAGGTCTTTTGGGTTTTACTTTTTTTTGTCTATACCTCAGTTTTATTTGTTGGATCATCATCAATATTATGCTCCCTAGCTGTGTATGTACCCCTAAGACACTGTCCTGAACTCTTTTCTTTCTATACTCCCTTCTTTGATGATCTCATCAGCTCTCATGGATTCAATAACATGTATATTCAGAGGCCTCCCAGATTTATATATCGAGATCTATTGTCTCTTCTGAGCTCCAAGCGTACAAACTGTTTGTTTGGTATCTCTATTTGTCCCAGAGGCAACTAAAGAAACATCCAGCACCAAATTCCTTATATTCCTTCTCAAATCCACACTTCTTTCAAGCTTCCCTCAGTCTGTTGATGGTACCACTTTCTTTCTACTCATCTGGGCTCACAATGTTGGTGTTGTTCTCAACTCAATTTTATTCATGCTAAATATAAGATTAGTTGCTACTTTCCATTCTACCTCTACAATAACTTTTAGATCTATTCCTAATCTTCAGTTACAGAGCCATCACCTTTATTCAGGTCTTTATCACCACTCCACTGTACTGTTGCAAAAAGCCTCCTAACTAATTTTCCTTCTCCAATTCTCTCTCCACTGTAATGCATCTTCTACATAGTTGTCAAGTGATTTTCCTAAAGTTCAAGTCTAACCGTGCCACTCCCCTACTTAATAAATGTCAGTGTTCTCCTACTGCAAATATAAACTCTTCTTTTTGACACTTAAATGCTTTCCCAGCCTGGTTCCAACCTACTTTTTCAGTATTATTATTTTTTTCTTAAGAAAATCTGCAGGCCAATGAAAATTGCTCCCTTATTCTCATTTTCCTTTGTTCACTATCTCCTTTCTTTCTGCCTTTGCCTTTAAGAATCATGTTTCCTTTAAGGATCAATTCAGATGTTACCTTTTACATAAAATCTATTCTGATCCCCCTGTTACTTTTCTATCCTCATTGCTTTTTGTTACACACATATAGATAGATAGATGTGTATATACATAAAACACACATATATACATATATACAAACATGAATACAGATATTTTGTATTTACTTATGTATATTGTAAGCTCCTCAGGCAGAGACTATTTTATTTTGTGTTTGTATCTCAAGCACCTCTGAGAGAGTGGAGGATAGAAAAGCCTGGTGTGCTCTGGTCCATGGGGTCACAAAGAGTCAGATGTGATTGAACAGCTGAACAACAAATCCCAAGCACCTAGCTTGATAATAGTGTCTAGTAAATAGTATCTCGTATATAGTGCCTGTTAGTTAGTAAGTATGTATTGATTAATATACATAATAGAATCAAAGACCTTGTAGGGATTTGAGATCATCTGATACTTTGATAAATGTTTAACAACCATTACTGGGGGAAGGGAACAGAGTATGTCTAACAGTTTTTTAGTTTAATCTGAATTATTAACATTTTCTTCATCACTTTCTTAAGGTTATGCAATCAACGAAACAGTGAATCAAGCCCTAATTTGTAGTGTTTGCTTATTTCTGATGTGTAAATGCTCACATTGAAAATTTAGAAATCTGAGAGCTGGCTTGAACAGTTTTATCACACCCCTGCAATATAAACTGTAGCATTTTGATGAGGAAACTGAAATGACCCAGCTTTAGTGGCAGAGTGGAACTAGAACTCAGGTCTCTATTTTTCCTATTCTCTTTTCCACTTTACCAAGTTTCCTTTGAACATAGCTGAAAATAAGCTCCTGTTTGGAAGATCTTACTGGGGTCCTGCCTGGTACTTTAGAATTCTTTCCCAGGCTATGAACAGTGTTTCAGGTGTTAGTCAATAACCAAACATTTAACTTGTCCTAAGTTATAAAAATGATCTCAGTACCATGTCCTGCCCTCATTAAGCTATTGAACCTAATTCATTTGTTTGTGCTTATGTCTTCTTGTGACTTTGCGACTGAGCAAACTCTGAAAAAAACTAGTCAGTTTGAGTAACCATGAGCTTTTAAAGAGTTTGCAGGTGTTGTAGTTATTCTCACCATTTATCTTGATTGTCAGCAATCAACCACCTAGAGCTGAGAAAAGCAAAAGGAGCTAAGACTCAGGCAGCTGTTTATTTAAATAACAAATTCAGTTCCGTTGTTCAGGAGAGTGTAGTAGATCCTTACAGAAATGTGGTTGGTCTTGTTGCTCAGTATGAATTGGGAAAGAGAACCAAGAGGGAGACATTTCATGCTACTCTTTACACACCATTTTATGAAAAAGAATGCTTGTAGTTAGTTCAGTGAAAAATGTCACTAGCACTGCACATAGACAGTGTGGTGCTGTGCATTGTCTGTAAAATGTCTCATATTTGTTTCTCTTTGTGAATATCACAAGACCATAAAAATAATTATTTATAATTCAATCTGCAAACTAGAAACTTGGGATTTTAAAAAATTAGGAAATCTTGTTGTATATGCTATGAAGAATACACTTGGCTAAAATAAGTGTGATTAATAATTAGAAGATGGTGAATGAATCTTCATGACCCAATTTATTTGACTCTAGTAATTGACATCCAGTGAGGAAACTCCAACCCTTGGCCTTATGGTGTTACTTACTCCTGATGTTTTTCATCAAACAAAGTTTTGGTATCCTGTATTTTATTCATGAAAGCCCTGGGCTTTCATGAAATAGTTTTAATATATGACTGTTCCAAATCAACACCATTTTTGTTGATTTGGCTATCACCTAGAGCTCTGTGGAGAAATCTCAGAGTATAGTTTGTGTCTAGGTCTTTATAGATTGTGAGTAAAAGGTGTTCTTAAATCTTCTATGATAATTCATATCAACAACGAATATATTGTTAAAGTGTGAATTCCTTCCTAGTAAAAATTGTATCATTCACTGTACTGTTATATAGTAGATATTTAGTAATATACTCATTGATCACTTGATTGATATAGAGTAGATAGTATTCTTGAAACCTGTGGTAATGGAATCTAAGTTTGGGCAATCTTAAACTGAGAAGGCTTTAAAACTAGTTAGAGCAATCAACAACAATGGGAACATTATCAAATAGTCATCTTATTTCAGTCTGTAGAGGTATAGAATCTGGATAGATAGATGGTCATCTTAATTCAGTTTGGATAGGCATATATATATATATGTACATATATATGTATATATATGTATTATTCCACAAAAATTCAGAAAACACATTGAGTATTTGGCTTTATGGTACTACTGCAAAGGACTTGTAGTGCCCCTAGAACGAAATGACTGTTTATATAATTCATAGTGCGAGCAGAGGGCCATGGTCAGGTCTATTGTTCCCTTATGATATGTATTAGTTTTCCTGCTGCTCTTGTCTTCGAATTCTGTGCCATAGGATAACCTATTCTTTCCTGAAAAGACTATGGAACTGTCCAGGAAGCATCACCCCAAGAATTATCAATCTTGGGGTTGTGAGCATGGTAGATCTGAGGATGTAGCTACTCAGAAAATCCCTCTTCTCTTCCTAGAAAGATGAATTCTTGGTTCATACTGCCTAGGAAGTGTTTTTCTCCTATTCAAGAGCCCCTTCCTTTAAAAAAATAGGGCTTAAAAAGTCCTACCTTTCAGATCATGTTATTCTTTTCTTCAAGTCTGAGAGGTAAACCACTAAACACTGTCTCTCTGGGTCTATGAATCTTCTAACACAAGCACACACACAAACACACACACAAACACACACACACACACACACACACACACACTAAAGTGTATGTGTATTCTCTCTCTATATATGTGTGTATGTGTATGTTTATATGTGTATGTATACATACACACACCTATAATGCATATCTATGTCTATATTTATCTATATCTATGTCTCTATCTACCTATCCAAACTGAATTAAGATGACCATCTGTCTATCCAGACTCTATACCTTTACAAACTGAAATAAGATGCCCATTTGATAATGTTCCTATTGTTGTTGATTGTTCTAAATAGTTTTAAAGTCTTCTCAGCTTAAGACCTGCCCAAACTTAGATTCCATTGGCACAGGCTTCAAGAAACCAGAACAATCTCCACTCCATAATAAAGCATTGTTGTATGACTATAGTAGAGGTGTGGTAGTGGCAAAAGAAGAAAATAGGTAGGCAAACATGTTTTGAAAGACAATGTGACATTCCAGTCCAATCAAAAAGGATTTTTAATGTTGTGATAAATAAGATTGGCAAGTTAAAGATGGAACTCTTATAGTACCATTTTAAAATTATGTAAATTGACATTTCATTCTAAATGTAGTAAGAAAGATAAAAATTTTCAAACTATTTTAAGACAAGAGCATTATTCACTTTAATGGTGAGGGGACATTATGTATATATTATAAGATATTTTGAAAAGTCATTGAAACAGTTGCTGAGGAAAAAAATGTTAGTGGATAAAATAGGAAATCACATATATATATATATATATATATATATACATATATATATATTTTTTAAAAAACCATTTACCTGTCAGTAATTTAAATCATTCACAGCATGGGAAATTAATTTAGCACCTCTGAAAAAGTACACACTTAAATGTACAAAATATGAATATTTTAGTGCTGGATGGGCAATTAGTTCCTTTTAAAAATACAAGAGAGAGAATCAAGAAGAGAGAAATCTATTCTATTTAGTTGCAGCAGAGCTCTTTTTCAAGATGAATAGATATTAGTGGTTCACAGAACAGATTTCTTATCCATGAAAGAATAAAAGTAATATAAAGCTTGAGAAGTTATTTAACCCTTTTCCCTCCTAGAGGCATGACCACTTTTGTCCTAATCTAATGAGAGCCTCTTCTACTTTTACAGCTAACAATTACTGATGCAACATATCCCAATCTTCAACACTCCCTGACTGGAGAAAGATTGGAGAGAATACTAATAACTGGGGGAAATCAGGAAACAATTCATACAGGAGGAGGCACCTAAGCTAAGCCTTGAAGGAAGTTAAGGGTCCCAAGAGGTGGAGGAGAGGAAAGAGAATGTTCTAGGCAAGGGGGATAATCCTGTGTAAAATCTATGTAAAGTATATGAAATGTCATTTATCTGGAAGTGAACTAACTGAAGCTTCCTGTTTAATCATGTTGTTTTGTTTTGTTTTTTTCCCTTCTGCCTCCCCCATGTTAGACTTTTATGAGAGGAAAATGATAAATTAAACAGCCAATACTAGGAATTTAGCTTTGGGCTTATTATGGATTTAACCTAGTCTCCTATGCGATCTTCATCTACAATCTTGTTCAATGAGAATTAATGCTTAGAATAAGGGTCCTACGGCACATCAAACTGTTCTGTTACCAGAAAAGATTAATTTATATTCAATACATTGTGTCTCTTCTACCAAAGTTTTATTCTGATGCCTTATTGTGCATAAGAATTGCCTTTCCATCTGTAAGGCTATATCAGCACAGTACAACCTTGGGCAAATCTCAACAAGCTTTGAATTTAGGCCTGAGGGATCTTACAGGTATGTATGGTAAATGTCCGCATGTGTGCATGCACACGTGTATGTGTGTGTGTGTGTTTGCTTATGAGAGAAAAAGAGACAGAGACAGAGAAACAGAGAGACAGACACAAAGACAGACCTAGAGAGAAGTGAAGACAGAAATATGGAGAGAAAAAGACAGGGAGATAAAGATAAAGACGTAATCTATATAAAATTGCTTGCTTTCTCAATGAGTCAGGGAGGGGAGGAAGAGAGAGAGGGATACAGTTTTGCACTCAAAAAATGTTTAATTAATGTTAAAATTGTTTTTATATGTAATTGGGAGAAAATAAAATATAAAATCAAAAGAAAAAAAAGGAAGACAGAGATAGAGGAAATCAGGCAGATATGGTGGTGGATAAAGAGCTGGCTTTTAGATCCACAAAGACCTGGTTTTGAGTTTTGCCTCTAAAATAGATTGGCTGCATGATCCTGGGCAAATCATTTCAATTCAGTGTTCTAAGCATGTCTCTAACATAAGTTGTACAAGTGTTTATCTGGATTGATAGAAGGAATTCCCTCATTCAAGAGTTCTTAATATTTATTAAATCATGGATCCAGTCTCTATTCCTATTCTTTTACCCTTGCAGTTATACATTAAGATTCCAAATTCTAGGGATTAGGCAGGATGATAAGATCCCTGAAGGTAAAGAGTCACAGAAATAAAACAATGCTTTAGCTATTGAGATTTCCTCCAGATGATCAGCCAGCTGACTGAAGAGAGAGAAGCATCCTAAAGTAGATAGGCCCTCAGATTTGAATGGGTGAAATCAACTGTGAAAAAGTCAGTTTGGGCACCATTGGGATATCAAACTAGGCCAGCATAGGGGCATGATTCACTCTACCTCAAAAGTAGGCTATTCATGTAAACACTCACAAACCTGGCACCTGGGCCACATGGCAAAGATCTGACCAACTTGTGAGCAGACAATAAGCCATCCCAGCAAATGGATGTTAGGAGGAGTTGGCAATGAATGCTTTTGCTCTATGCCCAACAGCTGTGCTGCTTTTATTAAGGTTATTATTCCTTGCTGAGGACATCCAAACATCTGTCTGTTTTAAACTGCTGTGATTCTAGTTAAGTAGATGATAACATCAGTTATGATCTACTTCTGACTGACTTTTGATACTTTCAAGAAGAGTTCTCTTATAGGTTAATTTCTAGTATCATGATAATGCAATTATTTATGTGAATTTATATGAACCATTTCTAGAAATTGGGCTGCCAGTATTTTGTATATTTATCTTTGTATCCTTAGCACCTAGCATACTATCTTGCATACAGTAGGCAACTAATTATTGCTTCTTTTAGAATGTTTTCTCAATGTACTTTTATACCCTTCACTTTCCACTATTCTCTTTTATCACCAGCACACACCCGCGCGCACGCACACACACACACACACACACACACACACACACATACACACACACACACACACACACACATACTATGACTCCACAATAAACTTACTTGATTGCACATTTACTTTGTGGCAGGCATTATTTGCAGCAATGAATTCAAAGAAAAAGCAAAAATGGCCCCTGCTCCCGAGATGTTATTTAAGGAGCTTATATATATATATATTTTTTTTTTAATTATGTTTATCAAAAGGCATTTGCTCAAATGCTACATCAAAAATAGTTTAAAAACATTTTCCCTAAAAATCTGGGATACATTATTCCACAAATATGTGGTTTATGAAAATATGAAAGTGGAAACACATTTAGAGGATAGCATTAGTGAAGATAGCATGTAGCCAGCATACATGGGCAAGACAACCTAAAACTCTGGATTGTCAGGGCTGCAATGTCTTTTATTTTCATTGGACAGCCCTCATAAAGTTAATTGTAGGTCTCCAAATTGGTATTGGTAATGGACCAGTGATTCACATGCTATTCTGAGCTAGGTGTGGGCTGCTGTTGCCTGACTGAGCTGAACAGGTCATTCTGTCACTGAGTCATTCAAATGGCATGGCATCCTTGCAAGTGGACACTCTTAGGCTCTCAGGAGCTTACATTCTAGTTGAGGAAACAGCATGTAAATAAATAGGTTAATGCAAGAAACTTGCAGAACAGATAGAGAGGAAGTCCTTAGACTTCCTTAGAAGTCTTCCTTAGAGAGTAGAGTCTTCCTTAGGAAGTCATTAACACCAAATGTTTTCTAAAATTAGATATATCAATACAATTACTCTGAGTTTTATTAAAGTTTGTTGTTTTGTTTTACATTATCTTAGTAATGTATATTGTTATCCTGTTTCTTCTCTGTTCTCTATTCTTACATTCAGAGCTTATCAGGTTTCTTTGAATTCTTCATATTTGTCATTGATTATGATTAATGATATTCTACTAAATTCAGATACAATATTTTGTTCAGACATTTGCCAGTAGATGGGCACCCATTTTTGTTTCCAGCATTTTGCTGCCACGAAAATTCTGCTCTGATCTTTATTTTATTTTATTTTTGCTGGAGGATGGGGAGGGCAGTAATATTTGGGGCTAGCCTTTCTGTATTTTATCTCCTTCCATTCACATAGTCAAGGTGAGGTTTTTGGGTCTTAGAATACAAACAATTTGATGACTTCTCATATCATTCCAAAATGGTATTTCAGATAAGCCAGAAAAATATGTAATTCTACCACCACCATGATGATCTGCTTTATTTTTCACAATTCTTCTAATGTTGACCATTTTCATTGGCTCTCATCTTTGCCAATTTGATACATTGGAGGTGAAACTGCAGAATTGTTTTCATTTGTATTTCTCTCTTTTTTGGTATTGGAATTATTTTTCTGATGTTTTTATTAATTTTTAATTCTTTTTCTCATACATATTAGGGAATGGTTCTTAGTCATATATTTGGGGCAATTCATTTATATTTTCAAATTAGACTTTTGTAAATATGTTTAATTCACTGATTTTTTCTATTCCATATTTCCACACTTCTTATAGTAGCTTCATTGATGCTTTTGAATTTTACATAATTAAATTTGTCTGTTTTAATGTTTGATCTTAATTATTGGTTATTTTAATATTTTTATTGAATTTTACTCTTTTCATAAGATTGTTTTCCCTGTAACTGCTAAATCAATCTCTGTATATATGAGGATTCTAATGCATACCCTTTCCCAAATTTCTTAGATATAGGCTGTGCACCAAGGGAGTGAAATAAATCACCTAAAGTCTACCTGAATCCTTAGTATCATTATAGAGTCTCTAGTGTTCTGATGGGTGACTGGCTGACCTGGCTCACAATTTGAGACATGTTCCAGCCATTCACCACTTCCCTTTTTTTCCCATTACATCTTCCATTGCTGTTTTTCCAGTGACTGTTGCAAATGCCTGAAATATATGCAATAATTTACTATACCTCTTAAAATCCTTAGCTTCCTTCAAAGCTTAAATCAGTTGTTTTCTCTAGAAGGTTTTTTTTTTCCTGATCCCATTATGTGTCAGTGCATTCTCTTTTCAAATTATCTTTCTTGTATATATTGGAGTCTTCCAATAAAATGTAAGTTCCTTAAGAAAAGAGACTTATTATTATCTGTTTATATTCATAGCTCCTAGCATAGTCCTTTGCTAGGAAGCCTTTGAGCACACTCCAAGATGACTATCTTAGGCCCTCTTCTTTCTATATTCTGTTATATGGTTATCTTACTAACTTATATGAATTCATCAATCATGTCTATACAGATGACTCCCAGATCTATCACCAGTCTCTCTCTAACTTTAATTATATAGCAAAAATATTCCCCTCATGTCTGTGCTTATGGGTCTCCAGACCTCACCATAATGACTCAGCTACTTTTTCCGCCTTGGAACTTCCCTTCTTTGTTACAAGACTTTTTTTTTTTTCTGGAAGGTTAAAGAACAGCAATTTGAAAGAGACAATGCTGTAAGTAAGAAACAAAATGTCAACAAACTTTTCTAAATGATAAACTATTTCATTTTTTAAAATACATTATATTTATTTCATTAAATATTTCAATTACATGGAAAAATTGATTAATTCCAAATTCTTTCTCTCCTTCACTCTTCCTGCTTATAGAGAAGGCAAAGAAATGCATATCAGACATGTAAAATCATGTGTCATTTTCTTGATCAGAGTAGCTCAGTCTTTCACAGTTGATAATCCTTAATAATATTGGCTGCTACTGCAGACAGTGTTCTTCTGGTTGTTCTCACTTTACTTTGTATGGATTCATAAAAGTCTCCCAAGGATTTTCTGAACCATTCTGGTTTCTTTAAAGCACAATAGTATTCCAATCACAATCATATACTACAACTTGTTCATCCATTCCCCAAGTTATGAGCAGCCTGTGATATCCAATACTTTGTCACAACAATAGCTACTATATTTTTATAAAATTGGTCCTTTTTCCTTTTCTTTAATATCTTTCGGATATAGACTTAGTAGTGGTATTGCTGATTCAAAGGATTTGTACAGTTTTATAGCATTTTGGGCATCATTCCACATTGTTCTCCTGAATGGTTAGACTTATTTACAACATCACCAACAGTACATTCATGTCACAGTTTTCCATATCCCCTCTAGCATTTCTTATTTTTCTTTTGTGTCATGTTAGCCAGTCTGATAGGTGTGAGGTAGTATCTCAGAGTTGTTTTAATTTGCATTTCTCTAATCAGTAGTGATTTAAAACATTCTTTCATTTGATTCCTGATAGCTTTGATTTTTTTTCTTCTCAAAACTGCTTGTTTATATCCTTTCATCATTTATCAAATGGGGAATGGCTCATTTTTTTATAAATTTGGTTCAGTTCCCTATACATTTGAGAAATGAGTCCTTGAATTTTTCCTGCAGTTTCCCATTTTCTTTCTAATTTTGGCTGCATTTGTTTTGTTTCTGAAAAAAAATTAATTTCATGTAATCAAAATTATTTTACTTCTCAAGATCCTTTGTGTATTTTGTTTCGTCATAAATTCTTCCCTTATCCATAAATTTGGCTGGTATATTTTCACATTTTCCTTTAATTTGCTTATGATATCACCCTCTATGTCTCAATCATTTATCCATTTTGACATTATCTGGTATATACAGTGTGAGATCTTGTTCTATGCCTTGGTTCTGCTAAACTGTTTTCTGGTTTCCTATTAATTTTTGTCAAATATTGAGTTCTTACCTCCAAAGCTTGGATCTTTAGGTTTCTCAACTACTACATTAGCATGGTCATTTACTACTATGTATTGTGTACCTAATTTATTCTATTGGTCTACCACTCTATTTCTTAGCGAGCATCAAATTGTTTTGATGATTACTACTTTGTAATATAGTTGGAAGTCTGGTACTGCTAGTCTACCTTCATTCACATTTTTTATTATTTCCTTTTATATATTTTAACCTTCTGTTCTTCCAGATGAATTTCATTATTATTTTTCTAGCTTGATAAAATAAATTTTTAATAGTTTGATCAGTATTGCACCAAATTTGTAAATTAACTTAGGTAGATTTGTCATTTTTATTATATTAGCTTGGCCTACCCATATATTACTGTACCTAAGAACTGCTTTTGCTGCATCTCATAAATTTTGGTATGTTCTTTCATTGTTAACATACTTTTAAATGAAATTATGGATTCATTCTATGATTTGTTCTTTGACCCACTCATTCTTTTTGTTGTTGTTGTTGTTTTTCTTTTTTTGGGTTTTTATTTGGTGAGGCAATTGGGGTTCAGTGACTTGCCCAGGGCCAAACAACTAGTAAGTGTCAAGGGTATGAGGCTGGATTTGAACTCAGGTCCTCCTGAATCCAGGGCTGGTGCTCTATCCACTGTGCCACCTAGCTGCCCCATCCACTCATTCTTTAGGATTGGATTATTTAGTTTCCAATTACTTATTAATCTATGTTTCCATAGCCCTTTATTAAATGTAATTTTTATTGCAGTGTGGTCTGAAAATGATGCATTTAATATTCCTACCTTTCTGTATTTGTTTGTGAGATTTTTATGCCCTAACACTTAGTCAATTTTTGTGAAGGTGTTATGTACAGGTGGGAAAAGGTATACTCCTTTCTTTTCCCTTTCAATTATTTTCCAGAGGTCTATCCTGTCTAACTTTTAAATGATTCTATTCATCTCCTTGGCTTTTTTCTTATTTTTTTATTGTTAGATTTCTCTAGCTCTGAGAGAGGAAAGCTGAGAAGCCGCACTAGTATAGTTTTACTGTCTATTTTTTCTGGTAATTCATTTTTTTCCTTTAGAATCAGGGTGTTATTGCTGTATGTTTGTACTGATATTACTTGATTGCCTATTGCTCCTATTAGCAAGATATACTTTCCATATTTCTCCTTTTAATTAGGTGTATTTTTGCTTTTGGAAGAGAAAAATTATATTACATTATTTATTCACCCCTGATACTACCAGGGGAATGTTAGGAGAGCCCAGGTGAATGCTTTTCCTACTCTGCCATCTTAGCTCCATCCTCTGAAGTGATGAGCTCTTTCAAGAGGTTTCCATTTTGTGGAAGGGCCCAGGCCTGCCATTTTACATTCCTTTCCTGGCTTCTTAATCCCCAACTTTACAATTATGCCCTTGTATGAATAACTTCCTCCTTCCTTCTCTTCTTTTCAACGCCCTTTTATGTATCATTTTTCCTCATTAGAATGTAAATTCCTTGGGGATAGCTAGTGGCTCAGTGGATAAAGCACAGGCCCTGGATTCAGGAGCACCTGAGTTCAAATCCAGCCTCAGACACCTGACACCTAATAGATGTATGACCCTGGGCAAGTCACTTAACCCTCAATGCCCTGGGGGGATGGGGGGGAAGAATGTAAGTTTCTTGAGATCAGGGACTACTTTTTTTTTCTGTCAGAATATAAATTGCTTGAGGTCGGGTAATATATATATATATATATATATATATATATATATATATATATATATATATATATATATATATATATATATATATATATATATATATATATATATATATATATATATATATATTTTAAACTGGTCTTTTTATCTAGAGTGCTTAGCACATTGCTGACACACAGTAAGTTCTTAATAAATTTGTCTTTCCTGCCTGGCTACCAATTTAATATTTTTACCTGTATGTCCCATAGAACTTTCACAATCAAAATGCCTAAAACAGAACTCATTATCATTCAAACATTGCTATTATTTTGGTCAGGTATCACTGTGTTTTCAGATGGCCAGATCTGAAACCTTACTTCTCACTCTCATTTTCTCCAAATATTCAATCAATTGACAAACTTTATTCTACTTCCAAACCATTATTTCCTCTTTACTTATATAACTTTATCTCCTTTCACCTGGATTATTTAAATAGTCTTCCAGTTGGGTGCCCTGCCTCAGGTCTCTTCCACATGGTTGTCAAAATGCTTTTCTTAAACTAAAGGTCTATTTCATTTTTCCTCCTATTCCACATCATTTCCAGTACCCCACCCAAATAAAAATAAAATCAATAAAACAAGAACAAAACTCTGTTGGCTCTTTATTACATGTAAGACCAAATATAAACTCCTTTAGAATTCAAAACTCTTCACAACATGTTCTCTTTTAAATTTCTAGTCTTCTTACACATTTTTCTACATACAGCATGCCATAGGCCAGCCATATTGGCCTATCTTCTATAACTCACACATAGTGCTACACTGCCAATCACCCTGATTTTGCACTACAGTTTCCCCGATGCTTTGATTGCTCTCTCCTTATATCTACTTCTTGGAATCCTTGATTTTCTTTAATATTCAGTTCAGTGTCCCCTTTTGTAAGAAAGTCTTTTTCATGAACCTCTGAACATAGTAAGTACTTAGTACTTAATAAACGCTTGTTTGGCACAAAGTAATTTCTCAATAAATACCTGTTAAATTGTGTGGAATGAAATAGGAGGCTTACCTAGTACACTTCAAATATAATTAATTTTATAAAAACAATTTATTCATATACAACTTTTCAGTGACACATTGTTTAAAGTGAAGTATCCTGACACTGTTTTGTTTTCTTTTTTTGAGTAACCTTATGTCCTTCAACTTGTGAACTAAAGAAATTTCTCGATTTGTAGTAGGTTTTTTTGTAGTAGATGCCACATTCAAGGGAATGATTTGATACTCTGGATATTCAGCTTTTCCCCTAGAGAGTGTCACTGGAAACAGCCTTGCCTGCTGGACAAATTGAGAATCTTACATTCTCAAGTACATCTAGTTTTTAGGCTATTACCGTATTTTCTTTCTGACAGGAGTTCTTGTGTAGATTTCTTTACCCATATTTTGTTTGTATTTCTTCACATGGCCATGTCACACAATTCTTCCTATTATTTGATTTTATCATACTTTTTTGTTTTCTTTTCTATCCAGTCCTCCCATTATGCCAATCACTGAAATACTTCACAAGTAGTTTTCTGCAAAAACTCCTTTGAAATTACAGTTCCCTGTTAGTAACAGTGTTGAATAAATGATGTAAAGTATTTTCACTCACCTGTCTATGATTTTATATAGCTTAATAGAAAGGGAATAAACTTTTACAAACACAGAAAAGCTATTTCTTTTTTCTTAAGCAGTTTACCATATGTCACATCATGAAGACCCTCCTTACAGAAATAAAATGTTGATACCAACTGTGTGTACAATAGAACACAGCTCTTCAAAGAAAGTCCCTAGTACCCATCAATGACAGAATAAGAGGAAAAGTAGTTTCATAGCTCAGAGAATTTCTGTGTCATCCTGGATTTTATGTTTCCAGTATACTTTTATTCTGTTTTTTTTTATTCTTTTACTTATTCCTGTAAGCCTATTTCAGTTCAGTCAATGAATTTCTTTCCTGTTAGGCTCAAGAGTCCTATTTTCACATCTCATCCTAATTCCCCTAGGGTTGGAAAGACTTATTCATTGCTATGTCATTATCTTAAGATTTTTAGCTTTTCTAAATGATATCAAGGTGTACACTTTATGAATTGCTAATAGTGATAATGGGTTTATGTAGGAAATTATATAAAATTCACTAATATGAATGCTTGCCATTATATAATTCCAGAATTAGAAATTGCATTGTATTTGTAATTAATTTAGTGTAAACTTAGCCCTGGAAACTTTGTTTCTTCTCATGCCATGATACTCTTGAATACTCTGGTTATTTAATGTCTAGTTGTATGGGTAGATTTAATTTTCAACTATTCAGGGGCTTTTTATTCACTTTTTGCCCTTTTCTTATCCTTTCAACTACTTCTCTTCAGGTTAGAGCCTTCTCTAGAGAGTGATAAGTAAAAGAAAGAATTAAATCTCATATCTATGGAATTCTGTGATTCACTAACAAATCTGATAAGCAGTTTGTTGGGTGAATACATCTTTGAAGTTCTGAAGACTAGAAAAACGATTGAAGGTTGTGACATTCCTTTATTCTTGCTTTTCTTACCTCCTACTTGCATAGAGAATTTATATCAATCACAGTAGGTCAACCTGAACATCTCACTTCAATAGCTTGATAACTTTTATAGATTCAATTGTTGTTGGTACTTAATTAATACTTGTTGATTGATTGATTGGTATTTGAACTTCTTGCAGTGGAACAGAGTATTGTCTATTTATGCCTTCTTTTCCTTTAACCTGTCCATATAATACTCTAAATCCTCCATATTAGCATTTGTTCAATATTCTGAGGGCTTTTCTCTTGACACTGCATGGATACTAATAGATTGTGCAAGCTGCCCATAAGTTAACCTTTCATGTACTTCTTATAAACTTTTTTCCCTTTTGAAAAGAAAGGATTTTCTGATTTTGCTAGATATTTTCTTAGACACTAGAACTAAACTCCTTGACATATGATGGTTTCTTGAGATCTACACAGTGACTTCAGTAATGGTAAGGAATACAACATTTAAACATAGCAGAACTCTGATCAATGGCAATACCAACTCTGATGTTATTGTTGGACAATAGCTGTGAAATGAGGTACACATAGATAGGCACAGTCAATAGGTTGGTTTGTTTTGCTAACTGGGCTTCTTTGTTACAAGACTTTTTTTCTGGAAGGTTAAAGAACAGCAATTTGGAAGAGACAGTGCTGCAAGTAAGAAACAAAATGTCAACAAACTTTTTAAAATATATATATATATGTATGTATATATATTTTGGGTGGGGCAATGAGGATTAAGTCACTTGCCCAAGGTCACACAGTTAGTAAGTGTCAAGTGTCTGAGGCCACATTTGAACTCAGGTCCTCTTGAATCCAAGGCCAGTGCTTTATCCACTGTGCCACCTAGCTGCCCCCTTTTAAACATATTTAAAGTAAATGGTAACCTTTAATCTTTAACTTGGAAATGAAAAGGCCTGCAGGAAGTAAGAATTCAAATGACTAGAAAATGTTTGTGTTTGAGAGAATTATACATATTCTGCTTAACCCCAAAAGGTGGATCAAGGATCAGTGAGCAGCCATTTAAGTGAGGGAGATGATGGTTCAATACAAGGAAATTTTTCTAACAGAGCTACCTAGAAATGGAATGGGCTTTCTTAGAATGTAATGAGTTTCCTTTACCATAGGCCTTCTAGATGAAGTTGGATGTTTACTTGCCCATGATTGTCTGAAGTAAATTCATACTTAATGTACAGGTAAGACCAGATGATCTTTGAGCTTCTCTAGGATTATTTTATGAACTTAGAATACTTAATATTACTTATTAATACTTTAATTATTACTTTGATTCTAGTACTGGAAACTTCTGGTTTGAAAGCAAAACCAAAATAATTGTTATTTTTTCTCAAAAGGTTTATTATTTAAATAATGTTCATAATTTTAAAAAAAGAAGGCAATGAAAGGTAATATCCAGTACTGCTATTACATGTAAAATAGTTTCAGTAGTAATTGATAAACCTATTATACATACATGTACATAGCACATATAAATAATATATATGTGTGTGTGTGTATTTATACACACACAAACATTCACATACATATATGCACACAGATATGAAAGAGTTACATGGTATAGTGGAGAGAGTACTTGACCTCGTCATGAAGATCTGAATTCAAATCCAGTCTCAAACTAGCTATGTGAACCTAAACAAGTCACTTAGTTTCTCTCTGCTTCTGGTTCATCTGTACAGTGGGGATAATAATAGCATCCATAGCACAATATTGTTATGAGAGTAAAATGAAATATTTATGTAGTATCTTTCCAATGTTAAAGCACTGTATGTTTTTTTCATCATCAGAATTGTCATCATTATTATTATATATACATATAGGTATTGGGAAACTTTGGGCTTACTTATCATAAATTCCCCACATTAACACCATTTATATTATTAGGGTTTGAAGAAATGCCAGGGAATAAAGATGAGAAATAACTTGTAGGTGGGAGTCAGTACAAAAGTTCTTATTAATTTATTATGTCTTATTTTTAACTTTCTACTTATTAATCATGCAGCAGCAAAGGAAACCATCATTTCTAAATATTCAGGCTATTCCTATCATGAATACCTGATCTTTGTTTTTTACATGTCTTGAGAATGATTGTCTAGGAAGCTATCAACATAGATAACCCTTTTATTTGCTAAAAAATATTTGACCAGTCCCATTAACATTCCCTTGTGTTCCACTATACAAGTTATTTTTAAACTACCTAAATAGGGAAGGGGGCAGCCAGGTGGCGCAGTGGATAAAGTACGGGCCCTGGATTCAGAAGGACCCGAGTCCAAATCCGGCCTCAGACGCTTGACCCTGGGCAAGTCACCTCAGTACCCCACAAAAACAAAAACAAAAACCAACTACCTAAATATTATTTTGTATCTACTTTGAGAAATGTTCAAATTTCTTCCCACTCTTATCTGTTACTAGTAACTGGAACAAATTTTTCTAGATAGATTCCCCCCCCACCCATATCATTGTGATGATGTCAAAACAATAAATATCAAACCCAGTGTTAAGTTGTTCAAAAGACAGAGGGAAGGAAGGAAGGAAGGAAGGAAGGAAAAAAGGAAGGAAAGAAACAAAGAAACATTTATTAAACACTTAATATGTCCCAAGAACTCTGCTAAGCATTTTGCAAATTTTATCTCACTTAATTCTCACAACAACCCTGTGAAGTAGATGCTATTATTATATTCATTTTATAGTAGAGGAAACTGAATCAGGCAGTGTTAAGTGACTTGCCTACAGACACACATTAAGTATCTGAGGTCAGATTATCATTCAGGTCTTCCTGAATACAGGCTGAACACATATCCCCTGTCTCCCCCAGAATGAAATTTTTTGGAGCAGTTACAAGATGTCATCAAACTCAAAAAAGATATTAAGGGATTGAAGATAAGAAATACAGTCAAACTCTAAAGCACTCACAATTTTTATGATAGTGCAAATTTATTTTAATGAGTACATTGCTAGAACACTTAGTTATTAGGGATTGGAGACAAATTTTCTCTGTCTTTGTTGAGAAGAGTGATTTAGGAAAAAAATAGAAATGTTTTGGAAAGAGTAGGTGTTAAGAATGAGATGTAGGGAACACAACTTCACTATCTACCTTTTTTAAGCTTTTAAACCTCTTTGTGTTTTTGAATGAGTGAGTATGCCTGTGTTATGTATGTTTTGGTGCTATATACATAAACACACACATATATGTGTATATATGTATGTGTACATATATGTGTATATGCATATACAAAGTTTTTAACTGGGATTCCTGTCTGATCTTGGGAGATATAAGAATAGTTTAGATTAAATTGCTGCCTTTTGGTTGCGTAGCAGTTGGGATCTTCAATTTAATTAAACAAGCATTTAGTAAATATCTACTATGTGTATGGACTGGAGGAAATTTAAATGAATCATATTCCCCTCATTGGTCTCACACGCTAGTTACTTTATTTGATGCATACAGAAACTTCTTTCCACCTTTAAAAGACTCTCTTTATTATTTTTGTGTCTATTGAATAAGAAAAAACCCTCTAGTGGTGACCTCTCTGAACTTTGCTATTGTGGCAGCTTTCTTAGGTATAGGTTGTGGCTTTGGAGTCAGAGAACCTCAATTCTAATTTTGCCTGTCAGTTAGGATTTGTGTGACCTTGACCTTGGGCCAGTACCTTAACACCCCTGATTCTCAGTTTCTTCATCTGTAAGATGAAGGAATTAGTCTGAATAATGTTTGACGTTCCTTCTTTCCTTAGAGGCATGATTCTATGACATGATTTTTAAACTTCAATTAAAGATTTATTACATTCTTCCACACACAGTCCATTACACAGCTCATACTAGTTGTTTAGGTGCTGCTAGAGCTGGTGCTCTAGGATCATTACTACACTGCCATGAGTTTTGCAAGTGCTACTTTTGTGAAGGCTATGGAGTATATATAAGTACAAAAATGCAAAATAAGCCTTTAATACATGTTTGTTTATTGAACAATCTGGGAAACAAAAAAAGGGTACAGCAGAACAATTTATGTCTGTTGTACTCTTGAGGAATGTAATATGTTTTTCTGTTAGTTTCTTATTTGATTTTTTTTTTTTTTAGTGAGGCAATTGGGGTTAAGTGACTTGCCCAGGGTCACATAGCTAGTAAGGGTTAAGTGTCTGAGGCCAGATTTGAACTCAAGTACTCCTGCCTCCAGGGCCGGTGCCCTATCCACTGTGCCACCTAGCTGCCCCTTATTCGATTTTTTTCTTGTTGATAGTCACTCTTTGTAATAAATGGTTAAGCATTTCATAGAATCGAATTGAATTACAAAGCATATATATTGTGATGTGTGGTCTGAGATGAAGAAAGGTGTGAGCCATGGTGAAAACATGGAAGGCTTCTTGAAAAATATGCTTTTAAGAAAGCACTTAAAGATGAGAAGGATAAAAGGTGAAGAGGAGGAAGGAGGACATTCCAGGCATGTGAGCAGCTGCACAGAAGCGTAAAAGTGCAGGGTGTGTGTTGGGGATAGAGAGCTGTCTAGTTTGTTTGGAGGATAAAGTAGGGTTGGGGAGAGAGTGATATGACACAAGACAGGAAAGGTAGGGCAGGTCTTGAATGGTAAGCAAAGTAATATGAACATTACTCAGAGGGCAATAGAGTCATCCCCAGTTATATTGCCTGAAGGACGCCATTCACAGTGAATTAGCAAATAAGAAGAGTCCTGACTCCCTTAAAGTGGTGGTGGTGTTTTTTTTTTTACATTCAGTTAAGAAATGCATGTATTAACTTAAGCAGAACCTTAAGCCAACCTGTTATGTTTCTCTCTATGTCCCTATCTAATCTCTTTATATACATATATATGTGTGTGTGTGTGTATATATATCTATATATACATACACATATATACATACATAAATGTTACCTATATCATATATGTATACTGTAGTAATACTACACACACATACATATATATACATACATACAGATATACACACATATATAATTGCTTGCTGCTATACATAGTCTACTTTCTTTTCTTTTCAACAAAGAACGGGGATTTTTAACTTTTGGGGTTAATGAACCCCTCTGGCAGTCTAGTGAAGCCTATGGACACCTTCTCAGAATAATGCTTTCAATTGCATAATATAAAAATAGATTGGATCACAAAAGGAAACCAACTATATTAAAATACAGTTATGGAGGCAGCTAGGTGGGGCAGTGGATAAAGCACTGGCCCTGGATTCAGGAGGACCTGAGTTCAAATCTGGCCTCAGACACTTGACAAGTCACTTAACCCCCACTGCCCCACCAAAAAACAAACAAACAAACAAAACCCCAAAATACAGTTATTACAGTATTTTTTAAATAAGTTCATGGATCCTATGTAAATAACCTGGACAACTACAGGCCAAAGCCCACACTAAATGATCAATTGTAGAGAATAGGTTGTAACCCGATCTAAAAAACAAAACAAACATAAAAACCCCATCCACTAGGCACATGGAAACAACTGGATTATACTAAGAGATATGATTATTTCTCTCATGTATTAATAACCAATTATTGAATTAAGACTAAAAGGTTTTCTACTCACTTATCCAGAAATCAACCATTGTAGTAAATCTTGGGGGAAAAAACCCAACAACCAGGCTGATAGAATTGGTGGCTTCCTGCTCATTGTGTTTATTCAGACAGATCTGGGAAAACGCGAATTCTCCCTTTTGTTAAACAGGTGATATAGAAATTGATCTTAATCTCTTTGACTAAGACTTGGGTTATCTAAGTCACATACACTCCAGATGTCCATTAAAATGAGTCCATGTCACATTATAATATTCATTTTCTCATTAATTGTTAACTAGTTAGAGTTGAATGTCACCCTCAGGAACACCCACTTTTCCAAGGGCATATACGTTGTGAGCCCACCATGAGAGTCTTTGGCATTCAAGAATGTTACTGACCTCTTTCATTAATAAAATGTTAGCATTATTAATAAAATGATTAATTATCTGGAAATTATATGTCTTAAACTTTTTAAATGTCATAATACCTAAATTTTGGAATGATATTTTCTCCCTTAAAAGTTTACTTGCATTTTCAACTAGGTGTCAAAATGGTAGATGTGTTTAGATTTAAGTGTACACTGTTTGGAATTGGGGGAGGCAAGAAGATAATTTAAATCAGAGTTCATTTCCAGTTCAATAGCTACCTTAATAACTTCTTCATACTCCCCATAGCTGGAAAGAAGGGGTAGGGAGAAGAGATACTATTAGAAATTTTCTTCTCCTATCACATTTATACCTTGAAACTAGCTGTAAGGTATGTAAAGCACTATCATTTCATCTTCATAGCATTTCTATGGGGGAGGAGCTATTATTATCCCCATTTTATCAATGAGGAAATAGTTAAAGAGATTAAATGACTTGCTGAGGGTTATACATCTTGTATGTGTTTGAGGTAAGATTTGGACTTATATCTTATTGACTTCAAGTCCAGGACTTTAGCTACTATACAACCTGTTTATTCATTAAACTCACATTACTCTGCTTCTTCCATAACTCTCTTTGTTAAATCCTATAGGGTGAAATTTGAAAATAGTCAAACTCCTTCAAGCTGTTAGAGCAATTTTAACTGGAAATCTTCAGGAGTATAAAAAACTTTCATATGATATAGAAGCTAGGGCTGTAGATTTAGACTGCTCTGAGAGGCACAGTGTGAAAATAACAGAGGGAGTAATCTGTTGGAAGGGACAGAACAGAATAGAATTTCTTGGGCAGATACTCGGGTTAGTCTTGGTAAAGAATAAGGCCATCTCTTCATGTAAGTAAGACCAAGGTAAAAGACGAGATTATGGCAGAAAGCACCTGAGTTATATGAAATTAGGAAGAAGTGAGAAGAGGGAACTCACAATGAATGGCCTCATGTTTTCTGTAAAATATGAGGCCAGGTTGTCAGCTTAGAGGATATAGAGGAGGCAGAGCCATGAGAGGATTTGAAGAGAGAAAAAAAGGTTTGGAATAACACTGTGAATAGTAGGATGGTGCTTTATAAGGGAGGTATAGTCGGATTGCCTATCAGCCATGAGGGCCTAGATGAGGTCATTCTGGGACCTGTATGAATGGTGGAAAAATAGTCATGCACAGAAAACAGAGAGACTAGAAAATCTCTTAAAAGGTCTTCTGAATCAGAGGAGCTTAGTTTGAATGGCTCCAACTCTTAAGGACAATTGGGTTCATTGGCAAGGGAGGAGCAGGCAGTATTGGCTACTTTTAGTCAAAAGCAAAGAGTATCTGGAAACTGGTGCTTTTAAACAAGGAGTTAAGTGGGGCTTATCTCTATAATTGTGCTCTGACCCCTCCACCAGGTGCAAATAAATAGTCATCAGTTCACAGCGGGATGGTATGGTGATGGATGTCACATATCAATGAACTAGGCTATGCTCTTAGATGGCTTCACTCTCAGAATTTCTGTTTTTAACAGTTTAAACATTTTATATATGAGAGTGGCAGGGAAACTTCATTAACTTGCATTTCACCAGCCATGCCTGATAATCCATAGAAAAGGAGGCTTTCTCCCTCATTTCTTAATTTAATAGCAAAGTGAAGTGATATTTTTCCTTTGCTAAGACTTCATTACTTTTTGCAAGCATAGTTTAGCATATTTATAAGTTTCTGATCATAAATAATTGAAGCTTCATCCTATTTCTCAATAATCACTGAACAGAATTCAGTGATGTAAAATACTTGCTTTCTTGTACTTCACTTATTCTACTACTTGCTAATTGGCAAAATTTTGTAGCAAGAAATGTAATTCAGAAACTAGCAGAAATAATTTTCTATGGGCCAGAAAACCTAGTTTTGATACAAAATCAGAAAAGTAACATAAAGTAATGTAAGAAATATCACAGAAAAATGTTTGTTATTTCCTCTGCCATCTACATATGTACAGTGCCTCTTCTGGTGGTAGGAAATACTGTATGATACTGATAGCTCAGAAACCTGGATTATAGTTCCATCTCTTCCACTGGCCAGCTATGTGACCTTGAATGACTTTCTTTCTCTGGGCCTCATTTTCCTTGCTTATACAATGGGAAGTGAGGGGAAGTTGGTTAAGTAATCCTTAAGCCTCTAAAATTTTATGACTTTACAAAATTAATTGGTACCCTAAAGGAATAAAAGGACTGGAATTTGATACTTTTTCATTCTTCCCCCATTCTCATCATGAAATATTTTAATTACTTCTGAGTGAGAAAAATGTCTTCCTTTTATCAAGAATGTGCATACATACATATATATACACACATATATGTGTGTGTACATATAGATAAAAAGAATTATAGAATATTAAACATCATTATCAAGATTGTGCTAAATAAGAGAAATATCAATAAAATAACCTAAAGATTTTACTTCATATCCATCAATTTTGAAAAATGACAAGAGATAGAAATAGTCATTGGTAGAAGGAATGTAAAAAGACAGGCACATAATACAGTGTTGGAGGAACAAAGAATTGCTTAAACTGCTGTGAATACTAATATGGATTATGCTTTAAAAAGTGACAAAAATTTCCATGTGTACTTTGACTCACAGACCTTCCTTTGATGTATACATCCTAAGGAAGTCAAAGACAGAAGAGGTCCATATATACAATAACAATAATAACTGAATATCACAAAACATTTTAAAGTTTGCAAAGTACTTTATATGTATTATCTTCTTTGACTCTCATGATAACTCTGCAAGGTAGGTGATGTATTATCTTCCTTTTTAAAAATATTTTAATTTTTCCCTCATTTACATGTAAAACCAATTTTTAACACTCATTTTGTTTTCAAGTTTTGAGTTCCAAATTCTTTCCCTGTCTCCCTCCTTGCTACTCCCCCCCACCAAGGTGATAAACTGATATAGGTTATACATGTGCAATCATATGCATTTGGGGTGTAGCGTATGTTCAAGTAAGACTAGTACCTCTGGTGTGAGGGCTGTTGAACACTTTTCAGGGATGCTTTCCACTTTTGATGTCCACCTGATTCACCCAACTTTCACCTGTGGCTCCAAGAAGCTGTAGCATGCACAGTGGACACACCCAGGTCTGATGGCTTATTTGATGGCTGATGGTTTATACCAGATGGAGGGTAATCAATGAACCACAAACCCATCAGTAAGTTAGAGGAGTGTCTACCCCAAGCATGTGGACTTCCTTTGGTAGAATGGGTGCATAAGAATAATTTGTTCCATTGGCCATGAATATGACTGCAGCAGGCACTATGGAGCACTTAGAGCTTGGTTAGACATTGAAGACACCAAAGTCATCCACTAAATCCTAAGTTATCAGCAGTTGTCTTTTTCTTTCCACTGGACTTGGGTAACTAGAAGAGAGAATGAGGCTGTTTCTGCTGCACTTAAATCCAGTTCATGCATGAATCAAAATACATCACCACCCAGAGTTTTCCTTAATAGGCTTCACTGGAAGATGGTTACCTACCTGAGAACCAGTGTAGCTTCAGAAATGGCTTTAAAATGGTTGATATTGCATTTGTTCCCCAACAACTCCAGGAGAAATGCTAGGAACAGAGCAGAGGTCTGTATACCATGCTCATTGATCTAACCAAGACTTTTGATACTATCAATAACAAGGGGTTGTGGAAGATTATTGCAAAATTTGGTTGCCTGGAGAATTTCATCAGTATTATATATCAGTGTCATGATGGCATGCTTGCCTAGGTTTTGGATAATGAACTATGCTCTTGTACTTTTACAGTCACCAATGAAGTAAAGAAAGGCTGTTGTTTTGCTCCCATGCTTTTAAGTATGATGTTTTCATCAACATTGTAAGAAGCCTTCAACAAGAATAAAAATTATATCAAATTCAGTGACTACAATGATGGTCAATTATTTAATTTGAAAAGGCTATAAGCAACAGCTAATCCATAGCTCTGACAGATAAACTATTCCATGCTCTCTTAATTTGCTTATGATATCACCCTTTCTGTCTAAATCATGCACTTAATCTTGGTATATGGTGTGAGATATTAATCTTTTTCTAGTTTCTACCATACTGTTTTCCAGTTTGCCCAGAAGTTTTCATAAAGCAGTGAGTTTCTGTCCCCAAAGCTTGTATTTGGGGGTTTATGAAACATAGTCACTATACTTACTACAATATATTGTGTACCTAATATATTCCCCTGATCAACCATTCTATTTCTTAGAAAGGACTAGATTATTTAGATCAAAGCTTCTTCAACAAGGGGTCATGACCCCATATGAGGTCACCTAACTGAATGTAGGGGTTGTGAAAAATTTTGCAACCTTAAAAGGTTATGTATACCTTTTTATATACCTATATATTGGGGTCATGTAAAAATTTCTTGGGTGAAAAGGGATTGCCAGGAGAAAAAGTTTAAGAAGCCCTAATTTGGGGAAATAATTTTTTTATAATAGGGGGCTTCTAGGTGGTGCAGTGGATAAAGTACCGACCCTGGACTCAGGAAGACCCGGGTTCAAATCTAGCCTTAGACACTTGATGCTTACTAGCTGTGTGACCCTGGGTAAGTCACTTAACCCCCATTGCCCCACAAAAAAAAAGAATTTGTTATAATACAGTTTGAGATCAGATATGGTTATGCTAACTTCCATCACATTTTTTTCATTGATTCTCTTGATACTCTTGATTTTTTTTCTTCTAGATGAATTTTGTTATTTTTTCTAGTTCTATAAAATAATATTTGGAATTTTATTGGTATGGCACTGAATATTAATTTGGGTAGAACTTTCTACCTAAGATTAATTTAGATAAAATTGTCATTTTTATTACATTGGCTTAGCCTATCCATGAATAATGAATATTTTCCTAATTATTTAGATCTGACTTATTTGTGTGAAAAATATTTTATAATTGTGTTCATTTAATTCTTGGGTTTGTCTTGACAAGTAGACTGCCAAGTATTTTATATTTTAAATGGAATTACTCTTTCTATCTCTCTCTGCTGGACTTTGTGGGTAATATATAGCTAGAAATGCTGGTGATTTATGCGGGTTTATTTTATATCCTGCAAACTTAAAAAAGGTGTTAAATATCTCAACTAGTTTTTTAGTTGATTCCCTAGGTTTCTCTAAGTGTGCCATTATATCATCTTTTTAACTTTATTTTATTTTGTTTTTTCATAAAAGTATTTTATTATTTTCTAGTTACATGTGTAGAGATAGTTTTCAACATTTGTTTTTATAAATTTTCTAGTTTCAAATTTTTTCCCTCCCTTCCCCTCCCCTCCCCAAGGCAGCAAGCAATCTGATATAGGTTATAGATGTACAGTCACATCAAACATATTTCTACATCAGACATGCTGTGAAAAAAGAATCAGAGTGAAAAGGAAAAAAAAAAAACAAAAAAAATAGAAATAGTATGGTTCAATCTGCATCTAGACTCTGTAGTTCTTTTTTTCTCGATTTGGAGAGCATTTTCCATCATGAGTCCTTTGGAATTATCTTGGACCATTTTATTGCTGAGAACAGTCAAGTCTATCACAGTTGATCAACAAACAATGTTGTGGATACAGTGTACAATGTTCTCCTGGTTCTGCTCATCTCATTCAGCATCAGTTCATGTAAATCTTTCCATCTGTCGCTGAAATCTATCTGCTCATTGTTTCTTACAGCACAATAGTATTCCATTACATTCATATACCACAAGTTGGCTATAAAAATTGTTTCCCAGCTTTCTGCCTCCCTTCCAATTTTGGATTCTTATAAATTTGACTTAGTTCCCTATATATTTTAGAAATGAGGCCTTTATAAGAAATACTGGCTATAAAAATTGTTTCCCAGCTTTCTGCCTCCCTTACAATTTTGGATGCATTGCTTATGTTTGTACAAAACCTTTTTAATTTAATGTAATCAAAATCATCCATTTTACATTTCATAATATTCTCCGTCCCTTGTTTGGTCATAAGCTGTTCTCCTTTCCATAAATCTGAGAAGTGAACTATTCCTTCCTCTCCTAATTTATCTATGGTATCACCTTTTATGTCTAAATCATATACACATTTTGACCTTATTTTAGTATAAGGTGTAAGATGTTGGTCTCTGCCTAGTTTCTGCCATACTATCTTACAGTTTTCCCAGCAGTTTTTGTCAAATACTGAATTCCTATCCCAGAAGCTGGAGTCTTTGGGTTTATCAAACAGTACATTACTAAAGTCATTTACTACTGTGTCTCCTGTGCCTAGCCTGTTCCATTGATCCTCCACTCTATTTCTTAGCCAGTACCAGATAGTTTTGATGACTGCTGTTTTATGGTAAAGCTTCAGATTTTGTACAGCTAGCCCACCTTCCCTTGATTCCCTGTGATATTCTTGACCTTTTGTTTTTCCAGATGATTTTTGTGATTATTTTTTCTTGCTCCATAAAATAATTTTAGGTAGTCTGATTGGTATGGCACTGAATAAGCAAATTAATTTAGGTAGAATTGTCATTTTTATCATATTAGCTCTGCCTGTCCATGAATAATTAATATTTTCCCAATTATTTAGATCTGATTTGATTTGTGTGGAAAGTGTTTTGTAATTGCGTTCATAGATTTCCTGGGTTTATCTTGGCAAGTAAACTCCCAAATATTTTATCTTGTCTACCATTACTTTAAATGGAATTTCTCTTTCTATCTCTTGCTACTGTACTTTGTTGGTCATGTATAGAAATGCTAATGATTTATATGGATTTATTTTATATCCTGCTACTTTGCTAAAGTTGTTAATTGTTTCAAGTAATTTTTAGTCAATTCTCTAGGATTCTCTAAATATTACATCATATCATCTGCAAAGAGTGATAGTTTTGTTTCCTCCTTGCCTATTCTAATTCCTTTAATTCCTTTTTCTTCTCATTGTGATGAAAAAACTGAGTCTAAGAAAGCTTAAGTTCTAGGTCACACAACTAGCAAGTGTCTTTGTAGGATTTAAATTCAGTTCTTCCTGAATCCATTTCCAGTGCTCTAGAAACTTTTCTACCTAACCTCTTATATTTTATAGTACCAAATTTTCTGGTAGAAAAGCCTATAAATAAAGTAGATTCTCTTCCACTATGGAATGGTTGTATAAACTGTGGTACATGCATAGAAATGAATCTTACTATGCCACAAGACATAAAGAATATGAAGAATTAATATAAACATGGCCATACTGGTGCAAAGCAAAGGAAATAAAATGAAAAATATAATATGCATAATGACTATAAAAACACACACAAACACACACATACACACACATACATATATATGTATGTATGATGTGCATATAGATGTAGATATGTATCTACATCTATATTTGTATTTATAGAATAAGGAAAGATCGATGTTATTTTATTAAAATGACAGGGTTTGGTTCCAGAGAAGAGTTGCTATCTTTTTCTCTTCTTTACTAATGTGGTAGAATATTTCATATGCTGTCAGACTCATTTAATGTGTCAATTAGTTTTGATGAGCCATTTTTTTCTTTTTTATTCTTTTTTTTTAATGGATTGATTGATCCATTAAATGGGTATAGGAAGTGGGAAAGCCATACCTTGTGAAATGAAGATGATATTGAAACAAAATATATGAATAAAATGTATATCTATACATAGATATGTGCACATATATACACATAGTATGTTACATAATAATATACACGTGTATGTGGGTAGATAGAGATAGATAGATAAATAGATACATATATACTTAGATACATGGATAGATACATAGATAGATAGATGGAAGGATGGATTCCAGATATCAGAAATTTGGACTGCATTCAGATTTATGAAAGTTTGAGAGCACAATACAAAAAAAACCCAAACAATTTTACTACCTTTCATTCTAATGAGAGTATTTAGCGTTCTTCTATTTCTTCATTGAAGTAATTTTTCTTAAAATGCACTAGTGTAAATGCCCAGAGAAAGGGTACCACATCTTACAGGAGCTTCTTCACGGAAGTTCTTGAGTGACTTTTGGTGAATTGCCTCATCTGAGAAGGTATTAAGACATGCTTCAGCCTTCTGAAACTGGGCCAGTCGCCAAGGCGGGGATAGTTTGACTTGTGACTGATATTGTTTGATCTTGGTGCCACAGGTTTGGTAGTAACCTTCTCTTGGTGTGATTTTGACAAAGTCCTTATACCGAATTGAATCTTTCTTAATTCTCTTCTGTAGCCATTGGTTTTTGAACTTTTGCTGGATTAGGTCAGCCATAGTGACACTTTCATCACTGTATTGCTTTTTGGGCAAATGTTCCAGGGGTGGTTTGTTTTTTTTAATTGCTTTGATTTGGTGATAACCTAGTCTGAATGAATGGTACTCGGCAGGAGTAACAAAGCCAGCCTGTACAGCTTTTGCATTTAAGTTAAGAAAATTACATGGTTTTTTTTTCAGTGAATCAGTATATGGATGGATTCTCCATTGTCCAATTGTTTCAGCAACACCATCTTCATAGCAGTTTTGCATTCCATACACAAAATCAGATCCTGGTAAAATGTTACAAATTCTTCGAGTTCTTCCTAGTTCTGGCTTTAGGATGAGGTGATTACAAAACATGGAATTCCTCATACAGCCGTGCCTGTAGTTCTCCATTTCTGGCTTCAAGTCTGCTTTGCGCAAAGGCTTTAGGGGAGGGAGACAGATATTCTTGATGCTTTTGAAGCTTTTCCATTTTAGTGGCTTTTGATATTTGAAAGGTTTTTGTTGTTCAGATGAAGCCATATTGGCTAACAGACTGTTATTCTCTTGAGTTCCTTCTGGAATGTAATTTGTTTCTTGTGTTTCTCTTATGGGTGATAAGTTAAAAAATGGCCTGTGTCATGCTGAATACTATAGTCATCATGGCAAACTCACCTAGAGCTTCTTATGAGTTAGTGTTGCCTTTCTATGAAACTAGCTAGAGGAAATAAAATAATACTTCTCTATTCAGGGATAAAGTGTTTATTCATCCTATGCTGCAGTTTAGACTAATAGAATATTTGAGTAGTTCTATGAAGTTAGACAAATGATGGAAGTCAGTTGTTCCTTTACCTTTGATCAGTCTTGGACATTGTAGCTTTTCAGTTCACTTAAATCTATCTCCAGCCTCTCTACAGTCTTCTTTCTTCTTCTAGTTTCTGTTATTCACACTTCTATAGAATTTACTCTTTTGTTCATTGTGACATAATAGAGACTCCTCTTTCTGGATTAAACTGGGAGAGTATGACTCTGAGAGCTACTTAAAAATGCTAGTCTAGGTCTGTTAGATCTACTAGTTAGAAATGAATGCTAATAAGGCCAACATGAGTTTCAAAACTCATTTGATCCAACTAACTTATTTGGAGGAAAACTATGTTTCAGAGATATAGATGGTAACCCTAATCCTAACTGGAGATCTTGAATATGGATGTAATTTCTCATAATGGCATATAGGTAAGTTAAGTATGGATGGTTCAGTATTTTGCCATTGGAATATAGCACAGTTGTACATATTCAACAGTATATGGCAACTTATGATAAATCTGTTATCATTTTTTGGAATATAAATAGCAATTGTCCTTTATATAGCTCCTCCAAGTTTTCAAAGTGATTAACAGACATTATGTCATTTAAATCTTATAATAACCTTGTGCAATATAATTTAAGGGTATTGTTATTCTTTTTTTTGGATGAGAAGAATAGAACCTGAGAGAGATTATGTGATAAATGGTTAAGAAGTATGAGAGGCAGATTATAAAATTAGGCCTTCCAACAGCAAATCTACTCTTCCCACAGCAGTATATTCTACATTCTGGAGGGTTTGATTGTCACAAGCTTGTTCTAAAATCAATAAGTTGGTAAACTTGCTATAAAGTTTTCTTTACATCAACAGATATACAAGTTGGTCAACAAGTGAAATCATAAATATAGTTATCCTCAGGAAGATAAAAAGGAAAAATAGGATAAAGGAAAAAAGGTATTACCTATATCTTTACATTAATCATTTCCACACCATTTCCAGTGATTAAAGTATTTCCTCTTACTTAACAGAAACTATAATAGAGAGCTTATCTCAAAACCAGGAAGGCTGAGATTAAAGTGTTACCTCTGACACATACTGACTTTTGACCTTGGGCAAATTACCTAATCCTCTAGGCAATTGTTTGATGTTATAAATTATAGAAAAAGTGTCCATCTGAATTGGTGGATGGAGTTTCTTCACTTGGGAATTCCCTGTATCAGTGAAATCACAGGTATAACCTTTTCCATATTCCCTACATATTAGAATGCTGTGTGTGGACATACCTAACAGGGTGGCTAGTACATAATTGAGGGCTGCCTTAGACAGAACAAACCAAGTACTGAGCACAGTTCTCAGGATCCACTAAGGATTTAATAAATGCTTATATAATGAATGACCTAGGTATTTCAGTGAATTACAACTTGAATATGAATTAGCCCTTAGGTTTTAGGGAGGAGGGATGCTTTGTATCTATAGTTCTTAGTATGTCAGTAAATAAAAATATGCCTCTTTATGTATGCATATGTGTGTATATATGAATTAGTGCTGTGATAGAACTTCATCAAAGTGAGTACATGGAGAATTCACAGAATCTCAGGACTTTGAAGGTGGAGGGAACCTCAGAGTTCACTTATATTTATATCTGAAAGACAATTGTAATTATAACATATCTGATAATTGATCAGCCACCTTATGCTTGAAGGCCTCCAATGAGGGTTGCCTACTATTTCCCAAGGCATCAAGTCCTCTTTTTGACAACTCAAATTGTTAAGATGATTTGTCCTTATACCCTGCCTCAGTTGGCCTCTTTGAATCCTTTGGCTATAGGACAGCCACTGCCATTCATACTCTGGATTCTAATATATGGCAAAATAATCAGATGCAATTGATCTAACTATAAGGATTTCTAAATAATATTGAAAGTATGTGAACATTCTCATTCAAGAAAGTGGAGATAGCAATCCATCCATAATTTCTTATTTGGTACAAGTCTTTTCATAAATTCTATGATTAGCTCAATACAGGCCAAAGTCAGGTGAGCTTTTTTTGGGTACCTATCTTGTAATACTGTTAGTTTATGCAGTGCTTTTAGTGCACTAAAATCTTGAAATATTTTTTCACAAACTGCTGTCGACTGAGCTCTTCTGTCTTATATGTGTACAGTTCATTTTTTAAAACTCAAAGGCAACATTACCTTTATCCCTTTTAAATTTTATCTAATTAGATTTGACATCATACTATTGTAGCCTTTTAAATTCACACATTGTCATTAAAAATGTAGAGATTCTTCTTAGTTATGTCATCCTTAAATCTGATAAGCAAGCCAACTATGGTTTTGTTTTAAAATGTTTTATTGATGTTTGCTCCTTTATGTTAAAAAAATTGCTATTTATCTATTTTAGACATGCTTTTCTTTTTAAATTTTGAGTTCTAGATTCCTTTTGCCCACCACTGAGAAAGCCATCTTCTGAATTTATGTTTTGGTCTTCTCTGAGCTTTTTATGGTCAAGTTCTTTTTTTGTGGTTGTTTTTTGCTCATTTTCTAGCCTATTTCTTGACTTTGAACTTGATGTTAAAGTTTGACTTTGCTCACCTGGGAGTGGGGTGGCATTGTTTCAAGCTTCAGACCTTTTCATACTACTGTTTTCAGAGCTAGTTTTGGGGGTCTACAAGTTCTTAGTGCTTCCATGCTAGTGTGATCTGGGGAGAGGTGTGGTCACTGCTCTTCTGGTCTGTGCTCTGATATTTACTCAGGAAGGTACTCTTCTCCCTTGCAGCCACGAATATTAGCACTCTTCTTGGCCCTGCAACTGTAACCAGGTTCTCTGCTTTCTTGCAGCCACAAGAGCTACTGCTCCTGAAACTGTGACCACGGACCCTGCTCCCTTATGATTAATCGCAAGCACTCTTCTCCACCCTAGAACTGTGACCCAGAATTGCTCATGTCAAATCACTACTAGTTCCACCTAGTGCCAGCAGAGGGTTCCCCATAATCTCTTTCTGACCAGTTGTCTGAGCCCTTCATCATCTCTGAATTGAGAGCTCCAGAAGCTACTGCTGCAGTCACCACTGTCCTGGCTACTCCTAAGGCCCACTTCTGGTACTTCTGCTGTGCTCCAGTTGGGCTTCCAACCTAGTGTCATTGACCTCTGATCCTGATCTCCTAAGTTGTTTTAGGCTGGGAAAATGTCTCACTCTAGCCTTTTGCTGGCTCTAATGTTTCAATTTGAGGCATTTTTAAAAAGTTGTTTGGAGGGGAATGCTGAAGGAGTTCAGCATGTTTGCTATCTGTACTCTGTCATATTGGCTCTGCATCTCTTGCCCTTATTTTTAACATGGCTATTTATTTTTATGACAAGCAGCTAAGTGGTATGATGGCTAGAGTGCTAGACTTAGAGTCAGGAAGACACCTCTTCTTCTATTCAAATCCAGCCTCAGAAATTTACTAGCTGTATGTCCCTGGGCTAGTCACTTAACCTTGTTTGCCTTAGTTTTCTTATACATAAAATTAGTTTGAAAAGGAAATGGCAAACTACTCCTTTATCTCTGACAAGAAAACCCCAAATAGGGTCACAAAGAGTCAGACATGACTAAAAAATGGCTCATAACAACAACAGCAACAACTTCTTTGCAGTGTTTCTACTTCCTCACTCACAATATAACCCTTCCTTATAATGAATTCACATCTAAACAAATCTAGTAAAGATATTGGCCAAAAATGTATACCTAATTCCTCTTCTCTGCCAATAATAGAAGGAATGCTTCACCATCATATTTCCGAAGTCACTGTCTTGCTTAAATTTCTAATGTCTTTTTAAGTTGCTTTACATATGTATTTGTAGTTGTTATGTAAATCAGAAGTTCTCTATCTGAGATCCATTGACATCCCTCCAAGCATTCTGTGATAGATTTCATAGGGGGATCAGTGAATTTAGATGAGGAAATTTAGCTCCATTTTCACTATCTTCTAATTGAAATTTAGCATTTCTTTAAATCACTTGCTATTTTAAGAAGGGATTCATATATCTAACCAGATTGGCAAAGAGGAGCTTACACAATAAATGGTTAAGAATTCCTGTTTTCTGTTTCTGCTTGTATCTGTGGTACTTCTTAGAAATACTGCAAATTATCTCTGAATTTTTCAAGTTCATAATTTTATAGGATAATAATAGTTCATAACATATATGAATTTTATAATTTGTCTAGATAGCTCCTAATCCACAGATAACAATTCAGTTTCCAATTTTTGAGTCAAAATGAATATACAGGTTATTGACCTTTCTAGAATAATAACAAATTGTTTTTAATGAGGTTGGACTAATTCACAGATGTAAAAATATTGCATTATCTACCTTATTCAACCTCTCCAACATTTAATATTTATTATTTTTGTTACTTTGCCAGTCTGTTGTGAAGTGAAATCAAAGGATTGTCTTATTTCCCCTTCCCCTAATTTATAATGATCTAGTCTCTTCCATTTATCTGCTTTTCTATATTTTAAATGATACAAAATAATTTCAACAATTGTTATACTATAGTTTGAGATTTGAAAGCACTATCTATCATTCTTACTTTTAATTGTCAGCTTTTCATTATTTCTCCTGGT
Organism: Dromiciops gliroides; assembly: GCF_019393635.1. Lineage (NCBI taxonomy): Eukaryota > Metazoa > Chordata > Mammalia > Microbiotheria > Microbiotheriidae > Dromiciops > Dromiciops gliroides. Next base: position 204,548,456 of record NC_057862.1, read on the forward strand.
AATGAAGTCAGTTTCCTTAAAAAATATGTTGTTAATTTTTTGTTGGGTTCTATAAGATAATTGAAAATTTTATTTCATAAAGAAATAAATTTGTAAATTATTTTAGTTATTATCCTGATTTTAAATTGTATTTGTGTGACCCAAACATAGACTATTACTTTATTTATTTTAGGCTTCCTTAATTTTTATTAAAAATATATTGAAAAATATATTTATACATATAGAAATAACTATATATAGTTATTATATATACAAATAAATATATATCATATATCTCTCTACTTCTATATCTATTTCTTTAATAGGTATGTATTTGAAATGTTTTGGTAGATAAAGTCCCAGATGTGTTATGCATTTCATAGTAATTATGAAAGTGATTTCTCTTTCTATTATATTTTCCTGGCTTTTGTAATTGCTATTAAAAAATGCTGACAAATTTTCATAAATTTATTTTATATCCCAGCATTTTGTTGAAGCTATTAATTATCTCAATTAAATTCATTCCTGTTTTATGGGGTTTTCTAATTAAACTTTCATTATATATGTAAATAGGGATAATTATGTTTCCTCTTTGAGGAGTTTAAAATTATTTTAAAATCTTTTTTGCTATCCTTGCCATTTCTAAGTAAAACGATATTTATAAAAGTGAACACCATTATTCTATTCATATTTATTAGGTATTTAAACCACAAGTAATATTTTGGTTTATTATACACACTTTAATGTATTTTAAAATTTCCCTTGTATGACTGTGTTTTACAAGGTTTGTTTTCATTTTGTTGTTGTTTTCATGAGGGCTGTTGATTTTCTACTTGTTTAATTGCACACCCAATATTTCTATTGTGTTTATATATATTATTGTAGAAATATTTTTCCCTTTGAGTAATGCTTTATATGCATCTGAAATTTTGATATGGTGCCTTATGATTATTTTTCTTATTCACATAAATGTTAATTACACCTGTGATCAATTTTTTTCCACATATTACTTAGGATATCATTATTAAATCTCCAATTTGTTCTATATCTTTTGCTATATCAATTACTATTTTTATTGAAGTAGAGACTTTAAACAGTTTATTTATTCTTTATGGCTTTTGTATTTGCTTATGTATTTAAATATGTTTTTCTCTTTACATGTGGCCTATTGTTGTATATACTATATGATGAAGAGAAATCTCTATATTGTATTCTTTCATATTTCCATTAAAAAGATTCCAAAAGGCTTTAACTTTTCCAACAATCTATTCAGTTCTATATTTTTCTTTTTGTTTTTCTTTCTGTTAGATTTATATAGGTCTAAGAGAAGCATTAAAGTCTCTTAAAATTATTTTTACAAGTCAACTCTTGTGAAATTAGATAATGTTCTGGTAAGTGTAAATATTTTTATATTGATATTGTTTTGTTATCTGTGATATGTTTAAATACAGGTTGTCCTAAATGTCTTAATGTGATTTTAATCTTTGGGTCGCCATATATAATATCCCTTTTCCTCTTTATTCCTCTACATTGTGAATTATAAAATTATTTTTATTGTATCATTTGATTAAAGCTTCTGCTTTTTTAAATCACCAATTGCACAATGCATTGTTTCCTTATTGATAATTTTTTCTCCTTTTGATGAATTATTTAATCCATTTACTTTTGCTATGTCTGAGATCATGACTGCTACTCCTGCCTTCTTTTTTTTCCTGGGCAATGAGGGTTAACTGACTTGCCCAGGGTCACACAGCTAGTAAGTTTCAAGTGTCTGAGTCTGGATTTGAATTCAGGTCCTCCTGAATCCAGGGCTGGTGCTTTATCTACTGTGCCACCTAACTGCCCCTCTCCTGCCTTTTTTTTTTTTACATCAACAGAAGCATAATAGATTCTGCTCTATCCCTTTATTCATACTCTCTGTGTATTTTTCTGTTTCTCTTATAAACAACCTATTGTTGGATTCTGGTTTCTAATCCATTGTTCTATTTGCTTCCATTATATGGGTGAACTCATCCCATTCACATTCATACTTTGATTATTAACTGTGTACTTCCCTCCATCCTATTTTCTTGTTTCTTCTTTTTCTCCCTCTCTTTTTCCCTGTCCCTCCTCAAAAGTCTGTTTTGTTTCTGACCACTGCTTCCCTTAATGCATCCTCACTTTTATCCTCTCTCATCCCATATTTTTCATCCACTTCCCTCTTATTTCCCTATTGGGGTAAGATAGATTTCTATACCCAACTGAATGTGTGTTTGAACCATTTTCTGATGAGAGTGAGATTCAAGCAATTGCCTACTACTCCCCGCATTTTCCCCTCCATTTTAAAAACTCTTCCTTTGCATTCCTTTGATATGAGAAAAAAATTCCCCATTCTATCTCTCCTTTCCCTCTTCTTCCAGTGCATCCCTCTTTTTGAGACCTATATTTTTTGAGATCATCCATATAACTGACTCACACTTATGCCCTCTATCTATATAAACTCCTTTTAATTGTCTTGGGAATTTTCATTTTGGGATCTCTTTCAGGTGGTGATCAGTGAATTCTTTCAAATTCTATTTTACCCCCTGAATCTAAAATATCAGAACACTATTTCCTTATAGTTTCTTAAAATATGATGTATAAACTCTCTTTGATATTGGCTTTCAGATAATCCAATAATTTTAAAATTCTCACTCATTGATCTACTTTAGGTCAGTTGTTTTTCTGATAAGGTATTTCACATCTTCTATTTTTTCATTCTTCTGATTTTGTTTCATTTTCTTGAAGTCTCATGGAGTCAATAGCTTCCACTCACCCAATTCTAATTTTTAAGGAATTATTTTTTTCCTTAAGCTTTTGTACTTTTTTTTATATTTGGCCAATTCTGCTTTTTAAGGAGTTATTTTCATTAGTGAATTTTTATACATTGTTTTCCATTTGACCAATTCTGTTTTTAAGGTGTTATTTTCTTCAGTACTTTGTTGTGCATATCTCTTTTACCAAGATGACTCTACACATAGACATCACCAGATGCTCAATATCAAAATTGGATTGATTATATACTTTATAGTCAAAGGTGGAGAAGCTCTATACAGTCAGTTAAAACAAGACCTGGAGCTGACTGTGGCTCAGTTCCTGAGCTTCTTATTGCAATGTTTAGACTTAAATTGAAGAAAGTAGGGAAAACCATTAGACCATATAAGTATGACATTAATAACATCCCTTATGAATATGAAGTAAAGGTGATGAGTAGATTTAAGGGATTAGATCTGGTAGATAGAGTGCCTGAACAACTATGGACAGAGGTTTGCAATATTTTTCAGAAGGCATCAACAAAAATATTCTAAAGAAAAAGAAGAGCAATAAAGCAAAATGGCTATTTGATGAAGCTTTACAAATAACTGAGGAAAGAAGGTAAGTGAAAGGAAATGATATACCCAACTGAAGTACAGAATTCCAGAAAATAGCAAGAAGAGATAAAAAAGGTTTTCTTAAATAAGCAATACAAATATAAACAATAGAACAGCAAAGACAAGAGATCCCTTCGAGAAAATTTCCATCCCTTTAAAAAACAATTTCATCTGTTTTATAATAGATTCTACCACAACTTCTTATTTTTAACTCATGATTTTTGTTTTAAATGTGATTCTTGTTAACTTCTTTTTATTCCTCTTGACCCCACCCCCACTTTCTGATCCATTTAATTCAGCCACCATTCTCTGTTTTATGGAAAAATTCATCTAAATCTATGGTTATAAGTGTTAGGTTTGTTTTTCCTCCATCAGAACTTTTTACAATGTTTCCTCTCTTCCTCAGTCCATCCCTTCTTTAAATGGAAAAGGAGATTAACAAAAAGGGAATGAAATCCTAATTAATTATCTATAGCTGAGACAATCTTATTTTAGTCCTCTCCCTTTCCATTCTTCCCATACCCATGACTAGTATTTCTGATTTTTCCCTTTTGCTTTCCTTTTTTTTTTCCACCTTCCCATTGCTAGGACTTCCAAGTTTGTTTTTGTTCATGATAATTCCTTCTTATCCCTCTCCATACTCCAGGCCTATTACCTATTTCTTTTAATGTATTTTAGCACCATACTTTTCTCCCTGCCTCCTTATCTTCTTAAGCAGCAAGATTTACCTTAATAAATATAAATGATGCCTTTTTATTTGCAATTTGTTCTCTACTTTCTAAAGCTCTGAGGTTTTTGTGTATTTCTTAAAATATTCTATTTTTAAATTTTACCATGCTTTTCAGTGACTTTGGTAATTTTTTATTATGCCTCCTTTCTTAAGTTATTTTGCCTTGCTTTTTCTCTCCAAAGTCTCTTGATTTAGCAATTTGTTTGAGTTATTGCCCTATTGATCCCTACCACAGTATGGTAGTGAAGAGTTACTAAAAGCACACAAAGTTCTCAGTCTTAGGCATTGAGAATGTATATGAATAATGGTTTTTGAACCCTGGGAAATACCAGCTGATAACAGCTTTGGGTTTTTTTCCTCTGTATATTTTCAGATATTATAGGTGCCAAGTTTGATAGGGTTAATGAGAGCCTGGTCCCATTAGGGGCACCAGCTCTGAAAGAGGCTGCTGGTGATCCAGGCTAAAGGATGATCCTTTTTTTTTTCTTTTTTAATTTGTATTCATAAAGATAATTAGATTCTATTCATTCTTTTATTGGTATTTTTTCATGTAGTAAAATGTCTTGCTATTCTTGAAGTGATGTTAGAGGGAAGTAGGTTTAGTTGGAAATTTTTTATGCAGTCATCTTTCCTGAGAAATTTCATTTATACCTTTATACAAGGCATTTAAAATAGTGTTAAACATCATAGGGCTAAGCACAGACCCCAAAAGGATTATTCCACTTTATACTTGAAGTAAAGAATTAAAGGAGTGAGCATATTCAACATAGAGAAGAGGAAATTTAAAGTGGGTTGCATAGGGGGCAGCTAGGTGGCACAGTGGATAGAGCACCGGCCCTGGAGTCAGGAGGACCTGAGTTCAAATCCGGCCTCAGACACTTGACACTTACTAGCTGTGTGACCCTGGGCAAGTCACTTAACCCCAATTGCCTCACTAAAAAAAAAAAAGTGGGTTGCATAAAAGCTTTCCTTCAGTGTTTAAAGGCCTGTCATGTGGAAAAGGGATTGGATTTGTCTTGTTTAGCCTTTGAACACAGCAAATGATGAATATTTCTGAGAAGAACATAGTGAGTGTTTTTCAAAAGTCAAATGGGCCGCCTTCAGATGAAATGAGTTTCTTGTCCCTGCAGATTTTATGACAGAGGGTATATAGGTTTCAGATTATATAGAGGACCTTGCTCCTAGAATGTAGGTTAAATTAAAGCAGCCCTGTGGTATCATTTCAGTATGGGAGTATGTGATTCTCAGTTGATAATGTGAATGCCCATGCTATATTACTTAATTCAGTATATATGTCCAGTTTATTTCTAATAATACTACTGCTTTACATTTGTTTGGGATGTAACAGTTTCTACATTGTTATAGTTTGAATTCTTTGTGGTTTGCTAGGGAAGTATTATTATTTCCATTTTACAGATATGGCAACTGAAGATTAGAGCTACTTGCTCACTGTCACATAGCTGATTAGTAGTGAACCTGGAACTATTGTCCAAAATTTCTGACACCAAGTCATGGGTTTTTTCAATACCTCCTTGCCTTAATACATCACATAGGACAGGATAGTATAATTTCAGTTCTTCAGCCATTTCTTTTTTTCTGCAAAACATTACCATATAAGTTATTTTGTACAAGAAAACTTGAATAAAAGAAAAAAATGAAAGAAATGAAGTGAAAATAGCATGCTTCAGTCTGTGTTTAATCAATATAAATTCTTTCTCCGGAGGTGGATAGTATGCTTCATCATTATTCCTTTGGGATTGTTTCGAATCATATTGCTGAGAGTAGTTGTCATTCACAGTTCTTCATCAAACAATATTGCTGTCTCTGTGTACAACATTCTCTTGGTTCTGCTCACTTCACTATACATCAGTTCATACAAGTCTCTGCAGGCCTTTCTGAAATCATCCTGCTTGTCATTTCTTATAGCACAATAATATTCCATCACCATCATAAATGACAACTTGTTTAGCCATTTTTGCTATATCTGCCACTCTGATAGGTGTGAGGTGACACCTTAGAGTTGTTTTAATATGCATTTCTCTGATCAATAGTGATCTAGAGCATTTTTAGTACGTGGTGTGAGATTTTGGTCCATACCTACTTTCGGGCCATACCGTTTTCCAGTTTTCTCAGCAGTTTTTATCAAATAATGAGTTTTTGTTTGAAAAGCTTGTATCTTTGGGTTTGTTATATACTTGGTTACTATAGTCATTTGCAATAGTATAATTTGTATCTTCGCTATTCCACTGATCTACCTCTCTATTTCTTAGCCAATACGATATTATTTTGATTGTTACTGCTTCATAATACAGTTTGAGATTGTTCAGTCATTTCTTAGTCTTCATGACTCCATTTGAGATTTTTTTTGGCAAAGATACTGGATTTGTTTGCTATTTCCTTCTCCACCTCATTTTATAGATGAGGAAACTGAGGCAAACAGACTTAATTGACTTGCCTAGGGTTGCACAGCTAATAAGTATCTGAGGGCAAATTTGAATGCAGGTCTTTCTGACTCCAGGCCCAGTGCTCTATGCAATGTGCCACCTCGCTGACCATGATACAGTTTACAGGACTATTAAGGAAGAAAGAGGAGATTGGGCCTTTCTTCTCCCCTTAATTTTGGAGTGATTAGAGCTTCTGATTTGAATAGTGTATTAGCCAGGGGATATGATAAAGACCACTAAATTGGGTTTTTAAAGCAGATACATTTCTTGTGCTTTAGGATAGAATGTGTACTCCCTGCAACCATGATGAGCTACCATGAGCTCATCATGTAGCAGTAAGCTACAGTGATGCTATTTTTCCATTTGTTAATTGTAAGTCTAATTGATTTTAGTCTTTCCTGAATTTAACACTGCTTAACTTCAAGTGAGACTTCTGAAATAGAACATACCACAAGGTTTCTGAATTACTCTTCTTAATATTTCCATGTGGTGATAATTACAATTTTTTATACAATTGACAGACATGTTCATAAGGAACCATTGAAAGAGCCTAAGATGCTGAAAAATATTTTTTATTGTTATCCTGGCTACCCCTAAGCAATAGGTTCAATATTTAGGACTGATAAGATACTCACATTCACATCTTTCCCTTAAGACTTTTGTCCTAGTCTAAAATCACTGAAGAAAACAATTCGCAACTTTGTCATTATTATTTAAAAACCTCTGTTCCTACAATTCCTTGTATAAGTGTGGTTTTCAACTGAATGGAAATCTATCACACAAATAATCTGTAATCTAGGCATGCTGATTCCCAGTATCATTATCCATATGCTCAATTCCCACCCATTGGAAGTTTTCAGATCAGATACAAGTATAATGCATAATTCATGAAAAAAGAATGAACTATTTCAGTCATAAAACAGAACATTGCATGGTATTCTTCTTGCTTTATTGAAAGTACAAAAGGTGAATGATACTGGGGGTGGAGGAGATCTAATCAAGTCACAGTAAGCAGTTGAAATACCTAATTTTGTCTGTGTATTCAATCTATAAGAGCATTATCAAAAGTCTTGGGCACAGCCATCAAGGGACTTGTGAATGCAGATGAGTGTGTGCATATAAGAAGGCATTGTTCGTGGACCAATTTGCATATTTCATCATTTATTCAAGTAAATATTTGTTGAGCTATGTGCATTTCACTGAGTGATAGGGCATGAGGAAACTTCTGAGCAGTTCCTTCCCTAAAGTTATTTAGTTGGGGTGGGAGGTGGGGAGGGCATGATATATAAACATATGAAAAACTAATTCAAGAAATTATGTTATTATATATCACATTAGCAGTACAGATACTCAGTGCTATGATTAAAAAATATCTTTGAGGGGCATTGAATGATCAGACATACCTGGTTGGGAAAGAGGGTTGACTTAGAGGACTTGTGGGAAATTCATTTAACAAACTAGGTTAGGCAGTAGCTAGGTGGCGCAGTGGATAAACCACAGGTCCTGGATTCAGGAGGACCTGAGTTTAAATCTGACCTCAGTCACTTGACACTTACTAGCTGTGTGACCCTGGGCAAGTCATTTAACCCTCATTGCCCCACAAAAAACCTAAAAAACAAACAAACAAAACTAGGCTAGAGCCCTCATCATTCACATAATGGAGCCATTAAATTTCATGTTTTCTGGAGGCCTCAGAAATTTTCCCTTTCTCACCAACAATCTAGAATCCCTCACTTGATACCATGCTTATAGTCTAATTCTTTAACTTTTACAAAGTCTCCTTAATAATGTGGAGTTAACATAAGCCAAAGCTAAAGCCCTGCAGTATCAGTCAGTAAATGACATTATTATGAAGCACCAGAAAGGAGGGCAAGTCCCTGAGGTGATGGATCTTATGGATCATTTGAACATCTACTATGTTCCTTTTAAAAATGTTTGCCTTTACTATCACATTAATGATTATTAGGCAATATTACCTCAAACTCATTAATACAGAGCATCACAGTGATTGTTTCATATACATTTGAAGGAATTAAATGATACTTTCTTATTTATCACAATTAATAGTTTTTAAACTTCATGAATAAGTGAACAAACTTTTTTTCTGAGACTAGATCTTCTTATCTCTTAGGGCAGTTAGGTGGTACAGTGCACAGAGTGCTAGAACTGAAGTAATTAATCTTTCTGAGTTCAAATCTGGCCTCAGAAACTTACTAGCTGTGAGACTTTGGACAAGTCACTTAACCCTGTTTGCCTCAATTTTTTTTCATCTGTCAATTGAGCTAGAGAAGGAAATGGCAACCACTCTAATATCTTTGCCAAGAAAATTCCAAATGGGGTCATGAAGAGTCAGACATGACTAAAATGACTGAACAACAACTCATCTCTCCCAGGCTGAAAGTGTAGTAGCTACTCATGGTACCAACATCATACTGATCAGAGCACAGAAGTCTTCCTGTCTCCATATCTGATTTTGGGTTGGTTCACTTTTCCTTAGGCAGTCTAGTTGCTCCCCACTACTTTGGCCTCACCATATTAGTGCCAAACTTAGTGATGCCACCAGAATGGCTTTAGCCCTACTTCAACTCAGAACTTCCTAACTTGTAACCCACCAACCTCAACCTTCAGAGTAGTAGGGACTATAGATTTATACTGCCCCAGCAGCTTATAGACATTTATTAGGTACCTAATGTGCAAGCATGTTTCTAAGTTCAGGGGACACAAAAAAATTCATTCATTAATCCATGCATTCAAGTAGCTTACATACCAGAGGATGCATCATTTATTTTCATTCTTTTATCAATACAGGTACTCCCTACAATGGTGAAGACTATAGACAGTCCATACCTTCTCATGTGACTAGTCTATGTCCTCATATAAATTCTTGAGATATTTAATGGATAACATTGGATGACATGAAATTAAATGAAATAATACATGTAAAGTGGTTGTGACACTCAAGTGCTATGTAAAAGAAGATATAATGTTATTTATTATACTTAGCATTATTACTATTACTATTATTAATACTCTCATTTTATAACTGACACCTTCCTTTAATGGTCATATATTACTCTAGTGATATCATTTGTGCATTTTTCCTGCAGAATCTTTGTTGGTAATGTGCTGCAGTATATTCACATCTATAGTGAGCTTCTCCATTGTATTTTGGATGAGGAGACAGGTTTATCCAAATCATATTTTAGAGTAGACCATATTCATATAGTAACAGAATTGACTGAAAGGTATAGTGAATACTAAAACTCACTATGCTTTTTTGTTGGGTTGGCAAAAGCATTTGATTTGCTTTAGTGAATGTATTTTTTTAAAAATGGTATGTCTCTTCCTTCTAACAGTGGAAGGGGGGCCTCTCCCCCCTCCCTGCCAAGAGATAGTAAAAGGGAAGGGGGCACCCTGGGAAAAGGAAAACTGCCCAGAGAGTATACAAATGGCTTTGAGTCACCAAATATATTTTTCTTTCTTTCTTTGCATGGCAATGAGGGTTAAGTGACTTGCCCAGGGTCACACAGCTAGTAAATGTCAAGTGTTTGAGGCTGAGTTTGAACTCAGGTCCTCCAGAATCCAGGGCTGGTGCTTTATTCCCTGTGCCACCTAACTGCCCACCAAATATATTTTCAACATTAAAGGAGAGGAAGGATGTAGTCTGGGAAGTGGTTTTGAGTCCCACCCACCCCTTTCTTGACTTTTAAAACTCCTGAGTTTGCAGAGTGGAAATTCACATTTTCTGAAGGTCTCTATCTTTTCTTACCAAACTTTCTGAGAGACTGAAGATGAGTTAGAAACACAATCCGAGGGACTCATGGAGCTGTGAGTATGACTGGCAGACTAGAGGCTCTGGAAGTCAGTATGGGCAGCCACAGCAGGGATCAGACCCTAACACTGTGTATGTTAAGGGTGCCTGCAAAAAAAAAAATGGAAGAGAAGGTGCACAACGAGGTATTGGTGTTTACTGGGGACCAGATCAATATCTAAACATAAGTGGTACACATCCTGGATGACAGACAAACCAAAGAGCATCATTAGAAGCTGCTGCCGAAGGGATTGAGCAAGCAAAGGCCCAAAATATGGACAAACTCATTGTGTACACAAATAACCAACTTATCACCAAAGGTATGAATGAATGGATTAACAACTGGAAAGAAAATGGCTGGAAAACAAGTAAAAATTCCTACGTTGTCCACAGAGACCAATTCACTAAACTGGATAATATAACCAGGGACATGAATGTTGAGTGGAAGTATGTTCCTGCTCATTCAAAATGTGAAGGCAATGCTGAAGCTCAAAGATTAGCCAAGGAAGCAACTAGAAAAAAGTGAGAAGACTAGATCAGTACTTGCAGATATTGACATTTAAAGTGTCACTGTTTTTTTTTGTTTTGTTTTTTGTTTTTTGTTTTTTTTTTTGCGGGGCAATGGGGGTTAAATGACTTGCCCAGGGTCACACAGCCAGTAAGGGTCAAAGTGTCTGAGGTCGGATTTGAACTCAGGTACTCCTGAATCCAGGGCCGGTGCTCTATCCACTGCACCACCTAGCTGCCCCCAAAGTGTCACTGTTTAACACACAATATAATCTTCAAATCATTTTCTCTTTACCTTTTTTCCCTTGTGTTGGAGCTGTATTCATTCCATGGCTATATTTGGCCATTTTTTTTTCTTAAAATGCTTTCTCAGTTTTTCTATGTGCTATTTTAAAATAATACAAAAGAAACCATACTATAAACAACTGTAGAAATTGTTCATATGTACTAAAAAATAAGAGAAGGGGCAGCTAGGTGGTGCAGTGGATAAGCACTGGCCCTGGATCCAGGAGGACCTGAGTTCAAATCTAGGTTCAGACACTTGACACGTTCTAGATGTGTGACCCTGGGCAAGTCACTTAACCCTAATTGCCCTGCAAAAAAAAAAAATTACAAATTGTGCACAAAATTGAATAGGATAAAGCTAGTGGACTGTGTTATATTTGGGGAATTACATGGTATTTTTAATTACTCTAAACATTTTCCTTAACAGAGGTTTATCTTTTCAACTTCATCTTTGGGAGTATATGCCCAGAAGTAATATCAAAGTATATGCATAGATTAGTGACTTATTGAGTAGAATCCCAAATTGTTTTCTATAAAGGTAAGATTAATTTACTCTATGACTTTTTGGGGTGGGATTGAGGAAAACTTGATAGAAAGAGTGGTACTTGAAATGAATCTAGACATTTCAAAAGGCAGAAATATATTTCTAGTTACAAAGAAAGAATGCACACAGATACATTGTCAAATTCAAGTTGTTCAACTGTAATGTAGGGTATTAATATGAAAAATGGTTGGAATTGTAGGTGGAAGTCAGGTTATGGGAAGCCTTAAAAAACAGATCAAGGAATTTGGACTTAATTCTAGAATCAATATGAGGCCCTTTTTTAAAAAATTAGGAGGGGCAGCTAGGTGGCCCAGTGGATAGAGAACCGGCCCTAGATTCAGGAGGACCTGAGTTCAAATCTGGTCTCAGACACTTGACACTTACTAGCTGAGTGACCCTGGGCAAGTCACTTAACCCCAATTGCCTCACCAAAAAAAAAAAAAATTAGGGCACTGTCTTGGTCAGTACTGTGACTTAAAAAAAGATTTATTTCATGACCTTACGAAGGGGGTATTGGAAACCTTTTCCAACCCCTTTTAATTCTAGTGTTTTATCTCTGTTAATGATTTCCTATTTGTATTGTGCATAGCTTGTATTACTTTGTTACATTTAAAATTGCTTACATTGTCTCCTGTGTTAAATTGTGAGGGCCTTGAGGGCAGAAACTGTCTTTTGCCTCTTTTATGTCTTTAACCCTTAGTACAATGTCTGGTACATAGTAAGTACTTAGTAAATGTTTGTTGACCGACTTAGAAGAGAGATTTTAAGATCTGAGGATATCAAATATGATACTATCATAATGTTATTGTTGTTGAGTTCTTTCAGTCATGTCTGACTCTCTGTGACCCCACTTTGGGGTTTTCTTGGCAGAGATACTAGAGTGGTTTGCTATTTCCTTCTCTAGCTCATTTTACAGATGAGGAACTGAGGTAGAGTTAGGTGATTTGCCCAGGGTCACACACAGATAGTAAATGTCTGAGGATTAATTTTAACTTAAGAAGATGTGTCTTCCTGATTCCAAGCCCAGTGCTCTATCAACTGTGTCACCTAACTGCTCTTTAGTTTTGTTGTTGTTCAGCCATGTTTGACTCTACTGACTCCATTTTCTGGGGTTTTCTTTGCAAAGATACTGAAATTATTTGCCGTTTCCTTCTCCAGTTCATTTTACATAGTCTCAGCAAAAGATGAAAAGGACATCACCTAAGATTAAGTTTATGTGAGTGGAAATAAGGAGCTAAATATGGTAGATACTATGAAAGTAGAATATATATGATTTGGCAAATAATTGGTCATTAGGGGTGAGTAAGAAAGAAAAGTCAGAGATTACTATAAATGCATGAAAGTGAATGACTGGAAAGATGGTGGTTTCCTCCACAAAAATTGGTAAATTTGGGGGAAGAAGGATAGCTTTAAAGAGAAAGATGACTTAGATGTTGGGAATGGTAAGTTTAAAGCACTGATTCAATAACCGATGTGGAGCTGTACAGCAAGCAGTTGAAGTAATGGGATTACAGCTAAGAATAGATTATGACTAAATAAATTTAGAAATTACTTGAATAGAGATAATCATTGAACAACTAGCACCATATCAGGTCAACCTGTGAGAATATGTAGAGAACAAAGAAGAAGGTTGACGAGATCAAGATGTACCCCTTTCAGGGACATTTGTGATTAATGGGTGATAAATGTGATACAGGAAGGAATATTCAAAAAGAATATTTAGATGGGCATCAAGAGAACTAAGCGATAACTCAGTCACTGCAGTCAAGAAAGAAAGAAATTTATAGGATAAACAGGACAGCGAGTAATGAATAAAGAGCCATCCTATTCAGCATTTAGGAGGTCACTGGTAACCTTTAAAAAATAGTTTCAGTTAGATTAGAATCATATAGTAAGGGCAAAAGATTTGCCCTTACTAGTGAGGAAGGGAGGCATGGAGTATAAATGACTCTTTGAAAGGAATTTGGTGATGAAGAGAGGGAACTCAGGGAAATACCTGAGTCCTTTCAATTTTTTTTCAAAAAGCATTGGGGCAGCTACGTGGCACAGTGGATAAAACACAGGGCCTGGATTCAGGAGGACTGGACTTCAAATCCGGCCTCAGACAATTGACACTTACTAGCTGTGTGACCCTGGGCAAGTCACTTAACCCTCATTGCCTCACAAAAAACCCAAATCAAAATCAAACAAACAAAAAGTGTTTATCAAGCACATATGATACACATGTTACTGTGTAGCTTCTGGATATACAAAGAAAGAGAAAAAAACAATGCCTGACATGAATAATAATAATAGCTAACATTTATGTAACCCTTTAAGATTTGCAATTCACATTTATTAGTGTTTTATAATTTTTTCATTTGCTCAAGGAGTTTACTTTTTATGGTGAAATGAAGCAAATAAAAACAAAAATATATAAAGTAAATAATAATTAACTTAAAAGTTACAAGACAAAAGAGTGATAACAATTGAGAGGATTAGAGAATATAGGTGAGAGGATGGATCTTTAAATTCACCATCACACCCCCCCACACCCCCCCCACACACACACCTTTTATGTTACAAATGAGGAGAGTGAAGCACATAAAGGTTAAGTGACTATCAATGGGTCCTACATTCAGTAAGGGTTGAAAGTGGTATTTGAATCTAGGGCATCCAGTGGTCTGTGCACCATATCTCTATGATTCTGTGATGGAACTTGAACTGAACCTTACAGGCATCTAAGAATTTTAAGAGGTAGAGACGAAGAAGAACATTCCAGGCTTGAGACAGCATGCATAAAAGATTGTGAGGCAAGTGAAGCAAATATTTCGAAAGTAATCTTAATAAATTTAGTTGCAATCAGATTGTAAAGGCTTTAAATGCTTTTTTTTTAAAGAGTTTACATTTTATTGTAGAGACATTAGGAAACTAAAGTTTCTTAAGCAGGAAAATCACATGGTCAGACATCCTTTAGGAATTACTAGGGCAGCTAGGTGGTGCAGTGGCTAGAGTGCTGGCCCTGAATTCAGGAGGACCTGAGTTCAAATGCAGCCTCAGACACTTGACACTTACTAGTTGTGTGACCCTGGGCAAGTCACTTAACCCTCATTGCCCCCCCCCCAAAAAAAGAATTACCAGTCTTTTAGGTATTCAGAGGATAAATTGGAGAAGGCAAAGACTGAATGTAAGAACAATTAGAACACAAACATAATAGCCCAGGAGAGTGCTGATGAAACCTGAAATGAAGATAGTGGCTGTGTGAGAATTGGAAAGGATAGAGATTGAGAAATACTGTGACAAGAGGAGATCTGGCTATGTATATTTGGGAATCATCTCATAGAAATGATAATTGAACCAGTGAAAGCTGATGAGATCCCAGAGTGAAACTACCAGGGAGAAAAAAAATGTGCCTAAGAAACAACCTAGGAGTACAGCTACATGGAGGGGAGAAATATATGTAGGGAGGGATAGAGGTAAAGATAAATTTGAATTGGTAGAGAAGGTAGGAAAGATGTGAGATCAACAAGTCAAGTCAATAAACACTTGTTAAGCTCTTTAAAAAAAATACTTTTAATTTCATTAAATATTTCCAAATTACATGTAACCAAAATTTTAACAATCACTAAAAAAATTGAATTCCAGATCCTCTCTTTTCTTTACCCCTCTTTGAGAAAGCAGATAATTTGATTTGATTATACATATGAAGTCATAACTAATATTTCTATATTTGCCATGTTGCAAAAGAAAACACAAACAAAAGAACCCAATAAAAATAAAGTTTAAAAAAAAGGTTCAATCTGCATTCGTAGTTAATCACTTTTCTCTGGATGTGAATAGCATTTTTCATCATAGTCCTTCGAAATTGTCATATCATTTTCTTGATTAAAGTAGCTAAGTCTTTCACAGTTGATTATCCTAACATTATTGCTGTTATGATGTACCATGTTCTCTTTCTTCTGCTCACATCACTTTGCATGAGTTAATATGTTTTCACATGTTTTTCTAAAACCACCCTACCCATCATTTCTTATAGCATAAGAGTATTCCATCACAATTATATACCCCATGTTGTTCAGCAATTTCCCAATTGTTGGCATCCCTTCTATTTCCAATTCTTTGACACCAAAAAAGGAGCCCTTATAAATATTTTCAAATAGGTCCTTTCCCCTTTATTTTTACCCCTTTAGAAAACAGACCTAGTATTAGTATTGCTGGATCAAAGAGTATACAAAGATTTATAGCCCTTTGGGTATAATTCTAAGTTTTTCTCCAGAATGGAAAGATAAGTTCACAACTCCAGCAACAGTGCATTGTGTCCCAATTTTTTCCATATCTCCTCCAGCATTTGTTCATTTTTGTTTTGCGTGATGTTACCCAATCTGATAGATGTGAGGTGGTATCTCAGAGGTTTTTTTTTTTAATTTGTGTTAATCTAATCAGTGGTGATTTAGAGCATTTTTCATGTGACTATTGATAGCTTTAAGTTCTTCTAAAAAGTTCCCATTCATATTCTTTGACCATTTATCAGTTAGGGAATGGCTCTTATTTTTTATAAATTTGGCTCAATTCCATAAGTATTTGAAAATTGAAATCTTTGTCAGAGAAATAATATAAATTTCCACACTCTCCTGTTTTCCTTCTAATTTGAATGCATTATTTTTATTTATGCAAAAGCTTTTTAATTTCATGTAATCAAAAGTATCCATTTTACTTTTTATAATCCTCTTTTTTTTTTGGTCATAAACTCTTTCCTTTTCCATACATCTAACAGGTATATTTAAAAAATAATACATATTTTTATTTTTGAGTTCCAAATGTTATCCCTCCTTCCCTCCCTCCCCTCTCCCCTCTGTGAGGTGGTAAGCAATCAGATATGGGTTATACATGTGCAATTATGTAAAACGTTACCATGTTAGTAATTTTGTCAAAGAAAATTTGAATAAAAGAAAAAAAATGAAAGAAAGTTAAAAATAGTATGCTTCATTCTGTTTTTCATTAAAATCAGTTCTTTCTTTGGAGGTGGATAGTATGTTACATCAAAAGTCCTTTCAGATTGCCTTGGATCATTGTATACTGCTGAGAATAGTTAAGTCTTTCACAGTTCTTCCTCAAACAATATTGCTGTCTCTGTGCACAGTGTTCTCTTGGTTCTTCTCATTTCACTATACATTAGTTCATATAAGTCTTTTCAGGCCTTTCTGAAATCATTTTGCTTATCATTTCTTATAACACAATCATAATCCATCACCATCAATAGGTAAATTTTTCATGCTCCCCTAATTTACTTTCAACATCACCCTTTATGCCTAAATTATTTGTCCATTTTGACCTTACATTGGTATCCAGTGTGAGAAGTTGGTGTATGCCTGGTTTCTGACAAAATGTTTTCTAGTTTTCCCAGAAATTTTTGTCAAATGTTGAGTTCTTACCACAGCAGCTTGGGTCTTTGGATTTATCAAATATTAGGTTACTATGGTCATTTACTCTTTATTATGAATCCACTTTAATCCACTTATCCATCACTCTAGTTCTTAGACAGTGCCAGCTTGTTTGTATGTTTAATGCTTTATAATATAGTTTGAAATCTGGAACTACTAGGCTACCTTCTTAACATTTTTTTATTGATTCCATTGTTTTTTGTGAACTTTTCTTCTTCTGGATAAATCCTGTTACTGTTTTCCTAGCTCTATAAAATAATTCTTTGGTACTTTAAGTGGTATGGCACTGAATATGTCAATTAAGTTAAGTAGAATTGTCATTTTGTCATATTGGCTCAGCCTACCTATAATCAATATTTTTCCCAATTTTTAGATCTGACTTTATTTCTCTGAAAAGTGTTTTGTATTTGTATTCATGTAATCTCTGGGTTGGTCTTGGAAAGGAGATTTCCAAGGATTTCATGTTGTCTGCAGTTGTTTTAAATGGAATTTCTCTTTCTATACCTTCCTGCTGTGTTTTGTTGATAGAATATTGAATGATTGATGATTTCTTTGAGTTTATTTAATATTCTGCAACTTTGCTAGAGTTGTTCATTGTTTCAACTTTTTTTTAGTTTATTCTCTAGATTTCCCTAAGTATTTATTGTTATTCAGTTGTTCAGTCCTTTCCAACTTTTCCAGATCTTGTTTGGAGTTTTCTTGGCAAAGATACTTGGGTAGTTTGCCAATTTTTTCTCCTTTAGATTAAGGCAAATAGAATGAATTGTCCAGGGTCACAAAGCTAGTAAATGTCTGAGGCTGAATTTTAACTCAGGTATACCTGACTCCAGGCCTAGTGTTATATCCAATGACCTTCTAACTGCCTCCTAAGTGTACCATCTCTAAGTTTATCATAATATCATATCCAAAAAGTGATAGTTTGGTTTCCTCATTATCTATTTTATTCCTTCCTTTTGTTTTCTTGTCTAATTTTTGTAGCTAGAAATTTTAGTGCAATGTCGAATGATAGTGTTGATAATAGACATCCTTGCTTGACTCCTGATCTTACTGGGAAGGTTTCAAATTTATCCCCATTATAAAAAATGCTTGATTTTAGCTTTACATAGATACTTCTTATCATTTTGAGAAATACGCCACTGATTCCTATAGTTTCTATTTTTTTAGTCAAAATGGGTATCATTTTGTCAAAGGGTTTTTCTGCATCTATTGATGTAATCACATGATTTTTGCAGTTTTTGGCAACAATATAGTCAATGATGCCAATAGTTTTCCTAATATTGAACCAACCCTGCATTCCTTATATAAATCCTACTTGGTCATAGTGTGTGATATTTGTAATATATTTTTTAATCTCCTTAGTGAGATTAATTTAAAGATTTATTGCTATAACAATTAAACCATGAAAGAAATATTTTACAGAACTAGACAACATAATAGCACAATTCATTTAGATGAACAAAAGACAGGATATCAAGGAGGATAATAAAGAAGAAATAGGGATGAAAGGGAAATAGAAACATACATCAATGGAAGAATATAATAAAGAAGAATCAGAAATAACTGAACTCAATAAATCTGTGTCTGATAAACCCCAAACATAAATTATAAAAGAAGTAACTTCATATTACACAATTGACTGTTGGGAGAACTAAAGATGTGTGACAGAAATTAGACTTAGGCCAACTTCTTATATCATAGTCTATAATACTTTCAGGATTTGTATGTGACCTGAATATTAAAGATCATTTCATTTTCTCAGCTATGGGTAGGGGATGGTTTCATAACCAAAGGAGAAACAGAAGCAATTACAAAACAACTAGATCACTTTGCTTACAAGAAATTGAAAATCTTTTGCACAAACAAAATTAATCCAACTAAAATAAGAATAGAAGCATAAAATCTGTTCACTGTATATAATCTGTATATATATGATCAAAATCCATTCTTCTCCAGGGTTAGTGGCTAAATGCATATGAATAAATAGTTATCAGAAGATGAAGTGAAAGCTGCTAACAACTATATGCAAAAGTATGCTCCAAATCACTAATAATAAGAGAAATACAAATCAAAAGAACCCTAAGGTTTCATCTCACACTCAAGAAATTGTCAAAAATGCCAAAAGGTGGGGCAGCTAGGTGGCACAGTGGATAAAGCACCGCCCCTGGATTCAGGAGGACCTGAGTTCAAATCCAGCCTCAGACACTTGACACTTACTAGCTGTGTGACCCTGGGCAAGTAACTTAACCCTCATTGCCCCGCCCCTCCCAAATGCCAAAAGCTAAAAGTAATCAGTGTTGGATCATTTGGGTTGTTGATGTCTTTTACTGTAAAGACAAGTCAAAATGCTTGTGTCTAATTCAAAATTTGCAGAGATTTGAGAGGTAGTCAGTATTGGAGAATATGTATTGTTCTCTATCTTTTTTATCACTTGACCAGGTAGAATTCTTGTCCACACTCTTTGAACCAGAGATTCCCCTACTAGTCATATACCCCAAGGGGGCCATTGGTGAAAATGAAGTCTCCATATGTAAACAATATTTTGTAACAGCATTTTTTTGGGGGCAGTAAAGAACTGGAAAAAAAAGATAACCACTGATATGGGAATGACAAAGTAAACTGTGGTATGTGATTGCTATGAAATATATGCCCTAATAAAAGCCATACACTATTAATATATAGAAGCATGGGAAGACTTATTTGAATTGAAGGAAAGTGTAGTAAGTAGAGTCAAG
Source organism: Dromiciops gliroides (assembly GCF_019393635.1). Taxonomy (NCBI): domain Eukaryota; kingdom Metazoa; phylum Chordata; class Mammalia; order Microbiotheria; family Microbiotheriidae; genus Dromiciops; species Dromiciops gliroides. The sequence goes on from NC_057862.1 coordinate 204,568,297, forward strand.
AAAACAGTATGCGGGGACGGATCCAAGATGGTAGAGAGGAAGCAGCAAGCTGCCTGAGCTCTCCTTCTGTTCCCTCAAAAAGAACATTAAATCAAGCCTCTGGACAGATTCTGAAACTACAGAACCTGAAAAGAGACAGAGAGACACAGTCTTCCAACCAGAGATAATTTAGAAAACTTCAGGAAAAGGTCAGTCTGACTCAGGCAAAAGGGAGGCCCAGCGCAGGGCAGCAGCCCAGCGCCAAGGGGGTCAGGGCAAGTCAGCAGGAGCTGTGGGCCACAGCTGAACAACTGAGCCTCCTGGAACCTGGCTCAAAAAATCTGGTGGCCAAGAAGGACAGTGGAAAAACCTACCTGCACCAGCCAAGAAGGCAAGTTGCCAGCAGTAGGGCCACGAACAAGATGGGCACAACCAGGCACACAGATGTGTGCGCTTAGACAGGAAGTGCAGGGGGGCGAACTGCACACACTGTAAAGGCCTCAGAGTAAAAAGCCAGTCACACAGCACCTATACCCCTGCACAAGAAGCCCAAAACAGGGACCCTGGTGCCCCCAGAGCAGACCCCAACTTAAAAAAATAAATAAATAATCTGCGATAATGAGTAAGAAGCAAAAAAGAGCCCTCTCCAGTGAGAGCTTCTGTATCAATAGGGAAGAAGCCAATGAAAACTCAGATGAGGACAATACCCTCAAATTGCCTACATCTGAAGCCTCCAGAGGGAAGGTGAATTGGTCTCAAGAACAAAAAGCCTTCCTGGAAGAGCTCAAAAAGGATTTCAAAAATCAATTGAGGGGGCGGCTAGGTGGCGCAGTGGATTAAGCACCGGCCCTGGATTCAGGAGTACCTGAGTTCAAATCCGGCCTCAGACACTTGACACTTACTAGCTGTGTGACCCTGGGCAAGTCACTTAACCCCCATTGCCCCGCAAAAAAAAAAAAATCAATTGAGAGAGGTAGAAGAAATAATGGGGAGAGAAATGAAAGCAAAACTAGAAAACTATGAAAAAAGAATCAGCAGCTTGGAAAAGGAAGCACAAAGATTGACTGCAGAAAACAATGCCTTAAAAAATTCATCTGGCCAAATGGAAAAAAAGTGCATAATTTCACTGAAGAAAGCAATGCCTTAAAAAATTAATCTGGCCAAATGGAAAAAAAGGTGCATAATCTCACTGAAGAAAACAATGCCTTAAAAAATTCATTTGGCCAAATAGAAAAAAAAAAGGTGCATAATCTCACCGAAGAAAACCATGCTTTAAAAATTAAAATTGGACAGTTGGAAGATAAGGAATCCATGAGACACCAGGAATCAGTCAAGCAGAATCAAAAGAATGAAAAAATAGAAGAAAATGTGAAAAACCTCATTGGAAAGACAACTGATCTGGAAAACAGATCTAGGAGAGACAATTTGAGAATCATTGGACTGCCTGAAAGCCATGACCAGAAAAAGAATCTAGACACCATATTCCAGGAAATTATTAAGGAGAACTGCCCTGATATCATAGAATCAGAGGATAAAATCATCATTGAAAGAATCCACCGATCACCTCCTGAAAGAGACCCCAAAAGGAAAACTCCAAGGAATATTGTAGCCAAATTCCAAAATTATCAGGTGAAGGAGAAAATACTCCAAGCAGCCAGAAAGAAGCAATTTAAATATCATGGAGCCACAGTCAGGATTGCTCGGCACCTGGCAGCTTCAACATTAAAGGACCGCAAGGCTTGGAATATGATATTCCAGAAGGCAAAGGAGCTTGGATTGCATCCAAGAATCTATTACCCAGCAAAAATGTGCATTCTCTTTCAGGGGAAAGATGGACATTTAATGACATTGGGGGCTTTCAATCATTCCTGATGAAAAGACCAGAACTGAATAGAAAATTTGATCTCAACATACAAGACTCAAGAGAAATTTAAAAAGGTAAACAGAGAGGGGGAAAAAAAAAGGTTACTCAATTAGGTTAAACTGTTTATATCCCTATATGGGAAGATAATACTCATAACTCTTAAGAATTGTAAATGTATTTGGGCAGAGATAAGGACTTTACACAGAGGGTATAAATATAAATTGTCTTTGATGTGATGATACAAAGAAAACTAAGGGGTTAAAAAGGGAGTCTATCGGGGCAGCTAGGTGGTGCAGTGGATAGGGCACCGGCCCTAGAGTCAAGAGTACCTGAGTTCAAATCCAGCCTCAGACACTTAACACTTACTATCTGTGTGACCCTGAGCAAGTCACTTAACCCCAATTGCCTCACTAAAAAAAAAAAAAAAAGGGAGTCTATGGGGAGGAGAAGAAAGGGGAGGTGGAATGGGATGAATTATATCATATGAAGAGGTGAAAAAAAGCTATTACAATAGAGGGAAAGAAATAGAGATAGAGTATATTATAAAATGAAAAATGGATGATTTTGATTACATTAAATTAAAAAATTTTTGTGCAAACAAGAGCAATGCATCCAAAATTAGAAGGGAAGCAGAAAGTTGGGAAACAAATTTTGTGGCCAGTACTTCTGATAAAGGCCTCATCTCTAAAATATATAGGGAATTAAATCAAATTTATAAGAACCCAAGTCATTCCCCAATTAAGAAATGGTCAAAGGATATGAACAGGCAGTTTTCTGATGAAGAAACCAAAACTATCTATTTCTATATGAAAAAATGCTCTAAATCACTATTGATTAGAGAGATGCAAATTAAAACAACTCTGAGGTACCACCTGACACCTATCAGATTGGCTAAAATGACAAAAAAGGAAAATAATAAATGTTGGAGAAGCTGTGGGAAAATTGGAACACTAATCCATTGTTGGCGGAGCTGTGAACTGATCCAACCATTCTGGAGAGCAATTTGGAATTATGCCCAAAGGGCGATAAAGCTGTGCATACCCTTTGACCCAGCAATACCACTTTTGGGTCTTTTTCCCAAAGAAATCATGGAAAGGGGAAAGGGACTCACATGTACAAAAATATTTATAGTTGCTCTTTATGTGGTAACAAGGAATTGGAAGTTGAGGGGATGCCCATCAATTGGGGAATGGCTGGACAAGTTGTGGTATGTGAATACAATGGAATACTATTGTGCTGTAAGAAATGATGAGCAGGAAGAGTTCAGAGAAACCTGGAGGGTCTTGCATGGGCTAATGATGAGTGAGATAAGCAGAACCAGAAGAATATTGTACACACTGTCATCAACATTGAGTGTTGATCTACTGTGATGGACTATATTCTTCTCACCAATGCAATGGTACAGAAGAGTTCCAGGGAACTCATGATAGAAGAGGATCTCCAAATCCAAGAAAAAAAAAAAAAGAACCGTGGAGTATAGATGCTGAATGAACCATACTATTTCTTTTGTTTTTGGTGCTATTGTTTTTTCTATTTTGAGGTTTTTCATCATTGCTCTGATTTTTCTCTTATAACATGACTAATGCAGAAATAGGATTAATGTTATTATGTGTGTGTGTGTATATATATATATATATATATATATATATATATATATATATATATATATATATATATATATATATATATATATATAACCTATATCAGATTACCTGCTGTCTAGGGGAGGGGGGAGGGAGGGGAGGGAGAGAGAAAAATCTGAAATTGTAAAGCTTGTATAAACAAAAGTTGAGAACTATCTTTACATGTAATGGGAAAAAAATAAAATAATTTATTAATTAAAAAAAAGAAAAAGAAAACAGTATGTGTGATGCCTACAACAAACGTTGTTCACTGTTCCTTGTTCCCTGTTCCTTTGCAGAAATTTGGCTCCATAGGTTTTGTTAAGGGCTAAAATTCTAGCTAAACTGTCTAAAATATCTAATGAGTGGTTGCCAATAAATTATAAGCTTTAGCAAGAGTTAGACTTTTAAGCATTTATTAAGGAGAATAAGAATTTGGTAAAGAGAGAGAGAAAGGCCTAGATTTCTATCTATTAAAGGGAGAGCACATTTTTAGCTCCCTTCTCCGCCAGCGTCCCCAGGAAAGAGAGCGAGCCTGAGCACCAGTCTCTTCCTTCCTCCTCCCACTAGCCCGCGTCACTTCCTGACTCCTGGTCTTGCCCTCAAAGACCTTCCCTTCATGGGCAGAACTCTTCTACAGTAAGTATCCAGCAGGTGGCGTTATTCCAATCGTTACAGTCCCCCCTGTTGTTCCTCAAGAAACAAAATGTTTCCTTGACGGAACAGTAAAAAGAATATAATAACTATTGCTAACTAATAATATGTGAACAATAATATAGAAAAGGAAGAGAGGAAAGTTTTGTCCAGAGGGGTGATTTTTTTTTTGTCCTCATGAACCGACGCTTTGACATTGGTCTTGCAAAGGGAGGGCCTCTGCAGAGAATACATGTTACAGATGGTGTATATTATAACAGAAAGAGAAAAGAGAAAAAACAACAACAACAAAAACAAAACAAAACTGTTCATTTAAAGTCTCTGAAATTCTTTTTTCAGATGTCCTCTAGGTGTAGTTGTAGAATGGAAGTCTTTTCAGGGGTTGATGTGTAGATGCTGGTAATCAGCCAGGAAAATTTCCTACAAAATTGAGCTTAACACAACTTTAAAATAGCTTTATCAATAATCAAATCAAACAATGAAAGTTCTCAAAAACATGTCTAAGGGAATTCAGAATCTTAGTTGTTACACATGAAACATATAATAAAACAAAAATTGAACCATTCTTTAAAATTATATTACTATAGTCCCCCCCTTATGGAGGGTAATTGAGAAGACAATTGCTGCGATATTAATTATTAAAAATAATTTTTTATCTTTGTTTCATCACTTTTTGCATCATCTGCCTAATTATCCTCATGCCATTATGAGAAATTAAAAAATCTAATATAATTGGTAACAGGTATCAAGGCCAAATTCAACAGTGTATTTATCATGACACCTGAGATAATTATGGGGGTTACCATAAAAGAACAGAGAAATGATGGGATATGAGCACTCCCACACTTGAGCAGTATATACTGTCCATGCAGTATGCCAGACTTAAAATAGGTGGATGGAATATATGTCCATGGCACCGAACATATTGGAGGAAACTGAGTCAGACTTAATCAGATGCATGGGATTGAGATGTCCATGGCATCAGGCATATAGGAGGGAGCATAGAAGCCAGGTGTAGAAGTGAGATGGGTGGGATGAATACTTCCAGCCATCTGTACAATATTGTGGGGAAAAATAAAATAAAATATTAAACCAAGAGAATCCAACCTCAACATTAGTCAAAAGCCGTTCCCTCGGCCATACCTTGACTTCATGCATGTCTCCCCTCATGTGACAGTTCAGGGTCTGCTTTTGCATGTATTCCTCTTGTGATTGGATGGCATCTTGGCCAACTGGCATCTGATAACTCAGAATAAAGGCAATTAATGTCTTAAATGATAAGTTCCCATAATCCAAGTCTCATATGGATTTAAAATTGAGGATAATAAATGATTGCAAAAAATGCGAATACATCTTGACTCAGAACACAATATATAATTATGCAACAATTTCAAATAATACCCCCTTTTTTTTTAACTTAGTATACAATTACTTTTTTGAAAAATCTGAACATATTTAAATACAAGTTAAAGCACAACAGAATCTCAAAGAAAACTTTTTTTTTGAAAAAAGAAAACTTTTACAAATGTTCCCCTCTTTTTTTTTTTGAATATGCTTATCAAAAATAATACTTCTTTACACTTGCCATGGCAACCAATTTGCCAGGGAAATGCTTCAAAGAGTTTGATCAAATAATCAGTTGAGAAAAAATAACAAAAACAAACAACTCAGAATATGGGAGCACAATACTCCTAGAATTAACATTGTACTATGAAATCAAAACCATCTTGCAATGTTTCAAAATTAGATAGACAAATGAATAGAAGAAAATACACATGGAACAATAAAAGACAATGAAATTCAAACTAAGGAAATCTAAATGAATATGAACTTAATATTAATAAGACTATTATAAAATATAAACTTGATCACATGACTATAAAAAGCTTTTACAAATATTCTCCTTGTTTTAGAAACTAAGTATAAAACACAATCTCAAATGCATGAAAATCTCTATGAAAATAAACCCATACCATTAATTTCAAGATGTAGATGTAATAGCATAGAAATCCTATGTAACCTCTGAACTGACATTAATACTCTGAGTGAATTCAGAACACTTTTGATTCTGATATCTAAAATCCCCAATACTCATATAAATACCTTGCTGCTTGCTTCTACATTTCTGTACAATATATACCCTTCCATGCCAAAAGAAGCAGAGTCTTGAACTATGTTGATTGTCATTCTCATTCAGCTTAAGTTTTTCTTCTTTAACCCCTCTATATTGTCTGTCAGTCTTTTCACCATACAAATGCTTTATAAGATTACTAATTAAAGACAAAAGCAGGTTAGCAAAATTATGAACAAAACGAGCATATCTGGAATTTAAAGGGCTTTTTAAGGTTGTCTCAGAAGCACAGCCAGGCTGGGGAAGGGCTGAGCCTGAAGCTGCAAATGTAGTTAGAGAAAGTTGCGCATGAGCATTAGATCTCTGGACTTCCCAGGCAAGGGAAGCAATGGGCTTAGTCATGGGAGGAGTAGAGGGTGGGGTCTGGAGAGGAGGGGAGGGACCAGCACAATTTGAATCAGACTTGATTTTGAACTCAGGCCTGGATTCCTCTTCCCCCACTTTGCCTCCAGGTGCTAGGGGATTAAAAGCTTCAAGAGGGTGGGTCATTGCCTCCAGGCATGCAAAATTAAAGCAACAATTACTGTTAGAACTGGGAAAAGCTGCAGGAATCTCTTCAGGTTTCTCTGAAAAAGCATGGTTGGGAGAGGGAGAGATATTTCCTTGTGTGAGTAAGTTGCTGGCTCTTTTAACAAAAATAAAAAGAAAAATAGAAAATCCACAAAAACAAAGCATTAACATGATCTTATCTCCCATTTGTCTGGTTAAACAGACTAAAATCAAAAATAGGATAATTAGGGAGTTTAAAAGGTCCATTCGAAAAAATTTAAAGGAAAACACAGCCAGTACACCAGTACTTAGCAGTTAAAGGGAGAGGGAGGGGAAATTTCTTACCCAACCAGAAGATCAGAAGACTGAGGTTTAGCTTTCCTCTTCGTGGTCAGCCATCTGTTAAGGGCTAAAATTCTAGCTAAACTGTCTAAAATATCTAATGAGTGGTCGCCAATAAATTATAAGCTTTAGCAAGAGTTAGACTTTTAAGCATTTATTAAGGAGAATAAGAATGTGGTAAAGAGAGAGAGAAAGGCCTAGATTTCTATCTATTAAAGGGAGAGCACATTTTTAGCTCCCTTCTCCGCCAGCGTCCCCAGGAAAGAGAGCGAGCCTGAGCGCCAGTCTCTTCCTTCCTCCTCCCACTAGCCCGCGTCACTTCCTGACTCCTGGTCTTGCCCTCAAAGACCTTCCCTTCATGGGCAGAACTCTTCTACAGTAAGTATCCAGCAGGTGGCGTTATTCCAATCGTTACAGTTTGAAACATTATGTATTTTAGAGTTTTTCGGTCTTTCAGTTGGTTTTGCTGATTTTTTTTAATTTTTAATTTTTTTCCTTCATTTTAAGGGCTTGCTCTCTGGGAGCATGAAGAACATAGAAATGAAAGGACTATAGATAGTGTAAAAATAGTGCAAATCAATATATATGTATTAAAACAAACAAATACCTTACTTGGGAGCAGTGACCTACATGATTCAGGGGATAACATTTAATCAGGACCTTGCCCTCATGGAACACACAATAGGGCAAGGGGATATTAGAACCTCAGTGAATCTATAATTTCACTGCTTTGTGTACTCCTTCAAGGGATATAGATTGCCAAGTATGTCTTTTTATCCTGTGTATTTCTTATCTATGTATACCCATCAATTTTCTATAAGAATCTTTACAAAATTAAGACAGTTTTCCCCTAAGTTCTTTTAGCATTTCATAGGTACCAGTACTTCAAGCCAGCATTCAGCCTATTCACTTGTTATCTCTAATTCCTGCTAAATTCCTGGTATGTTCTTCTTTCAATTACAAGTCATTATACTGCTTTTGGATATTTCATTATTAAAATTGTTTCAGTTTGCTTACTTCCAAAAGTTCACCTTTCTAGTATCCTTTATATCATTAGCAAATACTTCTCAGTCACCACTCAGAGAACAGTTATTTTCAGTTGAGCCTTGATCTATTTAATATGACTATTTAAAGGTATGCCTTTTCATCCTGCGTAATTCTTGTCGATTTTTTTCCATAAAAAAGTACTAAATATACTGAATTTTACAGTTAACAGTGAAGTTCCTAGGGTGATCTCTTTTAAGTAGTTTTGAACTTCACTGAGGTTCAGTGGAGCCCCTTTAGTATTTAAGGGCATATATCACTAAGTCCAGTGTTATCCACAAATAGGAGCATCTGGAAAATGTCATTGTCGTTTGTCTTTTGTACACAAAGAGAACCAAGTGACATTACAATGTTAGGGTCAATATACAGTCCTTTAATCCAGATGCTGCTAGATCTTGTTTTATCCTTATTTCAGCTCCACAGTATTGGAATTCTTTTTTTCTAGCTACTTGCAATATTTCCCCCTTGACCAGGGAGCTCTAGAATTTGGCTATAATATTCCTGGAGGTTTTCCTTTTGGTATCTTTCAGGAGGTGATCGGTGGATTTTTTCAATTTCTATTTTGCCTTCTGCTTCTAGAATATCAGGGCATTTTCCCCTTACAATCTTTTGGAAGATGCTGTCTAAACTCTTATTTTGGTGATTGTTTTCAGGTAGTCCAATGATTTTCAAATTATCTTTCCTGGTTCTCTTTTCCAGGTCAGCTGTTTTTTGAAGGAGATATTTCATATTTCCCTCTTTTTTTATTCATTTGGGTTTGCTTTATTGTGTCTTGGTTTCTCATAAAGTCACTAGCTTCCATTTGTTAATCCTAGTTCTTAGGCAATAATTTTCATCAGACAGCTTTTTTATCTCCTTTTCCATTTGGCTTTTCAAGCTGTTGACTTTTTTCTCTTAGCTCTCCTGCATTGCTCTTATTTCTCCTTCCATTCCTTCCTCTACCTTTCTAAATCTTCCTTCTATCTCTTCTACTGTCTCTTCACAGTCCCTTTGGAGGGCTTCCATGGCCTGAGACCAATTCATATTTTTCTTTGAAGCTTTGGATGTAGGGGCCCTGAGGTTCTTATCCTCTTCTGAGTGTGCACCTTGATCTTCCTTGTTGCTAAAGAAATTTTCGGTAGTTCTCAACTTTCTTTGCTTGCTCATCTTGCCGTCTTTTATTTGACTTTTAACTCCCTCTTACAGTGGGGCCCTACTTCCAAGTTACACTGTCCCAAGCTTCAGAGGGTCCCAGGTATTTTGGTTTGAGGGAGGGCAGGTTTTTCTCTCACCTGACCTATTCTCTGGTAGAAAGATTACCTCAAGCCAACTTGCTAATTAACTAGCCAGCAGAACTATGTGTGCTGGTGTCCTCAGGTCCACTGAGACTGTGTCCCTCCTCCACTTGGGCCTCCTGTGGCTCAGAATTTCTTTCTGTTTCCCTGTTGGGATGGGATAGCCAAATTTCTCCTCATGTCCCACAGACACCCCTGTATTCCTCCCCCTCCCCTGCACCAGCCATTCAGCCCTCTCACCAACCATAAGCTTAATTCCAGAAGACACCAGTGCTGCAGCTGATTTGGAGAATAGGGGTAAATTGCTCTTGTGCAGCATGTCTGGGGTCTATGTTGGTGTGATTGCTAGGCTGAACTCTGCAGCCCAGCATGACCCCCTTTGTTCTGGAAATTAATTTCATCCTGTCTTTTTGGGGGTTTTGCAGCTCTAAGACTTGTTTTGTTGTTGTTTGGGGGGTAATTGTGTCAGGAGCTCTGTGCATTTAATGTCTTTCCTCCCTGTATGACCATTTATGAGGGAGATGTCTCTAAATTTTCATGTATTACTTTTCTTTTGAGCGACTGCAATTCTGCTTTGCTCATGGAGCACATAGCCTTCTTTGATGTAGGCACACAATGCTTGGAAGTCCTGTGCCAGTGTCTCCCATGTCTCCTAATTGATTACAAAGTCCTTTAGAGAGAACTTGAAAGTATCCTTGTATTCTTTCTTTTGATGACCATATGAGCATCTGTCTTGTGTGAGTTCTATGTAAAGTCTTTTAGACAAATGTATGTTTGGCATTGAAACAACATGGCCAGCTCATCCTCATAACTTCTCTTTCTCTTCTTACAATGACCTAAACTATTAAATACCAATGTTTACTGAGAGGGTGCATCCATGAAGTTTTGTTGTGTTTAGCTAAATGAAAGACAGTGTTGGTGATGAGAATGTCATGAGACACACAAGCCTTCAATAGTAAGTAACTATTGCTGTTGCTGTTTCTGACTTCATTCCTCCCAAGGACTCGCTGCCATGTGTGATAGTCTTTGCCTGTTCTGGCTTTACAGTCACTCAAAATTGCAAGCTTCTCTTTCACCTCATTGATGATGAGGGTCTCCAAGTCTTCATAAAATTTTTCTTTGACTTCATCAGGGTTTATTAGGGTGGGAGCACACATACTGATGATGGTGCCATGACACTTTCCTGAGAGTGGCAATCACATTGTCATGACTCACTTCATTTTAGAAAATATGTATGTTTGTTGAATAGATTAGATTTGATGGTGAAACCACACCAGCTTCACAGTTTCCCCATTACTCTAGCCAGTCCAGAAAAATGTGTATATGATTCTAACTTCTGTAAGCTGGCTTTCATTTGTCAGTCTTGTTTTATGTAAGGCTGCCATTTGGATGTAATACCTGCTGAGTTTTCTTGGAATAAGAGCTGTTCATGTTTCAGGTGTACTAGATTTCTTATCTGTAAATGTGCACATATTCCATATACCAATGGTTAGTGGAACCATCTTCACAAAAGGTTTTGTATAAGTTTTTTATGTTTTGACTAAAGAGTGGTATCCCCATCCTAGTAAGCAAGCCAGAGTTAGGTGAAGCAGACAATTTTAGGACACCTTTCTATCTCCTTTCTTATGCTAGGATGTAAGCAGTGCTGTCCTTAAGAAGGCTTGCTTAGATAACTAGAAGGTTGCTGAATCTTACTGATGCTTTAGTTCAGTGAGAAGATGATCCTATGGCCTGGGCTACCTGTCTGCTGTTATAACTACAGCTCCCAATGTATGTGTACCTGCTGCTTCATCAGTAGCCCATCACCACAAAAAAGTGATAGTTGACTTTGAGGTAAGTAAAATTTATGATAGTAAAAATTTCAAACTGTAACCTAGTAAAATAATAAAAAACTAAAATGTGAATGGGATGAACTCACCCACAAAACAGAAGTAGATAGCAAAGAGGATTAAAAACCAGAATCCTACAATATGTTGTTTACAATAAGAATATTTCAAGCAGAGAGACATTCATAGAATAAAGGTAAGTGGCTGGAGAAAAAGATATTATGCTTCAGCTGAAGTAAAAAAAAAAGCAAGGGTAACAATCATAACCTCAGACAATGGAAAAGCAAAAAATAAAGAATTAATTTTAAAAAGCTAAAGAAAGAAACTACATCTTTTTAAGAGGTACCCAAGACAATTAAATCATATTAATACTAAATAGATATGCTCCAAATGGGATAGCATCCAAATTCTTAAAGGAAAATTTAAATGAAAATCAGGAATAGACAATAAAACTATACTAGTAACCAAATTCAACTTTTACCTCTCAGAACTAGGTAAATCTAACAAAAAAAATAAACAAATAAATTAAAGAAGTGAATAGAATTTTGGAATATGATATGATAGAATAGATATGATAGACCTTTGGAGAAAACTGAATGGGAATAGAAAGAAATATATTTTTTCTTAGTAGCACATGGCTCCTACACAAAAACTGATCATCTATTAGAGCATAAAATTTTACAATTAAATGCAGAAAAGCAAAACTATTAAGTGCATCCTTTTCAAATCATAATGCAATAAAATTATATTCAATAAAGTTCAGTGGAAAGCTAGATTAAAAATTAATTTGAAACTAAATAATTTAATTCTTAATAATGAGCAGATCAAAGAACAAATCAGAGAAACAATAAATTTCTATAAAGAGAATAACAATGAGACAACATACAAAATTTGTGGGATGCAGCCAAAGAAATGCTTAGGGGTAAATGTATATCTCTATGCTTACATCAATAAAAATATATAAAGAACAAATCAGTGAATTGGGTATGCAACAATAACAAAAACAACAACAACACCTAGGAAAAGAATAAATGAAAAATCAGCAACTAAATACCAAATGGGAAAATTCGAAAAGCAAAAGAGATTAATGAAAATGAAAGGATGAAAACCATTGAACTAATAAAAGCAGAAGCTTGTTTTTATGAAAAAAACACAGATAAGCTATTGGTTAATTTGATTTAAAAATAAATATAAATTACCTGTATCAAAGATCTAAAGGTTAAAGAAATTAAAGCAATTAGGAGCTATTTTGCCCTATTATATGCCAATAAAGCTGGCAATCTAAAATAAATGGATGAATATTTACAAAAATATAAATTGCCCAGATTAACAGAACAGGAAATACAATATTTAACCCCATTTTAGAAAAAGAAACTGAATAAGACATCAATGAACCCCTGTAAAAATATCTCCAGGTCTAGATGGATTCAAAAGAGAATGCTATTAAACATTTAAAGAACAATTAATTCCAATAATATAAACCATTTGGAAAAAAGTAGGCAAAGGAGTCCTACCAAATTCCTTTCATGACATAATTATGGTGCTGATAACTAAACCAGGAATAGTGAAAACAGGGAAAGAAAACAAGGAAAGACCAATTTCCCTAATGAATTTTAAATAAAATACTAGCAAGGAGATTACAGTAATATATCACAAAGACCATACACTATCACCAGGTGGGATTTATACCATCCTGTATCATCATAATCATTTATATGATCCTGCATCAACATAATTGCCCATATCAAAAACAACACTAACAAATCATATGATTACCTCAATAGATGCAGAAAAAGGTTTTGACAAATTACAACACTCATTCCTATTAATAATAATAGAGAACATAGAAATAAAAGGATATTTCCTTATCTATATAAAACCACCAGCAAGCAATATCTGTAATGGGAATAAGCTAGAATTCTTCCAAATAAGATCAAGGGTGAAGCAAGGATGTCCATTATCAGTTCTGTTATTCTATATATTAGCTTTAGTAATAACAGAAGAAAAAGAAACTGAAGGAATTAGGCAACGAGGAAACAGATCTGTCACTCTTTGCATATCATATGATATGATGGCATACTTAGAGAATCCTAGAGAAGCAACTAAAAAAGTAATTTAAATGATTAACACCCTTGGGAAAGTTGCAGGATATAAAATAAACCCACATAAGTCATCAGCATTTCTATATCTATCTAATAAAGTTTAGCAGCAAGAGATAGAAAGAGAAATACCACTTAAAATACCTGTAAATAATATAACATATTTGGGAATCTACTTGCCAAGACAAAGTTAGGAACTATATGAACAAATAGCCAGATCTAAACAATGGGGAAAAAATTTCTCATAGGTAGGTCAAGCCAATATAACACATATGACAATTCTGCCTATTTATTTATTCAGTGCCATGCCAAACTACCAAAAATTATTTTATAGAGCTAGAAAAAATAATAATAACCATCTGGAAGAACAAAAAATCAGTAATATAAAAGGAATAAATGAAAAAAATATGAAGGAAAGTGGCCTAGCCAAACCAGATCTCAAATTGCATTACAAAGCTTTGATCATAAAAACAATCTGCTATTGGCTAAGAAATAGAATAGTAGATCAATGGACTCTATTAGGTACATAATACACAGTAGTGAATGACCATAGTAATCTAGTAGTAGTAGTAGTAGTAGGCCTCCACCAGTCTCAGACAACCATGGATCAGCGCCTTGAAGAGCCACAGTGTGGCTGTGCAGTCCGATATGGGAGCCGCAGCTCTTGAGTGACTTATAACCGGTAACTGCCACATCCTGTGTTGTATCTACCCCATGAGGAGGAGCTGGAGTGTGGTCTCCAGGGTGCTGGCCTGGGCGGATCAATATGGAAAACAAGCTGTTGCCCATGCAGCAGATTTTCCTTCTCCATGACATTGGTGGATCCAAAGGAGAGGCAGAACCAATACAGTTTGGCACCAGTGCCGCTGCAGGAGTTGCCAGAGGGATGTGATGTCCAACATCCAACAGCCTAAGAGACTCCGACTCCTGATTTTTCCTTGGGGTTAACTCCCGAAGCCTTTCCCATATATGGGTATAGCTGCAAGGCAGAAGAGGTTTAAAATCAGGGATTCCTTCCCCTAGGCTGGTTACCTGCCAAGGCTAACGAGCCCCACCTGCTGAAGTGACTGGTTTTAAGGCGTCAGTGACTCGCCTTCGCCCCTTCTCCTGTTAGTGGAAACAATTCCGCCACGAGAAGGCCAGGAGTTGGGCTTTGGTTGTCAGAGGCTATTTGAGATGCACACCATTGGAGCATTTTATAGAGAGTGGGAGCTTATCCCCACTCCCACCCCGGCATGACAAACCTTTGGAACCTACTTTTTGATAAACCCAAAGATCCAACCTTTTGGAACAAGAACTCAGCATTTGACAAAAACTGATGGGAAAAGTTGAAAATAGTATGGCCAAAGTAGGTATAGATCAATATCTTACTCATATACGAAGATAAAATTAAAATGGTTACATGATTTAGACATAAAGGGTAATACCATAAACAAATCATGAGAGCAAACTGTAGTTTACTTGTCATATCTATGAAGAAAGAAAGAATTGATGACCAAATGAGAGAGAGCATAACAAGAAGTAAAATGGATAATTTTGTTTATATTGAATTAAAAAGGTTTTGCACAAAGAAAACCAGTACAACCAAGATTGGAAGGAAAGCAGAAAGCTGAGAAAATATTTTTATAGCAAGTGTCTCTGATAAAGGTTTCATTTATCAAATATATAGCAAACTAAGTCAAATATGTAAGAATACAAGTAATTCCCCTATTGATAATTCTTATTAGCATATGGGACAGGCAGTTTTCAGAAGAAATCAAAGCTATCTGTAATCTTATGAAAAAGTACTCTAAATCACCATTCTTTTTTATCATAAAAGTATTTTATTACCTTCCAGTTACATGTAAAGATAGTTTTCAACATTTGTTTTCATAAGATTTTTAGTTCCAAATATTTCTCCCTCCCTTTCCTTCCCCTCCTCCCCAAGACCAAAAGAAATCTAATATAGGTTGTATATATACAATTACATTAAACATATTTCTGCATTAGTCATATTGGGAAAGAAGAATTAGAACACAAGGGAAAAACCTCCAAAAAGAAAAAAAAAACAACCAAAAAGTATAAACATTATGGAGAACATCTAAATCAATATTGATTAGAGAAATACAAATTAAAATAACTCTGAGGTATCACCTCACACCTAGCAAATTGACTAATATGACAGAACAGGAAAATGGTAAATGTTGGAGGGGATGTGGGAAAAGTGGGACACTAATACACTGAGTTGTGAGCTAATCCAATCATTCTGGAGAGCAATTTGGAACCATTACCAAAGGGCTATAAGAATACCCTTTGACCCAGCAATACCACTACTAGGTCTGTATCCCAATGAAGTAATTAAAAATAAAAAGGAAAAGTACCTACATGTGCAAAAATAATTATAGCAGCTATTTTTGTGGTGGCAAACAATTGGAAATTGAGCAGATAACTATCAATTGGGAAAAGGCTGTACAAGTTGTGGTATAAGACTGTGATAGAATATTATTATTCTATAAGAAATGATGAGCATGATGATTTCAAAAAAACCTGGAAAAACTTACATGAACTGATGCTGAGTGAAGTGAGCAAAACCAGTAGAGTATTGTACACAGAAACAGAAATATTGTGCAATGATTAACTGTGAATGACTTAGCTATTCTCAGTAATACAATGATCTGAGACAATTTAAAAGGACTTATGATGAAAAATGCTATCCACCTCCAGAGAATGACCTTATCAAGTTTGAATGCAGATCAAAACATGACATTTTCCATGTTATTTATTTTTTCTTTTTTTGGTATGTATTTTCTTTCACAACTTGAATAATATGGAAATATATTTTTCATGACTTCACATGTATAATCTGTATCAAATTGCTTACTCTCTCACATCAGGTCCATAAGGGAAGGAGGGAGAGAATTTGGAATTCAAAGTTTTAAAAAATGAATGTTAAAAATTATTTTTACATGTATTAGCAAATTGGGAAAATAAAATATTATTTAAAAATGCTTCCCCAAAGGACAGAAAAAGTCCTTAATCAGAATAGGTAGAAATATATTGGAATATATTTGGAATATAGGATATAAAGCCCTTAATCAGAAAAGGTAAAATATGTTTAATAGACTAATGTTAATATACTCAAGTTGTGCATTCCCAGCCCAAACCTACTTTTTCAAGCAAGTTAACAGTGAATTGGAAAATAGAAATAGAACTATAATATACCTACATAGTC
Organism: Dromiciops gliroides; assembly: GCF_019393635.1. Classification (NCBI taxonomy): domain Eukaryota; kingdom Metazoa; phylum Chordata; class Mammalia; order Microbiotheria; family Microbiotheriidae; genus Dromiciops; species Dromiciops gliroides. Next base: position 204,584,832 of record NC_057862.1, read on the forward strand.
TGAGTATTTTTGTTCCCTGAAATATCTAGTTACCTATCTTTTATCTATGGTGAAATAAGATCTAAGCTTATTAAATTGTATAATTATTTACCTTTTCATAATAGTATTTTCTCAGTGTTTTTTGATCTCTACATAAAATAAATCCTAATTCTAGAGTTTTATTTCATCACATTTTATCTAGGGTGTACACCATAAAGGGATTTCAAAACAAACTCTGCTACACTAAAGATTGTGGCTACCTCCTCCCTCATCCATGGCAGTATCTGGACAAATGTTTACTAAGAATCTATTAATCGGGGCAGCTAGGTGGTACAGTGGATAGAGCACCGGCCCTGGAGTCAGGAGTTCAAATTCGGCCTCAGACACTTAACACTTACTAGCTGTGTGACCCTAGGCAAGTCACTTAACCCCAATTGCCTCACTAAAAAAGAAGAAGAAGAAGAAGAAGAAGAAGAAGAAGAAGAAGAAGAAGAAGAAGAAGAAGAAGAAGAAGAAGAAGAAGAAGAAGAAGAAGAAGAAGAAGAAGAAGAAGAATCTATTAAATACAAAGTCCAAATTCTCTTTGGGAGAGAATGTTCCCCTAATATTCCAGGAAAAATCATTCATTGTTTTAGTTGCTGGACCCATGATTTGTTGTTAGCCTAAAACTTTGCTGCAGGTTGAAATAAATGCCCCAGTCCCCCACTATTTTTTTTCTATACATATTTTGAAATAGTACTTGTAATTCTCTCCCTGCCATCACCCTCTGACAGTTCATTCTTTCCTCCCCTCTGAAAGCTGAAATTGCATGAATCCTCCTGTTGTTTGTAGATTAGCTGTAATTTATTCAGTGCCCAAAGGGTGGCATAAGAGGATTAGCCTGAGTGGAGTAAGAACAGGGAAAGGCCCTTCAAGCATTTTTGTGCTGCAGCCATGCAAATGAGACAGAAATCAGGGGCTTGTGTGTCACCTCTCCCTGAAATAAACTGCATACCAAATTTATACTCTGCCTTCCTCACCTTCTTATATAATATCATATTCCAAAACACAATCCTCTTAAAAACAGAACGGCCACTTTTACTGTGTGAAATGTGGAGAACCCCAGTAAGTTTTCTTCTGAACATATCCTATGCTGTTCACTATTTTCAGTAAAAATGGACCCTTTTTATACATTATACTAATTTCTCCTCATCTATGATAGTCACCATAATCCAACTGTTGTTCTTAGAACATGCCATTTTGAGGGTTACTACAGAAAGTGAATTGATTTTGCAGTTGTGTAGAAATGGAGGGTAATATTTTTATCAGTGATTTCATGGCCTTATAAAGTTTATTTCCTTTTTTCTACACCCACCCTCATCAGAAAACCCTTATCCTAGATATAAATACATTGGGTGCTAGGATTTAAAGAGTTTAGAAAAAAGGACAACTAATAAATGATGAATGCAAGCAAGGTAGTTCCTCACTTCAAAGAGCTTACATACTGATGTTTGAAAACAATACAAATAAGGGAATTGTGGTTATAGAGGAGTATTTTGAGAGTGTTGATTTGCTTACTGTTTTCAGCACCAGAGTTGGGAATTATTTAGCAGTATGTTATGATGATTCCTAGGGAAATAGTATGGTGGGTCTGGATATGATGAATTCTGACCAGTCAGATGGGTCATTGTGGTCTCAGGGTCACAGGACAGGAGCTTAGATATATAAGGTTGGATGTGCAGACTGGAGTATAGGAACATGACTGGGTGTATTGTGAATTTGGTTTTGGGGTATATAAGGAGAATCCTCACCAATCAGAAACTTGGTGTTCCAGGGCAAGAATATGGAATGCCAAATAAGAGACAGAGGCTAGACGGCAGGAGCATGGCCAAGACATTCATAGGCAGACAGGCATGGACATGATTAATTGATCTTCTATGGAGAATTGTGATGCTGGGTTGAAGAATATTGAGGCTTTTGTATTGTGAATACATTATGGTAAAGCTAGATTTGAAAAACAGGTTTTGTTTTTTTTTTTTTTAACTTCAGAGGCACACATTGTCAAAAGGCTGCACCAAGGTAGCCACTAATTTTCATCACAAACCCAGAACTAAAATTGATCAGTGGTATTGTCCCATGTAAGCAACACAATGACAAATTAATTACTGGGATGCCAAGAAGCAGAGAATTAGGAAGGCAACCATAGTGTGCTGTTAATAAGAAATAGGATACCATACACTAGGACAAACTGAAGGTATAGAAAAATAATTATAACTAAGGCAATTACAACAGTACATATATTCAATTAATTCAACTGAACAACAGTTCATTTCCTACTGTTTAGTCAACAAGCATTTATTTAGCATTTACTATGTGTCAGGCATTGTTCTAGGCACTGAAGATAAAAAAGATAAAAATAAAACAACCTTTGCCCCCCAAAGACTGTTCATATACGGAAGGGGGTTAGAAAATAGATGTACATTGATGAATACAAAGTAATTTCAGAAAAGAACAAGACTAAGAACTGAGGAAGATCAGAAACTGGCTTCACTTAGAAGCTGGCTCCTGAGCTGAGCCTTAAAGGAATTAAAAAAAAAAAAAAGATTTTAGGAAGGAGTATTTTCCAGGTACGAGAGTCAGCCTGTGCAAAGGTATGGTCATAGCTGATTTTATGTTAAGTTGAGGAATTGATAGCAAGCCATTTTGGCTGGAACTGTGTATAAAGAGGAGGAATTTAATGTAAGTATAGAAGGGTAAATGGGAGCCTGATTATGGAGGGTATTAAAAGTCAGGCAATATTCCTCTCTAGGTTGTATTCCTGACTCTTTTGGACATTGTTTATAATGCTATAGAACCCTCTGTACTCTAAAAGCTCACTCCTTCTCTGGATGTAAACACATTTGAAGTACTCTCCACGTCTGTGACCTCTCCTTTTGATTTGCTGATTTCACCCAGACCCTCCATTTTAATGAGCCAAACATGTCTCCCAATTCTCTTGGACTTTCTTAACCATACGAGCATGTTGTGGCAACTTTATCTCCCCCTCTTTTAAATTTTTTTAAATGTGTTATCATCCCCCTCTAAATCTAAGCTTCTTGAGGGCAGGGACTGTCTTACTGCTTTTATTTGTGTTCCTAACACTTAGCACAGAATCTGGCACATTCCTAGAATAAGACCTGAGCTTTAGGTAGTAAGGAGCCATTAGATCAGGAAAGACTACAGCTCTCTCTCTCTCTCTCTCTTTCTCTCTCTCTCTCTCTCTGTATACACACACACACACACACACACACACACACACACACACACATGTTCTTATACTGTAGATGGTTATGTAGAATAAAAGTGGTACTTTTCAGTGAATTTTACTGGATCCTCATCCACATTGCTTCCCTAACTATGGTTATGCCTTAAGATTCACCTCTTTTTTTTCTTTCTAAATTCTTTCTCTTGGTGACCAATTGGATGCTACTTCCAAGCACTTAATTATCATCTCTATATAGATGGATTCCCTATTTGTATCTTCATCCCAGTTTCCTTTTTGAGCTCATCTTGCCTCACCATGCCCTAATTGGACATTTTGAAATGGGTGACCCATAGACACCTGAAACTGAATGTGCTCAAAAAATTACCCTTTCCTCCATAAACCTATAATTCTTCCAAGTATTCATGGATATCAACCATTCTGGAGTGCAATTTGCAATTATGCCCAAAGGGCTATAAAGTTGTGCATACCCTTTGACCCAGCAATACCACTTTTGGGTCTTTTCCCCAAAGATATCATAAAAAAGGGAAAAGGACACACATGTATGAAAATATTTATAGCTGCTGTTTTTGTGGTGAAAAGGAATTGGAAATTGAGGGGCTGCCCATCAATTGGGGAATGGCTGAGCAAGTTGTGGTATATGAATGTAATGGAATTCTATTGTGCTGTAAATGATGAGCAGGCAGATTTCAGAGAAACCTGGAAAGACTTGCATGAACTGATGATGAGTGAGATGAGCAGAACCAGGAGAACATTGTACACAGTATCATCAATATTATGTGGTGATCAACTGTGATAGACTTGATTCTTCTCAGCAATACAATGGTCCAAGATAGTTCCAAAGGACTCATGATGGAAAATGTTCTCCAAATCCAGAAAGAAAGGGAAAAAAAAGAACTGTGGAATATGGATGCAGATTGAACCATACTATTTCTCTTGTTTTTGGTGCTGTTGTTTTTCTTTTTTGGTGTCTTTCCTTTTTGCTCTGATTCTTCTCTTATAACATGACTAATGCAAAAATATGTTTAATGTTATTGTACATATATAACCTATATCAGATTATTTGCTGTCTTGGGGAGGGGAGGAGGGGGGAGAAAAGTTTGAAACTGGAAATCTTATAAGAACAAATGTTGAAAAGTATCTCTACATGTAACTGGAAAATAATAAAATACTTTTATAATAAAAAAAGAAAAAAAAGTATTCATGGATCTCTCATGAACATCACCATCCTTCTGCTCATTTATGTTCACAACCCAAGAGCCATCTCAACTTTTTATCCTCAGTCTTCTTCCCACTATGGGAATACTGATGTTCCTTCATCTGTGTGCACATTACCAAAAAGCGATCAATACTGGAATAATTTTAGAACCAAGGAACCACAATACCTTAAGGGAACTTTAGAGGTAATCTATTCTATACCTCCCTGTCTCCTTGTTTTTACAGATCAGGAAAATGAAACACACAGAATTTAAATGATCTTACAGTGTTTGAAAATGAAGGACAAGAATATGTAATTGATGAGTGTATACATTTGCTTGGTTATTACATTGGTAATTAATATTAAGACGGTAGCACAGTACCTGGCACATAGTAGACAATTAATAAATTCCTGCTGACTACCAGGAAACACAGAATAGTACTCCTATTTGTATAATTCTCAATAATTGTGTTTGCTAGTGATCGAACAAATTGATGGAGGACTTTACTTCCCTCTTGACAATCTTATGAGATAGATAATATAAGTATTATCTCTATTTTATATTTGAGGAAATGGAGTCTCAGAGTAAATGATATACCTAGTCATACAAATCCAGATAATAGTAATGGGTTAAATTTAAGAGAGTAGGTTCTGGTGGATACAAGCAATTGTCTCTCCATGGGCTTGATTCAGGTTCAGTTTGGGGCAAGCTGGTAATGATAGGGAGGTAAGAAATCTTTTTCTTTGTTTTTTGTTTGTTTGTTTTTGTTCTCTAACAGAGGAGTGAACATTTATCTACTTAACAAATTGGAATCCAATCAGATGGTATTTTAAAGGCAGCTTCTTTTGATGGGATTATCCTTGGAAATGGCAGCAAAGATCCACTCATATCAAGTTTCCCTTGCTGCCAGTGCTATCTCTCTTTCAGAATGGTGCCATAAGGTACCTGTTTTGACAACAACTTCAGATTCTACCAGTGTTGATTAATTGCCTCTTTATGCACAGCACATTCTTAGCTGCTAAGGGATAGAAAATAACTAGGTAAGGCATGGTCCTTGTTCTCTTTGGGCTTGTAGTCTAGTAGATGGAAAAATAAACAGAAATTAATTCAATATATTTATAACCTCATTGGTATAGCTACTGCTAATCAATCAATGAATGAGCATTTATTGAGTCTAAACCATAAAATGCAAGGAAATTATATTCTAATGGAGAAGATGAATGTGTATATACACACATATACCCACATGTTTCTATGTACAAAATAAATACTTAATTGATTTCAGTGGATATTAAGTCTTTCCTATGTACCAATCACTGAGCTAAGTATTGGGGATACAAAAAAGAAAAAGAAAGGCAATCCCTGTTCTCAAGAAACTTACAATGTAATGGAGAAAAATAACATACAGAAGGAAAGTGGAAAAGTTGGGAATGACCCTGGGAGTATACATTGCAGGGCATCTTATTCTGTGATATTGAAATCAAGAAGAATTTTAGATGGAAAGTTGTTGTTATTGTTTGTTCTTTGTTCTCAGAGAGGACCATAACATCGGGGGGATGTCATGACTTGCACTGAAATAGATTTAAGTGACAGAGGGCTGTGGAAGGTCACCAACCTCACTCTCTCCTCCAGTGTCATCTCGATCCAGTGGCAAGATATATCACTTAATTAACCCCATGACTGAAGATGGCCCTGAATGTTTTAAGGCAATTGGGGTTAAGTGATTTGCCCAGGGTCACATAGCTAGTAAGTGTCTGAGGTGAGATTTGAACTCAGGTTCTCCTGACTCCAGGGCCAGTGCTCTATCCACTGTACCACCTAAATGGAAAGTAGAGTAAGCTAGAAGTTTAGTTCCTGGCCTTTATAAAGGAAAACATTGGGAAGAATTAAGTACTCAACCTTCCAGCCCTCCAATCAGAAGGGAGACAAGGTAGAGGGAGGCAGGAAGGTATTGAGTATCCAAAGTTGAGTTCACAATACTGTGATTAGATTGGGAATGATCAGCTTATTGTGGAAGGGATATCTTGTTCCATGGAGTTAAAACGAAGCAGAGCTGCAGATGGAAACAAATATGTTCTGCGTAGTTAAATATAAGGTGGTTTTGAAGGGAGAGCCTTAGCAGTTAATAGAATCAAAAAAAGCTTCATGCAATAAAATGGTACTTGAGTCATATCTTAAAGAAAAGAGAGGATTTTATGAAGCACTTAAGAAGTACATGCCAAGCATGTGGGATAGCTAATGCAAGGGCACAAAATAGCAATGCAGATCTTAACCAATGTATGCCCTCTTATCCTTGATGATTCTTATCTTTGTCCTCCCATAAATGTCTCAAATGGAATGCAACAATATGAAAGTGGTCTTTCTTTAGCTATCTCGATATTGGGAAGACATCAATGACATAGTAGAATGTCTATCTATTGTATTTACTCTTGCCACAGTATTCACATACTTCCTTTTCTGGTGAAGTCTTTCTGATGATTTCCTTTATTCCATTTCTCTTGGGTAATTTTTGCATGGTAATGTATTGCTTATTCATATCTATCATCTAGCTCATTGCCTTTTGGGTGACCCAGCTTTAGTTCTCAGAAAACTTAGGTGTTCTATATCTTTTTTTTTTTTTTAGTGAGGCAATTGGGGTTAAGTGACTTGCCCAGGGTCACACAGCTAGTAAGTATTAAGTGTCTGAGGCCGGATTTGAACTCAGGTACTCCTGACTCCAGGGCCGGTGCTCTATCCACTGCGCCATCTAGCTGCCCCAGGTGTTCTATATCTTGTAGCCCTATAAGAAAAGAATACTGCTCTTCAAAAAGTAGACCTCTGTTTCAGAGAGAATCTTGGGTTCATTAAAAATATGCACAATATCCCCAAAATAATTGAGTCCATTCTCTCCTCCTTTTCAATTAATGGGCACAGCTCATTCCTTGGAAAGTGTCTTTCCAAGACATCCATCCATCCATCCATCCAAATATATACATATACACATGTATATACATACATATTAATATATATGAATATATACATTTTTGCATACACACATATGGAATGTCACTGTGGCTTGTCTAACTATATATCATGGTAAATACAATAGACATTCTTGGTGTTTCCTATGAAGACACTGACTAAATTCTTTTTGGTGATTATGGATCTCACTTAGGAATCTCAACAATGTTCCAGGGCACAATTAGCATAATCATCTGCAAAAAGTAGTATCTGGAGGTTCTTGTTATGTAGAGTATGCCTTACTTCCATATAGATTCTGTGGTGTATATTCTCTGTGACAGTGGCAAGCACCATTGATGAGCACACCACTCCTTACTTTATGCCTTGCTATAAATAGGGAGTTATTGGGCAAAATTATTTCTTAAAAATGACATGCATGAGAGACATTTTGTTGGAGAAGAGCTTTTAAGGTAGTATTTTGTTTTACCTGAATCAAAAGAATTATTGTCAACATCAGTGACAATTTGTATTCTTTATTCTTTTCATTAAGTATTGTGTAAAGATATAGCCTGATATAAAAATATTATTTACAAAAGCTTGTCTGATCCTTTCTTCCTTTCTCATCTATTACAAACTTTTATAAAGAAATGCCTCAATGAATCCAAAGATTATCTTCTTTAAAATGTTATAGAGATGGAAATGTGATATATTATTAAGAATTAATTCTTAAATATTAATAAATTATTGATAGTCTCTTGGTCAGTTTTGGGGGGTAAAATAAAGTCTCAGGTCCCACTTTCCCTAAGTCTCAGTTTTCTCCCTTCTTTTAGATACCAAATGTTGTACCTTTCTTGTTGCTTTTGAAGGAACAATAAAAACACTTCCACTCATTCCTTTATATGCCTCTTCAAGGGGAAGATATGAGCTACTCTTGTATTTTGTTGTAATTTATTTTTGGTTTTATTTATAGGGAAAATGTTAAGATTGATATGATTAACTTCCTCTGGTTACATTTCTTATTCTTTGGTGATTGGAGAGAGGTCTCACATTTAGAATACCAACGACTATGTTAATATTTGTATAGTTATAAATTATGACCTTGGCATCCTTGGTCTCCTTTTCTGTTATTGTGTTCATTTCTTTGTTTGATGAGTTGCCATAACCAAATAATTCATTTCTAAGTAATCAGTCTCCTAGTGAAAAGTGTTTACATATATACATATTTTGGTCCACTGAAAGCAGCCATAACTTATTTCTAGAACTGTATTGGGTGTGTGGCATGGTAGAACTTGCCATAGTTTATGTTTCACTGCAGTGGCATTCAATCCAGTTTCACTTCCATGTCACAATGAAGTATCAGAGTGGACTTTGTGGAGAACACATAATTAATTATAATAAAAATACATGATGAATGCTGAGGTGAAAAGCAAATGTCACTTGAGGTCTAAGGGGGAAGAATCATTGTTGATTGGAATCTGAATAAAAAGGGAGATTTTGAAGATGGAATTTAAAGAATGCATTAACAAATTAGTTTTGGGAGGTGAAGGAGAAAAGAAAAAATGTCAAAAATAACACCAACATTTCAAATATAAGGGATTCTATGAAACAGGTTTGGGAGTAAGGAAAACGGGTTCTGGAGATGGTAAGATGGAATTAGCAGCAAAACATAGAAGTTGAGATGGTATATAAATATTAGGAGTTATAAGTCTGAAACTTAAGAGAAACCAATACTAGAAATACGTTTTTAGAGTCATCTGCATTGAGGTTGTAGTGAAAATGGTGGGAATGAATGAAATAACAAAGGGAAAAATACAGGGAATGCTAAGTATATATTAAAATTGTTTTCATCAATGTGTCCCCAATTCTTCACTGCTGCTATTAACAATTAATAGCAAATGTAGAAGTTAGCTGAATGTTAACCTCCGTTGACCTGAGTTCTTGTCTCAGTTCTTCCATATGTGACCTCATGACTTTTAATTTTATGAGATTCAGTTTCTGAAGTTATCATATTAGAGTTTGGCCAAGCAAGCCTATTAAACTCTCTTCTAGCTCTAATATTCTATATTCAGTCCAAGTTTCCTCTCCTTTCTGAGAAGCCTAGTCATATTACAAGGGTAATGAGACTTAAAAGAGAGAGAAGTTGTGCAGAACGTCTTCAACCTGGCTTGCCATAGATTGGTGCAATGCAGACAAAGGGTGAATAGGATAAAGATTTGCTATCTAGCAATCCCTAGGCTTTCTCTTTTAGAAAACCTGTATGTTCATGTCCAAATACCTAAAACTTAAATGAGATTTAGGTACCAAGACTTCATATGAATCCATTTTTCTTTCTTTTTTCCTTATGGAAATCATGAATGCCAGGAACAAGTAAGGACTAGAGAAGAAAATGGATAAGGGGCCAGATGCTATTGGAGGATATATATTCCCAGTGAGACCTATGTATGTAGATCCCTAGTATATTTGGCTCTGAGATGTGATTCTCTTTGTCTCTCTCTGTGTTTTCTTTCCAAGTGTAAATCACTTCTCCTCCTCCTGCTGAGAAAAACTGACTGTGATTAGTTGATCTCTTTCTTTAAAAAAAGTCTCAGAAGGGAGACTAAGATGCTGGCTTAGTAGGTGGCTCTTTGCAGACCCCACTGTTCGTAGGGATGCTGTGGAAGGGAAGTGATTACAATCATTATGATTTTTTTTTTCCACAGGAACCAGCTGCAAGAAAACAGGTGGCCATCTGCCTAGGGGCTGCTCACACTTCTTTCTGTGTTTGTTAGCCAAGATGGCAGTCAGTTCTTTTAAATATTTCTATGGACTGTTATCAAAGTCTATGGACAACTTCAGACTGGCTGTCCACCCCCCTTGAAGAGAATGAATGTGTGTGTGTGTTTATCTGTTTATTTGCTATTTGAATGACTTTTGTTGCTTTCCACAATTTAGCATATATACAGAAAAAGCTAGACTAACCTGTTCTCTCCTCCCTAAAGGAAAGACCTCTGAGCTTTATAACAAAAAATAGAAATGATTTACTTTGGAAAGCTGTAGGGCATTTTGTGAATCCATATACATATTTTTAAATGATCTGTCTACTGCTGGGGCACAGGGGATGGTGGGCTGAGTTTGCCAACCACTTCAATCATTTGATACACTCTGACCAATCATAGGTGTCCCTTATACAGTGGGGCAGAGGAGCAATGCTCCCTGGGTATTCTTGTCCCTGTGCAATTCTTGAAAAGAATCCCAGTCTAGTTAATGAGCTGTGTCTGCAGAGAAAAGAAAATGAGGCTGACTTAATGGATGAAGTCAAGGTTCCCTTTCCCTTTCTTGGAGTCACCTCTTTACCCTGAGACTACCCAAACTCAAATAGGCCAAGACCCAGAAAGAACAAAATACTTCTGTTTAATTAGTATAGGTCAAGCTCATAGCATTTTGTTTTGAACTTGTGGCTCCTGGTGAAAAGATAAGGTGACCAAAATGTAACCCTTTGGATATGAAATAGAGCATAATTATTTCAGATATTCCAAACATGTGCAATTTCTGCTTTGATTTTACACTTACTTTGTCCTTTTTCCCCACTTAATTTTCTAGTACACTGCACAGATATGCTAATTTGGCACGGATGCTAAATATAAGGTCAGAGCATCTCACTTTTGTCTTTACTTGATTGCTTATCACCTTTCCTGAATGCCATTTCTATTTACTCTGTGTATCTGATCGTGTGTCTGCATTGCATCCCTTTGGTAGACAGGCTTTCTTGTTTTTCTCTATTTCCAAGCAGCTGTTCAATAATTTCACATGACACAATGTAAATGTGTTCTCTATTCATGAGGAAGAAAAGTGAGTCCCTATAAGCTCAGGCTGGCTTTCCTCATGGAGATCTTTCATCTGATGACCAGTCGGCTGAACATTTTTTTAGTACTTATTGCCTTCTTAATAGCTGTAGTATAAAAGGAAAGACTTTGGAGAAGGGGGAGAGGAACTGTAAATCTGTTTATGCCCCCTTCTTTTCACCTCCTGCCACATACACAATGCATTTTTAAAATCTCCATTTCAATTTTTATTCTAACCTAATGGACCCCCTCTTCCTCTTCTCATCCACTGACACCTGCAAGCAATCAGTGCAGATAATTAGACATATGTATAGACACAGATCTCATATAAATTAACGTTGAAGGCTCTTTGATGTGGCACATTTTGGGGAAACCATCTCCCCATGTTCAACTGTCATTTGACAAAGAAAACAAAATATAGACTCAATATACAGTTTAGTTTATGCAGTTGATAAAAACAATTAGAGAGAATGTCAAATATTAGGATGTTTTTGGCTTCAGGTACTGGCACTGAAAGAAATCTCTTTGGTCCCAGAATGGAAAACAACATTAACCAGCATGCTTTGGGTCTGTCTGTGTAATTTCTAACACTAGTTTGACTCGAGGTTTTAAATACCATATGGCATATCTGTGAGTGCTCTGAGGGAGCAGCTTTTTCTCAGAAATAATATGAGATTTCTTCTACCTGAGACTCAGGGAAATAAAAAAAGACATGTATGTCCTGCATGCCTGACTTCTGCTTTTGATTTTACAAAACTCTGCCAGCAGTTGTTTAATGATTACTGTGGCCATGACTGGCAGATATTATTCATGTTGAGATCTCTGAAGAGTGTGTCTTCTCAAATAACTTTGTACAGTACACTCACTGGTATTGCCGATTTATTTTTTATTTAGTTAAGGGAAATATTTCACAAACCCACTGATTAATTAAATAAATAATGTTTCTATGCACTAAACAACAATAATTATAATAATACTTCAGCACAAAGAATCTATGTATTATATTGTTACTGCTGCTGTTCTCTCAGCGTATGTAGATCAAATGTGCTTTAGGACTTAGTAGATGGTGTCTGATAGTTGTTGTGGCCAATAAATTCATCACTTTATGGCTAGCCACAAGAAGAGCCTCTCTGAACTCTTATCTTTAGACAATAGCATACAATATATTTCTAAGCTCTTCAGTTTTACTAAATGCTAAATAAACCTACATTCAAGGTACTGTGCTATATTTGGAGATTAAAAAAACAAAACAAAAAATAAAGCAATTTGCTGCATTCAGTTATTGTTCAAAGCCTTTCTAAGTTTGTAACCATCCATATTTGTTGCAAGGGTTTGTTTTTCTTTTTGCAGTAGTAAGGTAGGAAGTAGAAAAAATGAATGCTTACTTAAAAAAATAAAATTCAATTAATGAAAGTATCTAACACTAATTATATAGTGTCTAAAAGTTTGCAAAGTGCTTTATATGTTATCTCATTAGATCCTCATAACAACCCTGTGTTGTAGGTGGTGTTATTATCTCATTTTACAGATGAGGAAATTGAATGAAGCCAAAAGACCTTAAATAACTTGTCCACATTCACATAGATAGTAAATGTCTAAGGCTGGATTGAAAGTCAGTTGTGCCTAACTATAAGTCCAGCACTCTATCCACTAAACCACCTAGCTATCTTTAAAAAAATGGCAAGACCTTCCCAAAGTTCTATGAGTATAACTTTTAAATACTATAGTCTAGACCCTTAAGAGCTCCCTCATAGTCTATTTATTGTTCCTTAATAAATGATTCTTATATCTTTTGATTATCTGATTTCTAAACTCTATTGTATATAAGAAACAACAAATCAGACGACTGATATAGGAATATTAAAGAGAGGCACATTACATTGACAAGTGTGAGAAATGACAGCCAAGAGTCTCAACAATGAAAGAAGAGACAGAAAATATAAAAGTTGGCATAGAGCTATGTTATGTTTTTCAGTACAAATTTCAATCTTCATAGTGATGTTCAGTCAAAAAAAAAAAAAGAGAAAATGGTCTTTATCTCATTATGTTCTCATTCCTACCTGCCAAGCTTATGTTTCATTTTTTTTATTATAGAATTAAATATGATAAAAAATTATCAAAATAATTCTTAGTAGCATACCTCCTCAGACATGATCTTCCCTAATGCTGAAAAAGGTTTGAGGTATTTGAGGGTTTAGAAACTAAATCCTCAAAATCTTAGTTCATGAGCCCCTTTCTGATTTATTTATTTATTTCACCTTACTACCAGATTACACAATATATCATAAAAAATTTATTTAAGGAATAGAGTCAAGAAGATGTTAAGAAAGGTTTTTCCAAACATATACAGGGATGTACTCTACTGTATGTTACCATGTCACCAGTGGGGGAAAGTAATACACAGGAAAAACATGTGACCAGGGAATATGTATGAAGGGGGCACATATATAACAACACATTTGTTCAGAGTCTACAGGTAGGGAACATGTGTGGACAACACCTACATATGCCTCCAATGACAAAATCATAGGATCATCAATTTTGAGTTTTCAGGTACATCAGAAGTCATCCCAGCCTAACCATTTCATTTTTTGGATAAGGAAACTGAGACTAAGAGAAATTAAGCAACTTACCCAACATAGCACAGTTGAGATTTGAATTTATATCTACTATACCAATGGCTCCTTCTTTTGTATATATCATCCAGTCAACTGTTTTTACCATTGTGCATTGGTATTACATTACTGTGTTCTTTCTTTTGGTCATCCCTGCTTCTCTTGTCTTTTTCTGTTACCATTTTCTATTCATCAGCTGTGATATGCTTTCTTCTCCCAGAAAGGAGAGGGATGGTGTGAAGGTTAGTGCATAGTGTTTCTGTCCTGTTCCTACACCATGACTTCTATTTGATTTCTAATTTCACCTTGGTCTTCTTGCATGTTTTTAGGTGGAAAAAACAACAAAAAAACCCAACCTCTTAATGGTCTCTTATATTGTGCATATTGTTGTTTTTAATCATATAGATATCTTTCAGTTCCCAAGGTTTTTTTCTTTTTTCTCCTCCTCCTGTAAATTATTTCATTACTTAATATTTTTCTTATTGTTACATCTTCTTACTTTTCTTGTATTTCTTATTTATGTGTGTCTATATATGTATACATGTATATATATACACTTATACACATACACATATACATACACACATATTATATATGTATATATAGAAATGCTTTTGAGTTGCATCTTATGCTACTTTGTTTTTCAGAACACATCATTCCATTTCTTTCTCTTGTTCTAGTGGGTACAGAATAGTCTTGTGCTATTCAAATTTTCTTCTCCTTATATTTAAAGGTCTTTCTCCAGGTTATTTGCAGATTTTGTTGTTTGCCATTTAATTCAACAACTACTTATCTTGGAATTTTCAGCATTGCTTTTAATTTGTTTGTTTTCTGGAGGAGAGCTGTGGATTCTTTGGATTGGTGCTTTATTTTCTGTGTTTGTTTCTAAGCAGTTCATTATGGTTTTCAGTTTTTTGATTTGTATTCTGGGTCTATTAATATTAAAATAGAAAATACAAGTCAATCATTTTTAGACTTCTAGTCAACTTTTCTCATGCCATCAAATTCTAATAAGGTGACTAATTGGAAAATATCAGTCAAAGAAACTTATTCTCAATAATAGCAGAGCAGAGACAGGCATTTCAGGGGGGGAAATAAAAAGTGAATTTGTGCTGCTGAAAAGGAAGTTGAAGAGATTTTTTTCTCCCTGTTCTTATGCTTTTAAGATATGTCAAACTCATGAAGTAGATAGCTCAGATAGCTCTGTCAATTTCTAAGTGTTTAAAAAAGGATGCTTAAGAATTCACATTTTTATTCTTACCCAAGGTAAGTGTGAATCTCACTCAAATGTTGAAAATCACCCATGATAAAATAACATAGATTGTTTTCTAAATAGAAGCAAGATTGGAATATGTTTAGAGATTCACAATATTTATGCTAGTCCCTTCCCAAAGTAGTCTTTTCTGTCTCTTTAATGTTACAATTTAAAATAAAATACTTAGACATATCATTATAGGGCTATTGCATTTTATTATAAACAAAAATGAAAAAAGGCAAAAGACATGTTAGCAATTTTTTCAGAGCTACAGGATAGTAAGGACAATGGGCAATAATAATTTTGCTCTTTAAAATTGTTTGGTTTTTTTTTGCTCTTTAAGAAACAGCAGCACAAATCTTTGATGTTAGGACCATCTTTGTGTATCAAAGGACTTACATTAGAGTTTAAATCACTCCATTAGGCAAATGCCAATTAATGCCACAAAAATAAAATATAACCCATTAATGTTCACATGTGGAATTCTATTTATGCTTTTTCACTGGATTAGAATATAGAAAACAAATATAACAGGAAAAGATTTATAATAGATTCTGGGGAAAATTATTCTATTTGGGACATACATACATACATATATACAGGCACACATATATACATACATACACACATACATAACACACATATATACAGACACACATAGATATGTACATATATACTTGCATATCTATATGTCTATTTTGTAAATATGTATAATACAAAGGAATTTTAAGGAAAGATTAATGGATAGATATCTGTATATCTATATCTTTATAACTTATCTAGAGAGAAAGAAACAGTTGGAGGAAGGAGAAGAAGAGAAAAAGAGAGAGAATATACTTTTTTCTCCCCTTGTGTTCAGATTGATTCTTCCCAGTAGAATCAAAGCTTCTTGAAGGCAGAGATTTCTATTTTTTGTATCCCCAGTGCTTAGCATAGTTCCTTGCACATATTAGATTCTTGTTGAATAAATCAATTAAGATTTTCTTTAATATGTACCACTTGCAAAAACATGCTATTTTCTTTAGAATATGATACAAGATAGGCTATACTGAAATAGATTAATATATAAAGAAGATAGACAACTAAATAGATAATACACATCAATTTGAAAAGTAAATATGAGATAACACATAGTGCATTTTACTTTGATTTCTTTTTTTTTTAAGGTCTGATTGATTGATGGAAATATTCCCTCCAACAGTACAGATAACAGTCTATCTATGCATTCTCATTTTGTGTCACTCTTGTTCATTGTCTTCCATAAATACTCTACATGTAGTCCAACTTAACAAACTGAGGGCTTTTCTCTTTATTTCTTGTCCTAGGATACCAACGGAACAAGTGAATGTTCCTTCAGTTATCCCTTGCTTTGTGTTGTGGGGGAAATGATGGGGGCATTGAGGGTGTTGTGGTCCTTAGGAATTCTCATACACAAATCCAATTAGAATAAAATAATATTTTATTTATGCACTAGAGAAAGGAAAGCAAGAGAGAAATCCAAGGACTTCTCATGTGAAGAAGGCATGGCACAGAGATTTGGTTCTCTGAGATACCTATCTCCTTGAACAGGAGAAAGGCAAATACTTCTATATAAGACTGATGGTGGAGGGACCCCATGAGGTGATCATTTGACTGTGGAAAATTCCCTTACTGGGGATGATCACCTGAGGGTGGGACATCTGCCACTACTGGTGGCTGGGGGAAGTTGGACAAGAGGAAATCTCTGTAGCTATCTCTGTCCCTCTGCCACCACCACACCTAATGAATGAGTTTATCTCCCAGAGAGGTGGGGAGACTGGAATGAAGGGTGGTGGTCCTGGAGCTATTGGGTGCTGCTTATCTCTTTAGGTGTGTCTGTCCCTTGGTTTAGCTTCTTAAGAAGGTTTCCTGAGTTCCCCCAGTGAACTTCTGAAGTACCCCAGGCCCATAACATTACCTAGAAAACTTTAAAAAAGTGCTGTATATGAGAGCTACTGATTTCTATTTTCAAAACACAACAGAGCTCTAAGAGAATTGAAATAGCAATTGAAAGTGGGGAAAGAAGTGAATCAAAAATTAAGGGTCTATAGGGAGCATGCTAGAGTTGAATTTTAGATTAGAGTCTGTGACCCTGGCCTTAGTAGCACCATTCTCTAATCATGTCGGTTCAGTTCAGTTCAGTTAAATGAAGGATCCATTCTTTAAGCTTCTACTGTGTACAAAGCATTGCCTTGGACAAAGATATAAAGCAAAAATATAAAATGACCCAATTCCTGCCATCGATGAATTGAGATATAGGATATATACAAATTAGTCTAGTCTATAATGTAATCAAAGTAAAAAAGAGATCCAAATAATTGGTTTTAGAAAAATGTGAGTAGGGAAAGATCATTTTCCTGGAGGAGGGAAAGCAGGGAAGAAGGAGAAAGAACTGGAGCTCAACCTTGATGAAAGAGAAGAATTTCAATGAGGAGGGAGTCCCTCAAAGGGAAGTTTCAGGGTAGTGAATTAACTTACTGAATGGGAAAGAAGGTTTGTCAGATAGTAGGGGCAAATATTTAAGAGAAAAGAAATGATAACCACTTCAATGAAACATGTGTTTACTAATAATATTGGTCAGTTGGAATAATAACAGATGCTTTCAGAGACATTACTCTGGCATAAACCAGTATTCACTGTGTTCAATACAGATAGACCAGTTGAAATATGCTATTCAGTACCTCACAATTCTTAATAGGATGCTGAAGGCAAATTCATTTCTTATATCTGAAATTTTTTCCAGCAAATCAGTGCTTGAGAGAATAGGTTAACCCTAGTGGAGTTGTAAGAATTTTCCCCATAATGGAGGCTGATGGCTTATTCTAATGCAGTGATCATTGATTGCCAAGACTGCTGTTTTAGATTAGGAACTAAAAGAGAGAGAAGAGGAATAAAAGGTAATTAAATCATGACTGGAGGCATTGTAAATGTGGAAGAAGCAAGGCAATCACCTTCTCAGCCTGCCAGTCAAAAGTAAAGGAATGTGGAAAGCCTAGGGATTAAATACTATTCCTGAAAAAGCCATGGAATATTTAACTTTATGCAGCATTTCTTAGGGGCCTGTCCTGTTTTATAGCTTCAGTATTTTGTGGAAACAGCAGGTAACAATGAAACATCTGTGCTAAAAGGTGGCATGCTTACCGGGGAGTATAATGGTAGCATACTCTTAAAAAAAAAACCCAAAACCGCAAAAAAACAAAAACAGACCTGACACTCTTTATATATATTTTTTCTCTGCGCAAAAAAAAAAAAAAGTGAAAACCTACTAAGGTTTTTTTTTTTGTTTTGTTTTGTTTTTTAAATTAGAGGGAACAAAACAGTGCATCTGCTATGTATTCTAAGTGTTTTGCATGGTACACTCAATAGAGGTATGTAATGTGCATGCTTACTAAATTGAACTATATTATTCTTTAGGAAAATCATGGTTAGAAATGGACTACACCGCATGATCTGTAAGATCCTAGCCAATTCTAAGACCCTTTAATTCACTTGGTTGTTTCCTCATGATGGTACATATCTTTCCTACCTTTTCTGCCAGCCAAAATTGGCATCATACTTGCTATCCCTGAGACGTCTTTACTTCCCACCCTTCGTCAACCTTTTATTATTCTTATTCTAAAAAATTATTTTTTTGGATGAGGCAATTGGGGTTAAGTGACTTGCCCAGGGTCACACAGCTAGTAAGTGTTAAGTGTTTGAGGCCGGATTTGAACTCAGGTACTCCTGAATCCAGGCCCGGTGCTCTATCCACTGCGCCATCTAGCTGCCCCTTTATTTTTAAAATTTAAACTTTGGTATTAGCTCCTCAAAAAGATAAGCTTCCAAACTGATTTTCCCAATTTGCTTTGTATAACTAGTAGGCATATAGTGTTGGGTGAACCCGATTGCAGATACTGAGATGCTCTCAACTAGTATTGTTTCTAAAGTTTTGGAAGATTCTTGATATGGGATTGGGATATATCAAGGAATTTGGGACTATTAAAGTTTAAACTGGCCAGTTAAACTAAAGGACATGGGTCTAGGGTAGCTCTCCTTGAGAAGCTAAGCTATCTGGACTGACACACCTAACAAGTAAAGGAGATAAGCCTATTAGGCATGGCAGATGCCTGATCTGTGCCAGGGGACAGAGATAACTCCAGAAGTCAGGACCACCACCCCTCACTCAAGCTTTCCTCACCCCCAAAGGGAACTTTCCTTTGTCAGGTGGTCACCGTCTACCCCATCTACCATCTATAAAACTTTTGCTTTTCTTTTGTTTGAGGAGAAACGTGTTTCAGAGAATGATATCTCTAAACCATTGAGTCTATCTGTCATGGTTCCCTTTCTCTAGAACCTAAATAAAAGACTATTTTATTCTAATTGTATTTGTGTGCAAAAGGGTGTAATTCTTTAAAGAGGAATACCTAAGGACCCCCACCACCTATTTCCCTTTTGACAATTCTCATCATCATAATTCACTTAAAACCCATGAGGGATACTTCTAAAAGTGTAGAGAATTTTTGAATAAGTGTTGCTCTTCCAAAACTTTGCACATCCAGAGACTCATGCCCAGAATCCTTTGGACTGGTTGGTTTTGTTTTGTTTTGTTTTGTTTTGCCTACTACCTATTGATTTTTAGAATATCTTGTATTATCCACCCCTGGTTAAGTGAATGAAGTCATTTTAGCTATAATTGTTCTTCATGTGAGAAAAGGGATTAGAGGTCACCCTCTTTATCTGTAAAACTGCCCAACATATTTTAAAAGATGCCCTAAGTCTGTTCACTGTCTGTCAGGGCAAAGCACTCCTGTGGTTTATTTCTCTAATGGAAGGCACTGAAGTAAGCCACAGGAAAGGCATACTGACTGTCCCATTGATGAGAGGGTATAGTGGAAAGGATGCTGTACTTGGTGCTTACTTGCTGGATGACCCTGGGAAATTCACTTAAACTTTCTAAACTTGTTTCCTCATCTGGAAAATGAAGAGGACCTACTAGATGGCTCCTGACTTTTCCTTCTAATTTTATCATCCTGTGAATTTCCCCCTTGTCTAACTATGGGAAAGTAACTTATCTTCTCTGAAACTTAGAGAGGGAGATCTAAAAGGACATTCCAAAAGGAGTCATTTAGAGGTCAGGGAGGTTGATGAGAGAAAGGCTAAAAGAAATGGGAACTCCCAGTTCCTGTGTAAGTATTAAAACATATATGTGAGACTGCCTTTAAACAGAAGCATTTTTGCTTCAGGGTGAAGGGGGTTTTCCTCTAAAGGCCCTCTCCTTTAGCTGCCCTCTAAGGATTGGATGGTTAAGTTGTAGTGCTTGAGGTTGTGTTTCTCTTGGGTTTGCATACTTTATAGCTCAAGTTTATTGTAATTTAACTCTATTGCCATCATTAATGATGTTAATGAATTCTTTCCAGCTCTAAGCTATTTAAAAATTGAGCAATCTTTCTATATTAATGTTGATATCAGAGGGCTTTTCAAACATCAAACTTCATGGATTACACCATCAATTAGTGGACCTTTGGACCATAAATTTCAATTAGATGTTCTCACCTGATCCCACCTATGCATTAGGCTCCTCACTGCTCCTCACATGTGCTATGGCATGTCTTGCCTCTGTATTTTTGCCAATAAAATTCCCCCTTTTTGAATGTCCTTCACTATCACAATAATCAAGCCAGAATGTATCCATGCTTTAAGACCTGGTTATATTTCTACATTCTCCCCTCTGAAGCCTTTCCTGACTTCTTTAGATGTTACTGATCTCTCCCTTTTCTGAATTCTTATTTCACTTACAGTGTATACCATACTGTTAAGCTGGTTTTTTTCATATTTTTTTTTTTTTAGTGAGACAATTGGGGTTAAGTGACTTGTCCAGGGTCACATAGCTAGTAAGTGTTAAGTGTCTGAGGCCGGATTTGAACTCAGGTACTCCTGACTCCAGGGCCGGTGCTCTATCCACTGTGCCACCTAGCCGCCCCTTCATATGTTTTATAATTGTTTTATTTTTGTTTCATGTGTTTGTTCTTTTTTCAACTAGGTTGTGTTCCTACATATAATGATATAATATAATTGAAAGGTTACTCGACTTTTCCCACTTATTACATATGTAATTTGGGGATAAGTCAAGTTGTGGTAAAGGCTCTGGATTTGGAGTCAGAAAACATTAACCCAAATTCAAGGTCTGATCCTGTTCTAAGCATTTTTGTGACTTTGGGCAAGTCCCTTCACCTCTTTAGAACTTGGTTTCCCCATCTGTAACATGAGAGAGCTGGATTAGAAAATCTCTGGGTTTTCGTCTGCCTCTAAATCTTATGATTTTATGTATTTATTTGGTATTTTCATCAGTGCTTAACATAACTGCTAAGCATATATGCATTCCTGAAGTATTTGTTGATTTTGGCATTGTTGTTGTTCAATTGTGTCCTATTCTTCAGTACCCCATTTTGGGATTTTCTTGGCAAAGATAATGGAATGGTTTGTCATTTCCTTCTCCAGTTTATTTTACAGATAAGGAACTGAGGCAAATAGAGTTAAGTGATTTACATAGGGTCACACAGATAGTAGGTATCTGAAGGCAGATTTTAATTCAAGATGAGTCTTCTTCTATTTTTATTTATTTATTTTTTTAGTGAGGCAATTGGGGTTAAGTGACTTGGCCAGGGTCACACAGCTAGAAAGTGTTAAGTGTCTAAACCCAAATTTGAACTCAGGTACTCCTGACTCCAGGGCCGGTGCTCTATCCACTGCGCCACCTAGCTGTGCCTAAGATGAGTCTTCTTGATTCCAAATCCCACTGCTCTATTGGACTGTACCACCTAGCTGCCCCATTGGCATTAATGTTATGTTGTAGAAGTCAGTTTCATATAGTAGAATAATATACTTGGAATCAAAACTCTGTATACTGTATTTGGATTCAAACTCAGTCTCAGATATAACTTTGTGGTCCTAGGCAAGCCAATTGGTCTCCTGTTCTTCATTTGGAAAATGGCAATAATAGTTTCACCTATTTCACAGGATTTCTGTAAGGATCATATGAATAAAGCATTTTGTAATTATTTATAAATGCTAAGTCATTAGTATTATGTTTGTATTAGTATTACTATTATCAGTTATGTCAACTTATTCTTCAATTTTCCTTATATTTTGTTTGCTTTATATTTTATGCTGACCATGTACCTCAGTGTTTATTTATATTCGAGCTAAGTGCACACTTATTTGTAGAAAGTTTTATTTAAACTTATCCTCCTTCCCCCTTAAGATTCTGATAAATTCATTCCCCTTCCTTTTAGCACATAGGAGCAAGCACCTAGCATCACTGATTCCATTGTCAGTGTTGAAATTGTACCTGGTGTTAATCTGTCGACATGACTAATGAGCCTGTCAACTTTCAACATTAAAGGGTAGTGAGCCTGCTGAACTATTGAGGGGGTGAATGGAGGAATGACATGCAAGATCATGACATGGGAGTAAAAAAATAGAAAATATATACTCTTCCCAAAGATGAGCCTTACTTAGTGTGAAAACTTTAGATACAAGTATTAAACGACTATTATGACACACCAATGTAGTCTGGTAGCACAAAATGCTTTTAAAGGTTTTTAGGTTCCCATGTTGGCATGAATTCACCTCCTTGGATTTGTAACATAGTACTATCCCATAAATAGTTCATCATCTTTGTAATATCATGATATCCAATAAATGAATTTACCTCACTGATGCCATTAGGAAATAATATTTGCATAAACCTAAAATGCAGGATCCCTTCCAGATATAAAATTATGATGTTATGATATGTACCTATTAGCTTTTTTGTAGAATATGTGGTGAGAAGAGACAGACTACTGCTTTAGATAGAAGAAGTGCAGGGTTCAAATCTTTCCCTCAGAAATTTATTGGCTCTGGTGATTTGGAGAAAGCCACTTATCCTTTGTTTGCCTGGGGTAATTTATTCAGATTCATCTACAAGATTAAAGATGGGTTTCAGTCAACATTGGTGCAGGGAATCCTTCAAATTGAATGAGAAAAACAAATCCACAGATTATTGACATATCAAAGTATTTTATAATTCAGAATCATTCATATAGAATACTTATGTAGAAAGCATATTTATAAAGTACCAACATAAGCAATCAATGAAACTATTATTTATTGAGAACTTATTTTCAAAATATTGAAGCATTTGCTGTGTGAGACAAAAAAGAAGCATCAGAGGGGCAGCTAGGTGGCACAGTGGATAAAGCACAAGCCCTGGATTCAGAAGGACCTGAGTTAAAATCCGGCCTTAGACACTTGACACTTACTAGCTGTGTGACCCTGGGCAACTCAGCCCCCATTGTCCCACAAAAAAAAAAAAGCATCAGATATAATCAATCCCTGTCTTCACGGAGTTCTGATTCTCTTTATCTAATTGTAGTTAGACCTGACTTGGGCAGGTATGGTGGGTGAGGCTCAAGACTGGAACAAAACTAGACACTTGTAAGTCATGTGACATTTAACAAAGGGAACCTTACTCAACACTAGCTTGAAAAAGATAATCAGCAACGTTTTTTTGGTTGCCTGTTACTTCAGTTTCCCTCAACTCCACATTTGCCATAATGATATGACCAGTCAGTAGACCAGCATAGTTTGGTGAGCTACTGGTTGGTTCAGGTAGTTTCAAGGGAAGCCTTGGTTTTATCCACAATAACTGGAATAAATATCATTTTAAGTGCCCATACACTGCTCATGAGGGTACTAATTCTCAAGACCCTATGATATGCTACTTTTTTAAAATCATGCTTCTTAAAGTCCACTTTCAAAACCAACTCCAAAACTACATCATATGTTGCTTTTCATGTGGGAAATTCAGTCTCTGCTAATCTGGCTTCTGTATTACTGACCTCAGTACTAAAGAATTACTTTTAGTTTGCAGAAAATATTTTACCAATCCTCCCTCCTTGTTGCTGCTGAATGAATCATTCATTCAGTCTTTGAATACTGCAAAGAATGAATTTGGAAAATACATCATTGCTACAGTTCTTAAAAGGCCTTGACACATGATAAGCTGTTGCCTTTAGATGAAAATCTGGAGAAAGGCCTCGGAGCTGAGGAAAGATGTTTACTACCCAAAGTAGATCACTGTAGTATTAGACCTAATTGTCAATTGAGTTCTATAGTAATTACCTCTTCCTCTCAGAACTTCTGCCAAATATATCACTGTTAATATTGATGACAATTCTTTGAAGGATCTGCAGAAAAATCTCATGGAATAGAAATATCTTTGAAAACATTGACAAGGCCATGTCATATTATTATTTAGAGCCAAATGATTTAGATCTTTGCATTTTCATCTGAGGTGGACTGTGGCACATTTTTGTATGACTTTTTCTTAAGAAGTTCATTAATGGCTTGTTCAATTTCTTTTTCTAATATGGACTTATTTAAGCATTTTATTTCCTTTTCAGTTAACCTGGGCAATTTGTATTTTTGTAAATATTTATCTATTTCATTTAGATTGTCAAATTTATTGGCATACAGTTGGGCAAAGTAGTTCCTAATTATTGCTTTAATTTCTACTTCATTGGTGGTGAAATCACCCCTTTCATTTCTGATACTGGTAATTTGGTTATCTTCTTTCTTTCTTTTTTTAATCAAATTAACCAAAGGTTTATCTTTTTTATTGGATTTTTCATAAAACCTACTCTTAGATTTATTGATTAATTCTATAGTTTACTCACTTTCAATTTTATTAATTTCTCCTTTGATTTTCAGGATTTCTAATTTAGTATTTAATTGGGGATTTTTAATTTGTTCTTTTTCTAGCTTTTTTAGTTGCATGTGCAATTCATTGATCTCCTCTTTCTCTTTTTTATTCATATAAGCATTTAGAGATATTAAATTTCTCCTAAGGACTGCTTTGACTCCATCCCATAGGTTTTAGTATGTTGTCTCATTATTGTAATTCTCTTGGATGAAGTTATTGATTGTTTCTATGATTTGTTGTTTGGCCCACTCATTCTTTAGGATGAGATTATTTAGTTTCCAATGAATTTTCAGTCTACCTTTCCATGACTCTTTATTACATGTAATTTTTATTGCATAATTATATGAGATGGATGTATTTACTATTTCTGCCTTTCTACATTTGACTATGAGGTTTTTGTGCCTTAATACATGGCCAAATTTTGAATATGTTCCATGTAAAACTGAGAAAAAGGCATATTGCTTTCTATCCCCATTCAATTTTCTCCACACACCTATCATATCTAACTTTTCTAACATTCTATTCACCTCTTTTGACTTCTTTCTTATTTATTTTGTGGCTAGATTTATCTAATACTGAGAGGGGAAGATTCCGATCCCCTACTAGTATAGTTTTGCTGTCTATTTTCTCTTATAGCTCATTTAGCTTCTCCTCTAAGAATTTGAATGCTATACCACTTGGCACATACATGTTTAGTATTGATATTACTTCATTATCTATAGTACCTTTTAGCAAGATGTAGTTTCCTTCCTTATCTCTTTTAATTAGATCTATTTTTGCCTTTGCTTTGTCTGAGATAAGGATTTCTAGGACTGCAAGTGAAGAACCTGATCCTTCTTAAATCATACCACCTGGGACTTCTGAAGCTTGGAATACTGCAGCCTGGAAACAATGTCCCACTTTAAGGAACTAAAAGCCAAGTAAAAGAAAGGCAAGATGAGCAGAGAAAGATGAGGACCATAGAAAGTTTCTTCAGTGACCAGGAAGATTCAGGTGCACCCTCAGACAAAGATGTCAACATCAGGGCCCCTATATCTAAAGCTTCCAAGAAAAATATGAATTGGTCTCATGCCATAGAGGTGTTCAAAAAGGATTTTGAAGATAAAGTTAGAGAGGTAGAGGAAAAAATGGAAAGAGAAATGAGGGTGATGCAGGAAAGACATGAGAAAAAAGTCAACAGCTTGAAAAGCCAAATGGAAAAGCTCTCTGACAAAAACAATTGCCTAAGAATTAGGATTGAACAAATGGAAACCAGTGACTTTATGAGAAACCAAGACACAATAAAGCAAATCCAAATGAATAAAAAAATAGAGGGCAATGTGAAATATCTTCTGGGAAAAACTGTTGACCTGGAAAATAGGTCCAGGAGTGATAATTTGAAAATTACTGGTCTACCTGAAAACCATGATCAAGGAAAGATCTTAGACATCATCTTCCAAGAAATTGTCAGGGAAAATTGCCCTGAAATTCTAGAGGCAGAAGCTATATTAGAAATGGAAAGAATCCACTGATCACCAACCTAAACAATGAGCCAACCACAGAGGCTTGAGTTGGGATCTATTACTGGCCTTTAAGAGAAAGCTAGAGTGATTTGAGTTTAAAGGCTTAGTCATATAGCTCCATTTAAAACACAATGGGCCTGCTTTTTGTTTGTTTGTTTGTTTTTCAGAGCAATATTTCAAGAAATCATAACAATTAGGAAGCCATTGCAGTGGTTCAGGTGAGAGGTAAAGAGGGCCTGAATTAGAGTGACTCCATGACTCAAGAGATGAGGTCAAATGGAAGAAATGTTGTGCATTGTGTTCTATCAAGAAAAATTTGGCAATTAGTTGGATATGTGATGCTTAAGAGAGCAAGGAATCAAAGATAACTCTGCTTTTTTTATATGTAACAAAATGATTTCCACATATTTGC
Source organism: Dromiciops gliroides (assembly GCF_019393635.1). Classification (NCBI taxonomy): domain Eukaryota; kingdom Metazoa; phylum Chordata; class Mammalia; order Microbiotheria; family Microbiotheriidae; genus Dromiciops; species Dromiciops gliroides. Next base: position 204,611,538 of record NC_057862.1, read on the forward strand.
TTTATTTTAGGATCTCAAACTCAGACTATAGGTTTACAGGTTGTTGGGTTTTTTTTTGGGGGGGAGGATGGAGGATTTTTAATTTGTTCAAAGGAAGAATGACATACTTCTGTGAACCAAATTTGAATAAAAATGAAGTAAGAGAAGTAGTAATTGAGATATCTTTGGCTAAGAATAATAGTTAAATTGAGAGGATATAATTTAAAAATTAAAAAAAAAAACACACCACCCACAAACTGTCTGAACTGCATTAGGATGAAATTACACTTAAATCATTTAAGTGATTCCTCAAGGACTTTATGAAAGGCAATTAATCAATTTGCTGACCACAATTCACTATAATTAGGAAATAAGATGAGTAATTTAAAACTGCTTCCATTGTCTCTTCACAAATCTATGAATATAGGACAGACTGGCCTTGGTTTCAACATTCCTAAGATTTTTTTCAAATCAGTGTTGTTTTAGGTTTTACTTTGATAGCTATTAAAAATGGACATTTTGGACTTAATATTTATAGACTTGCTAAAATTGTGCTCACTATGACTGTTGTCTAGGGGACATTTAATTACAAAGAAACTAGCTCTAGGGACAGTAAATATAAAGTAACATCTATTTTACCAAATTACGTATTGGAATATTGCCCCTCTGAGTGTTGTAGTTTATAAGTTTTCATAATGTTGGGAAAGTTACTTTCAAAAAGTTACCCTAAGCTGGGGAAATAATGGTGTTACCAGATATAGAATGAGTTTTTGTTTTTCAGTTCCTTTAAAGGAAGAAGTTTCAAGTAATCTTTGAAGTCTAGACACTTAATTATTCCACTGTCAATAAAACAAAAATTAATCGAAAAACTCTAAACTCCCAAATGATTAAATGAAGTTATATATTAACAATTTGAAGATTAATGGAAAGGAGTGTAGGTGTGGAAAGCAAAGGTTGGAAATGGTGAATGTAAGATGATTTTCAAATACTCTGGATCAGGGTGAGAGAATCAGATGTGTTCTCCACATAGAATTAAAAGGGGCCCTCTTTTCCTTTCTCCCACCATCCTTTCCTTTTTCCTGCTGAGTCAACAGTTAAGTAGGAAAGGATTCTCCTCCTCAGATTAGAATAGAATCCATACATTATTCAAACCGCAGGGGTTTATCTCTCTTTCCAAATTTCCCTTTCCTGAGTTAAAGTTAGGTAACAAAGAATCATAAAATCTCAGGGTTTGGTTTTCCCACAGGGTGGGGGCAGCAGTGGCACCACATCTTGGGGGAGGGGGGACGGTATACATTTTTAGAAATGTCATGAAGAATGTGAACCTGAAGTAACCAGTTCAGGTGAAAGGTGGCAGGGGTGTGTGTGTGTGTGTGTGTGTGTGTGTGTGTGTGTGTGTGTGTGTGTGTGTTAGGGACCTATATAAACTGGGTGTGAAACAAGCATAGGGCGCACACAACAGTTTTGGAGTGTGTACCCCTTCTTGCAAGATTGCAAATAAAAGGCCTTCCTGCTTTGTACCAGACTGGGGGTCCTGCCTCAGTTTATCTTTTTCTTACAAGGGTCTTTGTGGTTTTGTCAAGCATGACAAGGAATTTCTTAGAGAGATTGAATAAAAGCCTAGGTCTTTGACAAATAGGTGGGGACAAATGGAAAAACCACCATAGTAAGCAGAGTAAAATTTCAAGTTTCAGCCAAAAAAGACTTACAGTTCAAGCTAAGAACATGATGGCATGGGAAGCAAAGGAACAGTGGTTTTTGCAAAATGAGAACTATAATGTAGAGTAAGTAAGAAGGGATCTGAGAAGCCACAGAATCTTCATTTTACAAATAAACTGACACACAGAGAGGTTAAGTAATAGGCTCAGGATTGCTCAGCTGCTAAATATATGAGGCAGGATTTGAATGAACTATTCCTGATTACACATCTAATGTGGTATTTGCAATGTGGTACCACAATGCCTCTCAAGAAAGTGTTATGGGCCCAGAGCACCCCAGAAGTTCTCTGGGGCACATCAAGGAACCTTCTAGAGAAGCTAAACCAAAGGACAGGCACACCTAAAGAGATAAGTGGAACCAGATCTGAATGAGCTAGTTTAGGGACCTCCACCCTTAATTCTAGTCTCCCTTACCCCTGGGGCGATAAGATTAGGTGTGGCTGCTGCCTTTGTGTCCGGAGGTGATGGCTTGAGAGATCTGCAGTCACCCCTCACTCAATTCTTCCAGCCACCACCAGATGGTCTTCCCTCACTAAAGGAACTTCCCACAGTCAGATGGTCACCCCCATCAGTCCTCTATAAAAGTACCTGCCAGTCTCCTGCTTGAGGAGATTGGTGTCTCAGAACCACCTCTGTGCCATGCCTTTCTCCCCATGAGAAGTCCAAGGATTTCTTTCATGGTTTCCTTTCCCTTCCATTCCCTTCCCTTCCTCAGCCCTGATATAAACTATCTTATTCTAACTGTTTTTGTATGCAAGAGGGCGTAATTCTTTAAAGAGGGATTCCTAAGGACCCCAAACCCTTACCCCTATCCCCACCCCTACCCAAACCCCCTACCCCATTTACCCCATGACAAAAGAATACAAGGGACATTGCTCTACTTGAATCTTTTCATAAATTTAGAAACTGAACTAAATTTCAACACTGGTAAACAAAAAAGGAAAGGAAAGATTTAAAGGGTGAAGACGAGGATGGGAGACAAAGAAAGGAAGAGAGATAGGAGAAGAGCAGCAGAGATAGAGAGATTGAGAGAGAGAGAGATTGAGAGAGAGAGAGAGAGAGAGAGAGAGAGAGAGAGAGAGAGAGAGAGAGAGAGAGAGAGAGAGAATTTAATTTTTAAAAATTGGAAAAATTAACTTAAGAAGCTTGAGAATTGGAGTTACTTCAGCCACTATGCTCTGCTGGTCTGGGTTCTCAGAGCTGGCACTAACTCACTCACTGTGCATTATGTTAATTTCCTTTACACTACAAGTTGAGACCATCCATCACCATAATTTCCCTACCAATATGTATCAAGGATGTAGGGGTTAGTAAGTCTTTTTTTTTTTTCCAATTTGCCATTCCATACAATGTGCTTTTTCTACCTATAACAGATGTAGAACTACATAGAACATAGGCAGGCCCTACACAGTACCTCCCCACCCTTACACACACACACACACACACACACACACACACACACACACACACACACACACACACATAGCAGAGGTTTCTCTCCCCAGAGCAAATATAGGGACATTCATCCCTCTCTTCATTCATAGCTGACAGAAATTTAGTCATTCCTGGGCTGTTGTTTCACCTATCCGTTACCCCCCAAATAGCAGGGAATGCCATTCTTCACCCTCCCCATGACCACTTCCCCACAATGTAATTTCCTGAAAAAAGCCTGGTCATGGAGAGTGGACTTCCTAAACCAGCCTGTTTCCCCATCTCTGGAAAACCTCAGATCATGTCTTTCCTAAGGAAAGTGATATTTGCAACAGAAATAACAGAACAAAAGTTTTTAACAGAGAGTTCATACCAAGAAGATAAATGATTATCATTACCAATGATTGAGGAAGATTCATAGTTTTCCCTTTTTCTATAGTCCTCATTTCAAAGTTCAGTCTCTTAAAGCTTCTTAAACTGTAGGGACACAAACCCATATGGAGTCATGTAAATGAATGTAGAGGTCATGAAAAATTGGGCAGTAAATTTTTCTTTTCTCTCTCTCTCTCTCTCTCTCTCTCTCTCTCTCTCTCTCTCTCTCTCTCTCTCTCTCTCTCATAAATTTGTTTTTAAGCCTGTATCCTACAGGAAAATAAAGAAAAAAAAGGATTAGAGAAATTATTTTCATAATGTCTCCTACAGGAAAAACCAGATCGGAGACAGACAGGAAAAACATAGTACCAGTTTATATATCCAAAGCACAAGCAGGCATGAATCATGCAGAAATCTCTTCCAAAGAAGAACCTCGAAGACTCCCTATTTCTGAGGGTATATAAGGTTTCTTTGCTTACTGGTTACTGGGTATTATCAGTTTTATTAGCATAATACAAATCAACCTAAAAGCAAATACCGTGATGAGAATGGACGAAATGCAAATCAGCTTAACAATTTCAGTTATAAAAAGTATGTAGGAAATATGAATCAGATAGTTGACTTAACAGAAACACTATGATAAGGTTATATGATTTCCAGAAAATGGGGTCTGGCAAGGAGGAGGATGCCCAGATGTTTTTACAAGATAGGGACTTACTATGCTGGGGAAAGAAGTCAGCAGATAGGGACTTATCTGCTAGCTATCTGGGTTCAGTTTGAAGTTCAGTCAAAGGGGATTTTGTTCCTATTGATACAGGGTTTCATAAAATCCTTTTGGATAATAAGGCAACACCATCAAATCCAGGTGGTCCATATATTCTCTCTCTCTCTCTCTCTCTCTCTCTCTCTCTCTCTCTCTCTCTCTCTCTCTCTCTCTCTCTCTCTCTCTCTCTCTCCTTCCCCCCTCCCCCAGGCTCCTTTGGACTTTACTGATTATGAGATTGAATTAACTCCCCTTAACCTGGGTCAGACCCCACCCAATTTTACAAGGAAATGAATCCCTTTATATTCTCTACAGGTTTGGGTGGGGATAAATTATTTGATTACATTGCCCAAGACTGAGAGTAATTTAGAAGTAAATAACATAATCATCAGAGTTCATTAGAATAAATCCAGTCTGCATTGTAATACTCATTCTCTCTCATTACTTGTTGATTGCCACCCTCTGGAATATACATTTTCCAAGGCCATATAAACCTTGAACCTGCTGCCATGAGAGTCTTTGGCATTAAAAAAATGCCACTGGGGGCAGCTAGGAGGCACAGTGGATAAAGCATCAGCCCTGGATTCAGGAGGACCTGAGTTCAAATTTGGGCTCAGACATGCTTGACTAACTATGTTATCCTGGGCAAGTCACTTAACCCCAATTGCCTCACCAAAAAAAAAAAAAAAAAGAATGCCCCTGACCTCTTTTGTTAAAATGTTAGCATTATTAATAAAATGACTATTTACCCAGAAATGATGTCTCTCAAACTTTTAAAATGTTACACCAAGAAGGGAGAGAATGAGAGATCATGTTGTTTTTATAGCTTCCATGAAATTAAGTCACTTGACCCAGATGAATACTTTCCCTGAGGTATGAAAGAACTATCCCATTCTGATAGTGATTGCTGAATCACCATTAATAATATTAGAAAGACCTGGGAAAGAGGAAAGGTACAAGTTTACTTAAAGGCACAAATGTCTTAATTTTTTTAAAAAGGGAAGAGAACAGTCTGCAAATTATAAGCCATTGAGTTTGAACTTGATTCCTGGGAAAATTCTAAAATAGTTCATTAAAGAAAAGGCTATTGAACATCTTGAAAGAGAAAGAGTGATTACAAAAAGCCAGCATGGCTTTATCAAGAATTGGTCACACCAGATTACCTTCATTACCTTTTTTGACAAGATTATTAACCTAGTAGAAGAGGAGAATACTGTGGATATAGTTTAGCTATATTTTCGATAATCTATAACCCTACAATTCTTGTGGAAAATGCCCACAATGTGGAAGATGTGGACTAGATAATAATACAATTAGGTAAATTCAGATCTGGTTAGAAGGCTGTACTCAAAGATTAGCTGTTCATGATTCCATGACAATATGACAATGTTTCTAATGGAATAATACAAGAACCTATGCTTGTAACTGAGTAGTTTAACAATTTTATCAGTGAATTGGATTTTTATCAAGGACAAGCACATATAATTTGAATATGAAGCAAACTGCAAGGGATACGTAAGAAACTAGATAATAGAGTTAAGTTCCAAAAAGATATTGGCAAACTAGACAAAGGGTCAGAAGCCTATAGTTTGTTGGCCAAATTCCTCAACAAGCAACGTAAGAATTATTTTATATGTTTGTGTGTAAATATGTATACACACATATGCATACATGTGTATATATAAGAATTATTTATAATATCCATGTGTACACATAAGAATATACAAGAATTATTTATTTGTGAATGCATAAGAATTGCTACATGTATATAAATGTCTATGTGTACACATATATAAAATAATTCTTATATATTCATATATACACATATGTGTATGTAAGTATGCGCAAATATGTGCACATATGTGTATATGCATATATACAAAATAGAATTATGCTTTATTTAAAAATGTAAAAGTCATTCTTAGAGTAAGGACTAAACAAAAACATGCATGCGATTTGACCCTTAGGCCAAATTTGCTGACCTCAGGGCTAGATTATTGATCTGAGTCTAAAAAGATGAAATTCAGTAGGGATGATTTTATACTTGGATACAAAGAATAGAAAAATTCACAAGTATAAGAAAGGGGAGGCATTGTAGGATAGCAATTTTGCTGAAAAAGAGTTGGGGTTTTAGTGAAATGGAAGCAAAATATGTCAGCAATGTGATGCACCCCCCCACACACACAAAAAAATCCAGTGTCATCTAAATCTACATTAAGAGCCATGACTTTCAAGATTGTTGATTTTGAGTCATATTAGTCATGCAAGACTATTCATGACTCCAATTGGGATTTTCTTGGCAAAGTATATAGTATTTTTTTTTTGGCAGGGCAATGAGGGTTAAGTGACTTGCCCAAGGTCACACAACTATAAGTGTCAAGCGTCTGAGATCGGATTTGAACTCAGGTCCTCCTGAATCCAGGGCTGTTGCTTTATCCACTGTGCCACCTAGCTGCCCAAAGTATATAGTATTTTGACATTTTTTTTCTCCAGATTATTTTACAGATGAGGAAACTGAGGCAAAGGTCACACAGCTAATAAGTACTAAAGCCAAATTTGAACTCAGTTCTTCCTTACTCCAGGGCTGGCACTGTATTCACTAGTCCATCTAGCTGCCCCAATTTCCAAAATTAGGGAAATGAAAATTCCATTCTATTTTCCCCTCATCAAACTTTATCTAGACTACTATTTTGGTCTTTATGCCATATTTTCAGAGTGACAGTGATAAGATAGAGAGTGTCCAGAGGATTTAAATGAGGATTACAAAGGGTCTTGAATTCATGTTATAAGGAGACTGATGGAACAAAATGGGCACTGTTAGCCTGGAGAAGAGAAGTCTTAGAGGTGAGAGAGGGAATGATAGCTACCTTCACTTATCCTATTTGACCTCAAAGGGGGAAGAAACAAATATAGGCTAAATGTCAATAAAGATTTCTAAAAAGTTGGAGATGATTAAAAATGGAATTGTCTACTTTCCCTTTACTGGAGGTCTTTAAGTAGAGGATAGATAACCACTTGTCCAGTATGGTACAGTGAGGATCCCTTTCATGTTTGAGTTGCACAAGATGGCTGCTAAAGTCCCTTCCAGTTATCAAATTATGTGATTCAAATTCTGGGAGATGCTTCTCAGTTGTGGTAGGAGCAAAAAAACAACAAACTAATTTAAAACAAAATGGACAAATTCCTTTTTCTAAGACATGAAAGTCTCCCTAGGAGAAGCATCAGTTTCCTGAGTAATTCTCTTCTCCTTGCCTGAGGCAAATCTATTCCTTCTCTGCTTACCAGAAATTTCTCTTCTCCTTGGGAGGGAAATCAGGGCTAAAGGTTTAAGCTGTATTTTCTACCCTTCCCTAATATATGTGTGTGTACACCCATGTATATGTGTGCATGTGTGTTTTTACACATATATGTATGTATATACATAATTACATATATGTATATATAATTACAGGTATGAAAACATTCTTAATTATAAAACAAAAAAGTAGTACATGGTATAAATATGTATATTATAATTAACAGAAAAGGCTAAACAATTTAAAAATACTTTTATTAATGAAATGTGTTTAATGGAGATTAAGGGCTGCTAACTGTTTTGGTAGATAGAACACCTGGCCTGGAGTCAGGAAGAACCATCTTTGTTCAAATTTGGCCTCCAATACTTAGTAGCTGTGTGAGCTTGGACAAGTCACTAAACCCTATTTATCTCAGTTTCCTCATCTGTAAAATGAGCTGGAAAAGGAAATGACAAACCACTCTTGTATCTTTGCCAACAAAATTGCAAATGAGGTCACCAAGAATTGGACACAACTGAAAAACAACTGAACAACAATAAAAGATTTTGGTGGTGGGGCAGCTAGGAGGTGCTGTGGATGAAGCACTGGCCCTGAATTCAGGGGGATCCGAGTTCAAATCCAGCCTCAGACACTTGACACTTACTAGCTGTGTGACCCCAGGCAAGTCACTTAACCCTCATTGCCCTGGGGGGGGGAGGAGGAGTGGGGATTATGGTTGAAAAGAAGCTGAAAATTGGAGGGCAAAAACACTTTTACCTTGGCCTTTTAAAAAGGAATTAGAGCTTAAAGAAATATAAAATTCTTTAGTCTAAAGCCAGAAATACAAGTTATTTTACTTACCAATTACTAATAATTGAAATAGTTATGGAAAGTAAGAGACCACTCCCCACAGATAACACCATGAAAAGTGGGAAATGACAGAAAAAATAATTTATTACTTATAAAATAGATGTTAATGATATAAATCAGGGATTATTTATTCATTTTTGCACATCACAAACCTCTTTATGCATATATATCTCATACTCTTAGAGTATTAAGAAGCAAGGTTAGTGATAGTTGTAAAGAGGTATTTTGGTAAAGAGGACTTCAGATAGGGAGAAATGAATATTAAATAAGGACATTTCATAAAAGTGCAAGGAAAAATGAACACATAAAATTTAGATGGATCAAACACTTTGAAAGATAAATTTATAAATGGATGATTATCAATCTAATAAGAAACAAAAATAGGATGGGATCTCAATATTATACTATCAGAATGTAACAAATCAAATAAAAGGACTATAAAGAAAACAGATTTGAGCCACGTAATTAATATGTTAGAATCAATTGAAATATCAATTGAGATATTGACTCTTCCTACTCCTAGGCGAGGAAACTCCTTCTAATGCAAATTGGCAAATTCTCTACAAATTATTGTCTTATATAGTTCCAAGAGTAGTGAGAGATTAAGTGACTTGCTTAGGGTGACACAACTAGTTTTTGTCAAAGGCAGTATCTGAACCCAATTCTACCTGACTGAGGCAATCTCTCTTAAATATGCTGTGCTACTTGGAGAAGTGAGAGAAACAGAAGTGGCAGGGAGTATACTTTTCACATTCTCATCGAACATGTACAAAAATTGGTCATATACCAGGTCATAGAGAAGTACCACATACATTTTAAAAGACAGAAATCATACATATTCAGTTTTAGAACATTAGAGGTAAGCACATCATTAAAGTCTACATTAATAATAAAAACATGAGAAAAGAAATTAATCAAATTTGAGCTGGTGTGTGTGTGTGTGTGTGTGTGTGTGTGTGTGTGTGAGAGAGAGAGAGAGAGAGAGAGAGAATATCAAGAGGTCAGAAATAAATAGAAATGAAAATGAAAGAAAAATTAATTAATAAAAATCAAGAGGTAGCTTTTTGTAAAGACCAATGACAATGTGAAAGCATCTAATTCTAAAAAAAGGAGAGAACACAAACCAGCAAAATTATAAATGTTAAAGAAAGGTCTTAACATATAAATCAAAGCTACTTGGGAAAACCACAATTATAGTTTAAGAAAGTAATAACTTTTAGGGAAATATAAAAGTATGTCAAATATGCATTGTTCAAACTGAAACAAAAATAAATGAATAATCTAAATAGTCCAATCAAAAGATTATCTCTGAGAAAAAATGCCTGGTCCAGATGGTTTGAAGGTGGAATTCCCTCAGACTTTCTAAGAACAATTATCTTTTTTATATTGATTATTCATATGTACAGGGAGATAGAACATTCTTCACTGTCATTTTTTAGATAAAAAGATGTTCATTTTGAACTATGTATAAAAACAGTATGACAAATTATGGTATAATTTTGCCCATAAATATAGTTAAAGGAATAATAAATAAAATATTAGCCAATATAAAATAGTCATATATTAAGAAAATTATTCATCATGACAAAACAAATTTTATACCAGGCATACCAAGTTGGTTAAATGTCAAAGAGATTATCCATATAATCAAAACATATAAACTATAAAAGTTTTAAACTTCTTATGTCAATGGATGTAATATATTGCATATATTATACACATATTAATATATTTATCTTATGAAACATAGAAATTTACTCCAGTTACTTAGGTCCTCTAATTTTTTTTATTATAATTTTGTATTATTTTTCTACAGGTTCTGTGCATTCCTAATTGACAATATTTTATATATTTGGTTGTCATTGCATATGGGGTTTCTTTTTATATAATATTTTCTTATCTCAATAATAAGTAAATAAGAATGCAGATTATTTCTAAGGGTTAATTTTGTTCTTGAGACTGTTGAAATCACTTATTTTCCCCATTTTTTAGGAGATTAGTGCGCTTGCATTTAATAGATACACTTTCATTTCATCTGAAAAAGATGTTACTCTGACCTCTACATTTCTGATGTTAATCACTTTAATACCAGTTTCCTCTATTATTGCAGTTGCTCGAATTTCCAATATACTGACAAATAAAACTTATTATAGTAGGCTTCCTTGCTTCATACCTGCATCTCATTGGGGATGCTTCTAATGCTTTTTTTTTTTTCATTTCATATCATATTGATTGCTAGCTTGATTTTTATGGTGTGGGAGAAAGATCTTTTTATACTCATTCTTTTTAGTCTGACAAAATCCCAAATCCATTCATCATAAAAGTATTAAAAAGAATGAGTAATTTTTTTTCTGTCCAAATAATAAAAAGTAAGCAAACCAGAAGTCAGTATACCTGTTCTATAATTGGAAGAAAAGTACTGGGGACAAAATACATTATTGGAGACAATTACATTATTTAAAAAAACCTGCATATGTGACATAGGCGTATACATGTAAATTATGTATATGTTTATGCACATGTTTATATATACATATATGTATATATTTAGATGAAAAGGGTCTGATTGGGGAAATTATTAAGTATGAATTAGATATAAAACATTTAAAATATATGAGGTATTATTAAAAACATAAAAGCACTTATAATAACTCTTTGTTCATAAAGGATAAATGATCAAAGGATGTAATAGACAATTTTCAAAAGAGGAAACACAAATTTTCAATAATTCATTGAAAAAATATTCATCATTAAATTCAGAGAAATGTGAATTAAAACAACCCTGAGATACCACCTATACATCCTTCAAATTGGCAAGATAAATAAAAGCACCAAAACTTAATGTAGGCAAGGTTGTGAAGAAACATTCATTACTGCTGGCATGGAATACTTGAAGAACATTTGGGTAGAAAAATCAGTCAGGACCAATTATAAAAATTACAAAAAAATCCTCCGAAATTACAAAAAATCCGAAAGTTATAAAAATAATCATTTCCCTTGACACATTTTAGAAAATATTTTTAAGGGGTTATGAAAAATAATAAAAATTTTAAAAGCACTATCTGTTTGATAATTTTCTTAGCAGTACTATCTCCCCCCCAAAACAAAAACCCAAATCTCCAACATTAGGGGAATGGTTAAATAAACATGAATGTAACAAAATGCTATAACTCAATTGAGGCTGACAAATATGAAGAATACAAAGAAATTGAAAAACACCTTTATGAAATAATGTGAAAGAAAACATGCAGAATTAGATGAATAAAATAGACACCTACAATGATAATATCAAGAAAAGTTAGTGAGAATGAATAGACAAAAAACCCTTATGAGGGTTTAGAGTTACTGAAAAGTATTGTGATAGACTGTGTATTAAAATAAAATTTTATTTATCTGGACCTATAATTTCATTGCTGTAAATTTCTCCTTTCAAGGAAAATCCATCTACCTGGCAATTTTGCCGGGGTCACACAGTATTGTTATCAAGCATAGGTGACAACCAGTTTTTACAGACTGAGCCTGGCCCTTTGTTCATTACACCATGATGTCTCTCTTAAGTTTCTAATAAAATATTTAAATTCAGTTAAAAAAAGAAAAACAAGAGAAGAGTATCAGACACTCGGGGGAAAAAGTTGCTATAATTTTTGATTTTTTTTTTCAGAGATACTATGTGTTTCAAGTGCTAGTCAAGGGGTAGTCAGCTATTCCATATTTCTAGTTTAATAAGGAGAATAGAGACTCTGAGACAATGGAAGAAAGAATCAATTAAGGACTTGAAAAAGAAAAGGGTTTTGAGAAAGGAAAAGACAGGGACTGGACTAGTGATCTCATTATTATGGAAAAGTTTGGGGTAAGAAAATTCCGTCTATGAATACAGGTCAGCATTTACTCTGAAACTTATAATCTTAGATGGTTGCCTAAACCAGGGCTTCTTAAACTTTTTCTATTCATGACCCCTTTTCCCCCTGAGAAATCTTTACAGGATCCTAGGTATATAGGTATATAAAATAGGTATCCACAACCTTGTACGTTCCCAAAATTTTCACCATCCTCACATTCAGTTATGAGACCCCATATGGGGTTGCAACCCACAGTTTAAGAAGCCCTGGCCTAGACCACTGAAGGACTGAATGATTTGTCCATGATCACACAGCCAGTAATGATGGGTCATAGATAGTAATTAACTCAGATCTTCCTGGTATGGAAGCTGGCTCCCCATCTACTATGCCAAGCTCCCTGTTTTATGTTGTGATGCCAATTAGAATAAAAACCAACATCAAATGTTAAATAGATCATGCTACACACAGAAGAACAAGAAAGTAGGGAGAGGAAAAGAAACAAGAAATCTGATTCATTAGACCTAATAAAAGTCATGAGATTCTTCCCCAAAAAGAATATACCCAAATCTTCTGAAGAAATGACAAAAAGGGGAATATCTCATGCCCCATGGAACAATAAGGAAGATAATGGTAGGCACAAAAAATATGTTACTGGTCCCAGATGAGTTACACTGATTGGAAACTATTTGCTCAAAGGAGGTTAAATTTCAGCAGGGATTTGAAATTCCAAACCTTAAAGCAAAACATTTAGAAATATCATCTCATTTCATCCTCACGACACTGTGAGGTAGGTCCTTTAATCATGCCAATTTTGCAGGTGAGGAAACTGAGGCAGGCAGAGTTCAACAACTTGCTTTGGGGTTGCCAGTCAGTTGATAAGCATTTATTAAGTAACAATTATGTCTTAGACATCATGCTAAGCTCATGGGATACAAAGAAAGGTAAAAACCAAAAAACAGTTACTGCTCTCAAAGAGCACATAGTCTAATGAGGGAGACAATATGCAAATAACTATGTATGGGCAAATTATATACAAGATAAAATGGAAATAATCAGCATAGGGAAGGCATTCGAGTTAAGAGGAAAGCCTTTTGCTTAGTAACTGACTTTCTAGCTACTAAATGCCTGAATCAGCATTTGAACTCAGTTCTTCCTGACTTTAAGTCTCACACTTATCTACTGCCCCATCTAGCTGCAATGTTGGTCCAACACTGGAATAAATCTTTCACTAGTCCAGCTTCTTATCTGAAGTATTAATACAGTAGAAAGAATACTTTGTTTAGAGAAAGAAAACCTGGTTTGTGCTCCTGGATCTGATTCCTACTACTCATATAATCTTATGCAAGTCGCATACTCTTTAGACTTCATGAGGTTTGGAATAAATGACCTTTGAGGTTACTTTCAACTCTAAATTTATTATCCTATTTCTCTACAGGGAGATCAAGTGAGTTCTCCTGTATTGTTTCTTTAGTCTGTGGGAGAGCTGAGACTTGAACTTGGAGGCTCTGATGAGAAATCCAGAATTCTCTGTATTATACCACACTCTCTCAACATTTTTATCAGCTGGCATTTTTTGTGTTCCTATACACATATTACCTAGAAATTCCCCAGTTACATCTGTCTGTATGTAATGTGCATTTGGATATGTAGAGAGATATTACATCATTACATCTGCATAAAATAACTGAGGGGAAGAGAAGATGGTACTGGAGAAACTCCCCATTTGTTCTTCATTTGAGAAGCGAAAAAACAAACAAAAACATTTTTTTTTGGGGGGGGAGAAGATTGGAGACTCTATCTAATATATTCCTATATTGTATATTTATGATATACTATATCACAAAAACAATATCTATGTCTTGAGCTTCATCTGTCTGTTTAGCCATGGGGAGAAGGGAAGCATTTTGATTTACTAGCCTGAGAGCTTTCTCAATTTTCTTGTCAGGCAATATCTTTAAACAGCAATATAGTTATGACAGCTTGGATAACATCATTTAGCGCAGCTTGGATAACAGCATTTAGCATGAGTCCAAAGCTTTTTAGATTGTATATGTTATATGCCTTTCACAAAGATCTGTATCAGACATCACACTTCTGAAATATATGTATATGTGTTTGAATATGAATATAAATATGTACATATATGTGTATATGCATTTATGTATACTCGGTATGTATGAAGTCCCCTGCATTGTGCACTATTCTGTATTCTGGCACATGTGATGGCATCCAGTCATTGACAGGGAATCCGTTTTTCTCTGGTAAGAAAATTTTAGTTGTCTAGCAATCCTCCACTTCTCTCATAAATCAAATCACATCAAAATCAAGGAGAGTCACATTTGCTGGCAGCATATCAGGATACAGGTACTGTACAGTTTGCAAGTTAGTTCAAAATAGGGTTTGTGACAATTTATAGCAGAGAAATTGGTAATTAAAGGAACAATGCTAAGCTAGTGTGCTAATGAGTAAATAATAGCTTTCGCATGCCTTAGTGAACAGTGAATCATCATGAGGGTCTGTTTGTGACATGTCAGCTGCAGATGGTTAATTATTATTGCTACAAAAGGCCTGTGACATGATAAAGCTATTATTTTAAATATCACAGATTTCTCTATGCATTATTGTTGCCTCAGTGTTTGAAGAAAAATGGATATGAGAATCCCCGCATGACATATGCCTGATGACTGCTTTGACCCTCTTGTAGTTCCACCTTTAACCACATTCTCTTTCTCCTTGGCTTTCAAGATCTTCCTTAATCCAGCACTGCTCTCCTTCTCCCACTGAACTTGTAACACCCCGTATTCCACATTGAAGGATCCTTCACTCATGTTGTTCCCTATCATCCGTTAATGCTTTCCCCCTCTGAAAATATATCCCTTCCCTCCACAGAGCCTTTTTTATTACATGCCTGTCATGTTTAAAGGGAGTGTGCTAAAGCCATGCCTTCTCCAAGAAGCCTTCTTTGATGACTTTTTGTCCTCACTGATTTCCTTCTCCACTGAAATACAGTTAGAAAGAACATTGGCTAAGGAGCCAGAAGCCCTAAGTTCAACCACAGCTTCTCAAACTAACTGTCTATGTAACACTATGCAATTTGCTTCATCTCTCTAAGATTCTCTAGGACCCATCTTTGAGGTGCTTAGACCAATATGTTTCTTTTTTTCTTCTGTATGACCACAAAGCCAAAATAAGTGCCTTCAAAATTGTGGCTTCATACAATAGTCAATATATGAGAGCTATTATAATGCTTCAGAGCAAAAATTTCTGTTTTCTCCATAGTTTAAGATTATCTTAAAGGACCCTCTTATTAAAGACACTTTAAATTTGGGTGATTATCATATCTTAATATCATAAGTCTTGAGCTGGAAGGAACCTTGAAACCTATTTGATTATCTTCATTTTGTATATGAGGAAACTGAGGCCCAAGAAAGTTAAGTAACTGTTTGGAAGGCCACCTAGGTAATAAGTATTAGAGGTAGAATGTAAACTCAGGTCTTTGGACTACAGAGAAAATGCTATTCAATTATTGGGGTTAATTAAATCCTTGTACTATTGTTGAGACTTTCTCACAAGGAAAATTATCCTCTAATTCTTACAGAAGTAAAAAAAAATATGAGTTAGCCATTTGTATTAGCACTTCATATAACTTAGTTATCTTTTTATACATATAAATAAACAGAAATCATACCCCCATCTTTTAATGTGAAAGAATTTGGAAATAAGCATGGAAAGCAAAATAATATAAAGTCAGTTTCTCATTAGTCAGACCTTGACCTTGACTGGTGTGGATCCCACTTAGTTTTGTTGCCTTGTCTAGTCCTGTATGAATGAATTCTGATTGATTCCTGTCACTGACTAAAGTTTGACATGGCAAATGAGGCTGATTACTCAGGTCAGCCTTCTGGGTTAGATAAATGTAGATGCAATTCAAAAGTGAATGATAACTTAGAATACTGTGACATGATTCACTGACCTCAATGAATTTCCTCTATTCCTTTTACCTCTGGTAATTTATCATAAATGGCAGAGTTTTTTTGAGTTCAAGGACTTTATCTTTTATTTATCGAGTTAAGAAGATTATTAAAATAGGATATTTTGCCTCCCCAAACTACCTACTTCCAAGTAAAACAACGCTTTCATGCTCAGGTCCCACTTATGATGCATAGTTTGGGAAATTTCAACTAAACAATATTGTTTATTTGTTTTCTATATTAGGATCACTTCTCATTTCTTTTTGTTTGTTTGTTTGTTTTGGTGAGGCAATTGGGGTTAAGTGACTTGCCCAGGGTCACACAGCTAGTAAGTGTTAAGTGTCTGAGGCTGGCTTTGAACTCAGGTCCTCCTGACTCCAGGGCTGATGCTCTATCTACTGCACCACCTAGCTGCCCCTTGCATTTCTTTTTGAATCAGTCAGTAAGTCTTTCTTGAATATTTCCTGTGGGTTCAGTGTTGTGCTAGGTAAAATGGAGCATAAAAAAAGTTATAAGGCATGATCCCTGTTATCAAGAAGCTTACAGTCTAACTGAGGAGACAAATAAGCCCTTAGGAAATAACTATAGAATGATTAAATGTTAAGAAGTATGGTAACAACTTTAAGTCCATCTGTAGTTCAGAGATAGAATCAGTGAGAAAGACAGCCTGAATATCTAGTAAAGTAGGGTGAGAATTGAATTTAAGCAGGAGATTGAAGGATAAATAAGATTTGAATAGATCTGCCTAGTCTCTCAGGCTTACAACATAGGTATCATCCTTGATTCCTCACTATCTCTCACTCCAGTATTCCAATCTATTGACAATATCTGTAGATTTCACCTTTAAAATCTCTCTCAAATATTCCCCCTTCTCTTCTCTGATATTGACACTGCCCTGGTAAAGACCCTTATCACCATATGCCTGCAGTACTGCAATAACCTGCTTGGGGCTAAGGACTGGGGGTCTGCCTGCCTCAAGTCTTTCCCCCCTCCACTATATCCTCTATGCAGCCATCAAAGTGATTTTCCTAAAGTACAGGTCCCATTATCCTACTCCCCTACTCAATAAAGTCCAATGGCTCCCTGTCACCTCCAGGATCAAATAGAACATCCTCTGGCATTTAAAGCCCTTTGTAACCCAACCTCCTCCCTCCCTACTACCCCCCTTTCTAATCTTCTTACACCTTCCCTATGTATTACATACGTTTTGATTCAGTGACACTGGCCTCCTGGCTGTTCCAAGAATAAGATATTCCACCTCTCAGTTCTAATTATTTTCTCCATCTGTTCCCCATGCCTAGACTGTTCTCCATTCTCATCTCAGTCTCCAGGCTTCCCTCGCTTCTTTCCAGCCTCAACTAAAATAATATCTTCTCCAGCAAACCTTTCCCAACCTCTCACTTCTAGTGCCTTTCCTTGCTTTATTATTTTCTGTTTATCCTGTATATAACTTGTTTGCACATATTTGTTTCCTCCTCTACTCTGTTAGATTGTGAGCTCCTTGAGGGCAGGGAACATCTTTTGCCTCTTTTTGTATCCCAGTACTAGCACACTGCCTGGAACATAGTATGTGGTTAAAAAATGTTTACTGACTGACTGATGAGAAAAGTTAAGAACATTCTTGTTTACTAGTACATGAAAATGGATAGAGTTAGGAATATGCATGAGTTGTTTGGAGGCCAGTGATGAGACCAACTTATTTGGCCTTCAGGTTGCACCTTGATGAAAAAAATAGAAAGCTATAGATAGACAACTGAATAAATGAAAAAAATTCTAGGAACTAGTAGATGACAGATTAAAGATCAGAGAGAGAAAGAGAATGCTGGATCATAGTTGGGCCAGTGTGTAGGATGTGATGTGAGGGAAGGAATCATTGATGCATATAGAGGGACTTCTTTTGGCAAAGAGAAGGGCAAATTATTCTTTTAAAACAATAGGGAAGGAGGGAATTGTGGGAGAATATGAGTGATGTGAGAAAAGAAGGAGGAGAGAAGAGATTGCTCTTGGTGGAGGGTCTCGATTTTTTCAATGAAGTATGAGATAAAAGCTTCAGATAAGAGGGTTGGGGTAAAGGGTACAATTGGAGACTTGAGGAGGAATGAAGAGGTTTGAAATAGACACTGTGGTGACCAGGATAATGAATAGATTAAGGAGTTGTAATACAATTGCCTCCTTTCACTGAGTGCCCAGTTAAATTAGACTGAGTACAATTTTGTGATTTTCTTTATCTCCGTTCAGTAGCATATATGTATATGTGTGTATATATATATATATATATATATATATATATATATATATATGAGGAGTATGATGGTGGGAATAATCTAAGTTTTAGCTTGACAAGGCATGATTCATAAGAGGACCAGAGAGCAAATGATTAGAATGCAGAGAATATTGTATAGTTGAACTAATTTACTGAAGGGTCAAGATAAGGAAAGTAGGATAGATTAGCCAGTAAAGAAGTATAGTTCTAAGCAAGAATTGAAAGGTAAAAGAAATGGAGGTCATGGTGAGGACAAAGAATAGATTTAATGGGTAATAAGGCATAGAGAAAAATGGAATCATAAAAGATTATGATGTGATAAAAGAATTTCATGGATATGGAAGTGGAACACCTGTGGGTGAACTGAAAGATCATATGACCATCTGTGTGTAGCTTAACTGGAATAGGAATTAAATAGATTGCAGAACTGGGAAATTAGGGTAGCATTAATATATTTAAGTCCCCTTTTATGAGAGCATGAGTTGTTGTGAAGAAAAAATATTCCAAGTGAGGCACTGAACTCTAAAGGAAGTAAGGAAAATGTCCTGAAGGTTGATAGATAGTAACCATCAGCATCTGGATTAAATGATACATTTGAGTAACATGTACCTGAAAGGAAGAGAGGTTGCTGAGTGATGTTCGTTAGAAAGAGTCTGAAAGTGGCAATGGAGAGCAAAGAATAGTCTGACTTCTCCATTTTAGTCAGTTAATTGAGGAAGAGGAGGAGGAGGAGTTAAAGTACTGGAGGAACTGACCAAGGTGAAGCATATTATGAAGGGAGCCAAGCCTCATTGAGTACCAGAAGATGGAAGGAGTCATAAATGCAATGTTTTAAGATGAAAGGAAGTATGTTAATCATGGAGCAGTTATTCCTGAGAGCACAGAAGAAGGAATCAGGCAAATCTGGAGTGGGACATTGAGGGAATAGGGCAGATGGAAATAGAGAGTGGAGTTTGTACATTGGCAGCCAAGAGTTCAGAATCACTAGGATGTGATACAGAATGAGAGGATGTTAACAACTGAAGAATAGATCCAGACAGATGATCAGTGGTTAGTGATTAGATTGTCTGGTCTTCTCTTGAGGTTGGTGGTAGTGGTAATGTTCTACTGAGAACAGGGCCATTTCCTGTTGATGAGAAGAAATGGAAGTATGGCCCTGGAAGTCAGGTAAGAAGTCAGGAAGTGGCAGTGTTAGGTGTTTTGACTGAAGAAGTAAGCAGGCAGGGATCTGATAGAAAAATAGTCCAAGGCACTGGTGAAGGACACAGGGAAATAGTCCAAGGCACAGCAGAAAAATGGAAGGGAAGGGACAGCCTTGTCAGGTGGTCTGGATTTTAGGTATAAACACCCGGGCAAAGATGGAGACTAAAGAGACTTATATAGCTGCTGTTCTGGACTATCCCACAGCATTGGAGAAATTACTTATGATTGGTCCCAGAGGACAATACTAGGGGTTTTGAGAAATGAATATTTGTAACCAATATCTTGGATATTCATTACTCCCCCATTATTTTATAGTCTGTTCATCCCCCCATTGAAAAGTCCTTCTTGATAAGACTCAGGCTGATCCAAACTTGCTAGGAATTTGGTTTGGGGTGGAGAATTTCATTGTATTCTGCTAAGAAGACAGATCTTTTCTCAATATAGGAAGGTCTCTCCTCCAGGAAGGGGTCATTCGAGTCACATATTGAAGGGGATATGCATTCTTTGAATAGTTAGACCAAGGCTGGGGATGGTGTAGCCCTTCATTTTAATAAAGCATACCTCAAAATTAAGTTGACTAATCAGAGGTCATTAAGCATCCCTCAGGAACACCCCCTCTTCAAAGGGCATTTAAGCTGTGACCCCACTACTATTAGGAGTCATTGGTCTAAGAGAGATGGACATTGACCATCCTTTTATCAGTAACCTGTTAGTCTTATTAATAAGGTGATTCAATTATCCAGAAACTATGTCTCATATTTTTAATCATCACAGGGTAATGGGTGTAAGTTGTAAAAAAGGCAAATTTTGGTTTAAAATTAAAGCTGGTAACTTTTTTGAACAGCATGGTAGCATAAACTTCATTCAAAAAGTCACAATAATTAAAGGAATCAAGAGAAGATTTAATTTGTTGTAACAACATTAAATCCTGACTGTACCAAGAGTTTAAAAACAGAGTCCTTAAAAGGGAATAATTTAAAAATTTTCTGGTCACATTATGTACAAAATTGTGTTCTTTTTTTCTTTGTTATTTTTTAAAATCTTTAAAAAAGATGAAATAAATTTAGTAGAGTTAGGGTTTTTGAAGAAAAAATAGTTCAATGATTTTTAAATTATATTTCTTTGATTAATTTTCCCAGTCTTTTTAAAAAATATAAAATCTTATGGTTTTTTTTTGTTGTTGTTGTTCTTTGTTTTTTGTGGGTCAATGAGGGCTAAGTGACTTGCCCAGGGTCATACAGGTAGTGTCAAGTGTCTAAAGCTGGATTTGAACTCAGGTCCTCCTGAATCCAGGGCTGGTGCTTTATTCACTGTGCCACCTAGCTGCCCCCTAATTGTTTTTTTTAATTTTTTGCTGTAATATGTCTTGCTGTCTCATGTAGTCATTTGATTTCTATTTGATCTCTTTTTCAGGGCTTCCATTACTTGGGTAGAGTTTACTTTTTCCTCTGTTATTATTATTTTGGTGGGGGGGCTTCCTTCCAGTTCTTCTTTCTAGAACATTTATTTAATCTCTTTTAAAAATTTCCTTTTAACTTTATTTTTTCTGATTGATAAGCTTTTATTTTGTAATCCTCTGAATTTCTTTCTTCCAATTAAAAATAATCTAAAAAAGAAAACCAAAAGAAAGACCTCAAACAAAAATGCATAACCAAATTAAACAAATTCCCACATTGACTATGTTCAAAAACATATGTCTCATTCTACATTTTAAGTCCATCACCTCTCTAGCAGAAGGGAGTAGCATACTTTATTCATTTTTGGTCTACTGGAATAATTAATTTTTTTACTACAATGATCAGAGTTCTAATGCTGTTTTAAAGTTGTTTTTCTTTATAATGTTATTATTCTTCTCCTATTATTTTACTTCAAATTGTTCTCCTAGGTCTGTTTACTTCACACTTCTTCAGTTCATAGGTTTTCCCGGTTTCCTCTGAAAATTTCCATTTTATTATTTTAACAGAATAATATTCATTACATCCATGTGTCACAATTTGTTTAGCCATTCTCCAATATTCAGCTAGTAGTACCCTCTCAGTCTCATGCTTTTTGCTCCTATGGAAAAACACCGTTTTAAAATATATGGATAAAAAAATAATTCTTTCTTCATTTCTTCTTGGTTATCATCTAATCCTTTTGCAAAGCACCTTTTTCCCCCTTAAAATCTCTGCTTGCATTTGTGGAGCCTGCCCTTTTGGTGGATCTTTAGATTTGCAATAATTTTTGATACTCAGTATTTTCTTTGCATCTTCCCAGATTTAATTCTTGAACTGAAGGTTAGTACTAAGGCTGCAGTTTGAGGTAGGGTGGTTAGCCCTTTCTGATCTTATTCTAGGTTCCCTGGGTTCTTATATTGACCTTAACTTTCCCCAGTTGGGAGCCTTTGGGCCTTTGGTGTACAGAGCCCTAGATCTTCGGGTTGCTCCATTGCATATCAATATAGAGCGTTAAGAAATGAGACCTCCTAGGCCTGTTCTGTCTAGGACTGAGTACAGTTAATACTATGCTGGTTGTGGTTTGCTGGTTGCTGGTTGCTGCCTGCTCCTGCTGGCTTGAACATCCAAGCTATCATGGGTCACTCCGTCTACCTTGGGGCTTTCTTACTACCTGCAGGTTTTCTCATGGGACCTTATATTCTTGCTTCTTCCAGACACTTGTTGCCTTATAGGCAATACATATCCCTTTCATATCTCTTCATACAATAAAGCTTCTCCAACCTGAAGTAGAGTTGGCTAGTAAGTCCCATTTTTCTATTGCATGTAGCCTTTTGGCTAACTTTTATACAGTTACAGCATGAAAAAATGTTATTTACTGAGTTATTGAATTTCTTGATTATTAATTGACCTAGTATGAACTTCAAGGTTTTGTTGCAGTATGTGGGAGCTGGTCATATCCTGTTTAGGTACCTATCTTAGGAGGATGTCCTTCCTGATAGCAAGCCAATAACTGAAGAGAAGTTTGTTTTAGTCTTTAATCCCCAAACTAATTTGACAGAAAGACAGCCAGGTTGCATTTTGTTTTCTACCTTTTCAAGCAAGAAAAATGAAAAATATCAAACTGAAAACAAAGGTTCATTCAAGAAAACAAGTTACCAATAGCATTACAAAGCATGTTTTAGGAGTTCAGTAGAAATACCACTGAATATCTGAAATCATCTACATATGAAGAATAGTAAGCAATAAAATAATTGCTATGAATCATCCCAAAGAAAGGATATTAGATTTATAATTTTCTGTTTACTAAGGTCTTGAAATTTTTTTAGACCATTTGGGTTTCTGAATAAATTGTTCCATATTAAGTGAGTTAATGCATTTTGGCTTCCTCTGACATATTAAAATTAATTAAAAATTTAGTATAATAATTTTAAACTAAAATGATCTTTTGTGAGAATTTTAAAAAAGAAACAGTTACATTTGCATACAATCCCCTTCAAAGATATATCTCTGTATATAAACACACATACACATAGAGAGAGAGACAATGTATATATATATGTTTTTATACATATACATTGTGTGTAATATTAAAATGAAAAGAAAAATATTTTTGTTAGCAATCAATAAATTATTTTGAGAGAGAAAAAAGAAGAAATTGTCTAATTGAGGTTCTGAGTATTGTCAAGATTAAATTCTCTCTATTATTAGATTTTTTTTTTTAGTGCCTTACATGGATTTTTACAGCTCTGAATGCCCATGCTGGCAGATTGAGTTAAGTATACTTTAATTAATTTCTTTTCCAGGGGATAAAAACCTGAAATAAGGAATTGATGTTTAAATGGCAGTTAGTGAGTTACCTCTCATTCATGAAAAACTTCATGTAGAGTCTAATTGATCATTTGTCATGTATGTTGTTTTTTTTTATTTTTGCTAGGAGGCTAGATTAAGGTTGTTATAAATCTAAAATTCTGTATGATTTTTTTCTGCGTGAAAAATTTCAAGGTTAACTTTTAAGCCTGGTTACTGTAATATTTAAGTATACAATCTTTGTATTTAAAATGCCCACATTTAAAAATACTATGTTTACAAAGTTTAATACTTACATGCAAAATAACCTCATATTTTCAAAATATTCATGGACGATTTCTTTGATGCTAGTAAACAGTGTGATAGAATTAATGCTCCAAGTCTGATTTCCATTTTCACATAGAAGTTCTGAGTTTCAATAAAAAGAGAATCAAAACATATGGGACAATGCATCTAGAGTAGGTGTCATCCATTATCTTGTCTCTCTTCCCTCTTCTGTGTGATGCCCTATCATCACTGGTACTTTCCTGAAGTCTAAAACAGAGGACTCAATACTTATTGTGAAGTTACTCTTAAAAGCTAGTAAGTGAAATAGATGCTTCAGCTGTGACAAGGTGATTGGCTACCTCCACTCCAAATTTTGGTCCATTAGATCCCAATTTCACTATGCCCAGACCCTATAATTTTTGTTTCTAAAAGAGGAAAAAGTATGGTCTCTGTATTTTAGAACCTTGGAATTTATATTGTAGGATCTCCTGTTTGTGGCAGCTTGCAATTTACACAGCAATATAAAATGTTGGAAAGCCATTCCCTAACATATGATTTTAATGAAACATAAAAAGGAACCAATCAATATATAACAAGTTGAACACTTTCCAGACTTTCTATAAAAACCAAATGCAGTAGCAATTGTAACAGCTTGATGGGTAAACCTTCATAAAGCTACAAATCACAAATGAGTCTGGTTTGCATTGTGTTAGAAACGATTCCCAGGTTTTTTTCTTTTATGGCTTCTTGGTTTACCCATTAAATTTGACCTCCTGTCTTCAACCTGTTTTATATTCAGGGTGCTTTCTGACCAATTTCATAGCCTTCAAGAAACACTTGTATTTCTATTTGAATTTTTCAAATGGAAAAGTTATACATGTTACTTTTGCTTGTGTAAACCTTATTTATTTATTTTTGTAGGTTGTCTGGCTGGTCAGATAATCCATCCACCATCTATTGGCTTGGTTTGCTCTTTTCTCTGACTTAAAAAAAATCCATTACTCTGGCTTGATTTTCTTGCAGCTGACATCTGGTACAGTCAGCGTATCTGGAAGAAACCCAGAAAGAATAGCAGCTGAAAGTGGAGAAATATTTTGTCTTTAGAAAGGTTAGGTGCTGATTCTATTCAAGTCTTGGTTTTTAAATTTTTTTCATATCTCTAGTTAACTAGCTTTTTAATTAGCCCTTTGTTAATTACATTCTTTATTTTTTCAAAAAATGAAATCAAGTCTTTTGATGTTGGTATCCTATGAAGGACATCTAAATATATATGTATAAATTTCAAATCACTCCAATACCTCCACCAAGAAAACCCTAACTGGGGTTACAAGAAGTCGGATACAACTGAAATTACTAAATAACAGCAACAAAACAATCATACATAAATACATACACTTATATATGAGGGCATATATATGATGACAACCAGGAGTGTGTGTATTAGCTAGGAGGATAGCCTTGGAGTCAAGATCTGAGTTCAGTTCCTGCCTCTAATATATGCTATAACATACAGCTTTACTATAATAACTGGAGCCTCTTTCAATGCCAGGGGCTTCTTTAGTCTGTAACATCCATCCATCCAACCCTGCTGTCTTATCATAGCAGAACATTCTTTCATCATTGCTGCCCTCTTTTTCCATTAGTCAGTTCCTACTGGGGCCTTCATTTTGGAGAAAGCCTTAAGCCAACCAAATTTTATTCCTCTCACAGATGTGTTTCTGACTTTGTGGCCTTCAACAACATGTCCCCATGGAGGTATCTTTCCTTTCATGTTTTTCTTCCTCCCATTAGAAGGTAAACCCTGGGGGCAGCTAGGTGGCACAGTGAATAAAGCACCGGCCCTGGATACAGGAGGACCTGAGTTCAAGTCCAGCCTCAGACACTTGACACTAGCTATGTGACCCTGGACAAGTCACTTAACCCCCATTGCCCCAGAAAAAAAAAGAAAAAAAAAAGAAGGTAAACCCTTTGAGGGAAGGACTGTCTTTCTTTTTGCTTTTATTTGTATGTCCATTATATAGCACAGTGTCCAGAAGGTAGTAAGCACTTAGGAAATGCTTAGTAATGTCTTGTATTACATAGCAGTGTGAACATGTACAAATTAATGTTTCCCCCACACTACTTTCTAAGACTGTGTTACAGAAGTGCTTATCTATAATGGTAGAAGTAGTTTCTTCAACAAGTATTCCCCAGAGTGATCAAATCACAGGTTTGGAACACACATAAAAGCATACTTACATAAATAACTACATAATATGTACATATGAACACATTTTTATAACTTACTATTGCAATCAAATTCTATTCTAATGTCACATCATGGTATATAAGTGATTTTAGGTTCTCCTGATATCTCTGCATTATTTATACATGTATGTATGAATCATTCATTTTTAAAAGCTATTTATTCTTAAAATTCACTTAAAAATTTAGTTCCAAATATTCTCCCTTTTTTCAACCTGTGAGAAGGCAAGTAATATAATATAAGCTATACACATGAAATAAAGTAAAAGGCAAAAACAAAAACAAAACATGAAAAATAAAGGAAGTGAAAAAAATGCTTCAATCAGCACTCAGAATTCATTAGTTCTCTCTGTGGAAGTGGATGGCATTTTTCATCTTGGCTTCTTTGCAATTGTCTTAGATCATTGTCTTGATCTGAGCAGCTAAGTCTTTCACAATTGACCATTGTTACAATATTGCTGTTTCTGCATACAGTGTTCCCCCTATTTCTGTTCACTTTCACTTTGTATCAGTTCATATAAATCTTCCCAGGATTTTCTGAAACCATACCACTTGTCATTTCTTAGTTCTAATTGTTCAGTCATCTCAGTAATTTCTAACTCTTCATGACCCCATCTGGGGATTTCTTGGCAAAGATACTGGAGTGGTTTGCCATTTCCTTTTCCAGATGATTTTACAGGTGAGGAAACTGAGGCAAACAGGGCAATGTGATGGACCGAGGTTCACCCAGCTTGTAAGTGTCAGAGACTGGAATTGAACTGAGATCTTCCTAACATCAGGCCCAGAACTCTATCCATTATTCCATTGAGCTGCCTTGTCATTTCTTAACACACAAAAGTATTCTATCACAATCATATACCACAACTTATTTAGAGATTCCCCAATTGATGGGTTTCCCTTCAATTTCAAATTC
The DNA here is from genome assembly GCF_019393635.1 of Dromiciops gliroides. Classification (NCBI taxonomy): domain Eukaryota; kingdom Metazoa; phylum Chordata; class Mammalia; order Microbiotheria; family Microbiotheriidae; genus Dromiciops; species Dromiciops gliroides. The sequence goes on from NC_057862.1 coordinate 204,638,389, forward strand.
TTTGACACCACAAAAAACTTATAAATATTTTTTCATACAGGTCATTTTCTCTTTTCTTTGATCTTTTTGGGATACAGACCTAGTGGTATTATTGTCAGGTCAAGGGGTATGCAAATTTTTACAGAATTCTTTCAGGGTTGATTTAAGCAGGTACCATATGCCAAGTACTATTTTAGGTACTAGGCAGACAAAAAGAAAAAAAGAAATGAAATGAAATAAAAGAAAGAAGGAAGGAAGGAAAGAAGGATTCTTATTTCTAAAGACCTTATATTCTAATGGGTAATAAAGGACATACAAATATTTTTTAAATAAATGCAAAATAAGGTAAGTAGGCCATGAATATGGTGCATGAGTTCATTTTTTAATTTTTCCCAATATAGTTTTATTTATTGCATTACATTTTTCTCAGTTACATGTAAAAAATGACATTTAAAAAATTGAGTTCCAAATTATCTTACTTCTTCCTGTCCTCCCCTGAGAAAGCAAGCAATTTGATAATGATTGTACCTGTGAAGTCACACCAAAGCTATTTTACATAAGCTATATTGCAAAAGAAAACATAGACCAAAATTTAAAAAGAAAAGAAAAAAAGAAAGAAAATAAAGAGGTATGCTTTGATCTGCATTCAGACTCTATCAGTTCTTTCTCTGAAGATTGATGGCATTTTTCATAGTAAGTCCTTTGGAATTGTCTTGGATCATTGTATTGCTGAGAATTCCTGGGTCATTCACAGTTGATCATTGTACACTATTGCTGTTATTGTGTACAGTGTTCTACTCATTCTCAATTCATTTTGTGTCAGTTAATATAAATTTTCCATGTTTTTTCTGAAACAATCTTGCTCATCATTTCTTACAGCAAAATAATATTCCATAACAATCATATACCACAATTTGTTTAGCCATTCCCCAATAGATGGTAATCCCCTCAATTTCCAATTCTCTGCCACAACCAAAAGAGCTGCTATAAGTATTTTTGTATAAATAGGTCCTTTTCTCTTTTTGGGATGTTTCCCTTTGACCTTTTGTTGGCTCTGCAACCCCTGTATTAGATTTGAGATGTTATTATAAAGTTATTTGGACAGGCGTATTGGAAGAATGCAGTTGAATATTTTTCTACTCAGTTATCTTGTCTCTGACACCTTAAGCCCCCAAGACATGTTTTAGGAGATCGCAATTCTATTAACATTAGAAGAGACATCTAATTAATAATAATGAAATTCCTGACTATTTATAACCAGTAAAACAAATATTTGCTGAGCACCTAATGTTTTTAGCACTATGGTAAGTAATATAATGACAGAGGTTTTTTTTTTAAAGAAAGACTTTATAGACATCAAAGAGCTTCTAATTGAAAGTGGGTAATGAATAAGAAGAACATATTTGAAATAATTAATTTAAAAAATGAGACCATTAAATGAAATTCTATGTATACACATAAACATATACATTTATATATTGCTTCTTATTTGAGATAGAGGAGGCCTTGCCATCAGGATGCAGCAAAGTTAAAATTCTATTTCCAATCACATACTGTTCATGTGATGGTTGCCAAATTGCTTCTCCTCTCAGTGTCCTCTTAGGACTCACTCTAAACCTAAAAATTACAGATGATGTGCTTAACTTGCATCACTGGAAAGACTTCCTATACCAGGAATGCTGTCATATAAGAGAAATAGTTTCAGACCAAATTCAAATGGACAAAATACTCTGCTTGATTTTGGAAATATAAAGATGAAAATAAATGTGATAATTGGAATGACACCCCCTGCTGGGAAAGACATTGCAGGGAAGCACCACCATGAAAAGAAACTATGTGACTTTAGTGTCCGGAAGTAGCCTGGTATCCGGAAGTTAAATCTATAGAACTGCCTGTTAGTTGTGTCAGTCAAAGTTACCAGCCAATTAGCTTAGAGCTGTGTGTGTGTGTGGAGGGCCCTGTTTCCTGTTGGACAGGAGGCTTCTGGGAGGAGGAAGGAGGAGTGAGGTCTTTTCGGCCCCAGACCTCAGCTTGGCTGGAGGAGAGATTCTGGCTCTGTTAGATAGATAGGGGAAGGCATCTTGGCCTCTTTCTCTCTGATCACTAGCTTCTAATGCACTTTAATAAAGGATAAAAGTCTAAACTCTTGCTAAAGCTTCTAATTTAAGGTGACCACTCATTAGATTTTAGCCATCCTAGCTAGAATTTTAGCCCCTTACATAAAGCAGCCCTGGTCCTCCAGGAGCTTAAATTCTACCATGATGTTTCATTACATTATCTTTTTCTATATGGCTAAGCATTCATTTGCTACATAGGGATGTCTTTATTATCCCAGTACCTTCCCATTGAAAGCAAGATATCTATATACATAGTCTTACTTGGCATCTACCTCTCTGTGGGAGGACAAAGGTATTGAATTGAAGACTCATTACTAATTTGACAGAAAGATAAGGGAATCTTTTTTCCCCCTGTCATATACTCTGCTACTATTTCTATGCACAAGTGGCTGATAGAATTAGTTCACACCCTAGTCTGTGTTGTGAACTTTTCTTTCTCTAGGTCTTAAAAGGAAGTCATTGTTAAGCATGACTCTTCTTTGTCCTTGTTTTGCCCCAGGCAGGTTTAAATTGCACCTGTCATATTGACTCTCCCTCAAATCTTGCCACTCTATTAACATGTCTAGCAGCCTGCTTGCCACATTGCCATAGGCTGAAGAAACATAGAAGAAAAAATGCCAAGGAGATGGCTTTCACCCAGATGATGCCATAGCCCTTGGGCATTATCATGCTGTGACCTCCTCCATATGTTCATCCTACAACTCAATGGATCCTTCTTCAAGTTCCTGGTGGCTGTATAGCTATTGAGTCAATATTAATGTTTTCAAATGCAGATTCCCATAGGAATGCTAATTGCTTAAATTAATACCTAATGAAGTTAATTTGTAATGATTTCTAGTGGTATTGATATTGAGTGTAATTATCCCATCTACTGAGTATTCCCTGAAAATTTCCAACCTGAAAACCAAACAAAAGTCAGGATCATTGTTGTTGTTTCTTTTGTTCATTTGAGACAGTGGGAGGAAGTCCATACAAAAATGATTTTGAACATTTTCTTTGTCATTTGTTAATAAGTTTTTATTTGGTTAACAACATGACTGTGAAAAAAGACATGTTTAATGTGGCAGTATAGAAATCATAAACAAGATGAAAATCCATCTTGTAGTTTTTCAGAATTTGGAAAGGAATATTTCTTCCTTTTGTCTTTCCCCATATATTCTATGTCTTACAGGTTGTGGTCCAATTTTATTCATCTACTTCTAACTCTCTCTCTCTCTCTCTCTCTCTCTCTCTCTCTCTCTCTCTCTCTCTCTCTCTCTTCTCTCTCTCCCTTCTCAGAGTTGGGGTGGGGGGAGTCTGAACCTGTGATTTCATCAGTATAGAAAACTCCTAGTATAGAAAATCCCTCTACTCATTACCAACCCCATTTATTGAGATGGTCATTCCTGTCCAGAGGATGCCTTTGGTAAACTAGGGATGATGATACTTTAATTTTTAAGTTAATGTCCTATTGCCTTGGATATACCACTCATGTCTCAAAATACTTTCATATAGTTCCTATTAATGGGATTTAATTTTATTTTTTGAATTCTAATGTGTTTATGAGCTATCTCCTTGCCAAAGCATCCAAAAGCAAGTGTCAATTGTTCTTTTTCCTTGGATTTATGAAAATTTCAAAGCTGTAATGTAAACATAATCAACTATTCAATTTTCTTTTTAAGAGATCATTTTCAGAGCTAGGGGCAGCTGGGTGGCACAGTAGATAGAGCACTGGCCTTGGAGTCAGGAAGACCTGAGTTCAAATCTGGCCTCAGATACTTGAAACTCACTAGCTATGTGACCCTGGGAAAGTCACTTAACCCCTATTGCCTCAAAATATCTGGATCCATCTCCAGTTGTTCTGATGTATATCTTGTCACTGGAACCAGATGGTTCTGGAGGAGAGAGTGAGGCTGGTGACATTGCACAGCACTCCCTCATTTAAAGACAATTCATTGCAAGTTATGACATTACTTCCTGATGTCATGGTCCTCAGAGATCAAAAGACAAACAACCACCACAGAAATTTGCCTAAGAGTTGAGTGACTTGCCCATGGTCATTGAGCTGTGTCTATATTAGAGATGGGATTTGAACCCACATTTTCCTAACTCTAAAACCAGCCCCCCTATCCACTATACTATGATAATTTTTGAATCTAAGTCAAATCAATTAGCACTTATTAAATTCCTATTATATGCAAGGGAATGTGCAGAATTAAGTGTTTTCTACCCAAACAAAAGGGTTTATTGTAGAATTTAAAACTGGAAGTAACAAAGTTGATGTAGTACAATCCCCTCATATTGCAGACAAGGAAAATGAAGTCCCGAGTGTTAAAGACACCTGCCCAAATTTACATATATTCAATTCTCACTAAGTGGACCATTCTACAGACCACCTCCTCCCCTTGCTGGGAATAGCCCCTGCCTTTCCCCAGTGCTTTTGAAGCTGGAGTACCTTCAGGGTTGGGAGAGGAGGACTCCTGGTGCAGAACTGTGCCAGTGATAATGCTGCTGCCCCTGCTGCTGTTAGCCTTTCTGCCTGTTAAGAGCCCAGTCAGGGTAGGTCTTGCCACCTGTTCACCAGGGAGTTGAATTGCTTAATGCAAATTTATGTAAAGCAAGAACTGTCTGTAGTAGTAGAACCTGGATTTGAACTGAATCCACTGCACTTTAAATCCAGTACTTTCAATCTATCAGTCAGGTAAGACTAGCTGTTCTTCACTCATATAATGGCATTTTTTGTTATTCTCCAAGCATATCAAACAGGTTTGGCCTCATTTCCCTTCCCTTGGCTTTTATAAAAGGTAAGCCATTTCAGTATTACTTCCTCTTCTGCCCTCTAAAATTTTACCTCCTTGGAGTTTCACCACTTGTACCATACTTATCCTTAACCTTGGTAACTAATGCCATCTCTCTATTGTGACTTATTCCTGAATTGTTCAGTCTTTTTCAGTCATGTCCTTAATCTTTGTGACCTCATTTGGGGTTTTCTTGGCAAAGATACTGGTGTGGTTTGCCATTTCCCTCTCCAGCTCATTTTACAGATAAGGAAACTGAAGAAAACAGGGTTAAGTTCTTTGTCCAGAGTCACACAGCTAGTAAATGTCTGTGGCTCGATTTGAACTCAGATCTTCCTGACCTCACATTCAGCACTCCATCCACTGTACTACCTACGTGCCCTACTCCTGAGTAACCAGGCACTATTGAATAAATAAGAAAAACATCATCATAGTGGATGACATAATTTATACTAACTAACCACAACTGGGTCATCATGACTATGTGACAATGCTTTTATTTTTCTCTTTAGTAACTTTTTATTACATACTACTTAAGTACTCTTTTATATTCTCTATTTCTCAACTATATTTTTCTCTTGCTTTTTCTTAGCAGATGACTTTACCTTTTACTTTGTGTGTGTGTGTGTGTGTGAGTGAGTGTGTGAGGCAGTTGGGGTTAAGTGACTTGCCCAGGGTCACACAGCTAGTGAGTATCAAGTGTCTGAGGCTGGATTTGAACTCAAGTCCTCCTGACTCCAGGGCCAGTGCTCTATCTACTGTGCCACCTAGCTACCCCTACCTTTTACATTTGAGAAGACTGGGTTCATGCAGGGCTGATACCCTCCATATCTCAGTATGTTTCCCCATCTTCTCTGGGGTTTTTTGGTATCAGAGGAAGAAATGAATATCTTCTTTGCCAAAGCCAACCCCTCTAGCCATACCCTTTGTATAATCCCATGTTGCATCCTTTGTGCCATTACTCCATTAATCAATCCCTGTCTCTCATGTCATTTCCATCTGTAATGGCTCACTTCCTTCAGCTTAAATACATGTTCAGATATCCCATAGAAAAAATAACTTTACCTCAACTACACTATCTGTCAAGTTTTCATCTTATCATACTCTTCTACTTCACTGAAAAATTCTTAGCAGAACATTCAATATTTCATTTGGTCAACTTCCCTCTACCCTTTTAAAACTTGACTTATTTCTCTACCATTATATTGAAACAGCTCTCTCTAGGATCACTAATATATGCCTTATGAAGAGATATAACAACCATTAATAAATGGTATTGTTTTGACACTATCATTCTCGATATTCTCTCTTTCCTTGGCTTCTATAAAACCATATTCTCATGGTTTTCCTTCTACCTCTTTGATTATTCCTTCACCTTTCCTGTATCCTTCTTTTGTCCCTTAATTGGTAATGCTCCCTAAGCTTCTTTTTCTTTCTTTAGCCTCTTTCCTTTGGCAATTTAATTCTCTTTCTTATCAATTATAATTTCTGTTAAGTATATTTCTTTACCCTAAACCTTACCCAGACTTCCATTTCTCTATTTCTCTCTCCCTCCTGGATAGCTTTATAAAGATGTTATTCCAACTTGCCAAACTTTGGATGTTTACATCTGAACTTCTTACATTGCCTTCAAAACATACTCTTCTGTTTCAATTAATGGTATACCCTCACCCTCCTAATTTCTGAGGCTCATATTTTCAGAATCATATTTTATTCTTTCCTTACCCACTTCTAATCAATTACCATGATAGCTGTATTCAAGCATTTAAAAACCTGTGAAGTAGAAGAGTGAAACACCTTTTTTTTTGAGGTCCTAGAAAGGCAGTGGATGAAAGTGACCAATACACAGATTCAGGATTAATAGAAGGGCAATATCCTAAGAAGAGTTGTCCTCAAGTGCAATGGTTTGATTAAGATTATAACAAATTACCCATTGAGGAAAGTATTTGAGTGGGTGATGAGAGTGATGTTTTAGAAGAAATTCTTATATGGCATGGGCTGCAAAAAATACTTTCTGAAGTCCCATTCAACTTGGAGATTTTTGATCCTATGATTTAACATAATCAGCAAAATTTAGCATAAGCTAAATTTTTAGCATGGTTATTAAAAATAAAAATAGTATAAAAAACCATTACAAGGAAGAGAGAAATAGATATTACTGAGAAACTGGAATGAAATAGTTACTGTAATTAAGCACTGATTTTTAGTTCTATGTTTCCTGGTTGTTAAATTAAAAAGGAAAACTAACTGGATTATGTAGGTTAGGTTTGGATGAAAGAAAACCTAAAAATTCCTACGTCACAGAAAGAAAACAGAAGCATGGAACTGGAAGGAACTTTACTTAGCAAGCAGAAGAGGCACACTTTCACCTGATGCTGATTTCCAGGTGGTGTTTATCACATTGTTGCCTTTGGCCCTTAAGGGTAATAGGATAGGTTTTCAACTACTGGGTAGATATCTGAATTTGATAAGAAAACACTTCACTCAAAAATTCCTGAAAGGCAACAAAGGAATAATAATATCTTACAGTTATAAAGTGTTTTGAGGCTATAAAACACTTTACTTTTTATTTACTTATTTATTTATTTATCTATCTATCTGTCTATTTATTTATTTTCAAGGCAATGAGGGTTAAGTGACTTGCCCATGGTTACACAGCTAGTAAGTGTCACATGTCTGAGGCTGGATTTGAACTTGGGTCCTCCTGAATGTAGGACTGGTTCTTTATCCACTATGCCACCTAGCTGACCCCTATAAAGCACTTTAAATACAACCCCACTTGGATCTAACAAAAAACTTGTAATCACATACCACAAATATTATTATAGTATATACTCATTTTATGAGTGAGGAACCTGAAGCATTGATGGAGCCACATGATGGAGCCAGCACTTGAAACTTTGCTCTTTTGATTTTTCACTCCAACCCACAATATGAAGGGGAAGTTAAGAAAGAAGGGATAGGAGCCAGTAGTGTAGACATGAAATCAAACTGAACAACAAATGAAGTGTGTTAAGTCTAGCATAGCTCAGAGAATGTCAAGGTAAAGTGTAATAATATTTCATCCTAGGATTTAGAGGAAGATAAGCTTCCTTCTCTCATTTCCCCTTAGCTGGCTTCATAGCTGCATCATTGCAATTCTAGTCAATATTGATTGAGTATAGAGGTTCTGTCAGGTACTATAAGTTGAGCCAAGAACCATATTAGAAGAGAACTCTGACTTACTAATGGTTCATAGCAGGTGTTTTGCTTGGCAAGGCTACACATATAGGAACTAAGTACTACCTCAACCCACACAGTCATATCTCAAGTGGCAGAACTCCCTAGCTCTGAGATACATAGTAGTACAGTTATCACCATGGAATTCACCAACTGCAAAATACACAGTCATGGTAGGAAAAATTGGCCAATTAATAACAGCAGCAGGAAATAATAATAATAATAATAATAATAATAATAATAATAATAATAATATAAATGCTTATTTATATAACACTTTAAAGTTTCTAAGAGCTTCACATATGCAATCTCATTCGATCTTCACCAACACTAGGTGTTTTTAATATTCCCATTTTATAGATGAGGAAACCAAACCTAACAAAGGCGAAATGACTCCCTGAATTCAAATCTGGCACTCTAATTACTATCACCTAGCTGTCTTATGAAAAATTAAAAAAAATACAGCATAGGTGACTATCATGGCTAAAAAATTAAACATAATTATAAATTAGCTCAGGGGTGCTATGGATAAGGTACTCAACCTAGAGTCAGGAAGACCAGAGTTCAAATTTGGCCTCAGACACCAGCTGTGGTAGGTGAATTAATTGAAACATAGTTAAGTGATCCTGGACACTGTATCAAGATAATGGAATGTGGTAGATAAAGGGATTTAGCAGATACTCAAAGACCCACCTGGAGATTCATCTATACTGAATGAATTAAGTGAGAGTGAATGACTGCTGATTAGCCTACTTCAGTTAACCACATTGTAAGCACATCTGGCTAGCCTTTAAGAAGATATTGTTCTCAGAAGCCAAAAACTTTGAACTTAACTGGAGACCACCTTCAAGTCCAGTGAACCAATGGATTTGAATGACAAGCAGATGCTGACTGAGGCTTGATTGCCTCCTTTGGTTCGAGACATAGGCTTGGTGGCAGGACTTCAAGTGGGAGGTTTAGGAAGGCTGGGATTTCCATGCTATAAGAAATCTATTCTTGATCTTTCTCTTTCTTTACTATCTTATATTTTAAAATAAATCCCTAAAAAACCTAAACTCATTTATCAGTGATTTTAGCCAGTTTCCCCCCAAACTGGGGGGACAGATTAGAACCCACATTTAGAATTTTAAAATATACAATACTTAAACTCTGTTTGCCTCAGTTTCCTCATCAAGGATAATAATAGCACCTACCTTACAGGGTTGTTATCAGGAACAAATAAGACAGTTGTAAACTTGACACAATGACTGGCACGTAGTAAGCACTAAATACATGTTAGTTATTATTATGACTATTTTATAGTAAGGATCTCATTGTACATGTGCGTTAGCTTCTAAAGTCAGCATAAAGGTGAAAATTAGATATAGGTAACATTATCCTAGAAATTCCCTTAACTTGCTGCTAAAATACAGACAAGAATCTTTAAATGGCTGTAATTGAAAAGGAACTAGGGATTCTTTCTGAGTTGTCTTTATTGAAAGTAGTCTATCACAGGGCAGATGGATCTGAGATGAATGCTATAAAAACAATTACATGTAAATTTGATTTTCACATACTCAGCTAAACTATTAATTAGGAGAGAGTTTGGAACAGAAATTCTGCTCAAATAGAAGAAAACAAAAACAGGCAAATACAGTACCTGGAAGGAAATCTGATCATTAGGGGGAAATATATTATTGAAAGTGATTAATGGTATAAAAGTGACTATGTTGGAAAGGGATCATACCACCATGTAACTACCATTTTCCTCCTCCTTACCATGAAAGAGAAGACAGAAATAATTCAAATGAACTTCTAGCTGAGCAAGAATTCTCAGACAGGCAACTTAGGTTTGTCACTCTTATCTGTAGTGAAGAGGGGATTCTAGAATCTCAGTCCATATAAAGAGACACTCACATTAGGAGAGTCAATACTGCTAAGGTAACAATAGATTCATTGCCCCCATCTCACTTCACTACGGTATGGAATTTACTCAAGCAATGGTGGCCTGTGGCAAAAAATGCCTATAGTATTGAACTATTTGCTTTAACTATTTACTTTTCCCATGAGCCTCCTGGCTCATATGCATACTTTCCCTTTTCATCTCCCACCCCCTTTATACACTCTCTGTCTCTCTCTGTCCTTCTCTTTTCCTTTCTCTTTATCTGTCTCCCTCTGTAAGGGACTAAAATTCTAGCTAGTCTGTCTAAAATATCTAATGAGTGGTCGTCAATAAATTATAAGCTTTAGCAAGAGTTAGACTTTTAAGCATTGATTAAGGAGAATAAGAATTTGGTGAAAAGAAAGAGAAAGGCCTAGATTCATCTATCTATCAAAGGGAGAGCGCATCTTTAGCTCCGCTCTCCACCAGAGTCCTCATGAAAAAAAACACAAACAAACAAAAAACAAGAGTGCCAGCCTCGTCCCCTCTTCCACCCACAAGCAACCGTCACTTCCTGATGCCAAAGAAAAGCCACATATCTTGCCCTCAGGCACCTTCTTCTCATGGCAGAGCTTTCCTACAGTAAGTCTCCAGCAAGTGGTGTCATTCCAATCATTACACCTCCCTCCATCCCTCCCTTTCTCTCTCCCTCTCTGAGATGTGAAAGGATCTTCTAAAAGTCACAAGTGAACAATTGCAGACTCAAAACTTGAACCCTGACCCCCACCTATATATCTTGTGTTGTTTCTACTTTGTTATTCTGAATTAAACTATTATAAACCTCATAGTGGTAGAATGGTGATGTTTCTTTTAAACCTTGAACTTTTAAAAAATCCTTTGAATTTGGAGTTTTATCCAGAAGAGACAGTTGAGAAGGGAGCAAAGAGAGTTGAACAAACTCTAGACTTGATATGGTGGTATAGTGAGCCTTCAGTTTTCTTCTAGATTGTTTAAGTTCAGTTTACCAAGATTAGAAAAAAAATCAAGGATACAGCTTCTAAAAATAAATGTTGTACATCTTCCTTGGGCTTAGCTTATATTATATGGCAGAATGGGTATATCATGGTTAGCAACTTCAAGATGTGTTTTAATTATTATAATTGTCTAGATGTAGCTTTTTTCCAAACTATGGAGATGCTGAAAACATATGAAGTTTTAACTCTGTGCAATGCTAGTAATAATTATATACCTAAAGAAGTGGGGCAGAGCCAAGATGAGGGAGAAAAGACATTAAACACACAGAGCTCCTGATACAATTACCCCAAAAACATCAATAAAAGAACCCCTGGAGCAGAAAAAGCCACAAAAACACAGTCTGAGATTATTTTCTAGCCATAGACAGATTAAAGGGGGCCATGCTGGGCTATGCTGTGATTGTGCTGACAGAGATCTCAGGCATGCCGCACCAGAGGAACTTAACCCCCAAGCCTCTGAATCAGCTGCAGCATCAGTGTCTTCTGGAACTGAGCTTGTGGTCAGGTGAGAGGGATCAATGGATGACTGGGGGGGGGGAAGTGCAGTGGTGTCAGTGGGACCTAGGGAGTAATTTGGCTGTCCCACCCCAGCAGGGAACCAGGAAAAAATCCTGAGTGGTGGGAGGCCCAGGTTGGGGAGGGGTGCAGGCTCATCAAAGCTAAGAACCACCACAGTGTTCTCTGCTGGCTGGTTAACTAGAAAGTTGGCTTAAAGTTGTCTTCAAACAAGAGAACAGGCCAGGCGAGAGAAAAACCTGCCCTGCCTCAAACCAAAACACCTGGGACCCTCTGAAGCTGGGGACAGTTGTGTAGCCTAAAAGCAGGCCCCCCCCAGTGGGGAATTAAAAGTCAAGTAAACGATGGCAAAATGAGCAAGCAAAGAAAGTTCAGAACTATAGAAAGTTTCTTCAGAGACAAGGAAGATTAAGGTGCACCCTCAGAAGAGGATAACAAGCTCAGGGCTCTTATATCCAAAGCTTCCAAGAAAAATATGAACTGGTCTCAAGCCATGGAAGTTTTCAAAAGGGACTTTGAAGAGAAATTAGGAGAGATAGAAGGAAGATGTAGAGAGAGGGAGGAAAGAATGGAAAGAGAAATGAGAGCGATTCAGGAGAGTCATGAGAAAAAAGTCAACAGTTTGAAAAGTCAAATGGAGAAGGAGATACAAAAGCTGTCTGATGAAAATAATTGCCTAAGAATTAGGATTAAACAAATGAAAGCTAGTGACCTTATGAGAAACCAAGACACAGAAAAGCAAATCCAATTTAATGAAAAAATAGAGGGCAATGTGAAATATCTCCTTGGAAAACAGCTGACCTGGAAAATAAATCCAGGAGAGATCATTTGAAAATCATTGGACTACCTGAAAATGATCACCAAAATAAGAGCTCAGACACCATACTCCAAGAGATTGTCAGGGAAAATGGTCCTGATATTCTAGAACCAGAAGCTAAAATAGAAATTTAAAGAATCATCACCTCCTGAAAGAGATCCCAAAAGGAAAACCTCCAGGAATATTATAGCCAAATTCCAGAACTCCCAGGTCAATGAGAAAATATTGCAAGTAGCTAGAAAAAAGGAATTCAAATACTGTGGAACTGAAATAAGGATAAAACAAGATCTAGCAGCATCTAGATTAAAGGACCAGAGGGCATAGAATATGATATTCCAGAAGGCAAAGGAACTGGGACTACAGCCAAAAATCACATACCCAGCAAAACTGCGTATAATCTTTCAGAGGAAAAAAATGGGATTTAAATGAAAAGGGGGACTTCCAGGCATTTGTGATGGAAAGACCTGAACTGAATAGAAAATTTGACTTTCAAATACAAGATCCTGGAGAATCATAAAAAGGTAAACAGGAAAAAGAAATCACAGGGGACATTAAAAGGTTAAACTGTTTACATTCATACATGAGAAAATAATACTTCCAACTCATAAGAATTTTTTCAGTAAGGAATACACAGAGGACACAAGTCTGAACTGAATATGAAGGGATTGTATTTGTAAAGCACTTATTTTTTGTGTATACTTGTTCTTCGTGGAGCAAACAGAGTGGGGTGTCTTATGTCTGGAGCTGGATTTGGGCTCTGGGCCTCCTGGGCCCAGGACTGGTGCTTTGTGCACTGTGTCACCTAGCTAACCCATGATGACATCTGTAAAATAGGTTTGAGGGGTAGGAGGAATAGACTGGGTATGGGAGAAGGGGAGAGGTGGACTGGGGAGAGGTACCTCACATGAAGGAAACAAGAAAAAAGCTTATGGAGGGGAGGGGAAGAGGAGGAAGGGGTGGGGGAGAGAGTGAACCTTACTATCATCAGAATTGGCTCAAGGAAGGAATAACATACATACTCAAGCTGGTATAGTAATATATTTTTGTCCTAAGGAATAGTGGAAGGGGAAGGAGTTGGGGTGGGGGGGAGAAGAGGAGAAGGAGGGAAGGGAAGTTTCGGGGAGGGAGCTATAAAAAGCAAAACACTTTCGAGGAAGGTGAAGATGTTCTGCATAATAGCACATGTATGACATGTATTGAATTGCTGGATTTCATAAGGGAGAGTTGAGGAGGAAAGGAGGAAGAAAAATTTAGAAAACAGAATTAGCTCAAAGACCTTAACTTCATCAGAGTGGGCTCAAGGAGGGAATAACATCCACACTCAATTGGGAGGAGTAATCTATTTAACCCTATGGGAAAGTAGTAGGGAAAGAAGATAAGGTGGGAAGGGTGAATGAAGGGAGGGTAGAGCGGGGGTGGGGCTAGTCAGTAGCAAAACACTTTTGAGGAGGAATAGGGGAAAATAAGTTAGAAAATAGAGTACATATCATTAGAAGGGAATAGGATGGAGGGAAATAGTTATGATGATTGACTACAGTGGCAAAACATATGGTACCTACTCTGCTGGGCTATTGTGAAGAAAATTCATTGACAAGTTCAAGCTACTATATAAAAGTTATGATGAACAGGATGCTATCAGAAAAACCTGGAAAGACCCACATTAACTGAAGCAGAGAGAAATATACTATATACGAAGTAACAGCATTAGTGTAACATGATCTGCTGGGAAGCACATGGTTATTTTCAGCAAGGCAATGATCCAATATAACTCTGAAGAACTTATGAAAAATTGCAATCCATCTACAGAGAAAGAACTGATGGTACAATTCCTTAATCTGAATTTTGTTTTTATCTGTTTTCTCTCACAACCTAGCTAATGTAGAGATGTTTTCCATGACTACTCATGTATAATTTATGTAGAATTGTTTGAGTATTTGGGGTGGGGGGTGGGAAGGGAGGGAGGAAGAGAAGTTGGAATACAAAGTTTTTAAAAAAAAATTGATGTCAAAATTTGCTTTTATATGTAATTTGGAAAATAAAATTCTAAAAAAATTATATACCTAAATATTCTTGAGAATTCAAAAAACATGCTTTCTTGGAATTGAGAGCATTGTAACTAACAAAGCTATTGCCCATAATTGTTAGGCACAACAATTATTCATAAAGATTTAGGAACAATGTTATTAATAGATATTTCTATATCAGATATCTATGTAATAATTGTGGCAATGAGGTGCTACTGCCCCCACCTCATCAGCAGCCATATCTACTGAGGACTTGGCAGATCCCCCCTCCCCCATCAGAATCCTTGGCAATGTCAAATGGTCAAACATCAGAGGCAGATCTGTTTGTTTTTTTTTTTTTTGCAAGATCTGTTTTTTAACATTCATCTTTTAGAAAGAATTTTGAGTTCCGAATACTCTTTCATCCAGCCCCTCACTCACCCACTGAGAAGGCAAATGAGGTATTAATTTTATACATGTGAAGCCATGCAAATATATGTCCATATTTGCCATGCTACAAACACACACACACACACACACAAACATTAAAAAGTGAAAAAGTATGCTTCAATCTATACCCAGAGTTCATCAGATCTCTGCAGGGGTGGATAGCATTTTTCATCACAAGTCCTTCGGATTGTCTTGGATCATTGTATTTATGAAAGGAGATTTTTTTTCTTTTATCAATAATATTAAAATCTTAAAAGAAGCATTACCATCTAATTTGCCACTGTACTATAAAGATGACTGGGCCTTATACTCTACCTGGAAACTGGAACCTCTCCTAGTAAATATGATTTCCTTGAGAGCAGGGACTCTTTTGCTTTTCTATTTGTAATGAGATATAGAACTTAAAAAGTATGTTGGAGCATCTGACAATGAGAAGGTCCTTGAATTTCAGATTGATGATCTGAGACTATGTAGTCCAAGGATTATTTTGCCTGAACCAATAAGCTTTTTCTATTATGGTGTTGAACAGTGCGGTAGTATAGTTTGTAGAGGTGTTCATCATTAAAATAACTACTTCTGTTATGTTTTTTCATGGTATGGGTACAATTCTGAAATCTAAATTGGTTGGCAAATGGATGTGAAACCGTAAAATAATCATTAAGATGAAAGGGACTTCTAAAGGTCATCCATTTCTTTTTCTTTTTGCTTGTAGGTAGGAAAATACCTAAACAATCCCATTAATAGACCGATTCTATGAGAATTACAAAGTCCTCAGTTTGTATATTGAATTTGGAAAAGTATTTGAAAACCAGTAAACTTTTGGAAGCCCTAACCACTACTTAGATTTCTTAGAAATGATCACATAGCAGGGCAGCTAGGTGGCATAGTGGATAGAGCACTGACCCTGGAGTCAGGAGAACCAGAGTTCAAATCCGGTCTCAGATATTTGACAACTTATTAGCTGTGTGACCCTGGGCAAGTCACTTAACCCCAATTGCCTCACCCAAAACAAAAACAAACAAACAAACAAAAAAAAAGAAATGATCACATAGGGAGATTACCAAAAAGAAAGAAAGAAAGAAAGAAAGAAAGAAAGAAAGAAAGAAAGCCTCAGTTGATGCTATTTAAAAATTCAATTTTTGTATAAGAAAATATATAATTCATAAATGATTAATTTTGGAAGCTGTGGTTTTCCCTGATCGAGTTTCAAGGTTAAAATGCCTGTTCCTAAGCAGCCTGATTCAGTGAATACTGTTGTGTATACTGGTATTGTACGCAGTAGGCCAATAAAAACAATCTGATTGATCTATCTCGTTATGGACTTGATAGCTTCCAAAGCACCAGCTATAAAATAAGCTAACTGGAAAATCAAAGCTTTAGTGACCTCTGAGGACTCTTCATCAAGTTGTACCGTTTAAATTATGTTACTTTAAATTTCAATATCACATGCACAACACATTGTGTAGATAACAAACCAAGAGTACTTGGAAATGGATTTTTATTTTCTACCTTTCTGGGCTAGAACACTTGTGCTCATGAATAGCTTTCCAAGTAACAAAGATTTTGAAGTTTTTCAACTTCTGGTTTGCCCAGGTCATTGAGACCTCTTGAGATTTCTTTATTTTTCTCCACTATCTTGTAAATGACTGACACCAAACAGAGCCAGCAAGCCTAGATAAAGACTGCTTATTCCCTAGGCCTCTTGGTTAGCTCTACATAACATTAGTATTATTTCAGGATTGTTATTTAACATAAATGATGAATAAGGTTTTCTAGTCTTTACTAAATGATTAAAAGCTAGAGGAACAAGGAAATGGTTTTGTAAGATATTTAAGCCTCATTAAAAAAACAAAAACAAACTATTTCTCATATGTCACCAGTAAAGCAACAAAATTTTAGTATGCCAAGAATCAGTGAATTTTTTTTTAATGAGGGCACTTTTTCCACCATTGGAAATTCAACTAGTTTCTAATTTAATATATAAGCTTTGGGAGATGAGAAAGGTCATTGGTTCATAGGATTATATAGAGAGCTATAAGTCTCTAGCTTCTTAAACTGTGTGTCACGACCCCCTGTGGGGTTGCATAACTGAATGTGGGGGTGGTTAAAAATTTAGTAACAGCCAAAGCTTATGTATACCTATTTCATATACCTATATGCCCTGGTGTTACATAAAAATTTCTTTGGTGAAAAGGGCTTGTGAGTCAAAAAAAGTTTAAGAATCCCTGATCTAGTTCAACACCTTTATTTTACAGATGAGGAAAAGATACTCTGGTGAGTTTTAATATCTTTCCCAAGGTCATATAAATAGGAAATCAGTCAATCCATTGATAATATTTATTAAGCACCTATTATCAGACAGGCACTGTGCTAAGTGCTAGGGATACAAAAAAGGAAAAAGACAGTATCTGCTCTCAAGAAGCTTGTGATCTAAGGAGAGAATTAACTCAGGTCTTTTGACTCCAGATTCAGTCATTCCACCCCAACCCCCCAATCCCCTTCATCTTATATTACTATATAGTCACACAGCTAGTTTATTTTCAGCAATGGAATTTGAATCCAGCTGTTCATGATTCCAAATCCAGCACTTTGACTTCTAAGAGAGGAAATATGGTATAGGGCAAGTGTGGCAAAGTCACAGTTCATAGACTGCATTTGCCTGCAAAATTCCTGAATGTTGCCTTAAGCAGCTTAATATGTGACTGGGAAATATTTTATGAAATAAATAAAATAGAATAAAACATAGTGTTAATTTGCGATTATCCAAGTCAGTATGTAGCCCACAGGGATTTGTTTCTATTTGAGTTGGATATTGTTAGTGTAGTAGATAGAATTCTGAACTTGGAGGAGGATGAACTCAGATTAAATGCTGCCTTGTATACTCACTTGCTGTGCAATCATGTTTAATTTCTTAAATTATCTCAGCTTCAGTTTCCTCATCTGTTAAATGGGGATACATTTTCTTAGAGCAAATACTTCATAGAATCTTTATGAGGCTCAAATTAAGACATGTAAGCAGAGAGCATTACAAATTTTAAAACTCTAAATAATGTCAGCTACTATTGACATTACATGTCAAAGGGCTTCAAAATTATAAAATTGAACCATTTTGATCCTAAAGGACCAGTCCCATGACCAATTAAAAAGTTGCTAAAACATGCATCAATGTTCCATATTGCCCCTTCTTGTCATCTTCTATACTCTTTCAATACCCCTGTTCCCAGATTACATATGAAGGAAACTGACAAGCTGGAACACTTCTAGAGAAAGGTGGCCAGGATGTTCAGGGTATAGGAGACTGTGCAATTTGAAGATTGGTTGAAAGAACTGTAATATCCATCCTGAAGAAGAGAACATGAGGCGGGAAGATTTGGAGGAAGGACAGATTTTATTTGAAGGGCTAATGAATGATAGAAGGGCATGGACTTGTGGTGCTTGGGTCCAGAAGGCAGAACTAGGAACACTAGGGCAAAGTTGCAGAATGACAGATTTCAGGTCAATTTAAAGAAAATCTTTCTAATGATTTGAGCTGTCCCAAAGTAATATGGGCTGCCTGCAGAGGTAATTTCCTTATGAAGAGGAGGGAGGTGACCAAACATTAAGGTGTTGAGCTAAGGTGTTAATATCTAATAGCTTAATATATTTGCCTACCCATTAAAGAAAATAATAATTGCTTTCATTGACCATAACCCAGACTGTAATTAGAAGAAATGTAAAATAGTAAGAGAGACGTTATATTTTTGGTTAAATGATTTCCACCTCTGATACCACTCCCTTGCAAATCAGCCTCTTTTCCCTGTATTTAAGGCATGCCTAGTGCTGCAGTAAACATTTGATAAATGTTTCAAATTTTAGTTCCTCCCATTTCTACAATTCTGCCCCAGCTAAGGTAAATTTCTAAGGGCTCATATCTTTCCCATCCTGCTGTAGGAGAAACTCCCTGAAGTAATATGAAAATATACCTTCTCTGTTTAAAAGAAACTGGCTATTACTAGTGTCATCAATTCATCAATTCATTTCTCCCCTGCCCCCCCATATCTGTATGTCTGTCGGTCAGTCTCTCCATACAGTTGTCATGGACCTATTTGTAAACTTTGTGAGTAACTTTTATTTCACTTTTACTGCTAAATTAATGAAAATTCACATTTTTTTGTTTATTTATTGTTATTCTGTTTTGGACAAGGATCAATGACATCACGAGGGTGATGTTTTAACTTGCACATGAATGGATTTAAGTGAGGAACCTGTGCAGTCATCAGCCTTATTCATCTTCTCCGGAGTCATCTAAGTTCAAAAGTCAAAATGACTGTCAATGGCCCAGGATGCAGTGAGTGACCTTGGCATTTTGAAATTAGAGGCATTTTCTTAATCCTCATTTCTCTGACTGATTTGCAGTTTTGAAACAATGTCCATTCACTACACTCTCATTCCTTGATATTCTTTCATCCCATTAATTCTTCGGGGTAGGGTAACATATCTTTGATTTATATATAATATCCATTTCCAGATAGCCATCCCCCTTTTCCTAGCCATCATCAAGCCAATCAGTAAGCATTTATTAAGTGCTTACTATCTATGTGCAACAGTCTTTATGACAACCTGGGAATACAATGACCTAAAATGAAATATTCCCTTGTCTAAAGGAGCTTATTTATATTTAATCAAGTAAGACATGTATATATATAAATATATACAGAATAAATAAAATAAATGCAAAGTTATTAAATAAAAATAGATAGGGAAGAATGTCACCATAATTTGAGGGATAAGGGAAGGATTAATACGGAAAGTGGTACTACTTCATCAGTGTATTGAAATGAATGAGGAGAGAATACATTCTGGGTATGGGGATGGTAAGTGAAAAGGCATAGAAATTGATGATACAGTTAGTTACATGCACAAGGAACATAGAGAAGGCCAGTATGGCTATACCATAATGTGGGAGTGGAACTATTATACAATGATGTTGGAAATTTAGTTTTGATTCAGGCTTTAAAAGACAAATAAAATAGTTAATGTTTTGTCATAGAAAAATTGAACCATTGTAGTTTGTTGAGTAAAAGAATAATATGATCAGTTATATTTACACATTTTATCCACTTTATTTATTTATTTATTATTTATTGCTTTATCCACTTCACCACCTAGCTGCCCCGATCAGTTGTATTTAAAGAAAGCTTCTTTGGCAATCATGTAGAGGAAGAATTGGAGCCAAAAGAGACTCAAGGAATAAAGGCTAACTAGCAAGCCATTGCAATAGTCCAAGCTTGGAAAATGATGTTTTCTGTATGAATAGAAAGACACAGCAGAATGCGAGAGAGTTTTTTCAAAGTAGAAATAATGAGGGGCAGCTCGGTGGTACAGTGGATAAAGCACCAGCTCTGGATTCAGGAGGACCTGAGTTAAAATCCAGCCTCAGAGACATAACACTTACTAGCTGTGTGACCCTGGGCAAGTCACTTAATACTCACTGCCCCACCCTCCCAAAGAAAAAAACAAAAGAAAAGAAAAATAAATAACAAAATTTTAAAATTAATTGGATATGTAGTGTGAGAGAAAATAAAGCATCAATATAGTGCTTAAGTTACAAACTGGGAAATGAGAAGAATGGTGGTGCCCTCAACAAAAAAAGGGAAGTTTGGTAGTAGGGTGGGTTTGTGGGAGAAGATAATGAATTTTGTTTTGTGTATATGGTGCATTTAAGAAGCCTCTGGAATAAGCAGTTTGAAATGTTCAATAGTAATTTGGTGATGTGGTTCCAAAATTCAGGACAAAGACTTAGGACTATATAAATCTCTAGTTTGTCTGTATGGAAATAAAAGTTAAACCTATTGAGGCTAATGTGCTCACTAAGAGACTAAGTATAGTTATTAAAGTATTTCTTTTTTAAAAATTAAATTATTTATTTATTTATTTTTGCCTGGGGCAATGAGGGTTAAGTGACTTGCCCAGGGTCACACAGCTAGTAAGTGTCAAGTGTCTGAGGTCAGATTTGAACCCAGGTACTCCTGAATCCAGGGCTAGTGCTTTATCCTCTGTGCCACCTAGCTGCGAGATTAGGAAAGAGAAAAGGTGGAAAATACAGGGGAGACAAGGCCACATGGGAAAAAATGGAAAAGAAAGAGAAAAAAAGCAGTTTGGCAAAATTAGCCAGTGCCTCAAATGATTTTGACCATTTTATAGTAGTTCCCTGACCTCTGGAGGAAAGAGATTGAGATAAATGCTATCATTTCCTTTTAGGTAGAGCTTGGTCATCATAATTTTACAGTAATCTATTTCCTTATAGAAATTCTATTTGCATTGCTGTAGTCATTGTATATATTGTTCTCCTTGATTTCTGTACTATGTTTTATATCAGTTTGTGTACATTTTCTTATGCTTTTTAAATTTTTTCAAATTCATTATTTCTATTCAAACATTTTCTAAAGGTTTTTTTTTAATCTTTTTTTTGTTTTGTTTTGTTTTTGTTTTGTTTTGGTGAGGCAATTGGGGTTAAGTGACTTGCTCAGGGTCATACAGCTAGTAAGTATCAAGTTTCTTGAGGCCAGATTTGAACTCTGGTCCTCCTGAATCCAGGGCTGGTGCTCTGTCCACTGTGCCACCTAGCTGCCCCCATCATTTCTTTTTAAGGAGTTATTTTTATTGAATTTTTGTACATAATTTTCCCATTTGTCCAATTCAGCTTTTTAAGAAGACCTCTTCAGTGAATTTTTGTGCCTCTTTTACCATTTGGTCTATGCTGTTTTTTAAGGCATTATTTTCTTCAGTTCTTTTTTTCCTTCTTTATCAAGATATTGACTCTACTTTCATAATTTTCTTGTATCATTCTCATTTCTTTTCCCAATTTTTCCTCTACATCTCTTACTGATTTTTTTACAGGGCAATGAGGATTAAATAACTTTCCCAGGGTCACACAGCTAGACTTATTGATTTTTACAATCCTTTTTGAGTGGCTAGAGCACAGGCCCTGGATTCAGGAGTACCTGAGTTCAAATCTGACCTCAGACACTTAACACTTACTAGCTGTGTGACCCTGGGCAAGTCACTTAACCCCAATTGCCCCACAAAAAAAGAAAAAAAACCAACAACAACAAAAAAAATCCTTTTTGAGCTCTTCCAGGAATTCTTTGTGGGCCTGAAATGAATTCACATTTTTCTTTGAGACTCTGGATGTGGCTGTTTTGACTTTGTTCTCTTCTGAGTTTGTGTTTTGATTTTCCCTGTCACCATAGTAAATTTCTATGGCCAAGTTGCTTTTTTTTTTTTTTTGCAGGGCAATGAGGTTTAAGTGACTTGCCCAGGGTCACACAGCTAGTAAGTGTCTGAGGCTGGGTTTGAACTCAGGTCCTCCTGAATCCAAGGCTAGTGCCTTATCCATTGCGCCACCTAGCTGCCCCCCAGTTGCTTTTTTAATGTTGTTTGCTCATTTTACCAGCCTATTTCTTGACTTTTAACATTGTGTTAAAGTTGGGCTTTGCACCAAGAGGGTGGGAGGGAGAGGGCATAGTCCTAAGTTTCAGGGTTTTTGTGCTACTGTTCTTCAGGGCTAGTTTTTGGGGTCTATAGATTTTCAGTTCTTCCAAGGTGGTATGCTCTAAGGAGAGGTGTTGCTGCTGCTCTTTTGGCCAGTGCTATGGCCTGTGAGCAATCACAAGCATTTTTTCTGCCCTGGAACTGTCACCAGGTTTCCTTCTCCCCTCAGACCACACATGTGTACTAGTATACTAGTGCTCTCCTTTGCCCTAGAACTGTGACCTGGAACCTCACATGGTCAATGCAACAGATTCCTGTACACAGTTCCAGAAAAGAGTCCCTCATAATTTCCTTCTAACCATTTGTCTAACCCCCTTACCATCATCTGTCGTTTGAGAGCTATACCACCAATTCAGTTGTCCCCAAGGTCTCTCACTGGCTTGTTAGGGCATGGTATGTGCTAGACTATACTTCCACATTCACACCAGTGAGACAAACCTGTCCTGCCAACCTTCTAAATTGTCTTGGGCTGGAAATTTGTTTACCCCATCCTTTTGTTAGTTTTGCTACTTCAGAATTTGCTTTGAGGCATTATTTTTAAAGTGTTTTTTGGGGGGATTTTGGAGAGCTCAGGCTAGTCCCTGCTTTTCCTCTGCCATCCTGGTTACACATTTCTATATTTCATAAAGCATATAATATTCTATTACATTCATATACTTTTGTGATAGTATGATTTCTTTTTGTGATAATGTCATTTCTTTGTTCCCCTGCCTGTCTTACTGTTTCTTATCATTAACTTTTTGTTTGTTTTATTTTTATTTTTTTAAGTGACTTGCCCAGGGTCACACAGCTAGTCAGTGTCAAGTGTCTGAGGCTGGATTTGAACTCAGGTCCTCCTGAATACAGGGCTGGTTCTTTATCCACTGAGCCACCAAGGTACCCCCTCTTAACATTAACTTTTACTGAATAATCACCCATCTTGAGTAACCTAACCATAGGTATAGTTACATACACCCAGACTCTGTCCTGGTCCTTTTTTCTCCTATCTTCATGTTGTTTTTATTCAGTTGCTTCTGTAGTAATATCCAACTCTTTATAACTCCATTTAGGGTTTTCTTGCAAAGCTACTGGAGTAGTTTGTCATTTTCTTCTCCAGCCCATTTTACAGATGAAGAAACTGAGACAAAAAGGGTTAAGTGACTTGCCCAGGGTCACATACCTAATAAGTATCTGAGTCCAGATTTGAACTCAGGAAGATGAGTCTTTCTGCCTTCAGGCCTGATACTATCCTCTGTGCCACTCCTTCATTCCCTTTCATGAATTCAAATGAAAATAATATATTTATTTCTAGTACCAAGCTCACCTTTTGAACTCCAGCCCCTCTTCTACAACTACCAGCCACATTTATCTACATAGATATTATCTTAGTGTCTCAAACTCAATATTTTCAAGATTGATCTCCTATAAATCACTCCCCTACCCCATCATATATCTTTTCCTCCTCAAGTAATCCCTCTTTCTGTTGAAGGGACCAATATCTTTCCATTCTCCCACATTCATAACTTTAGAATCATCTTCCCTTCTTCCTCATATCCTCATATCCTCTCCATTGCCAACTCCACATTTGTCCCCTTTTTTCCATTCATACAACTATTGCCTTGTTCAAGATCACATTACACCTTACCTAAACAAATATAATAGCCTTCTAGTTGTTCTGTAAAGCTTTAATGTCTTTTTATATACATTTAGAATTTTATTTTTCCAAATTACATGTAAAATACAAATTTTTATATTAATTAAAAAAAAAACTTAGTGGGGGGAAGCTGGGTGGTGCAGTGGATGGAGCTCGGGCCCTGGATTCAGGAGTACCTGAGTTCAAGTCCGGTCTCAAACACTTGACACTTACTAGCTGTGTGACCCTGGGCAAGTCACTTAACCCCCATTGCCCTGCAAAAAAAAAAACAAAACCAAAAAAAACTTAGTGTTCCAAAATCTTTTTCTCCCTCCCCCTGCCAACAACTCAAGCAACTAAATATAAGCTATATATGAGCAGTCATGCAAAACAGTTCCATGTTAGCCAGGTTATGAAGGAAACAGACCAAAAACAAAACTTCAGATAAAGGAACTAACAAAAAACATGCTTCAATCTGTATTCAGATATACTATCATTTCTCTCTCTGTAGATGGGTTGCATTTTTCATAAGACCTTCAGAGTTGTCTTGGATCATCGCATTGCTGAAAATAACCAAGTCATTCATAGCAGATCATTTCATGATATTGCTGTTATTTTGTTTACAATACATTTCACTTTGCATCAGCTTGTGCATGTCCTTCCAGGTCTTTCTGATAGCATCCTGCTCATTATTTTTTCTTATAGTAAACCACATTTACATAGTGCTTTAAAGAGAGATTTCCTTACAATAAACCCATAAGGTTGATTATTGCAACAACAGTAATAGATAACATTTATATAGTACCTTATACCTGACAAAAAATTTTTCTTCACAATAGTCCAGTAAAGTAAGTACCATACGTTTTTGTCATCATCATCAATCATCATCCATCAATCCGCATCAGCCTCAATCAATCCTCATCTTCACCATTCAATCCTCATCTTCATCAATTAATCCTCATCTTCCTCCAATCCTCATCAATTCATCAATGAATTAATCATCGTCATTATCTTACATTACTCTTGCCTCTGCTTCAAAAATTTTTCACAGTTACTATTATTAACAGTTTCCCTCCTTCCTATTCCCTCCCCATGAGATTTACTCTATTTTCTATATTCTTTTACCCTATCCCTCCTCAAAAGTGTTTTGCTTCTGACTGCCCCCTCCCTGACTCTGTCCTCCCTTCTTTCATCCCTCCCTCCTTTACCCCTTCCCCTCCTACTTTCCTGCAGGGTTAGATAGATTACCCTTTAATGTCTTTTCAAACCATCTTCCTCATAGCTGCTAAAAACAACTTTCTAAGCACAGGTCTGATCATTTCACTGTCCTGCTTAAAAACTAGCAGGGGCTCCCTATTGCATATAGGATGTTTGACTTTAATCCCCTCCATACCATCTTTATTTCTACTGAACTTGACTCAAGAATGTTCCTCAAACTAGAATTGTATCTCCTACCTCTTTTAATTCTCATAAATATGTCAGAAATAAAGTCTATTTATTTTTGGCTGTCAGGATCCTTTTTACTTTTTGAAGTTAAGCTCAGGTTCCACCTCCTCTTCCCTAATCCTCCTGATCCTTGGTAGACAAAATCAGAGTGCAAATTAGGAGGTGAAACAAAATATATTTTGACTTAAGACAAATAAAATACTAGCATTGCAATTGATTGCTGACCATCCTAAGAAACATGTGCTTCTGAGCTGGGGAAAAAGACATACATGATTCTTTTGTGGATGCTTCTAAGATTGATTATGGTCATTTAATGACATGGAAGCAAAATAAATTCCCATTGCACAAAACTGACAAATCTTGAACTAAGTTCAAAAACAATAAAATATTGCAGAAAGGTTAAATGGGAAAACAGCTCCCCCCCCAAAAAAAAAGATTGCCACCTTCCAAAAATCAAAATTGTAAAGATGTGGCATTACGGATCTTTGTCTTTGACCATTGTAACGATTGGAATGACGCCACCTGCTGGATACTTACTGTAGAAGAGTTCTTGGCGGGAGGAAGTGACGCGGACTAGTGGGAGGAGGAAGGAAGAGACTGGCGCTGACTCTGGGGCTCTTTCCTTTGGACTCTGGTGGAGAGCGGAGCTAGAAATGTGCTCTCCCTTTAATAGATAGAAATCTAGGCCTTTTTCTTCTCTCTTTACCAAATTCTTATTCTCCTTAATAAATGCTTAAAAGTCTAACTCTTGCTAAAGCTTATAATTTATTGGCGACCACTCATTAGATATTTTAGACAGACTAGCTAGAATTTTAGCCCTTAACACCATCATTTATGATTGCCACCTAAAGTCAGGAGATTAGGAATAGGATGATTCATAACCTAGAAAACAGTTCAGGAGAATTTCACCAAAATATAGAGCTAAGTATGATGGAAAATAAGTAAGTTACACAGTTACTTACAAATAGAACTGGAATAGTTATGGAATAGCTTCTTCTCTTTTTCCCCTGATATATGTAGACACAGTGAACACCTTTTAAATACTATATATACAATTACATTTATAGCACCATTGGCACACACAATGCTCTCAGATTTTATCAAGGATAAAGTAAAATATAAATTGAAAGAATCCACTGATCACCTCCTGAAAGAGATCCCTAAAGGAAAACTTCCAGGAATATATCTAAATCCCAGAGATCCCATGTCAAAGAGAAAATATTGCAAACAGCCAGAAAAAAGGAATTCAAGTACCATGGAGCTATAGTCAGGATAACACAAGATCTAGCAGCTTCTACATTAAAAGGACCGGAGGGCAGGAAATACAATATTCTGGAGGAGAAAGGAACTGGAATTACAACCAAGAATCAACTGTCCAGCAAAATTGAGTATTGTCTTTCAGGGGGAAAAAATTGAACTTCAATAAAAAAGAGGACTTTCAGGCAATTGTGATGAAAAGACCTGAATTGAATAGAAAATTTGACTGCCAAATACAAGACCCTAGAGCATAAAAAGGATATATTTTACTTTCTATATTTAACTTGGCCTTCTTCCTTGTTGACCCTTTATGAATGTGACAAATTTTTAGGAGTAAAGAAAAGTTTATAAACTTTGGTTAACTTGTTTCCAAATGAGGGATCAATTACTAAGGGGACTGGGCTGGAACATTTACACTTAATTTATATCATAGCCTCTAGGATCCTTCCTGCCTGGTACAAACACAATTTTATTGAGATTTATATTTCCATGAGATTTAGAAGTAATTAGGTGTGTGTTGTTGTTGTTGTTGTTTAGTTGCTGTTAAAAAAGTGATTCTGAGAGGGAGTATAACTCACAAGTTTCTGCCTTTATATTTGAACAAACTCTACCGATCAGTTAAAATTTTTAATGGATTGATCTTTTCAGGTTAATCCTGTGGAGTGAGTTTTTGAGTCTGGGTAATGACATTTTTCAACCCTCCAAAGCTGTGACTGCTTTCACTTACCGCTCCTCTATCAAATACCAAATGGAAATATTTCTCTTAAATGATAACTGCCATTGGTAGCAGTCTGACTTGTCTAGGAACTTTGTCATTTTCCTGGTGCTTGGCATCATGCAGGTGGTAACTGGGCAGGTAAGGGCAGGAATGTTATCTCTGCTGCCATTTTCTGCAATTTGGACAGTGAATGATGACTCTACATTAACTCCAGGTTGATATCTCTGACATAGCATTACAAATATAGACTTACAGGGGCTATTAAGAGGTTATCTCATTCTTCCTCCTGCAGGATTCAAACTAAATAATCCTGAAAATAAATAATTTAGATAATAGTTTTGAAAACTTATTTGTTGAAAAACTTCATATCCTGATTCCCCCCACTCCCTTGGAAATCCATCCTATAACTAATTTTTTTTAGTCCTCGCCATCACTAATAAATAGTATCTAAAACCAAGTCAACTTTTTCCCTTCTAAAATCTGTAATAGTTCATTCTTTTTGTCGTTATTTTTTCTCTTGCATTGGGCCTTATATCTATGTTCCATATCAGTACTATTAGAAATTAAGAAAAGAATTGAAATGCCTTTTGCTTAGGAATACTTCATATCTTTACTCCAAGGATATGAGGGCCTCGTATGTTAGGTTCAAATTGGTAAAAGTAATCATCAAAATAGCATACATTTATATAGTTCTTTAAGCTTTGTAAAGTGCTTTTTATATGGATTTTTATTTAGAAACACTAATTATTAATTCAAAAGTGATGTAGAAAAATACTATTTATTACCTATGCTATACATGGTAAATTTTAAAAATGCACAAAATATTACAGTCCTTTCTTTCAGCCTCACCAATGACACTGACTACAACTCTATAAAGTTGAGTTGTCAAATTGGGAGAAAAATAACTATCAATTGGCTATGTATTCAAACATTGAGAGGCATAGGCCTTTGTCTAAATACTAGACTTCCTTCCCACAAAGCACCAACTTCACAATGATATACTACTTCAGAATAAAGGGACCAGCGTGTACAGCTGTAGCTAATTAAAAATTAGGGCTTTACTTCTGTTAACAACAGACTAATGTTTGCATACAAAGCATCCATTGTAAATAAATAGCCTTAATAAGTAAAAAATAAAATGACAGTAAGCAATACAGTGCCAGGAGTAATTACTGCTTTGTTTGCAAAAGCTACAAATGCACTGTATAATTATCTAAATAAGAAAAATGGAGTTCCTCATATTTTAAATTCTTTATTGGGAATAATGCTAACATTTGAATGTAAGCAGTGCTTTAATTCTGACTTAGTTTCTCTTTCAAAGTACATTACAAAATGAATAGAACTTCTAAAATAATAGAACTTTTAAGTAATGTCATACTTTTTGGGAGAATGAATTTAAAAGGACTGTTGGTAATAAATCACATTTCCCAATTATATTCTAGAACGGTTTCCTCAAATAGGGTAGAATCATGGAATTGAAAAGGAATTTAGGAGGCCATCCAGTTCAGCTTGGTGAAGAATCAAACTAAAGTATACTATTTATCGTCCAGATCAGTATACAGACCTTTTAAAATTTTCATTGAAAACACAAATCCTTTGCAGAGTAGGATCTAAAACTAATAAATCATATTTCTAGCCTGAAAATTAGAAATATTAAAGTAGTAAAGCAATAGTACAGATAAGTAACCTTTTTGACCTTATATATTTTTAGAAAATAGGTTCAAGAGAAAGTAACTTTGGATAGAGGAAGGTTAATAGTAGGATGAGGGGACAGGAAGGAGGGACAGTAGCAGGGGCCAGAATGGAAAGAGAGATCTGAAAGCTTTTTTCTAAAAACAAAACAAAACAAAAACAAAAATAGGCAAAATACTATGAAGGTATAGCTTCTGTTTTTAATAGATTTTAGAGAAGAGGAACCTGTAATCCCATATATTAGACTTGGTTCTCAAGAGTGAATTGGAAGCAGCAAAAAAAAGACACTAAAGGGAAAACTACAAAGTAACAATACTTAAACACAGTTAAATTTAACATACTAATTAGAAAAGAAAAACCCAAGAGACCTATAAAACTGCTACTCAATTTTAGAAAAGGGGTTCATGACAAAATGAAAGCATTCATTTGGAGAAAAGAAGGAAAAAAATGTTGAAAGTCAATAAACCATGGCAGCTAGGTGGCACAGTGGATAAAACACTGGCCCTGGATTCAGGATGACCTGAGTTCAAATCTCACCTCAGATACTTGACACTTACTAGCTGTGTGACCCTGGGCAAGTCACTTAACCCTCATTGTCCCACTAAAAAAAGTCAATAAACCATGGGAAGTCCAGAAATTAAAATGTACTTTAACAAAAAGTACAAAAGGATAAATATATTCTGAGGATTTAAAATAATAGGACTTTAGGGGCGAACAAATTTCTCTCCACAATCAACTGGATGCCCCTTCAGCTTCAGGTTGTACCCCATTCACATCCTCTCATTCTACATAATTTTGACCATGTCTTTCTAAAAATCTTCTGTAATGTCAATTATAATTATTAATTATAATGATAAAAATTTATTAAGTACCTTCTCTCTGCTAGGTACTATGCTAATCTCTGGAGATACCATGAAAGGCAAAAGACAGTCACTTCTCTTAAGAAGCCCATAGTCTAATAGCTAAATTTAGTACTTTAGAAACTATGTGCTTGTTTTTAAAAATTTATTGGTGAATATTCATACAATATTTGGGTAACCCTTATCGTAATTTATCTCTCACTATGACTGCTTTCCCTCATTTTCTAGTTTATGCCTAGTTTTGATTATTTTGTTTTCTAACAATTTTTCTGTATGTCATTCATTATTGGTAATATATAGTAACTTCCTTACACTTATCATACTTTTAAAACAAGTATCTTTTGGGTCCTTAACAATGGTTATTCTTCTCAGACTATGGTGCAATAGATTCTTTGTTAATATTTTATTTAAACACTTTGCATTAATTTTCATTTTTATCAAGGCACTCAAAGCATGTGTAGACCATATCCATAAAAACATTATAGAGATGAGAAACTATAAATGTTCATATGTGTTCTTTTCTGGTATCTTTTAATTCTTGTCTCTAAAAGTTTTTATTTGGTCCTATTTTTGCCAATGATGCCATCTACAATATTCACTATTTTCTATTCCTGTCTTTGAAATATCTTGAAAATTGTTTGTTGTTTTTGAAATTATATGGCTCACAACATGGATTTCTTCAGAATTGTTTATTTGATAATGTTAGGAAGTCTTCCTGACTTCATCTTCAAGAAATGGAAACTGAGGAGATGCCTCCAAATTGGGGAATGGCTGAACAAATTATGCCATATGAATGTGATGGAATAATACTGTGACTGAAGAAATGATGAAGGAGGTGTTTTAAGAAACATCTAAGATTTGTATGAACTGATAAATTGTTAAATGAGAATTAGGAGAACAATTTATAAAATAACAATAATATTGCAAGACAATCTGTTTTGAAAGACTTAAAACTCTGATCAACACAAAAATCCAAAGAATTCATGATATAATATGCTATAAACCCCCAGATAGAGAACTGATAAACTCAGTGCAGATTGAAGCCTATTTCCTTTCTTCTCCTTTCATCTCCTTTCCTTTCCTTTCCTCTCCTTCTTTCTTTCCTTTTTTGGACATAGATGGTGCAGGAATTTATTTTTCCTGGCAATATATGTATTCACTGTAATGGGTTAATATGTTCTCAATGTGTAAGAAGGGGAATGAAGGCAGGAAAATATTTGAAACCCAAAATGCAATAAAACTGAATAGAATTGGGGCAGTTAGGTGGCACAGTGGATAGAGCACCAGCCCTGAAGTCAGGAGGAACTGGGTTCAAATTGGACCTCAGACACTTGACACAACTGGCTGTGTGACCTTGGGCAAGTCACTTAACCCTCATTGTCCCCCCCCCCCCAAATAGGTTGTTTCCACTACTGCTAGTGATAAGACTAGTTCACTACAGAAACACTGGTAGGTCTATTCTGTATCATGTATATTTGTTCCTTTCAGATTCTAAAAACAAAACAAAAACAAAAACAAATAAACCTCTTCTCTATATAATGTGGTTTATCTGGGCCCCCTACTAAATTCTCAGCAGGGTTGTGTTACTGCGGGTCCTTTTTGCTGTTTTGTGAAGTAATACTGCTCATAACCTTCCTTTTTCCTCATCTGTAATTTATGTTAGTTTTTACTAAATGGAATGTTGTATTTGGCTGGTATTTTCCCCAATTGGCAAGGAAAAACATGCTGGCTAACAGATATTTTCTGGGGTTTTTTTTGGCCTCTTCATTGTAGCATTTGTCTTTGGGTGCATGATGAAACTCAGTCCACTAAGTTGCTTATTCATCCCTCCAAGGAAGACCCCTGAGCCATCTTTTCACGTAACTAAAACTTCTTTATGTCTTCTAATTAACACACTTTTTCACTCACTCTGCATATTCAGTTTGTGGCCTGACTTAAAACTCTTTTATTTTTTTTTATAGGGCAATGAGGGTTAAATGACTTGCCCAGAGTCACACAGCTAGTAAGTGTCAAGTATCTGAGGATGATTTGAACTTAGGTCCTCCTGAATCCAGGGCTGGTGTTTTATCCACTGCACCACCTAGCTGCCCCCTTGACTTAAACTCTTGATAATAAAGTAGCTATTTATAAACTGATCATTTCCTATCTTTACAGCCTTCTACTATTTTACTTCCATACATTAATTCCTTGATTGAGCAATGCTGGCAAAATTGTTTTTCCTCACATATGACACTCCACTTCCTTTCTTTTTGCCTTTGCACTGGATGGCCTCCTTGTGTGGAATGTTCTCTGCTCATCTCTACCTATTAGCTTTCCCAGCTTCCTGAAACACTCAGCTCAAACCCCACCTTCTCCAGGGAGCCATTTGCTATGATGCTATTTACCTATGATGCTGGTACTCCTCTGATATTACCTTCTATCTACTCTATATTTTGCATTTCTTTATTTTCATATGACCTCTCCATTAGAACACAGGCTCCCTTTAGAGCAGGGATTGTTTTTGCTTTTTTTTCCTTTTTATTCCCAGTACTTAGCACAGCTCCTACATATAGCAGTGATTGATAAATGTCCATTGACTTACAGTAAGGATATCATCCAGCTCTACCAGAATTGTATTCCATAGTTGGTTGTTTAATAAATAATCCAAATATACATTTAGAGCTACTGACTACTAAATTATTATTTTTACATCAATGAAAAGGATGTGATTTTTAACATTTTCTGTTGCCCTTTTTCTATCATTTTGCCTGTCATTTCTATGACTATCATGGTTAACAATAATTTTTTAAAAAGTCTCTCATTTAGTGGGCCAACATTTGATGATGAGCCTTCTAATATCTAGATTTATTGATTCTGGAGCTAGAATACCTTGTTTGCTGAGCCCATGCTTTGAGATATTTTCAGCTTGGTATGACCTCTTAGAATTTTCAGTCTTTTGGACTTAACCTACATAATATAAGGAAATGGTGGAATACAACTTTTATAGAAAGAGGAAAAATCATATGCATATATATGCATAGAAATAGACAGATATATAAAGAGACAAGAACAAAAAACCAGAGAAACTACAAATAATGGTGGAGCAAATGATAAAAAGAAGAGCCCCCAAATAATCTGAGAAATACATTTTTATTGGTTACCAAGAGAGTCTATAAACATATCAAAATCAATTACAGAATCATTAGGATCATTTAATGATAATGGGTACAACAGTTGTCATCAGGGAAGCAAAGCAGACATTCATTAGATATCAATTCATTATCTCAGTCTTTTCTAAGGAAGGTGACATAGGGAAATTTCCATTTCCATAGAGTTCCTTGAAATTCATTTGAGAAACACTAAATCTCATCAGATATGGCTAGGATGAGATAGTGTCTGAGGTTATGAGATTCTGGAGTCAATACATGGAGTGTTCCTAGTTTAATCATTAAACCAGAGGTCAATACATTACTGAGGCTGGATAGCATCCACATTTGTTTTGAACTAACTGAAGGGTGAATCTGTCATACTGTTGGCTCGAGTATGTGCTTTGTTGTTATAAACACTATTTTCCCCATAGGCTGCCATTTTGTCATTGTGACTGTCATCCCTATCTAGGGTTCAAGAGGGGGCAACTGAATGTTATAGACTGCTGGTTCCAATTTAGAAAGTTGATACAATCCATAACAAATGGAAGGATCACTGTTCACTTATGGGAAACATTCATTGCCTACTGAAGAAAATGAAGAATCATTTATGTAAAGAAAAATCATGCTTGATTGAATCCCTTAGAGATATCTGATGGAGTAATTATATATTCAGATAAAGGAAAACTAGGAGATGTGATTTCTTTGAATTTCCAAAAAAGTTTTCAATAAGGTTCCAAAGTAAAAGCTATTTCAAAAAAAAATTGTGTTTACATAATACTGGGGAATCTTATTTGAAGACAGGAAGCAAAATGTAAGGATAAATGGGGATTTCACTGAAAAATATATGTAAACAGGGGATTCTGCAGAGATAATTTGTAGGATGTCCCATCGAATCCTTTGGTAAATATTCTGAAAGGGAGGAGTCTGTGAAGTGAAATATTAACTGGTAGGAAAATATCAAAGTCTTATGAGTGGATTAAAAAAAGAAGTTGATGCTTTCAGTGTCTGGAGGAATAAGGTATTGCAACTTGTGAAAGAATAAGGGGAAAATAATCTCCACTCTATTTCTAAGATTATGGACACCAAGCTATCAGTGTGAGAACAAAAGAAAACAAAACCTAGGAATGCATTAGGTTCTCCTAATCCCTATTGGCCCTCCTTCCAAGAATGAACTAGATTTCTACTATCATGTTCACTCCAAGGAATACCCACACCCCTCTGACCTAAACTCCAAGGGCTTCCCTGGAGCTACAGGGACCCAACCTTAAACTCTAGGCTTGCTGCTTTTTGTCCCTGGATAAGCCTTGGGGAAATCTTGTTAAATGAATCTGAGTGTGTTGTTATCATTGGCAATCCTTCAAAGAACCTCCACTTGAGAACAGAGTTCTTTTGGGGCAGGTTGCTGTCTTGGGAAGTACGTCTTTACTTTCCTTGGCTTCTGTCTGACCAAGATCTCACTTGAGAATTTCTACTTCTAACTTCTACAACTTAAGCAAGCTTAAATATAAACTGATATTTGTCCCCAGACCCATTCCTCATTTCTGCTCCTATATTTTGATGAGTGAACCACCACTTTTCCAGTCATCCATATTTGTAGGTTCACAGTCATCTTTGACTATTCCTATAATGCTAATGTGGGCTGCTAGGTGGTGCCATGGATAAAACAATGGCTTTGGAATCAGGAAGACTCCTGTTCATGCATTAAAATCTGGCTATGGACACTGATTGTATGACCCTGAGCAAGTCACTTAACCCTGTTTGCCTTAGTTCCTCATTTGTAAAATGAACTGGAGAAAGAATGGGAAACAACTCCAGTCTCTTTGCCATGAAAACTCCAAATGGGGTTATGAAGAGTTGGACCTGACTTAAAGGACTGAACAACATAGTACTAACCTACACTAAATTGGTAAGTCCTGCTGAGTCCAACTCTACAATACCTCAGACATCTACATTTCCTTTATTTACAGGGTCTCTTCATGGGATGATAGATTTAGAGCTGAAGGCCTCTTAGAGGCCATGTAGTCCAATCCTATCCTTTTGTTGATGGAGAATTGAGTTTCAGAGTGGTTAAATTACTTGCCTCAGGTCACACAGTGAGTGGCAAAGCAAAGTTTTGAATTAAAGTTCTTTGACTCCAAATTCAGTATTCTTTCACTGTACCATGTTGCCCTACATTGCATTTCTATTGCCATTACCCCACATCAGGTCCTCTATCTCTTTTCTCTACATTACTGGAAAAACCTACTTATCATCATGGTACAGTGGAAAGGGCTTTGAGATTGGAGATCATATGACCTAGAATTGATTATGGCTCTACCACATCTTACCCAGATGACCTACAAGAAGTCACTTCCTTTCTCCATGTTTCATTTTGGGGGTGAGAGAGGAAGATTGGCCTTTATGATTTTGAAGCTCCCTTTCAATTCTAAATGACTGATCCTATGAACTTTGCCTCTATCTTTTCTCTAATATACCCACCTCACCACCACAAGATTAATCTTCCTATTGTACAACTATGATCATATCACTCTAAAGTCAAAGTATTGACAAATCAAGAAGCATTTATTAAGCCAGGTACTGAGCTAAGTGCTGAAATGAACTATTTTTCATTTGCCAAACATATCCTGCACTTGTCTGCCTTTGCTAACACTTTTTCTTATGCCTCAAATGTCCTTCTCCTATATGTACATTTATAGAAATCCCATTAATCATTTAAGGCCCGAGTTCTCCATGAGGTTTTCTTTAATTCTTTCCCTAAAGTGGAAATATTTTCCTCTCTATAAGCACTCAAAGCACCTTGTTTATACTTTGTTTATGAATTTATCTTATGTTCAATATTATAGTTGTATATATACATAGGGACAGGGACTAGACCTATGATTTCATAGGTAAAAGAAACTCTCATGTGAGGAATGTCTAGAATGAAGGTGAGCTCTTATAGGGTTGGGGACTTAGAGCTTTGAGAAAGTGTGGCTTACCCTGAGTCACATATCCAGAGGCAGCTAGGTGGTAGAGTGAATAGAAAGCTGTACATGGAATCAGGAAAACATGAATTCAAAGGTGGCCTCAGACTTACTAACCATGTGATCTTGGTTATCACCTAATCTCAGGTTGCCTGAGTTTTCTCATCTGTAAAATGGTGATAATAATGGAAACCTACTTCAATAGGGTTATTTTGAAGATCAAAAAAAATCTGTAAAGCATTTTGCAAACTCAAAGCACTATATAAATGTTAATTGTGCTAAAGATGATGGTGGTGGTGCTGCTGCTGCTGCTGTGTTAGATGTAAAATGTTATTTGTGGCTTTGAGGCTAGATCTCTAGCAACGAAACCAAACTTATGTGGTACCTTATTTCCTAGACTAGATGACAAAATCTGTAAGAGAGGAGCTCACATGCATCATTCATCTTTATATTAAGTCTACTATTGAGTACAGTGCCTGGAAAGTAGTAAACACTTAACTAAGCCTGAATGAATGAAATAAAAATTTACAGGATTCTACAGATAACATTTATGACCAATACCATAGTGAGCACTGAAAATTAAGGTTAATTTGTGATTAGGTGGCTCAAGTGTATATGTAGCTTACTTTTAATTTTTCCCAGTAAAATTCTTCACTATGTAAATTCAGAACTTCAAGGGTATCCTTCCTTTCCAGCACAATCTATTATAACTGAAATATGTATGATCAAGTAGCACCATGAATTTGACACAGAGTAAATACATTCAGTGACATGGGATACACTTTTCTTCTTCCCCATTAAATCCTTACCAACTAATAGATTAATCATTTTAAAATACTTTTAAACAGCTCTATATCAAATAGACCATCTCCAGACATATTTTAGTATCAATATGAGAAAAGAATTTGATTTAAAATATTCCATGAGTTTA
The DNA here is from genome assembly GCF_019393635.1 of Dromiciops gliroides. Classification (NCBI taxonomy): domain Eukaryota; kingdom Metazoa; phylum Chordata; class Mammalia; order Microbiotheria; family Microbiotheriidae; genus Dromiciops; species Dromiciops gliroides. The sequence continues at coordinate 204,675,302 of NC_057862.1, forward strand.
ATATATCATATCCTAAGTAATTTATTTGAATACTTACCTCTTATGTCGAAAGGTAAAGTCTTACTTGTTTGAAGAGGTTTCTATTGATGCTACTATGTGGCCTCTTGAAGATGGGTATAAGAAGCCAAACAATATAAGAATGCCCTGAAATCTGAACAATGGCACGTGAAAATGTAAACATTTCCTGGACGCTATTGAAAATAGGAGAAATATATTTAATTTAGTCTTAGCTATAAGGCCATCTGCAAATACTGGAAAGGAATCTCAGTGTATCTAGTAGACTAGAAGCTTGTACAAGAGACCAAATGAAAACTTCAGTAGTTGTGTTTAGTAAGTAGAATGGATATGACAGGATCAGCAAGCCCCAAGGGTAGGTAAAAAGGGAGATGAAGGAAGGAAAGGGAAGGGGAGTGGAGGGGAGGAAAAAAAAGGGGAAAGAAGGGGAAGGGAAGAAGAAAGGGGAAGGAAAGGGAAGGGAAGGGAAAGAAAGGGAAGGGAGAGAAGGGGAGTAGATAGGAAAATAAGGAAAAGTAAGGGAGGGAAGTAAAGGAAAGAGAAGAAAGTGAAGGGAGGGAAAGGGACAGAAGAAAGAAAGGACAGGAAAGGAAGGAAAGAAGGAAGGAACAAAGGGAGGGAGGGGAAAATAAGAAAAGTTAGAAAGAAATAAACATTTATTAAGTCCTAAGTATCTTCTATATGCCAGGCATTATGCTAGCAATTAATATATACCATCTCATTTGAGCTTCACAAAAATGCCTGGAAGGTATTATCATTACCCCTCTTTTATAGGTAGAGGTTAGGTGACTTCCTCAGGGTCACATAGTAAGTGTGTTGAGGCTAGATTTGAACTCAGGGCTTCCTAACTCCAAACCCAGTTCTCTATCCATTGCAACATGTAGCTATTTCTAAGGAAAGGAAGTGTCATGGTAAAAATTATTAAAGAGTAAAAGCAAAAAAAAAAAAAAACCCAACACTTCTAAATTTTCAGTAGATATTATTGATGTATTTCACCTGCCTTCATAGCTACCTCTCCCCCACAAATGTTGTATTTGAAGTACTTGAAATGAATAGCTGCTAGTAGGAATTAAGTTTCTATGTCTTAGACTCAAAATTATCAGTACCATAATCTAATTTTATAATCTAATCTCATCTGACTGAATTGTATCTAAATAGTTTTATGTTTTGGAAGAATAATTGCCATTTTGAATCTTTAAATTTGCAATGTAAATTTACATTTGTGTAAGGATGAAGATTTCTAAGAATAGTTATTTAGTTAGCACTTGGGTTTGAGCCTAGTTCTCACAAACCTGAGATGACAAAGTTCAGAACTGGAAACAATAATACATATTTAAATGAAAGCTAAATCTTGAAAGTGTCATTTGGAATTCATGTTCTTTTTAAAATTTGTATTTATAAAGACCTCTTTCATTCTTTTTTGGCCTTAGAGAGTATTCTGAGTCAACTGAAAAGTTCAGTCTTTTTCTGCCAACTTTCTCCTGTCCTATCTATACCTGAAAATCCTTATTAGCAAGGTGAGGGATAGTCATTATGTAAATTTAAGAAGGCCAGAGTTAGGTCCATCCTAAGATAACCAAAGAAGGAAAAGAATGGGCTCTGAAAAGTATGTGAAACCAGATACAAAATTCAGTGTCAAGCCAAGTAATTAGGTATAGATTTAAATGGTTGCCCTTCTTAAGAACAGGGCAAAGGACTTCTATTTTCTGGAAATTTTTCTTTGGAGTTCTAGTTATCCCTTTGATGAACTAATAGCTAATTTTTCCTTGATAGACAACCATTTTAAATGAAAATCCCAAAGGATAGCAGTTTTTCTACCAGAAGAATAGCCAACTACTTGCAGATTCTGAAAGAAATTCATCAATGCCAATTCTAGCTTTAAATTGAATAGACAGTCTCACATTGAAATCTGATCTGCGAACAAATTAGAGTTTTCATCTTAGAAATTCCTTGTCTAAAAGCAGGGGTAGGGAATCAATATATACTATTTACAGGAAAAAACATATACATACACATATATACACATATGCATGTATATAGATACATATATATGAATATATGAACGCATATATACATGTACATTGACCAAAATTTAAAAGTCAAAGTCAATTGTAGGTTTTACTAAGAGATAAATTATATAGTTGCTATAGCAACAGAGATTATTTCCTGATTAAAACTTCCTAAAATCTGCTTTTGAATTCTTTAGCAGTACAAGGTGAAGCTGATGTCAATGACTCAGACAGACTGTGCATGGAGAAATATGTCATTTATTTTATTTGCCAATTCCTGATTTAAACAGATCGACATAGCACAAGGTCAACTGGGATTAGATAAGAGTGTTTTAAAAGAAAGGTGAAGCAGCTACTTATTAAAGATAATCTATAAGTTGTTAAAAGATTCCCACTCTGATACTTAAAAGACACAGACCTCTCAGCTGGTTGTGGAAATAAAAGAAAAACAACAACAAGCAGGACCGTGAGAGTTTTTTATAAAGATTTTTTACAGAAATACATCAAAAGGGAAAGTATTTTCATGTATCCATATGTATATATCTATGCATGCATGTATTTATATATGTATGAATGTGTATGTTTATTTCAAACCTAGCACTAACATGGTAAGTTAATTATGTAGTGTTGTTGTTCAGATGTTTTCAGTTGTGTCTCATTCTTTGAGACCCCATTTGGAGTTTTCTTGGCGAAGATACTCAAGTAGTTTGCCATTTCCTTCTCCAGCTCATTTTATAGATGATGAAACTGAGGCAAACAGGGTAAAATGACTTGACTAGGGTCACACAGATAGTTTAGTATCTGAGGTCAGATTTGAACTCAGAAAGATGAATCTTCCTGTCTTCAGACCCAGAACACAATCTACTGTGCCACCTAGCTGCCCATAATTTAGCAGGTAAGTTCATGGGAAAGTTTATTGAAAAATAGATTGTAGTTTCTTATTTCTAGACTCATGTAAGTCATAACTTTGGGGAGACCTTTTCATCCTTTCATTTAGATATCTATCGAAGATCTAATAGGTAGCTAGGTAGCACAGTGGAGAGAGTGCCAGGCTTGAAGTCAGGAAGATTCATGATAACTTAACCCTATTAGCTTCAGTTCCTCCACTGTAAAATGAGCTGAAGAAGGAAATAACAAACTACTCCACTATCTTTGCCAAGAAAACCCCAAATGGGGTCAGAAAGCATCGGACATGACTGAATGTCTAAATAATCACGAGCCTAAACTAAGACCACTTTCCAAAATATTTGGCAAGAGTAATAGCTAGTGTTTATGTAGTGCTTTAAGATTTGCAAAGTACTTTAAAAACATTTTGTTTCATTCACATTCTTTGGAGAATATCACCATCTTAGGAAAGTCTGACACATAACAGGCGATATTTGGAGTTTTCTCATTTGAGAAGAAAAGCAATTGTTCTTTGCATTTTCAGAGGGGTGATGTACTAAATAACAAAGTATCCATCAGCTTTTATTATATGATATAATGAACATATGGTCATTAAAGCAAAACAAACAATAAAGTAAACCTGCCTTTAAGACGTATTACTTTGTGTGTGTGTGGGGGAGGCAGGGCAATGAGGGTTAAGTGACTTGCCCAGGGTCAGACAGCTAGTAAGTGTCAAGTGTCTGAGGTCATATTTGAAATCAGGTCTTCCAGAATCCAGGGCCGGTGCTTTATCCATTGCACCAGCCAGCTTTTCCCAAGATGTATTATTATTAATGCAAAGTTAGCATCCAAGGATGATCACCAGCTCAAATATGCTATCAGGAATACAGAATTTAAAAGGGAGATAATATCCTTAGTGTTCATTAATTGCCTTATGACTCTAATCACCATCTCTCTATTTTCCCAGTCTAAAAGACTCTTCTTGTCTACTACCCTATATTTTTTTACTTTCTCCTATTAGAATATTTCTTGAGGGTAGAATCTGTCTTGATTAATTATGTTTGTATCCCTAACATTTATAGCAATACTAGGCACATAACAACTACCCAATAAATGCCTTTTCATTCATTTATTTCATTTTTATTTTAGACCTATTAACAAAATATTTTCTTGAAGGGGTAGTAGTAGTTAAGTCTTTATACTAATTTTTCATTATTCAAAAAAACCTCAAGGCACTATATAAATAAATTTTAATTGTATTAAAGAAAGAACCTCCACAAGTACACTCTTACTGAAATTTAGGCCATGGGAGGCAGGGAAATTAACAAAACAAGGAGATAAAGAAGTAAGAGGTATATATGCACAATTTTTAAACAGATGACTTCTAGTGAAAGATGTTATGGGGCCCAAATGCATACAATGATTAAATGATTGTAAGTCATCAGTAAGCATTTATCAAGCACACGTTATGTCTTGGACATTGTGTTAAATACTGGAGATGCAAAGAAAGTCAAAATGATATTCCCTGCTCTCCTAATCTCACAATCTAGCATGATAATGAGAAGTGCTTTTGCCATACTTGGTTAGATGGTAACTGGCATGCATGACATGAAGGTTCCCAAGAAGTTTTCCCTACACTTTGTGTCTATCAACTGGCTCTTTTGCTTTATAGTTTACCATTAGTGGTAGATGCTTCTCCTGTCAGAATGTATGTACCTATGGATTATCAGTCATTAGAACTTTAACATGAATTATAGTTTCATCTCTAGGAAAGTGGACCACTGAAGGAATGGGAAATAAGTAAGTTCTGATGAAAAGGAAAGCAGTTGCTTCTTGTAAAAAAAAGTACCAAGTTAAAAAAAAAGAAAGGAAAAGAAAAAGAAAAAAGTACTAAGTGTAGTATTATGAAATAGGGAGAGAGTTACCAGGGGTTACTATGAAGTTTTGTCAAGTTTAATTATTTTGTTTATGTTGTGTTCTATAAAAGATGGTTTCTGAATGCTAGTTCCAGAAGGCACTGTAATCCATGGTCAATTTTGGCAAATAGGAGGAGGGAAATACCTCCTGGCAAAGGGTAAATTCTCTAGGATTAAATGTGCTAAACAGAAAGATGGACCTCATGAACTGAAGCAGGAAACATTAGGCAAGGAAGGAATCTAACAACATGATCCAGAATTTCTACTAAATAATTTGAGTAGTTTGGGTATCTTCTTCATTATCATTTCATATTTCCCAGGGACCAATCTACCCTATGTACTTCAAAAGTCTAATAGTTGCAAGTCAGGAAATTGACATGAAGGAAGGGGCTACTCTTGTATGCAATTTTTTTCCTCATGTTCTCTTTCAGCCATTGATTCATGTGTAGTGTCTTCTGTGCTCTTGTTCACTGGCATTTTTTCTCTGCCTAGAGTAACAGTCCTTTGAGGCAAAAACAATTTTGGGGATCATTTAAGGTACAAAGGCTCTCAAGCCAAGGATTACAGAGAAATCATTCCATTTGCATTTGATAAATATCAAGAGAAATATGAGTAGTAGTAATAAAAATAATTGTAATTTACTAAAATATAGTTTCATATGTCAAACCATAGTTGCATACAAATCTGTATTCCTATAATGTAAATGTGACCTTACTAATCATATATCTTGATACTCAAAACGTTTTGTATAATGAGTCTATCATTTTATTCCTTTTTTCATGCTGATTCAAAATCCCTTTTCTTCTACCTCCTTATTTGTCACTGTTTTTTACATAGTATTCAGCTTTATAACCACATGTCTGCTTAAGCTAGGTATGTCTAAATATGTAAATATGGGTAAGAGCTATGATTTCTTCAAAGATCTTCCTTCCCCAAATGCTCATGGCAACTCTCTCAACTCATCTAAGACTTAATAGTAGTAGTAGTAGTAGTAGTAGTAGTAGTAGTAGTAGTAGTAGTAGTAGTAGTAGTAGTAGTAGTAGTAGTCCTCCTCCACCAGTCGCAGACAACCATGGATCAGCGCCTTGAAGAGCCACAGGCTACAGTGTGGCTGTGCAGTCCGATAAGGGAGCCACAGCTCCTGAGTGACTTATAACCAGTAACTGCCGCATCCCATGTTGTATCTACCCCATGCGGAGTAGCTGGAGTGTCCTCTCCAGGGCGCTAGCCTGGGTGAATCAATTGGAAAACAAACTGTTGTCCACACAGCAGGTTTTTCCTCTCCACGACATTGGTGGATCCAAAGGAGAGGCAGAGACAATACAGTTTGGCACCAGTGCCGCACTTAATAGTCAAGTAACAACATTTGTGAGCCAAATTAAGGTAAAGAGATTTGTCCAGGGCCACATAGCTAGTAAGTTTTTGAAGCTGGATTTGTATACAGATATTTCATCTTGAAAGATAGGAGGCTCCTAAAGATAAGAAAATATTTGTTACATCACTTATTTATATCAAAATTTTGAAAATAAATGAGATATATATATAAATCGGGGCTTGCTTAATAAATAATAGAATATGTATGTAATAGAATTTTATTGTACCATAAGAAATAAAGAATATGAAGAATTCACAGAAAAATGATTAATTGCATGAACTGAATCATGGGGAAGAAGTCAATCAGGAAAATAATGTACAAGCAATTACAATATAGAAATAAAAACAGCCCTAATATGCAACTGAACTCAGATAGAAAACAAAGGACAGATTATAAAACACATCTGCCTCTTATTAGATTGTTAGGGGACCGCAGGTATGAAATGTTGCCTATTACATCATTGTTGATCTGTTGGTTGTTTTTCTTTGTGATAAAGATGGATCCTATGGGAGAGTAGGGTGAAAGGGAAATGCTTTGTTTACAAAGACTCAATAAAGCTTCTTTTTTTTAAGAGAAAAAAAAGCCCAAATGATTAATTAAAAACAAAAATAAACAAAAGACACTAAGCATTATTCTATATGCATAAGGTGACCAAAAGTTTGATGTTCTTCTTTAAGGGATATTGACAGCAAATGCATTGTTCTTGATATTTCAGAAGGAGTAGGCAAGTGTCCTAGAGATCCTTTGACAATCAGAAGCTTGCCTTTGGAATAGACTTGTGAAAGTTTAATTGGATATGAGAGTGCTCCATGAGGGACCACTCACACTTTAATAGCTAGCTGGAGACCCCCAATGAAGGTGAATAATTACAATGAAGTAGTTACAGCAGTTTCCATGACTGCACTTATAGTATGGCAAAAAGGGCACCATGACAATGTACTTTGTATTAATTATAGATTACATGCTTCAGCCTTCTATCATTAAGCTAACATTCTCATTAACCATAAAATACTGTGTTCATTACATGTGGGAATGTTCAATTCACTGAATTCTGTTTTGGGGGCATTGGAGGTAAGGATGGAGACATACAGAAGGAAGGGAGAAAATGGTCATTTTAAGAATGACGACATCACAGTTAGAAATAACAAATTTGGAAGGAGCCAGGGATTTTCTGGCATATTCTAGATCTCATAGGGTTAGCCAATGTGTGCTGTGCTTTATTGCAATTTTTCAAAGATATAACAGCTTCAAAATTCATAGTTTTAGAATATTGGGTAACTGCTGAAATCATCAATGGCTGCAGTGATTCTTATGTACTGAAAATTATGGAAACACCTGTCACAATTCTCCAAGGCATTTTTCCCATAATCATAGACTCAGAATTGGAAGGGAACTTGGAAGCCATCAGGTGCTTTCTACACTTAAACCGGAATTACCTTCATTTTTCTGAGGCGTATACCTCTAACTTCCACTTGAAGACCCCAAATGATAAGTAACTCATGACTTCCAAAGGCAGAATTGTTGGAAACTCCTACTGGTTAGGGAGTTATTTCCTTAACCATACTGAAATCTCCTCTTTCCTGCTCTCCTCTGTTGTCCTTTATTCTACTTTCTTATAACAGACAGTACAAATCTTATCCCTTTTCCATATGGAGGCCCTTCAGATTCTTGAAAATAACTATCATATATACTTTATGTCTGTTGATCTCTGGGGTCAACATTCCCATGTCTTTCAGCTGATCCTCATTTTGCATTATGGCATACTTCCCAGTTCTTTTGTCAATCTAGCAGTCCTCTTCCTGAACTTTCTGTTAAGGTGGCACACATAACTGAATTCAGTATTCTAGCCCCAGACACTATGCTTATGTTAATGAAACCTAAGATGATATTAGCTTCTTGGGCTAACATGTCACACTACAGTATTTGTCTTCATGAATGTTATGGTTGCACACCAAACATACCATCAAATTTATCCTAAGACCCTCTTTCCCTTGACTTTTCTGTTGTTATTAATGGCTCACCCACTTTGATGATAAAGCAACTTAATAGAAATATCAGGGTATACATTAGAAACCGTGATTATTAGCATGAGCCAATTATTGAGCTTATGGCAAATTAAAGCATTTTCAGAATTTTAAGATTATTAAATGTAAGCATCTTGGAAGCAGGAAATCTCCAGTTCTTAAATTTTATGATTAACCAAAATCTGCCCTGCTCAATTTTTAAAAATTTATCCCCAAATATTTCCCATTAAGAATAAACAAATCCTGGGGCAGCTAGATGCCACAGTAGATAGAGCACTGGCCCTGGGTTCAGGAGGACCTGAGTTCAAATCTAGCCTCAGACACTAGATACTTACTATCTGTGTGACCCTGAGCAAGTCAATTAACCCTCACTGCCTACCAAAAAAAAAGACACAGGACAAGCATAGTGTCCCCTGGAAGGAAGGTGATAAATCCAGTCTCACTACAGCTAAAACTCACTACATGAGTTCAAATAGCTATGCGACCCTCTGCAGTTCACTTAACCCCATTTGCTCCCCGCAAAAAGAATAAGCAAATTTCAACTGTCTCTCCACTGTCCTGTAGCACAAACTGCTCATTTTTTTCATACCTTTGCATGTATTGTTTCTGTCAAATAGAATATTCTCCCTTTCTCCTCTCTACATTTATATGCATAAACTGTTCTTCAAGATCTAAATTACATTTCATCTCCTACATGGTTTTCAAATTACTTCAGCTCACAATAATTTCTACCTGTGCTGAAATGTGAATGACCTTGGGCAAGTAACTTAAACTTTCTGGACTTCAGTTCCCTCATCATGAGAAATTTGGACAAGGTAGCTTTGTCCAAAAAGAAAAAAAAAATATCTTTTGGAAAGTTCTTATGCTTCCGAATCCTAATCTAAGTTGCTATGATAATATTATCACATGGTATCTGTAGCACAAATACAAACATTTATCAGCTTATTTATATATTGTTGTATAATTTTTTCTTGACTATTGTATTTGTATGTATACATTTATCTACTATAGTGTAAAGTCATAGAAAATTGGAAACATGTTTGGAATTTGAAACTTCTATTCCTTTTGTAAGTTTCATTATGGCTAGTGCAATGTTGGACCCATGGTAGGATCATGGGTTCATTGATTTATAGAAAAAATCTAAGAGATCATCTGCTGTAATTGCCTGTCTCTCTGTTTTTCATTCTCACTCTTTCTTTGTGAAGAATATGAGACAGACTTTGCAGTTTAAGTGACTTATGTAATGATACATAATTAGTAAGACTCAAACAAAAGCGGGATTTGAACCAAGGTTCTCTGGGTTCTAGAATTAGTGCTTTTTCCTATGTACCAAATAGTAGGTTAATATTTTATAAATTGAAGTGAAATGAAAAGAAAATGGTTTGTCAATAAGCTATACCAATTATATCCCAGGTATTTTGGATGACATAGGGACTCCATGTAATGAACACCATTCCTTCTGGTTATGGGAAGCAATATAGGTTTTCATATGGGAGAGAAATGGAACAGGAATTTTGCCAGAGTTTAACCCTGGTAACTCAAGAAGGAATCATCATAACCTCTCATGACGGCTATCTGAAAATACCTTCCCCTCTCTACTCACAGCTGTATTGCTAATTAAATAGAATGGGTTCAATTTGAGCTGAACATTAATGGTATAATTGCATTGCTGTAAGTAATTAAAACCTTATCCTACTTATCCTGACAGATGGTTTGGTTGAAAGTTTCGACTGTGATGGAGAAAATGTGGATAAGTGGATCCCAGAGAATAGAATCACTTTCATATTTTTTATTGCCTAGAAGGAATTCCCATATAACTTTATCCACATGAACTTTGTTATGAAAGAAAGTTGTTGGATTAAAATTCTTTATCCAGTTAGGACTACATGGATAGCCATTACCTTAGTGAATCTATTTCACTTATAGTAGTGCAGATATTAATTTACCATACCATTCAGCTTGAAGCTTAGAGCCTTCTTGGGGGGAAAAATGTTTTTACTTCAAAGAGTAGGTATTTCATTTCACATAATTTCCTTTTTGATTCAGCTGTTCATTCAAGCCTGTTTACTCATATAAATGATGAAAAGCTTTAAGCAAGACTCCCAGAGTGATTTATTCCTTCATCATGTCCATAAATGTCTCATTCCCTTTGGAATTTATCCAATAAGAGGCATATAATAGGGCAGAAAATTCTCAGTTCATATTGTTGCATCCAACCAGGCAGTCATATCCTATAAAAAGCCATTCATTCTGAATTAGACAATCACAGCAATGTGGTAGCTTAAGGAAAGACATGGAATCTCAAGTTACACACAGGTAGGCAGGACAATTGCAGGCCTTAACCAGTGGCAGCACACACATCTAACTCTGCTGTAATGTGCTTCATGGGGAAAAACCAATCACATTTTTCACTAATACTCTTGCTTAAAATTATACTGCATCAAAAATGTTTTTCATATAATTTGAAATGTGAGTCTCAAGTCCCTCAAAGAAAAATGGTCAAGGTGATTTGATGAAGAAAAAAAAAAGACTCCCTAGCTCTAATTCAGTTCAACAAACAATCCACTTTCTACAAAGTGCTGTGCCAGGTGCTAGGAATAAAAAAAAAAATAGATATTGTTATAGGTGCTGCTCTCAAGGAGTTTACCCAGTAGTGGGAGCACATAGAACAAAGTAACCATGTTACAAATGAAAGTACTGAGAGAGACTTCACAAAAGTATCAATAGAAAAGTGAAGGAGAACTCATTTTTACTTCACCAAGACTATGAGAATAGGGATGTTGGAAGACTTCCTGGAGGAGAGGTCATTTTTAAATAAGCAACAATGTGATTAATGAAATGGGTATGGGAATATGTGAGATGACAAGTAGTTCAGTTTGATTGGAATGTGGATTCTTTGAAGGATAATAATATAGAGTAAGGATATATAGGTAGATAGGAGACAGCTTATAGAGCATCATGAATGCTAATGTTTTTTTTTGTTTGTTTGTTTTGTTTTTTGTGGGGCAATGGGGGTTAAGTGACTTGCCCAGGGTCACACAGCTAGTAAGTATCAAGTGTCTAAGGACAGATTTGAACTTAGGTACTCCTGAATCCAGGGCTGGTGCTTTATTCACTGTGCTGCCTAGCTGCCGCTGCCCTAATTTTTTTTTTAATAGTTAATATGGGGTCATTGAATGTTTTCAGTAAAGAAATGGCATGATGGTGTGTTAGAAGATTATTTAGGCAACTGTGTGGAGAATGGGTGGGAAGGTGATAATCTAGAGGCAGTAAGGCAATTTAAGAAGCTCTTTCATTGGGCTAGGTGAGATAAAATGACAGCATGAGTTAGAGTGGTTGCAGTAGAAGTGGCAAGGACAAGTTAGATATGAGAGAAATTATGAAGGTAATAATGAAAAATTGACAATTGATCAGATTGTAGAGTGAAGAAGGAAGAAGAATCAAGGGTGATTAGTGGATGGATGTTGAAGGAGTGGTGATTCCATTAATCATAATGGAAAAATCAAAGTGATGAGATGGTAGATAAAGATGATAAATTTTGTTTTAGATATAACATGTACATAGGGCAGCCAGGTGGATTGATACAACGGACATTCTAAATGAAAGGCCTGGAGCACTGGAGATAAAGTTTGGAGATATTTTCATAAAGACTCTGAAGTAACCAAGGGGATAAGATTTCTAAGGGTTTTGGGTGGCAGAAACAAAAAGTTTAGAGTATGAAAAAAGAGCCTACATAAAAAATTTGGTGTCCCACCATGTTTAAGGCTTTTAAGGATTATTATGCATTTTTTTGCCTTTCTCTTCCTCTAAATCTTGACTTTGTTATTTCAGTTCCTATTCATCTTATAGCTCATGTGCCATGTATATACCTTGAATATTTTTTTAATACTTCAGGCTATCTGTGAATTTACTGCCCATTCTTAACACCACAAGTGATCACAACTCTTCTACTCTTTCATTTGGCCTCAAGTTGCTGTATATGACAAAATTCATTACCTGCTTGGCAAACTTTTAGTGATGGATTTCCCTGAAGTTTGCTAAGGATGGTTCATATATGACAAATGACTATTCCACATTGGAGCCCTACTCCAAGCCCTTCTAGATTCTAGAGTGAATGTATTACTGATTTATTTGTACTGTTAAAGAATGATATGTTTGGACAACAGGGAATCCCACCCAAATTATGCAAAGACCTAGGATCCCAGAGGGTGTGTGTGTGTGTGTGTGTGTGTGTGTGTGTGTGTGTGAGAGAGAGAGAGAGAGAAAGAGAGAGAGAGAGAGAGAGAGAGAGAGAGAGAGAGAGAGAGAGAGAGAGAGAGAGAGAGAAGGGAAGCTTTGAAGTGCATATGGTTTTCTTGATCACATCTCATTTTGTATATTTGGAATGGGGCACGTTACATCAAATAATTCAGTTCCAGTATCTTTTTCCCTGACAATTTGCCAAATAGCCCCATGTAATTAGATGATAAATCTTTCTTGCTATAGGGATTATAGTAATGGGGTATTATTCACATTTAGTATTCTGTTGGGGGCATGCTGAAAATTCAGAAACTGTCACTATTGCAATAAGCATCTCAATCCAGTCCAAAAACAGTAAGTCAAGCATAATTTTATCATTACAATACAACTGCATCTACAAGACCTCCTACCACTTGTCTATTACTCCAATTATGGATAAAGTTGTTGAAATAGTCTTTTTGACAGCCACAAAGTATTCATGTATGTGTATTCTTTCTCTGGAAATATCAATTTTTTGCCTGTCTTCCATAACCTATTTTCCTCTTTAAATGAGCAAGTGTGATACTTTATGTTGTTTTTTTTTTTAATAAAAAGTTTGACTATTATTTTTTCCACCAATGGAATTGAAAGATCAATTCAGGAGATTGTACCAAATGGTAAAAACATCTGAGGACTTTATTATATTAGGTTAACCACAAGAATGATTAATTTACTAACTTCCTTTGTAGTAAAACATATTTTAAAAAATCATCTTCAGGGGTGGCTAGGTGGCGCAGTGGATAAAGCACCAGCCCTGGATTCAGGAGTACCTAAGTTCAAATCCGGCCTCAGACACTTGACACTTACTAGCTGTGTGACCCTGGGCAAGTCACTTAACTCCCATTGCCCTGTAAAAAAAAAATCATCTTCAGATGCAACGTATTGGTTTTGGTCTAACCCACTTTTATGTTTGCATTTGAATATTCTTATGTTTATTGAATATCTTATATGTGTAATATACTTACTAGTTTAATAAAAAGTTCAAGTGATTTCTGTTAGAAGAATTGGCTTTTTAACATGAAAGCATTTCAACAAATCTATTACCCTTATTTATGAAACCATCATGTCCACCAGAATTCTTCTTTTCTTCCTTATCAAGAGTAACAGTTAATGAGGATACATAAAGGTATCTTGGTTTTATGTAGTTATATGTATTATAACAAGATTTTACAGATTAGAATAGAAACAAGAAAAATATGCAGTCATAATGATTCAAATGTCTACATCCATTTAGAGTGTATTGAGATCACCACCTGAAGTGGAGAATGCTTCTGACTCAATTATGTACTATTTCATGGAAGAGCTTGACCTTGTGTTGAGTCCTGAAAGTAACAATTAGGAAAGAAACTCAACTGAATTGGAAAACCATTGGGAGGTGAAGCAAGAAAATTAATAGAGCTTGCAAAAGAAAATTGGGATATCAGTGACTTATTCTAAGGAGACAATAACATAGCCAAGAAAGGAAAAAGAGTTCTAAGAAGAAACCTTCCTTTTTTTTTTTAACACTTTAACCTCATAAAGGGAATGTTCTCATGCCTTTTTTCTCTGAGTATTTGAGACTATGTACATGTTGTTGGAGCCCCTAGCAACCAGAGTAATTGTTGTCAAATACATAGCTATACAGTTGCTAGGAAATAGAAGACAAAAAATGCTGAAGTCAATCAGTCACAGAAATAATGGTAGAATGCATATTTTCCATGGCATATAACTTGAAGAACCTAAAGTTTCCTTAGTTGTTATTCAAATACTAATTGTTCTGCCATCTTTAAAAATAGCTTACTGTACCTGTTTATTTATATTTATCAATCACAAACAATATTCTTTGTTCTTAGAGTCAGAAACATGAAGGATTCTTTTTCATGGAAATCAAGATAATTTAATAGACATGAAATGCAAAGTCCCAAACAGATGTTTCTCAAGACATTAAAATAATTGTTCTGTCCATCACAAAGCATTAGGAAAGGAATTCATTATTGATATATCTACAGGTATTCTAATTTGAACATGATGATTAGTCACTCAGTCAATAAGCATTTATTATACACCTTCTTTGCGTCTGGCACTGGACTAATAAGTGCTGGTCAATGTGAAGGTTGAAAAAAAAGGCAGAGATATTGGGTGAGTTCGGTTATGGTACCAGAGCTAATGTTTCTTTCTTTTTTTTTCTGCAGAGTTTAATTGCTTTAATAGTTTGCATTTAGTAAATTCTCTGACATGACAGAAAGGACTTCAGTCTTCTAAACCCAAAGTTTTTGCTAAAAAAGTCCCATGTTATCAATACACCAAGAAAGGGAAGCCACTGTCCTGGCTCAGTATGCAAGAACCCAGGCTTTGTCTTGGTGGTGTTCCTGTCCATCCCATCTTGCTAGTACAGTCCCTAGGTGTTGCTCATTCAGGCTCCTTGACAAAGCCTGCTCAGGGTCTCCGTGGCTCAAGGACTTCCAACCCTTCAGCATTTGCCGCAAGATAACCTGGACTCTACTAGGGGTGTTTACCCTCCGAATCCAACCATGTTTCTGATTCTGTTTGATATTACTGGGCTGGTACTCATTGCCTCGGGCTTTAGAACAGACCTGGTGATAGCACCAAGGTGCCAGTAACCCATTCTGTGCTGCATGGAAGCTGACACAGGGATCAGTTGAGACTCGAGTGAGGAGGGTGATAGTCGCTGGGGCAGCCATGGTAGGAATGATCTGGCAGCAGCGTCATGGACAATGGGGAACCTACCCCCTACTGTTTCTTTAAAATTGGAACATACCATAAAAATGATCTTTTGATTCCATATAATGGTATATTACAAAAAAAAAGAAATATAAGGAGCTAGAATAGAAAAATGAGCATATTTTTAAAATCCTAAATTATAAATGATGGTTTGGCAGTTGCACTTGCCTTTTTGATGAATTCTAACATTAGGAGATGGAATTGAGACACTGCAAAGCAGTAGTATTAGTGGTGGTGGTGATGATGGTGGTGGTGGTTGTTGAAGTGGTAGTAATATTATTATTGTTAAAATAATAATATGCATATGACACTTTAAGATTTTCAAAGCACTTTACAAATTTTGGTGAGCTGGGTGGTACAATGAATAGAGTTCTAAGCCCAGAGTCAGGAAGACTCATCTTCCTGAGTTCAAATCCATCCCTAGACACTTATTAGAAGTAGGACTGTTGACAAGTCACTTAACTCTGTTTGCCTCAGTTTCCTCCTCTGCAAAATGAGTTGGATATAGAAATGGCAGACCACTTCAGTATCTTTGCCAAGAAAACCCCAAACAGGGTCACAAAGAGTCAGACACACTGAAATGACTAAGCAACAAATTACAAATTTTATCCTCAATGGGAGATTTAATTATTGTCATTTTATAGATGAGGAACCTGAGGCAGATAGAGGTGTGGGGGCCAAATTTAATATAGGGATAGTTCATTGAGTGGCTCACCGTAATATTGGGGTCCTGGAAATAATGAGGGACTTCTAGGTCCAAAGCTCCCTCCCCTCCTAACTGCCTTTTTAGATATTTCTCCCAGGCTAATAAGAAAGGAGCCTAACAGCCTCTTTTCCACAAATGAATCAGGTTTTATTAATGGGAATAAAATAAAGAGCAAATGTGAAATTAATAAAATCAAAAGAGAATAGGGAAAAAGAAAAATGGATAATCCCCCTAACTCTCACCTAAGTCTATAGAATCCCCAAACTCTCTTCCAGTTCAGCTAATTCAAAAGAGCAGGGCTTATATGTTAACTCACCACCTGGGGTCCATAGCTTCAATGGGAAACAGCATTGCAGCCAGGGCCCACAGGAAAAACTGCCAAGAAAGAACCTCTTTCTGTCTGCTTCCCAAGCTCACACTACGAGAAAGAAAGTGCGCTCCCCTCAGCAAGTGTTTACTCTCCCTTTCCCAAAAGGGGAGGTCCTTCAAACTCAATCATAGAGTGGTTTCTCCTCCTGACATCAGCAGCATACATAACTCAAGACAGGCCAGGAGTGGCCTATACCAATCAGTCTGCCAAATTCCATTATTTTACCACAGAGGTTAAGTGATTTGCCCAGGATCATAAAACTAGTAAGTGTTTGAGGATAAATTTGAACTCTGGTCTTCCTGACTCCAGGTCAAACACTCTAACCACTGCACCATCTAGCTTCACTAATAACCCATGAATTTTTGGTAGCTTTTTCAGAGCCAGACAAGATTCAAATACATTTTATTCACTTGAATGTTTAGGAAATCTGGACAAAATTATCCACCCCACTTACAAGTACTGAATCAGAATACTCCCCAACTCATCTTTTACTCCTCTTTCACTTTGCCTTTTTGTCAAAAAATAAGCTATTAGTTGATTTAGTTTATCAGCTCCTCAATGATAGGGAACATGTTTTCTTTTGCCTTTGAAACTTTCTCTAGTGCCCAATATGGTGCTTTCAATGTAGTCCCAGTGATATTGACTGACTGACAATATCCTTTTATTTCCTAGCAACCATTTAATGATATATTTAACATTTATCACTGTGGTTTCTAGATGCTTTGACAACATATATATTGTCTCAAATACACATGGAGGAAAAGCATAAGAATGTTCTCTTTATGAGGTTGAGGTAGAAAAATGTAGTTTCCCTTCTGCAAATATGAATCCATTCCCTTTCTTGGACAAGGCTTAGCTTGTGAATGATAGAAAAATGGAAATGGGGATTTTTGATGCTTTCCCCCTAGTGACGATTCACAGGAACCAAGGGAAGAATGATCATTTTGCTGACAACTCAGGTTTTTAAATTCACATGGGATGTGTTCAGTAAACAAATATAATTTGATTTTCACATTAGGAATAGGAACTGAACACTGCAGTCCTAGAGCAGTGTCACAGTGATACATTGTGAGATGAAGCTACCTGTTAGGTTCTGAAATGAGCATCACAAGATATAAGCTTTTTCCCTAAGGGAAATTGCTTGGGAAAGGAAAGAAATAGATTATCCTGTCCCCAGAGCACCCTTTGACTGTGGTGTCCTCAGATACATTACAGTAGCTGATTGGTCTTTCCTGACATAAAGACAGTCAATGGCTGAAAAAGGTGAAAGGAATGCTGTTTGCAATACCTATCAGACAGTATAGAAAATTTAAAGAGCTACAGTACAAAAAAAAATAGAAATATTGCACAAGTTGATTCTGTATATGCTTCTCTTTGATGAAAGCAAAATAAACACACAGTACCAGGATTAAAGGTTTTATATCAAGGCTAATCCAGTAGAACATGAATACATACACCTGAAACAAATGCATATTATTAAGCCGAATCAATCAATCAGTCATAAACATTTATTAAGCACACACTAATGCTTAATAAATACTAGCACATACTAGTGCTAGAGGGAGCTGCGGTGGTGCTGTGCTCCAGGGTACCATGCCTAAAGTCAAGGAAGACTCATTTTTCTGAGTTCAAATCAGGTCTCATATACTAGCTGTGTGACCCTATTTGTCTCAGTTTCCTTATGTATAAAATGAGCTGGAAAAGGAAATGGCAAACCATTCCATTATCTTTGCTAACAAAACTTCAAATATGAAGAGTCAGACATGACTGAAATGACTGAACATTGAACAATACATTCCAGGTATTGTGTTAAGTTCTTAGAATACAAAGAAAGACAAAAAACAATTCTTGCCTTCAAGGACCTTACACCAAAGAGTAATTATAATTACATATATATAAAGGGTAATGAACAAGATACATACAGAAAAGATGGAAGGTTTTTGTTGTTTGTCTTTCATTTTTGAAAATGGAAGGTAACTTTAGAGAATAAGGCTCTGACTATAATGAGGATTTGGAAATGTCTCCTTCAAAACGTGGCTTATTTATTTATGAAGGAACATAGGTTATCTAGCAGAGGTGAGAACATCCAGGTATTGGATACAATTAGTAGAAAGGAACAGAAATAGGTAATAGAGTGTTGTCAGAAACTTCAAGTGGGCCAATATGTCTGGCTGGATTATATAATGTTTGGGGAGGAGAAAAGTGTAAGGAGACTGGAAAGGCAAGGAGAGGCCTGGTTCTGAAGACTCTGAAAATGCTGAATAGTGATAGGTAGTCTGCTAGATGGTCTAATGAATGGAGTGTTAGACTTGAATCAGGAAGACCTTTTGTGCCCAAGTATGTTCTGTTGTGCTAGTGATTAACAACTGGAGAGAGGAGGAGATATGCATAGGACACACTTTTTAAGTCTAAACTGCATTATTAAAAATTTCTCCATCACTTTCTGAACTCTAAACAATCAACAAAACCACAAATCAATCCTTATTTGCAGCATTTGCTGATTTTTGAGGTAAAAATTCTTACAATGAAAATTTAACAATGGGCTCTCACAGGCAGCTCAGAATTGGTTCCACCACACCCCCCAAAGCCCTTTATAAACATAAGCTATTATTCTTGAAGGCCAGGATTATTTCATCTTTTTTCTTTGAATTTGGAGATTCTAGCAAAGTGTTCTTGCTTGTTGGAAATGTTTGAAAGTGCTTGTTGAATTGAATTGATTCCTTTATATAGCTTAAAACAAAACTTTAATTGACTATAAAATATACTATAACAAAATTCAGTCAAGAGAACATTTAGAAGTTATTGTACAATTGACACCAAGGTAGACAACTGGAGGAGGCTGAGAGAAGGGCAAAGGAGGGCAGGAAATACAGAAGTATAAAAAATTTCCCTTCACTTTTCCCTTAGTCCTACAAATTTAAAAAAAAATCTTTCTTTAATGGCATTTTAAAGCACCAAGTTTTGATTCCTGTATTTCATAACTACTTTTGTAAGCTATCTGTTGATTTTAAGAAAAAATATTTCCTTAATGGAACAGAATCCCTATGACTTATTATTACGTTCCCCATGAAACATAGGTATATACGGTAATATTAGTTTTCTCCCCTAGTTTATATTGTTTTCTACTTTAAAGCAGCTCTTTGCTTGTGAATACCCAGTTTACAGAGATGAGCTCAAATCCTGCTTTAGATACTTACTGTGTGATCCTGGGTAAGACACTTCACTTCTCTGTCTCAATTTCCTCATCTGTAGAATGGCAATAATAAAAATGCCAACTTCACAAGATTTGAGGAAAGATAAAATGAGATAAACAAAAATACTTCAAAAATAAAAACCTTAAATTGCTTTACAAATGAAGGTTATTGTTATTATTATCATTATTATTCATCCCTTGCTTTCTCTAAGACCTCAGCCTTGAATTCACCTCCTTACTCTGTCTCAATTTGTTGGCCCATCCCCCAATATACTGTGGCTATACAGTATACTTTCCAGGGCTCTCTCTACCAACTTTTACCAGAGCAGGAGTTTTTTAACCTTTTTTTTTTTTTTTAATTTCATGGTCTCTTTTGACAGTGTGGCAAAACCTCTGGACCCACTTTTCTGAATACTGTTTTTAAATGCATAAAATAAAATATTTGGGATTACAAAGTAAACCAGTTATATTGAAATATTTGTTTTCTCCTTCAAGTTTATCAATCCCTTCAAATGTATCCCTAAATTCAGTGGCGGTTTGTGGGTCTCAGATTAAGAACTCTTGTACTAGAATGTCAGAAGTATACAATTGTATAATACCAATACCTAGATGAAAACTTATCTGACATGTAGTTATTACATTCTCCATTTTATGGATAAAGTACCTGAGGCCTAGATAAGGACATAGTAGCTGAGATTTAATACCTGGCACATAGAGTACTTTACAATTCACCTAGCATTTTACATGAATTATCTCCCTTAGTTAGTGGGCAGAGGTATGACTAAAGTTCACAAGATAGTTTTGTGTTTCCTGAAGTTTTGTCCCACCTAAATGAGTACTGAAGATAAGAGAGTGTTTCTCTTTGGGGAAAGACTTGGTTAAAATCCCAGCTCTGCCGTTATGATGCTGAGGCATGACCTTATAGTAGTGGAGAAGGGATGAGAGAGAGTGAGAGTGAGAGTGAAAGTGATGAGAGAGAGAGAGAGAGAGAGAGAGAGAGAGAGAGAGAGAGAGAGAGAGAGAGAGAGAGAGCACACAAGAGAGAGTGTGTGCGGGAGAGCATCTTTTGAATGGTAGATTGGAATATTGGAGCTCTGAAGCTACACATGTGAAGGGAAAGCCAGATCCCCTAATGTTCTTAGGCTTTCTAGAGACTGCTGGGAGCAGAATGATCCCACCCTCAACCCCTTGTCCCTTTGAGATGGATCTCTCCTTGGTTGAGCTCAGTTGGTTAAATCTCACTCCCAAAGAGATCTTTTACTATTGTCTATTGTTTGTTGTGGTGTTAGATGTATAGCATATATGATTTCTGTTTCCTGATTTCTTTGATAAAAAGATTTATTAGCTATTTTGATGGTCTTTTTTTACAGGGGTTGGTGGAAACAGGTTAAATTGTAAACTAAGGGCTAATCTCCCCTTTGAGAATGATCAAGGACAGCAATTTTTTTTTCATCAACCCAGAATTATATCTCTAGAATAGAAATATTAGATGGGTGGTAAATAGATATGACTTGTCTGGCATCCCCTTTTGGAGACTGGGGGAGACTGCCCATTCTTAGCAGTCTTGTATCATGCTGGCTCCTCCTCTAGCTGCTCTCCTAAAAGGTAGACCAGTATCAGAGATCCATGTCATGGTGGTCTTCATGCTGTCTATAAGCCACAATGTATCTTTAGCTAGTCCCAAATGTATGGAAGTAATCCTCCTTATAAGGTATTCATAAGAAAAACTCTTGCAAACCTGGAAGTGGTATTTAGACTTGAGTTTAATTATTATCATTTTACCAAGAAAGCCAAGGTTCTTTTCATTTCCCATTAAAAGTTGACTGAAATCTTGTATGTTTGGTCTTATTTACTAAGCTCCTTTTCCTCTGGAGTAGAGGCCTAGCCTACATCTGGACGTAGCCCATTTCAGGTAGATGCAAGAGTCCCCTACTAGCTATACCAGGATGCCATTGAAATAATTGTTCCAAGTGACCCAAATTGGAACTTACAATGTGTTTTCAAATAGTCATAACCTATCAGTGGCTAGGAAAACACCACAGTAGAGGAAGGCCAACCTTTTTCTTTGGTGAAGCATAGAGTTTGAATTCAGATCCATGTAATTGTGTAAGGAAATTACTAGACTATTTTGATGTTGTGTTTTTGTTTTTGTTTTTCAGAGTACCACAATCTGAGGGCCTGAGAAAAGATGGGAAATTGGATGTTGAAGCAAAGATTCAGGTCAGGAAATCTGTAGCAGTTCAGAGGGAAAAGTATGGGGCATATTATAATTCGTCTAAGTCCATCTGTCTCCTTTAATATCCCTGATCTCTGTTGATGTGACAGTATTGTCCTGGACCATGTCTATCATTCTCCGTTCTCACTCCACCAATTTAAACATATTCAGCTTAATTCAGCAACCATTCTTTAAGTTTCTAGTATGTGGGAAGCACCACACTAGGTGATAGCCACACAAAAACAAATGTAGTTCCCCCAAGAAGCTTATATTCTACTGGTAAAATATATGTCCACAGATAAGTAAATATAAAATATATACAAAGTAAAATGTAAGAAAACCACAAAGCGTTTATAAAGCACTTTAAAGTTTACAAATAACTTCACAAATTATATCTCATTTTATCCTCATGACAAGCCTGGGAGATGGGTGCTAGTTATTATTTACATATTTCACATGAGAAAACTGAGACAGACAGAAGTTAAGTGACTTACCCAGGGTCACACAACTAGTATATTTCAGAGGCTGAATTTGAAGTAAAGTATTCTTTTTTGGGGGGGAGAGGGGGCAATGAGTTTTAAGTGACTTGCCCAGGGTCACACAGCTAGTAAGTGTCAAGTGTCTGAGGTTGGATTTGAACTCAGGTACTCCTGAATCCAGGGCCAGTGCTCTATCCGCTGCACCACCTAGCTGCCCCTAAACTCAAGTATTCTTGCTTCAGCACCAGTATTCTATCCATCCATCTGCCTTAATAAATCCATGGACTCAAAAAGGGACACTATTATAAATGGTGGTGTGTTTCCATGCTATTCTAGAACTACTTTAGAACTGGGATATAGATCAGCCTGAGAATCTAGTAGTCATATAAAAAAATATCATTTCTATGATAATATTTTTCCAGGTTCTAAGCAAAGTGTAGTGGAATAGCTATTTGATTTTTTTATTGATTTGATTTTGAGTCCTGAACCTATTGCTCTCTCATTGTATAGCCTTGAACACTTCTCTTGAACCACTTCTCTTTGAGCTTCAGCATCCTTATCTACCACATGTGGGGTTTGAAATAAGAGAATTTTATGGTCTTTTCAGTTTCTGACATGGTAGCATTCTAAATATAATTTTTTTAATACAATACTTCATAAATTTGGATTTTCTGTGTTTGTGAAAATAGTTAAATTAATTAATTATAAAATCATCAAGAA
This sequence comes from Dromiciops gliroides, assembly GCF_019393635.1. Lineage (NCBI taxonomy): Eukaryota > Metazoa > Chordata > Mammalia > Microbiotheria > Microbiotheriidae > Dromiciops > Dromiciops gliroides. Next base: position 204,698,208 of record NC_057862.1, read on the forward strand.
AACTTAGATATATTTGGATAACCCCAGTATTGTTTTGCAGTAAGTTTGGTAATATTTAGCCAGTACTAGCATATTACAAAATTCATCATAAAGTGAGCAAATTCATTGTCACCAGATTGCCTGTTTATGCTAAGACAACACTATTCTCTATTGTCTGTACAGTCTCCCTCCCTTCAAGGAGTCTGGCAAAACATCCATTTTACACATTGTCTTTTGAAATCTTGAAAGAAATAGATGAAGGTGCACCAATGTTTCTACAGTATTATATTCAGGATCGTCCCACATTTTTCTTGGACAAAAATCTTTACAGTGTTACCTCTGAGCAGAGTTCTATGGTGTATTTATGAAGCTCAGAGGTATGGACATTGAAAAGGCATGTTCTAGAAATCCATGTATCTTTTTTTCTAGGACTACTATCATCTTAACAGACCAATCGATTCCTCAGCTCTTGCAGTCGCTTTTCATTTCAAAGAAGAGGAACATTACAACCTCTTTCTGAATTTCTTTTGTGATATTGGTATCATTTCTTTTGTGAACCATTTTCTTATTTATTTGCTTTCCTGATTCTAATGCCACTTTTATGTTATCGAAAGGAACATTGTGTGTAAAATTCACTTCTTCATGCTCTCTTCCATCCCAAGCTCAATTTTATCATGAGTTTTGAGTTTATGATGTGTCCACCCAGATACTAGATTTCCTTCAATCTTTCCTTTAAGTTCCAAATCATCCACAATGCTTTTTTGGACCATTTCATTTGGCAAAGAGTCTTAATTAGCAGAGAAAAAAGTCTCTGATATAGAGAGATAACTTTGTTCCTTCCAGTGAACCATTTCCATCAAGGAACTCACCGGCCCCCAAATTATTCATGGAAGACTAGTCAGAAGTCAATCTGTGATTTCATGGCATTCAAGACAGCAGCAATGGTGGAGGATTTCCCAGACAAGTGAAAAAGTCCTGGAGTCATTCTCTTGGAATAAGCAGATGAGGGGATTTGGAACCTGGACCAAGTGGGAACTAGATCTGAGGATTCTCAAGGATAAGAACTATAATGTGAAAGAGCAAACCCAGGCCCAGGCTTTCAATGGTAATACATGTTTATGTGGACTATCCAGATAAATGGAAAGAGGATTGACTCTTTAAAAGAGGTGTTTTTACCCTTGTGGGTATGAGGATACTGGCCCAGTCCCAGAGTAGTGCTATAAATCCATAGGTACAGGTGTTAAGAAGTTGCATGTTTATTGGAGAGGGGGGAAAAGAATGGTCTTGACTGTCCTTTTTTGGGTGTGAGTCGTTTTTTCTTCTGCATTTTTTGTTTGGTTCACTATAACCAATCATAAATTTGATGTGTTGTTACCCATGAGTTCACATGACAGCTGAGGATTCTTTAATTTTTTTTTTTTGTTGTTTGCTAGACAAGCAAAATTATGATGTTCCCAGGAGAAATTCTGGTTTGAGGCATGCAGTTAATTCAAGAAGTCCTTAAACCTAGACTCTGTAATCTAAAAGTTCTGGTTTAGGAGAAGGGGTTACACAAGAACAGAAGCAGAAACAAAACAGGTTGCTTCAGATGTCAATACATAAATGTGCAAAGTATAGATCATAAGAAAAATGAAATAAGTAAGCCCAATAGAGTCAAACTCTGACATTTAGTTTTTTTGAAGCCTTTGCCTTCCAGAAGCTTCTGAAAAAGCTGAATGGAGTACAATAAGCAAAAGTGGTTGAAGGTAGTATAATATCATTTTGTATGAAGAAAATGTATTCATATTGATAAATCCAGGAACAACACATTTGTGTTATTTCTAGACTTCATTTCTATGAATTGAATAGCCCAGAATTTCATTTTTAAATTATAATTAAACACTGCTTCACTTTTAATAGAATGAACATTCTATCCACAAAAGTTTTTCACAGCCATCAAACATGTGCTCTTTTGGATGCCACATCTCTTGAGAGACACAGTAGCAAAGAAAAACAATTTAGAATATAAACTCATTGGCAAAATGTTATGAAAGAGAATGTGAGGAGATATCACTTCATAAAACAGCAAAAGCAGTAGAGGGAAAAATGAACTTACAGAAAGCTTGGCATAAGAACCAATTAAACCACATTATCCCGAGGGCATTTAAGGATGCAACTGGAAGAAGAATGACAAAAAGGAAAATTGGAAAATATTTGCCAGCATTTCAATAGCAGGCTATTTTCATCATTTATAACAGTGGAAATACCACATTTGGTCTCTGATATTGTTCAGTGCAAAGACTTAGAGGGTCACTAAAGAAGATAAAACTGGAAAAAGAATGTTGGACTAGATTTTTGTATATAATACACTATTGAAAAATATTTGTATGTATTATACATGTATGCTTGTGTGTAGTAGGTATTTAAATACATGTGTACAAAGTTATGGAATACATATAGGCATGTCCACACATAAATATGTATTCATGTACTTTTGGGTATACGTGTGTCTTTAGAGCATTGGAGGATCCATACTCAAGATGACTGAAAGAAGAAAAGATAAAAGTTGTTTATGGGTATGAACTGTTTTATTTTTGTCTTTGTAGGCCTAGAGCTTAATGCAGTGCTTTGCATATCATAGGCACTTAATAATTGCTGAAATGAATTAAGTTTAATAAAAAAGGTATTTCAGAATTGGAGAAGAGCAAATGTGCCAACTTAAAAAAAAATCTGAATAAAACCATGAAGTAGATTTTACAGACAACAGGTCAATGAGTATGGCTTCCATTCATAGCAAAAGCCAATGAGGATTCCTCAGTAATAGGTTGTTCCAAACATCCCATTTCATTTTTTTAAACAAAGTATCTAGACTGATAGCTAACAGTAGAACCATGCAGATAGCGTTTATGTGATTAATTGTATTTTTTAAATATCCATATATACAGCAGAACATAAAAGAGGACACTATATGAAACCATAAGTCTCCATTTCATACTGGTAATATATAGAAAATAATTCTCTAGGGTACTTTCAGAATTGTTCTAGATATTTTTGCTTCCTTCTGAATTTCTTGTGTTTCCTTTCTATGCAATATATACATATCTATATGTACATATGTATATATTGCATATGTAAATATATGTATATTATTGCTAAGTTTCTCCTCCCCAGTTAAACACCAAGAGAAATGTTAAAAGAAAAACCAAATTTGGAACCAATATGTGCTAAGCAAAATGTCCAGAAATATTTATTGCTCTGCACCTTGAGTCTCTTAGCAGGGTAACATACTAATATGCTTCTCCTATGTACTCTACAGGTAGAGTTTGTCAATCCATGAATCAGAGTCCTCAAGTCTTTCAAAGTTCTTCCTTTCTGACTTCCTTCCTTTCTGCACCTCTTCCTCTTCTTTACTTTATAGTGTTTTCTCAGTATAAATTATTCCCCGGATTCAACTCACTTCAATCTGCACCCATCCATATAAATCATAAAAAAATAATCATTTCAGCAATTCTTATGTCACAATACTATCAAATGATGTTCATATATCACAACAGTTTCAGCTGTTACCCCAGTTAATGGGCATCACTTTATAGTCTAGTTCTTAGCTTAGCCACCTCCTGATTTTTAATTCTTATCTTCAAGATTAGGATATTTGTGACCATCCCCTCCCCAGTATTATCTCCCCTCTTATCCCCAGCTCTGCTTGTTTCCAATACTTCTTCACCAAATCATTTTTGCATAGATGTATGTATGATCAATGCCCTTTATCCTTTATAGATAAGAGTGAGATCTGATGCCTGCCTCCCTCCACCTTTTCCTCCACATTTATATACTTTTGCTCTCATGAATTCCAATTATGAGAAATAGCAAGTTCCATCCTCTTCACACTCCTTTCTGACACTATTGTATTCCTTTTTCCCACCTTTTAAAAAACCCTCAGATTAGAATCAATCTACCTACCTAGGACCTGTTTGTTCTATTTAACTCTCTTATTATTCTTTGAAGACATTAAAAGTCTGAAGAGAAATTTCTTTCTTTTTTTTTCCTGTATTAGAACATTGGAACTACAGCATCATACAGACAAATTTACCTTTCTAGATTATTCTCGACTTTTGTGTTTATATTTCAAAGTTCCTACTCAGCTTTGGTCTTTCATCAGAAATTCTTTCAAAGGTTTTTCTTTCATTAAAAGTCCATTTTCTCCCTTTAAAATTAAACTCAGCTTTGCAGGATAAATTATTCTTGGTTGTAAACCTTTTTCAGTATGGAAGATTATATTTCCATATCTCTCTTCATTAATTTTCAAAGCTGTCAGGTTTTGTGTGATCCTGACTTGTTCTTTTTATTCCATTTTTTATTAATAAATTATTTTATTTTTCCCATTACATGTAAAGATAGTTCACAATATATACACACACATAATAACATTAAACATATTTCTGCATTAGTCATGTTATAAGAGAATAATCAGAGCAAGACAAAAAACCTCAAAATAGGAAAACAACAGCACCAAAACCAAAAGAAATAGTATGGTTCATTCAGCATCTATACTCCACAATTCTTTTTTTTCCCCCTGGATTTGGAGAGCCTCTTCTATCATGAGTTCCCTGGAACTCTTCTGTACCATTGCATTGGTGAGAAGAATATCACAGTAGATCAACACTCCATGTTGATGATACTGTGTACAATGTTCTTCTGATTCTGCTCATCTCACTCATCATCAGCCCACGCAAGACCCTCCAGGTTTCTCTGAACTCCTCCTGCTCATCGTTTCTTACAGCGCAATAGTATTCCATTGTATTCATATACCACAACTTGTCCAGCCATTCCCCAATTGATGGGCATCCCCTCATCTTCCAATTCCTTGCCACCATGTAAAGAGCAGCTATAAATATTTTTGTACATGTGGGGCCCTCTCCCCTTTCCATGATCTCTTTGGGAAAAAGACCCAAAAGTGGTATTGCTGGGTCAAAGGGTATGGACAGCTTTATCGCCCTTTGGGCATAATTCCAAATTGCTCTCCAGAATGGTTGGTGATCCTGACTTGTTCTTTAGCAATTTTTTTTTTAATTGAGGACAGCACTCTGGATTTTGGCTATGCCATTCCTGGGACTTTATTTCTACCCCCACCTCCCAAGGAGGAGGTGATTGGTGGAATCTATCATTTTTTTTTTAATCTCTGTTCCTAATGGATTTGGGCTGTTTTCAGTGATTTCTTGAAATATAAAACCAGACTTTTTTTTTTTTTAGGCGAATCATGTTTTTATTGTTGTTGTTTGTTTGGGTTTTTTTGTTTGTTTTTTAAAGAGCTCAATGATTTATAAATTATATTTCCTTGACCTGTTCTTTTAGGTCAGTTACATCTTCTATTTTTTTCAACATTTTGATATTGTTCTAATATTTATTTTCTGTCTGAGTTGTTTGTTTGGTCTATTCTTTTCAGGGAGGATATTTCTTGAGGAAGGTTTGAATATTTCTCTTCTAAGTCATTTATTCTCTTTCCAGGTTTATTTCATCATGTAAACATCTTACTTTTTTCCCCCTATGTATTCATATAGGCCTTGTGGAAAATCCACTTTTGTTTCTTTTCTTTTTCCTTTTTTTTTTTTTGTGAGTCTGTTTATAGTTGTTATGGCATTGTTCTCTCCTTTTCAGAGTTATCTAGATCTACAATGATTTTTTAAAAATAGGACCTGTGTTTTCTTTGATTTACTTCTACAGTTTCAGTTCCTGGATTGGGACTTTGTGCCAGGACCAACCCCATTCCCTCCTCTCAACCCCAGTTACACCTTTTTCGATGGTGTGCTTCTTATTTCCCTGGTTTCCTGTGCTAAATTCTCCTTCTCAGTATCCCTCTGAGTCTTTGATGTATATCCAGGGCCTTCTATTGCAATCTTGAACCAGTGCAGAAAGTTGACCTAGATTTTAACAATCTACTTTTGAAAGACTCTTATATGATCCTTGTAGGGATGATGGAGAAATGTGGACTAGTTGATAGAGTGTATTGGATTCTAAACTGGATGAATTAACAGCCTTGAAGTATAATCCTTAATGGCTCTGTGAAGTAAATATATTAAGATTTCAAAGCATATTTCTCAGGAATCTGCACTTAGCCTTTCTTGTTTAACATTTTAAGAAATAATTTGTATAAAGGTATAGGAGACAAGCATTTCAAATTTATATAGCACAAAAAAGTAGAGGAGGGATCAGAAACATATTTGATGATAGCCAGGACCCCCAAAAGATCTCAAGAAGTTAGAGTTTTGTGAGGAATTGGCTAAGATGAAATTGGATATAATTCAACATGGCATCACAGGTCCTGATTTAAAAAACAAAGTAAAGTCTTATAATTGTGTTTGAAAGTACAACTTCACAAATATAAGTGATGGGTATACCTGCAGACTGCATTTAAAAATGTTTGGAAGTTTTTTTGAATTTATAGAATAATACACATTAATTAATACAAAAACATAAAATGAGAACTTAGACTATAATAAAGGCAGAATAGTATCCAAAACAAGGTTAAGAATACCTTTGTGTTATTCTTTGTCTTCAGACTACATCTGGATTATTGTGCTTAGTTCTGGTAACCACATTTGGTTTTTTGTTTGTTTTTTGTTCTTTTTGGTGAGGCAATTGGGGTTAAGTGATTTTCCTAGGGTCACACCGCTAGTAAGTATAAAGTGTCTGAGGCCGAATTTGAACTCAGATCCTCCTGAATCCAGGGCCGGTGCTCTATCTGGTGCATCACCTAGCTGCCCCCTTGGTCACCACATTTTAGGAAAAATATTAATAAGCTAGAGGGTGTCCAGAGGAATGTAACTAATGTTGTGAAACATCTTGAATTTAGATGAACACTTGACAGAATGCTGGAGCTAGAGTCAGGAGGGCCTGAGTTCAAATCCTGCCTCAGACACTTGACACTTACTAGCTGTGTGACCCTGGACAAGTCGCTTAACCCTCATTGCCCCTCCAAAAAAAAAGTGTGATTGAACAAATCACTTAGCCTTTATCTACCTCAGTTTCCTCAACTGTAAAATGGGGATAACAATAGTAATTTCCTCCCAGGGTTGTTTTGAGGATAAAAATGATATAATTTTAGTAAGGTACTTTATAAACCTTAAAGCACCAGGGTTAGACTGGAGAAGAGAAACCTTAGGGAGACATAGTAATTATATCCAAATATTTGATGGGCTTTCATTCGGAAGATGGAATTAGCTGAATTCTTTTTGACTTATGAGGCAGAACTAGGTGCAATAGGAAGGAATTTCAGAGTGGCAAATTTTCATTTGATGTAGAGGGAAAATTTTCCAAGTGAGTAAAAGTATCTAAAGCAGAATGGGTTTGCTTGGGAGGTGACAGGTCTTGAAGTAAAGACCACTGTTTAGGGATATTTTAGAAAAGAATTTTGTTGGTGTTTGTATTACTTTATGTAGCCTTTCAGGTCTATTCCACCTTTGTGATTCTGATAGTCTGTAAATATCTATAGATGCCAAAGATTAATGCATTTTCTCCTTACATGGTCATTATCCCTGTCAAGTACTATAATAGTTTTGTTGAGAAGAAGCTTAGAAAAGAAATATCAAAATAATCAATCCTAACAAACAGGACATGTGTTTTTCTTCTTTCAGTGTATTTGTTTTTCTCTCTGCTTCTTTTTTCCCTCTTGGTTCTTACAGTTATATTATTGAAAAATTGGATGCCATAGAAATTAGCAGATCACTACTTCTAATTACTTAGGTGGTGTGTGTGTGTGTGTGTGTGTGTGTGTGCGCACAATTTCTATTAAAAATGAAGTTGTTTTTAATTGTACTTTACTTTAAAATGAAATCTAAGGTCCTTCAATTCACAGGAATGAAATCTAGAAATATTACCAAATGTGTTTAATATTCTGAATGCATAGCCTGATTTAATCAGTGGCAAACACTAGATATTCAAATGAATGAGCTTCACAGACGTAATCAACAATATATTATCCCTAATTGAGTTAAATGCCAAAATGAATTTAGGCTATTCTGCAATGTTGTAAAATGTTGGTAATTTCACTTTATAGCGTAATCTTCTTTATTATGCACAGAATTATGGGAAATTATGGTTTTTTAGTTTATAATACTTCAATTCTATATTTCAACTGAATTATTTAGTTTTAGTTAAAAGAGCTTAAATGATTCTGAGCCCCTGGAAAACCTTCTGTGAGTTAAATGGCATATCTTACTTTAAGTGCAAAGTTTAATTCAGATTGTCTAGTCCTAAGAATGTCTGGCAGTTTTGACTTAATTTTGCCTTGTTTCTATAGAATTTCATGGTGTCAATAATACCAAAGCATCAGTAGTGAATAACTAGGTAGCTGTCAAGAGGTCGATCCTACTTAAATGAAATGACTATTGTACTGACTATATATGGTGACTGTTCTTTACAAACAGATTAAAAAGTAAAAAAGCATAGGTTGATCCCCTCCCCACCCTGTGAATTTGAAAAGATCACTTTATTTCATAATGAAGTTTTCTTTAGCTTTGCTAAATTTTCCATAGACTAGGTAAGAAGTCATTTTTAAAAGCTTCTTAATAGAAACTCAAAAAAATCAATCTAAATCCAGGACATTAAGAGTAATAAATAGTAAACAAGAAATTTGACCGGTAACACCATAAAACACAGGAGATAGTGATTTTTCAGTGGTTGATAGACTGTATTGGTTAGTTAAGTCTCTCTTGGGTAAGGATTCTTAATATTTTTGCATAATATACTCCTTTGGCAATCTGCTGATGCCTACAGACTCCTCAGAATACTGTTTTTTAAAAACATAAAATAAAATATGTAGGATTATGATGGAAACAAGTTATATTGACAGATCAACATATTAGGGAAAAAAGAAATTCACCCATGCCAGGTTAAGAACCTTTGATGAAGGAACCAGACCGCTGTGATATAGTAGAAAAGAGCAATGGATATAGTATCAGAATACCTGGATTTGAATTTGGGACAGGTAGGTCGTACAGTGGACATAGTATTAGTCTTGGAAATAGGAAGAATCATTTCCCTAAGGTCAAATCTGGCCTCAGATACTTACCAGATGTGTGACCCAGAGCAAGTCACTTAACCCTGTTTGCCTCATTTCCTCATCTGTAAAATGAGCTGGAGAAGGAAATGGAAGACTATTTCAATATCTTTGCCAGGAAAACCCCAAATGGGGTCACAAAGAATTGGACCTGACCTAAATGACTGAACAACAATAAGATGATCTATCATTGTAAAGCTCTTTCCCCTTGGACAGCATGCTTACCTACACAGAGCCAAAGTTTCTTTAAATATAAAATGCACATTGTTTTGCTTATATCATATCTCATGGGAAGATTATGAAGATCAAATGAGATATTTTCTATTACTCTTATGTAAATCAGAAAGCTTATGTGAATAGTAATTATTACTCTTTCCTGAAGGGAAAGAAGCATAAGGGCTCTTATCCTGATTGAGCTGAGCTGAGCTGCTCTGCTAGTGTGAAAAGGTGCTCCAATATTGAGCCAGTTAGCTCCAGATAATGGGAGAAGATGTAAAAAAGGAGTGGGTGGAAGTGATTTTTTTTTAAGTGATGCAATTGGGGTTAAGTGACTTTCCCAGAGTCACACAGCTAGTAAGTGTTAAGTGTATGAGGCTGGATTTGAATTCAGGTACTCCTGGATCCAGGGCCAGTGCTCTATCCACTGCACCACATAGCTGTCCCATATATTTTTTTTTTGGCGTGGGACAATGAGGGTTAAGTGACTTGCCCAGGGTCACACAGCTGGTAAGTGTCAAGTATCTGAGGCTGGATTTGAACGCAGGTCCTCTTGAATCCAGGGCTAGTGCTCTATCCACTGCGCCACCTAGCTGCCCTGGGTGTAAGTGATTTTAAAAAAGAAAAGAAAAGAAAGGAAAAAGAAAACTACAAGGCAGAATCTCAGTGGGTCGGTAAGAGCTTAGTAATGCAGTAAATAGGAACAAGGAAGTTCTAGGAATGGCTAATCAGAGAAAGATAAAGAGAACTTTTGTTGAATACCCAACCTTAACCATAACTGTAAGGTATGGAAACTGAGGGAATGGTTTCATTGACATGGAAGGGTTAAGTTACATTTGTCTTCTTGCTAAATGTCATACCAATTGTGAATGCATTGAATGCAAGTTATTGACCATGCTTGAGGAAAAGATGAAAGGAACTGGGGAATCCATCTCTTCATTCTGCTTAAATAGAGAGAATATTTTCAAGCAAGCAAGAAATAATGCAGGATGGAAAACAGGAGGAGAAAATTTCAGGAAAGCCAGAGGGAAATAAGAACCAGTTACAAGGTGGCTAGAGCACTAAGTAAGTACTAGGGATCCAAGAAGAGACAAAAGATAGTCCTTACTCTATAATCAAATAATAAAGAGTATTTACTGGTATTAATAAGCATGAAGAAACCTGCTGTTAGCTAATTTGGTAGGAAAGAGGCCCTGCTTAAATGTAGAGTTAAAACTATGACTATAGTATTTCACTTCAGGAAGAACTATAGTTTTCTTTGGTTGTCTAGGAAGATCACCCAGACATGCAGAAATGAACACATTGTACATTTACTTTGTACTATACACATTCTGAAGCTGGCATGGTACACTTAGAAATCAGGGTAGTCAAGCTCTGGGAACCTGTGCCAAGTATTGGTATATCCCTGTGTACCATTCAGCAGGGTAAAATTAATGTTTCATGATGGTTTAAACTCAGCTAGCATTTTTTTTTGGTGAGGCAGTTGGGGTTAAGTGACTTGACAAGGGCCACACAGCTAGTAAGTGTCAAATGTTTGAAGCCAGATTTGAACTCAGGTACTCCTGACTCCAGGGCCAGTGCTCTATCCACTGCACCACATAGCTGTCCCATATATTTTTTTTTTTTTTTGGCGTGGGACAATGAGGGTTAAGTGACTTGCCCAGGGTCACACAGCTGGTAAGTGTCAAGTATCTGAGGCTGGATTTGAACGCAGGTCCTCTTGAATCCAGGGCTAGTGCTTTATCCACTGTGCCACCTAGCTACCCCCTCAGCTAGCATTTTTTAATGGTGGATGAACAGTCCAGCACTCAGTGAATTCCATTCCACAATTCTAGGCAGTTAGTTGACAGAGTAGGTATAATGCTGGACTTGCAGTCAGGAAGAACCGAGTTCAAATCTTGCCTTAGACAATTACTAGCTGTGTGACTGAGCATGTCACCTAAGCTCTACCTACCTCAGGTTTGTTATTTGCACAAAGGGGATGCTAATAGTATCTATTTCCAAGGTTATTTTAAGAATAAAATGAGATCATAGTTTCAAAGCATTTTGAAAACCTTAAAACACTATAAAATGCTAGTTATTATTTTTACTAACATTATTATTATTGACTAGAAGATCTGACATGACACTGGACATTAAATAGTGACTTCACTAATTTTTTCTTGGATTATGACTCCAGCCTGGCCCCTTTATCTTATAGGAAACTTCCATCATTGGTGCAGCTGTCTTGTGCCACAGGGTGACTTTGGGTTAAGTTAGGCTTCTGCTTTTTCATCTGTAATATGAGGGAGTAGTACTAGATAATTATTAAGGGCACTTTAAATCTTGTTATTCCAATTTTGTCTGAATCCAAAGATAGTAGTGCCAGGAACAATGATAAGAAAACAAGGTGGTTATTGTTTTTTTCTTTAGTTGTACTTATAAGATGGAAATGCTACCAACTAAACTGTCACAAAGTAGTATTAGTATTCTGTGAGGCTTTGAAAGTCTTTATACCAGTGAATTTTCAAATAGAAGCTGAATGACTACTAATTAGACATGTTATACAGAGGTAAGGGGTTGGTGTAGATGTCTTTTAAGGTTCTTTTCAACTTTAAGATCTTATAATTCTTTGATTTGATAGAAATCATAATATCCATCAGTCTTTTGTTCTAATTGATTTATTAATCTCTTGTTCATATCTCAATGTGACTTTCTCATTCAAATTAAATGGAAGATAAAAATTATAGTACATTGGTGATATTCAATGGTAAACACCTGCCATGACTTTATTCCTTTAAAGTACTGTCACTGTCTCAGAGGAATATTTTTTTAAATAAAAGTAAATGTTAAATTAAATTAGAGGTTAGTACTAATAAAGATGTGTTTCCCCTTCAAGTTCACAGATCTCCTGAAGTCTATCTATAGATTTCTTGGGGTGTCTGGTGGATTCTAGATTAAGAACCTTACTTTAAGAATTATGAGATTGGAATAGTTTATCAAGGAATATTGTGGATATTGGTCATGGAGGACTTTTTTATTCCCTTTAGGAATCTTGGCAATCTTTTGGGATCCATCCAGAGGTAAAACATTAGACAATCCCAATAGTGTATATGTGAACCTATTAACAACCCTTACATTTTACTAATGTAGAAATTGCAGATCAGTGAATTAAGACCCAGAGCAATTACATGATTCATCAAAGGTTACACAGGTCATAGGAAACAGAGGTAGGATCTTGGAACTCAGGGCTAATGACAAATTCAGTCTTCTTTCTATACCATGCACTCAATTTAAAAACATTTTATGCCCAAAGGGCTATGGGATTGTTCATACCTTTTGACCCAGTAGTGCCACTGCTAGGTCTGTATCCCAAAGAGACCATAGAAAAGGGAAAAGGAACCACATGTACAAAAATATTTATAGCAATTATCTTTGTGGTGGCAAAGCACTGGAAATCGAGGGAATGTCCATTAATCGGGGAATGGATAAACAAGTTGTGGTATATGAATGTAATGGAATACTATTGTGCTGTAAAAGACGATAAACAGGTAGAGTTCAGAGAAACCTGGAAGGACTTACATGAACTCATGCTGACTGAGAGGAGCAGAACCAGGAGAACATTGTACACAGCAACAGCAACATTGTGTGATGAAAAATGGTGATACACTTGGCTCTTCTCAGCAGTGCAATGATCCAAAACAGTTTCAAAGAACTCATGATAGAAAATGTTCTTAATATCCAGAAAAAAAAGAACTGTGAATTATGAATGCAGATTGAACCATACTGTTTCTACTTTTGGACTGTTTCATTTCCCTTCTTTTTTGGGGTTTTTCCCTTGTGCTCTGACTCTTCTTTCACAAGATGCCTAATGTAGAAATATGTTTAATGTGATTGTACATATACAAACTATATCAGACTGCTTTCTGTCTTGGGGAGGAGGGAGGGAAGGCAGGGAGGGAGAAAAAATATTTGGAACTAAAAATCCTGTGAAAACAAATGCTGAAAACTATCCTTATATGTAACTGGAAAATAATAAAATACTTAAAAAATGATCCAATGTAGTCTTTACAACACCAACCACCAACTAATAAATTTCTAGTACTTCATCAAGGCACAGAGCTTAATATGTGGTGGGTCCCTCTTGGATTCTATCAAGAGGATCTAATCAATGAAGTAATTAAAGCATCAAAAGGATCTCACAAAGTCATTTCATCTATAAGATGTTTACTCAGCATGGATCCTGAGGACAATCTCATAGTGGGAGCCAATATGGAAAGAATTAAACTTGGAGGCAGAAGACATTTTCTAGTTCCAGCTCTTCTATGTACAATTAGCCAGTAGCCTTAGACAAGTAATTTCATCTTCCTGAACCTGTTTCCTTACCTATAAAATGGGTATAATAATAGCTCTCCCACTTATCTTACAGAGTTCTGAGGAATGAATTGTTTGTGAAACACTTTAAAAATATTGAAGCTTTATGCACATAGACTATTGCTACTGTGTTGCTAATGATGATAGTATTTAATATGATCACATGTATCTCAACATATGTAAAATAATTATTGAAGTTTGAAACATACAACTCTGAGATTTAACTTTCTAGATCCTGAAGTACATCACTTCTTTTATATTTTTCCTTATCTAAGTCCCTGGTATTTTCACCATAATAAGGATAGGAGGGGAATAAACTACATAACCATTAGATTCTGTTTTTCCTTAATCTTGGCCAATTTCATTAATCTTCAATATTCTCTTCTCTGTGTGCTGAGGAATAGTGACTCATTCAAACTTTCACAGCAATGACAGACTAACTAAATGGAATCTATCTCTAAACATTCTCCAGCTCTCATTTTCTTTTGTATCAGTAATATTTTGAATTTCTTAAATTCTCAGATAGAAGCAAGATCTCCTTCCTACAAACTCAAAACTCTTTGTTTGTCTATTAGAAGAATACCAAATTAGAGTCTCAATAACCTGGTTGGTCATGTAGTCTGTCTGAAACACTTGAATTCCTTCTTTAACAGAGTTTATGTATCTGAAGACATGGTGACTTAATTTTATTCATTTGTATACACCTTGAGATCCTTTAGGAGAATTAACTCCTTCAGTGCATTTCACAAGCCCTATTGCAAAATAGTTCCTTTCTGTTTGTCACCCCTCCCCACCTATGCCTTACTCAATTACCTCCAGTGGCTTCCTATTGCCTCCAGCATCACATAGAAAATGCTCTGTTTGGCTACCTCCTACCTTTTTAGTCTTCTTACATCTTTCTCTCTGCCACATGTTCTTCAGTCTAGTGATTCTGGCTTCCTTACCATTATACAAACTAGACATTCCATCTTTTGCTCTGGACATTTTCTCTGACTATACCCCATGCCTGGAATGCTCTCTCTCTTCAGGAGTAAATGAAAGACAGCTGCAATAAAGCCAGTTCACTATTGAAGTCTCCTCACAGTCTGATTAAGAAACAAAGAAGTTTGTTTCCTAAACCCATGTTCAGAAAAGTAGGAGGAAATTAGGGATGTCGGAAATGGTCAGTGTTAGGTAGTTTGAAGATACAACTGTGAGTGCTGATTCACTTTCTTTTTCCAACTTCAGCTAATTCTAAGCACCTGAGAATATCTTTAGTTTAACCCTTTGTTAATATTTCATGCTTTCTAAACCTCTACTACTAATAGTTGTTATTGCTATCAGGTATAAAATGAGTAGAGAACAATTGGGAAAATTAACATAAGGAAACATTTTTTCTTATTTTCTTCTCAGTATGTGAATGGGACTAGGGATATGCAGTATTGCTTTTATGGAAATTTCCAAAGATATGTTTAACAAATCCACAATTATATAGTGCTGCAAAGAGAGCCAGCTCCAACGGCAATTTTCTAATAACATTGCACAAAAATGTATCTTAAGAAAGCACATGAAGCCATTATTGCTGAGAAGGTTGCTTAGTATTTATATTTTGAAATAAAATAAGATTGCTGAGAGTAATTTTAGAGAGCCAACACTTTCTTTTGAATTTCAGTTTTTAAAATCTAAATTAGTGTGAGTGCTTCTCTTCCTCACTTCCTTCCATTTAAATAATGGGGCTGAGCAATAAATTGGATATGCAATAGCTATGAATTATACAATAATAGGATCACCAACCTTTAAAATATCTCCAACAGTTATTTAATCTAGTATCAGATTACTGATTTACAAGTGTGCTGCTCAGGTGTAACAACACAA
Organism: Dromiciops gliroides; assembly: GCF_019393635.1. NCBI lineage: Eukaryota > Metazoa > Chordata > Mammalia > Microbiotheria > Microbiotheriidae > Dromiciops > Dromiciops gliroides. The sequence goes on from NC_057862.1 coordinate 204,713,644, forward strand.
GTAAGGAAAATCAACCATATGAACCAAATGTTGATCTAGCATTTATTTAAAGATCTTTGATTAGGGGCAATCCTGAGAACCACATTACCAGCTGTCTCTCAACAGGTAACACCATTTGAATTTGACCCTTTTATTTGTCACAATTTTACTAATCCATTCAGCATGTATTTGTTTTGGTCTTAATAGGTAGTATCAATTTGAATCTGGACTTCAGTTTATCAATAGCATATTTTATTATCTGATTTTTCTAAATTTTATTTGTAGTTATGTTGAAATAGACACTTAATAGAAATTCTACCTAATTGTCCACATGACAAATCGAGAAAAGAGGAAGAGAGTTTGAGTCACAGTTAAATTTACTCCAAAGTATAATAATAAAAATCATTATGGTACAGTTTTGTTAATTCATATCATCTTGTCTGTAGCTTAGTTTAATATATTTATGCTAAGTATCTATCAATATCAATGTATAAATATATGCTTAATCTATACCCTTATTTTATATAATATATGCTAATATATACATGTATACATACATACATATTTAGCATTTATTATAGCACACAAATATATATGAATACATATACTTTGAATATACGTATATCTGTATGTGTATATGATTATTTATGTATATAATGTGTACTCTCAAGTGAAATAGTTTTTTTTTTCTTGCTAAGAAAATGAATCTAAAACACATTGCATATGGTTTGCCTATTTCATAGGATACAATTCATGCACTACTGTTTGGAAATTTAGAATTTAATTCAGGTTCTGACTTTAAGACATCATTTGCCTCTTGTGATCTTAATATTTTAGCAATGTACTGATGGATTCATGTGGGCTTTAATAAACATTTGACTGACAAATTGGAAATCCTTTTGAAGAATTACATTCCTGGTTAACTTGGTCAGTATTGTGATTTCTCTTTTGTTGAAACGTAGCATTTTCAGGGAAAATTAATGTTCTTTTTAAAGTAAAGGAAATGTTCATTCATGATCAATTTGTTGTAATAATTGTTTATATCATATATATGTATATATATATATATATATTGTTAAGGGCTAAAATTCTAGCTAAACTGTCTAAAATATCTAATGAGTGGTCGCCAATAAATTATAAGCTTTAGCAAGAGTTAGACTTTTAAACATTTATTAAGGAGAATAAGAATTTGGTAAAGAGAGAGAGAAAGGCCTAGATTCCTATCTATTAAAGGGAGAGCACATTTCTAGTTCCCCTCTCCACCAGCATCCTCAGGAAAGAGCGCGAGACTGAGCGCCAGTCTCTTCCTTCCTCCTCCCACTAGCCCGCGTCACTTCCTTACGCCAAAGAAAAGACTCCTGGTCTTGCCCTCAAAGACCTTCGCTTCATGGGCGGAACTCTTCTACAGTAAGTCTCCAGCAGGTGGCGTCATTCCAATCGTTAATATATATATGTATATATGTATATATATATATATATATATATAAAGTTCTTTTTATAGAATGTAATTTCTTTTAGGACAAGGCCTGTTTTATTTTTGTTTCTTTATCTCTCCCCAGCACCTAGCTTCATGCTTGGCATTTTTCTTTGTTTTATTGGACCTGTGATTTCATCAGCTCCCAGAGAAGAGCTTTTCCCACCAATGTATATCTTATTGGCAATAGAGAACTGGTCAGGGCACTGAGAGATTAAATGACTGACAGAGATGGGATATTTCCAAGACTGGAATTGAACCTAGCTGTTCCTAAATCCAAGGCCAGCTAGTTCTCTGTCCACAATGGCTCAACTGCTTCTTGAACTAAGTCTATAGCAGGTGCTTAACAAGTAAGTGTTTGGTGGAATTGAATGGATAATCCCATTGGGTACACATTCAAGAAAATTATGTTATCCTTAATATGAATCATGTTCCTGAATTTTTTGTGATGCTAGATACAAAGTATCCAATGTCCTTAGAGCTGTTTCTTATGATGATTTAGCTTATATTAACTTAAAGCATCTAGGAGTAGCATGGTGTAGTGGCCAGTGTGCTGTTTTAGAATAAGAAAGATCTGAGTTTAAATAATGCTTCAGACACTTACCAGCTGTGTAACCTTGTATGACAAATCACATAATCTTACTAGGCCTCGGTTTCCTCGTCTGTAAAATGAAAGCACTGAACTTGGTGTTATGTAAGGTACCTTTTAGATATAAGTCTAGTATTCTATACATTTCATTGCTTCCTGTTTTCTTTATAATGTCATTGAATCTTAGAGCTAGAAATTATCTTACAACTCAGTTATTCTACTACCTTTATGAAAAAGAGATGAAAAATGAGGGAAAAGAGGTAGCTTAAGTATATTCTCCATGATTAACATGTTTTAGAATGATTTTTTTCTGAATGCAATGCATTAAGTAGGAATATGCCAGGGGACCAGGAGTTTGTCTAGAAAGGGGGAGGGGCCATCTGGTTGATATCTCAAATTAAATGAGCAAGAAGTCATGCCTAGCAAAATCATTCATTGCAGGAAGGAGCAAACACAGATCATAGACTCTAGAAGGTAAGAATTCTGGAGTAATTTGGCTTATAGAGATCAGGAACCAGGGCTAATATGCTAAGAAACAAAAGATCAAGAACCCAGGCAAAGGTTTTGATCAACACTGTCAAGAAGCAAGACCAAAGATTATGGGCAACAAGAATTAAAGATCTAGAGAAGGAGTAGGGCCAGCAAGGATGGGTTTTGACTCAGAAACAACAACAGTGGAAGTCATTACTAATAAGAATAAGAATAAATCTAATTTATATCACTCAGTAAATCAGGGATTTCTTGTATATCTCCTGCCAAGAGCCATGAATAGCCAGAAGAAATAGGTGATTCTATGTCATAACTTGGGGGCAAATAGATCCACTTGATCCTAGAGAGAGAGCAAAAGGGGAAAAATGAAGCTGTTCACAATGAATAGTAGAATGATGGAACCTGGTACTTTTTTTAAGAACATGCAAATTGCTCTTTGATGTGTAAGGCCTGTGACTTTGACCTTGGCAAGTCATTTCTGGAAAAAAATATTAAAAAGGATAAAAAGGTAAAAAAATATTTAACCAGATATTTTCTTGGTTATTCTGAGAAATTGAATCAAGTATTAGGATTTGGTTATAGCCTATGAAATGGCTGAGCTTAAAAATACCATCTGCTTTGAAATTGCAATATTGTTGATGGTGGGGTTAATAGATTATTATCCACAATGACCCTGTAACAGGGTATTGAAGTAAATTCTCCTACTGGTATCAATTTCAGATCCTGATTAGGAATCATAATTCTTCCCTAGAAGAAAATTAATTAATTCACAGAATACCTTGTGTATCTTTAAACTATAATAGATACCAAACTGAGGAAATTGCTTGCATCTTGATTGCTTTGATTCTATTCTCTAGTTATTCACCATGGATAACATACTTTACACTACCTTTCTGTCTCCACAATTAGATTTCCTGAGATTATTGTCAAATATCCCATTGTAGAGGAGGACCCAAAGACCACTAAAATAAGCAGTAACTATTTCACCATCCACAGCTGAAACCTGATAGTAGTCTTCTATTGTTTTTAGATCCACTGCCTGTTCCAAAAATCTGGGGTAATTCTTTTTCCCTTTGGTTGTACCATTCAATGTGCCAGTGCCAGATGCTGCAAATTCATTGTACTAATGACTTTTTTTTGTACTTTTTCAGCAGTGTGGACCACCATGGTCATTTGAAACTCTGTGCAGGTACAGGCAATGCAGTTTTTGTGGTCTGACCCCTGTTGAAACCATCAAACCACGCAAGGTGTTTATTAGGGAGATAAGGATGCTATAGTCTGGTCATTACTTTCAGTCCAACTAAGCATTAATTTTCTTAAATTCCCTCCTCCAAACAAAACAAGACAATGAGAGAGAGGAGAGTAATTCAAGTGTTCCTGTGGCGCATCAGGGATGGGAGAATTGTGCATCCTTATTTCACTGCAGGCAATAATTCTAGATACCAAGAGAATCATTTTTTTAGGAGACTCCAGCAGATAAATTTTTATTGGTGTAAATAATTCAGCAGCTTGTTATAATGAAAGCACTTCACTTTAAACATTGCCTCAGTCTGTCTTAGATGTGCATAGAGGTATTCTACTGGATACTTCTTGGGTATAATACCAAGATACAAACTGGGATTTTTTCCCCCTAGTTAATGATGAATTGTAGGTCTTTAAGGAACTGAGTACATTTCAGTGGGACTTAGTTCAACTCTTGCCAGCAAAGGAAAAGCTAAGCAGAGGGTAGGGGAAAGCAACAAAGAAAATAATTGAGATTTGCTGGTCATTATGTTGATCTGAGAGGTGATTTCATAGCCACAGCACATCTGGAGGTAAGTTTTCTAGTCTTTCCTGCAGGGATCTTATGAGGAAGATTAAAATTTATATAGGGCAAGTATAATCCTCAATAAAATTTAAAGGGAGAAAGAAGTCTCTGCATCTTGGAGTTCTCTTCTCAGGGACTCATAGACAGGAATGGAAAACAGGATTATAAAAAAGAAAAAATAAATATACACTCCCAGAGAGATAAAAAAGAAGAGCTTACTTTAAGGATAGGAAACAAAATTGTCTTCACCTTCCTTTTTGGGTTACCAATGATGTAATGTATGGTAGTACTTCATCTACATACTCACTTCTGAAACTTTTTATGAGAACCACTCTGACGATGAGTACCACAATTCTGAGTGACATTTTGATTGCTGGTTCTAGCTGTCTTTGAATCTTTAACATGCAATTAAACACCAAATCTAGAAGTAGAAATTAGCAGATTTGGCCTTCTGCTTAACATAATAGACTAACCCGATGGATTTAAAGTTAATCCTGGATTTTTAACAATTTAGATTCAAATTTAAGTATTCCATGACTTCAGAACAATGTGAGCTCATGGGAGAAATTCCCTAGACACTTTTTGCATCATTTTCCAAAGTAGGTTAGGGATATATACACACACATTTATATCTAGATCTAGATCTAGATATACACACACATACATACACATATATATATACATATGCACATATGTATAATCTATTCACTTAATATGTCATATATATACACATGTATACATTATATATATATAAACACACACATATATATTATATATATACATGTGACCTAAATATATATATATATATTTGGAGAGAGAGAGAGAGAGAGAGAGAGAGAGAGAGAGAGAGAGGAAGAAGAGAGGGGGTAGAAGGGTGGAGTGTGGGAGTGTGAAAGGGAAAGAGAGAGATAAGGGCATGGCAGGGAAGGGAAGGGAAGGGAAGGGAAGGACAGGGAAGGGAAGGGAACCCTTGCATAATCCTGTGCCTCCAAAAATCTACTCTAGATTAGAAGAAAACTGGAAGCATTACCAGGAAGAGGAGGGCACAAACTAAGAGAAGATGTATGGTATGGGAACATATTTGAAAGGTATATACAATACAGTAACAGAAATATTGTTTTAAAGGACAATTTTAAGCAACAGAGTCATTTTGACTATTATAAATACCAAAATTAATTACAAAGGACCTGTGAAATAAGATACTATCTGCATCTAGAGAAAGAACTGATAAATAGATGCATAGAATGATTTTATATATACATACATGTTTGTGTCTAATGGTAACCATCTGAAAAGTGGGGGGGAACAAAAATAAATTTACATGACAACTTTATTATATATGTAAAAGAAACAGTAAATTGTATGTAATAGATTTGCAATTATATGTGCAATCATCCTTTTCATGATACTAAGCATTATACTAAAATAAGCATGAAAATGCTTATTTTCTCCTATAAATTAAAAATAAAATGAATAAAATTTTTAAAAAGAAAGTTAAACACAGAGGTATGCATGTGTGACCCAGGAACATGTAAGAGAGAACTGACAACAGGAAACTGTAGGGCAAACATATAATGAATCAACCTGACAAGGTCACAGATATGGAAGGCACACACCTTGTGGTTTGTGTGGCCAGGGAGTATTTATGGACAAGATGACTCATACTTCCACCACTGCAAAGCTTCTGATATCCTCTGGTGATATCACAAAGCTGCTTAATGTTGTTCTCTGCCAGACAATACTATGTCTGATTGAGCATCTCTAATTCCTGTTTCTTTTTCTCGGTTGAGCTTCTCCACTGAGTTCTCCTCTGCTACCATTTGCTGGGGCTTCAGTTCTGTAGGATCTTCTGTTGCTCTTTGTTGCCATTTGATAAGGGGCAGTGGCAAGAAAGCTTTTCTATAACAAGTAGGCTCTTTTAATGTGTAGTTAAGACTACAAGGCAGTATCCCCTGTCAGGTTGATAATAAAAACAAGTCAAATGTCTTGGTTCAAGATAAACTATTTTTTGTTGTCTTTTCCTGTTTTAGTTAACTATCTGGAATAAAAAAAAAATTCCCTAAAACCCAAAGCTTGACACAATTCCATGGCATCAAGGTGAATGACATTTAAAAGATTCTCTTTGATAGGCATAACAATAAAACTGGGTGAGGTAGTTAGGGTACTCATTCTTGCCTTTTTATAACTTCTTACTCGCAATATTATCCCTGATTTTCGTATTCTGTTTTAGCCACCACAGAACCTCAGTGGTCTCTCTAATGGTGTTATCTTCAATTACTTAAAGTCCAGGATCTAGACCCTACTAATACTACTTGACATTTATATAGTGATTTAAGGACTGAAATGCATTTTACACATTATCTCATTGGAGCTGACAATTTTGTGAGGTAGGTACCACATACCAATTATTTTATTTTTTTTTAGTGAGGCAATGGGGGTTAAGTGACCTGCCCAGGGTCACACAGCTAGTAAGTGTCAAGTGTCTGAGGCCGGATTTGAACTCAGGAACTCCTGACTCCAGGGCCGGTGCTCTATCCACTGCGCCATCTAGCTGCCCCCACCACATACCAATTATTAATCACATTTTGTAAATGGGTAAACTACAAACTTAGAGAAGCCAAGGGATTTTCCCATGGTCACATAGTTAGTGATGTTCAGAAAAGGGAATTAAATCCAGGTTTTGCTGAGTCTGAATCTAGTGCTCTAAGTAGGTCACAATGCTTGTTTGGATAATATGCCCCCTGAGCTTTTATTCAGTATGTTATGAAGAAGAGGAGGAGGAACAAGAACAAAAACAAGAGAAACAAGAACAGGAAGAAGAAGAGGAAGAAGAAGAAGAAGAAGAAGAAGAAGAAGAAGAAGAAGAAGAAGAAGAAGAAGAAGAAGAAGAAAAGGAGGAGGAGGAGGAGAATGAGGAGAATGAGGAAAGAAGGAATAGTGAAATACAATGCATCTCTGCAAGATTTTTTTATCATTTGAGTATGGTAATAAATAAAGTTATCCTGTAGATTAAGGGACAATCTTTAACTCTGTTTCTGGATTATAACTGAAAGAGATCCTCTGGTTTCAAGTAGCAATGGAGGTAAGGCTAGGCTGCTAAACTTATTATAGTCTGGTTTATATGTAGTCTATCTCTATTTTTATCTTTCTGTCTCTGTGTGTCTGTCTCTGTTTTTCTGTCTCTGTCTCTGTATGTCCCTGTCTCTCTGTGTCTCTGTGTATTTCTCTCCACACACACACACACACACACACAGACACACACACACACACCTGGGTATGCAATAAAATAATTATTTTGAGCTTTTTTCATGACTCATATATTCAAGGAAGAATACATGAAGAAAATTCCTCTTAAAAGATGGGAAGAACATGATATGGCAAATAGCAACAGATGACAAGTAAACTGCACTTAAATTTTGCTTATATTATACCTATGAATTTATATAAGTTTTAACTAGCCCTTGTTAAAACTGGCCTTTCACAGCATCCCTAATGAAGACAAGAACTCTGGAAATATGTGGATATTGACTATCTGTCTAGGTAAGCCAGATGTTTTGTCCTTTTCTGCTATTAGGTTGCATACTTGATCCTGTCACTGTCATTTTTGTTGTTACTACAAAGGACATCTCAGTCTAGTCGATAAGTAAATGTTATCTGGAATTTTATTTCCTGCTTTTGCTAATTGGTGATAGTTTCCAGATTAGAATCATAATGTCAGAAGAGGAAAGCTAAATGGCTGACAGGTAGTGTCCTTTCTCAAATTTTAAGATATCCTTTAGTTTGTCTGTGAGTGCAATTCATCATAATATTATACAAAATTTATACAAAATAACAGTGACCCAAATGTTTTTCCATATTCTCTGCTTTATTATAGATTAAAATTGAGCTGTGTGACAGCAAAAGTGAAGGTGTGAGTAAATAATAGAACATGTATAAAGATTCTTTTTCCTCCATTATGATATCTATTTCATCCAAATTTGTTTTATGCCTCATTAGCAGAAAAACAAAACTAACCCAATATTTGCATTGATATCCATTCATTTATTCATTCAGAAAATATTTAAAACACAAGTCAGATTATAGTCTAATAAGGGGAAACTAGAAATAAGCAGTTATCAAAGAATATATATCAAATATCTTTCATTTCAGAATATGTAATCAACATCCTAAAGAGAAAAGTGGTTTTTTGAACCGAGAAGGAGGAAAGAACATTTTTGATTGGGAAGACAAGGGAAAACTTCCTAACAGAGCTAAGTTAAAAGGGATGGGTAAGATTTGAAAAGGGAGTATTCACAGCTTAGGTAATAATTCAACCAAAGATCATGAAACAGCTGAACAAGTATAAAGGAATCATCCATTTGGAATAAATAGTTCAGTTTGTCTGGAGCATAAAAAAAATGAAAGATATACATTTAGAAGATATACATAGTGTTTATAGAAGACATGAAGAAAATAAAACAGAAAATATAAGGAAACACCAAGTTTTGTTTTTTTAAAGGATATTAAATGCCAGGATAGGCAAATTAGACTTTTGATGGGAAATTGAGAGGCACTGAATGATTTTGAGTAGAGGAATGACATGGTTGGAGCTCTATATAGCGTATATTCATATAGCAAGTTTATGGATAATGGATTAGAAGGAAAGCCATGGATACCAGTTGGATGACCGATGCTCATAAGCAGGGATCTTAGAATTGCTTCAATTTGCTTTTCTCTAATTAGTAGTCGTTTAGGGATTGTTTTTACTACATAGTTATAGATTACCTGGACTCCTTCCTGTGAAAACTATTTATTCATATCTTTATACCATTTATCAATTTGGAAATGACTCTTAATTCTTATAAATTTGAATCAATATTTTTTATCCTGGAAATAAGACCTTTTTCAGAGAAACTTGGTACAATGATTTGTTTTTTCTCAGTTCTTAATCTTAGTTTTATTTGATTATTTATGCAATTTTAAAAAATTTTATGTAATCATAATTATCCATTTCATCTTTTATGATCCTCTCTCTCCCTTGTTTGGTCACTAACTTTTCTTCTTTCTATACATCTGATAGGTATTTTCCCCCTCATTTTTCTCTAATATGTTTATGATATGACTTTTTACATTTAGATCACACATCAATTTGGAGTTTACCTTGGTATTAAGTGGGAGATATTGTTCTGTATCTTTCCCAGAAGTATTTCGTCAAATACTTATCCTAGTCTGAATCTGTGTATATATTGGATACTAGGGCAATAGAGACATTTGCTTTTGTGTGTTGTATACCAAAGCTCTTCCACTGATAGATATCTCTATTTTTTAACCACTACCAAATTGTTTTGAGAATTACTATTAACTGGCATTATTAGATCCTCTTCATTCCACCTTCTTTTTATCATTTCCCTTGATATTCATTTTTTGCCTCCATAAGAATTTCAATATTATTTTTATTTCTATAAAGTAATCCTTTGATATTTTGATTTTAAGACATTCAATTAATTAAGGTAGAATTGTCATTTCTATTATATTAACTCATCCTACCCATGAACAATTAATATTTTCCCATTACTTAGGTTGCCTTTATTTCTGTAAATAATGATTTTTTTTTAAAAAATAGTGATTTGTAGTTGTTTTTAGGTAGTCCTTGTATGAATCTTGGTAGGTATATTCTGAAGTACTTTACGTAGTAATGTGAAATGGAATTTCCCTTTCTATTGGGATTATTTGGTATTATGTAGAAATTCTTATGATTTGTCTGGACTGAAAGTTTGCTGAAGTTATCATTTGGTTAATTTTTTGTTCACTCATTAGGGTTCTTTAAGTATGTCATCATACCATGTGAAAAAATCATATTTTTGCTTCATCTTTGCTTTTTCTTCTTTCCTTTCCATCAATATTTTGATTCATTAGTTAAAGGCTAGTGCTAGGATGTTGTCATTGAGAATAGAATCTCAGTCAGATTCAAAGATTGAAGCGATACTTTGGAGGTCTATGGAAGATTTGAAGATGAGATCTTTATTGGTAAAAAGAATACCAAGGCAGTTATAATCAATCCTCTTTGAAGCATTGAAATATTGTCTTTTGAAGCAAGTTTATCAACATCACCAGGAAAAATGCTTTACATAAATAATGAAGTGAATTATGTTTTATATAAATTATAACTTTGAGTTAGTAGTATTTACAGACATATAACTACACTGGGCACTGATAATGTTTTATAAGGCTATGGAGTCAAAACACCTGGGTTGAAATTCTACTTCTAATATTTGTTGCCTCTTTGGATGTATTTATGAATACTATTAGAAGATAGACACCATGTATAGCACCCTTCTAAAGACAAATAGATATAGACATATATTCATTCATCTATATCTATATAGATATAACTATATAGACATAATCTATTTCCAGTAAATACATGAACTGAGGAAATTAAATGAGCCCACTTCTATGGAAAAACAAATGATTTTGGCTAGCAGGCTTCACTCATTCCTGATGTTACTCTTGACAATAGCTTAGATTGTCACCATGAAGATGGTACATTTGATTATTTGGATACCTGTCATGCATAACGGGAGGACAATTGTAAAAAAAGAAAAAACAGGATTAATCAAAGTAGGATTATCATTTTCTGCAACACCTGTTTCGACCAGCTGCCTCTGATTGTAGAGCCTGTTCCCCGAGTCCTCCTAAATTGCACAATAAAGCAATTTTGAAATCAGCAGAGAGTCCAGTGTCGTTCTGCCAAGATGGCAGCTGAATGTTAGAGCTTTCAACCCTTTGAGCTCCCTCCTCTCATTTGTTTAGATCATTCCAGAAAGAGTGAAGTGAGCATAGGAGTTAATAAATTAGGGTATTAACAAAATGGTTCTTGTTTCAGGTAATTTATATGACGGTTCTTTGTTCAAATCTTCATATGAACATCTAATTAGATGAAGAAAGAGAACTCCATTGTTGGGGCTATGCATTCCCTCTCTGAATCCAGAAACAAAAAATGATGCCTTAGTAATGAATTACTGTAGCCATGTCTACTGCACAGTCTCAATAACTTTTGGGTTTTGTTTTGTTTTGTTTTGTTTTTTTTAGTGAGGCAATTGGGGTTAAGTGACTTGCCCAGGGTCACACAGCTAGTAAGTGTGTAAAGTGTCTGAGGCCGGATTTGAATTCAGGTACTCCTGACTCCAGGGCCGGTGCTCTATCCACTGCGCCACCTAGCTGCCCCAGTCTCAATAACTTTTATGATCACTGTTTAAGGTAGACTAAAAATGACTCAAATCATTTTACCATTTCCATCTTGAGCAAAGTGTATACACAGGGAATTCTGGAGAACAATTAAATTTCTATGAAATTTTGACCACAAAAATTATTAGCATCTTTAAAAAGAATATAATAATGGGGCAAATGTTCAATAAATATATAAATATACCCATCCTCAGGATAGAATAGGATAGAATTGCATAGAATGATCATTTTATGAAGGTCCCACTCTCTCACCATGTGTTCTCATTTAGGAGATTCTGAATTGAGTATAGACACTTGTTATATAGAGTATATAGACATTAGGCACTGTATTGTGCTTACTGCCAGTAGTTGATGGAAAGTTGCTTTTGACTCAGACTCATATCCTATTGTTTCCAACACATCTCCAAACAAGTTTTATGGGCCATATTTCATATTCTAGTTTTTTAACTTTACATGATGAAATCATTGGACAAAATATTGTCATTTTTTCTATTATTTTCAACATCAGAGATAGGATTTGAATGATAAGTTTGATTGATAAAACAGAGAGTATGGACCAAGATGGTGAAAGGCTTTGTGTTGATGCCATATTAGAAACAGCTGAAGAAACTGGAGATATTTATACCACAAATATATATGGGTCTGAAGTAGGGGAGGAGGGCAGCATCATTATCTTGAAGTATTTGAAGGACTGCCATGTGGAAGAGTAATTAAACTTACTATTCTTGTCCCCAAAGGGCAGAACTATGGGAAGAGAGAAATTTACAGGTTGATGTTTAGAAAAACACATACAAAACCCACCCCAAAACATTCCTGCAGAAACACAGCTACTGCAAAGTGGAGTGAACTAAATTAGGTTGTAGTTGAAGTTCTGTGCCACTGGTAGATAATTGACCACTTGTTTGTATATGAAATTACACTCTTGCTCAAAAGTGTTGGCCTCACAGATCTCTTCCAAACCTGAAAATTTCTGGGATTTTGAAATTTTTAATATTTATATTTATTAAGAACTGACATACACTTACACACAAATTTGTGTCTAATGGTAGACATCTTGAAGTTTGGGGGTAGAGAAAAAAGGAAAGTTACATGAAGATTTTGTTGTACATTTGAAAGGAATAGCAAGTTGTACACAATGGATCTGCAATTTCAGGTACAATACTCTCTCTGTTTTTCTATTCCACTTTAATATAGAAATGTTTATTTTATTTCTTAAGTTCAGAATAAAATGAATAATTTTTTTAAAAAAGAAAGATGAAAAAAAATTATATGTTCCTTAGTTGACCATTTATTAGTTTCCACAGCATGACTCCAAACCATCTTTCCTGTCTTTTTTCACACTGCTCCCCTCCATATATCCTACAGACCAGGAAAACACATAAAATAGCTGTTCCTTGAACTAGACACACCAGCTCCTATCTTTGAACTTTTATAAGGGTTGTCTATCATGGCTGAAATTCACTCTCTTCTCATCTCAGAACTTTGGAATCCTTGCAAGGATTCAAAGGGCAAAGATAAGTAAGACCAATGCGTCAAATGTATGGGGATGCAGATTTTTGACTCATTATGAAAACTTTCCAACAATTGAGAAATGCACAGAAATGTTATAGACTGCCTTATGAGATTGTGAGCTTCCTGTCACTCGATGTATTCATCCAGTGAATACAATGGAGAGGATCATCTCATATGATTGGAGAAGTTGATCTGAATGATCTCTAAGGCTCCCTTTAAAAACAAAACAAACCTCTTTGTTTCTATAAGTCTATAGTAAAAGAGCAGAACTTAGTGGAGGAGTCAAAAGCCAAATAGCTTAAAAAATTTCTGGATTGGGGAGCTGAATGATGAGTTGATCATATTAACATTAAATCAATACTGTCAAAGAATGTGATGTGAGTGTACTTTAGCAATATCATTATGAGTCAGTCAGTCAACATTTAATATGTAAAGTATCACAACAAAGTTATTTTTTCTCCCACGAACAAAGTTTTATCAAAACAAGGAAATTGAAACATAAATCATGGATGGACAACCATTAGTTGCAAACATGTATATAAATCTCCAAAGTCACTTGCAGCTCACATGTCCTCATAAGGCTTTTCTTCTTCATGAGTAATATTCCCAGTTTCTTCTATTGATCCTTTTATGGCCTAGATCCAAGCCTGTTTATCATCATGATTGTCTTACTCTTAAATTTCTGCTTATTAATGTCCTTCCTAGACTGTGCCAAAGCAGAGGTGCCACCAAGGTTAAATGAATTGCCTAAATTGAGACAAAGAAGTTGGTAAACTTTAAATTCCAAAATGCTCAGGCCTCCAGCTGAAAAAGAAAAAACAGAGGAAGCAAGATGTAGTGGAAAGAACAATTAATTTCTAGTCAGAAGGCTTGGATTCTTATGAGCTGTGTGACTTTAGGCAAATCACTTTCCTTCTCCAGTTCTTCATCAATCAAAAGGTTCAAAAGGATAATCTATCTAAATAAATAAATCAATAAATAAATTTATATTTATTTCTAATGTTATAATTATTCTACAGTGATTTTATGCCATAGGGTAGTTTCATTGTCCTGAATATATGTGGAGACACTGAAAATGTGATTTTTGTGATTGTTTATCTTTGATGAGTACAAAGTGGAGTGGTAATAGAAAAGAAAAGGTACATCCATAATATACTCAATGCAGGTTAAGTAAACAAGTTTTTTGAATAACATCTAAATACTGAGAATATACAAAATATAGAAATGATATGACGCTAAAGTACAGGGAAGCCTTAATTTTGTTGGGAATAAAATCCCTATATATAGGTGAAAATATAAATTACTATAGAAGGTTGTAATGAAGACACAAAATGTATAAGACCTATGTGAAATAAGGAAATGGAGAATTCAGTGTATAAATCAGAGTAATGTGTGAAGGACCTATGGATGATAATATGGAAAAGGATTCTGGGCCCCAGAAATATGTGTACATGGATCAAAATGTCCTTTGTTCTAGTCAGTCAGTCATTCTGTCTATCTGTTTATCTATCTATCTATCTATCTATCTATCTATCTATCTATCTATCTATCTATCTATCTATCTATCTATCTCTATCTGTCATTGATGTATTTATAATCTTTATATCTAAATAGATAGATAAACAGATCCCTACGGAGTTGTTATCCAAATACTCTTTGGTACTGTCTAGATTTCTTCATTGCTACCTCATATTATTTTATTATATTTTAAAAGTTATAAATAGCACTTGAGATAAATATATTAATCACATTTAGAGCCCAATTTTCAGATGACAGTAGAAATTCATGTTTTTGAAGAAAGAGAAGAGATATGGATGATTATTCAGAAAAGGGAATTAATAAGGACTAATACTAGAAGAAACAGTGTCATAGAAACCAGGATTGGAGGTGAGTGATGACTCTCCCTTACTAGGTTGTAGACAATATTGAAAAATAATATCAGGACTAAGGAAAGATCAAAAGAATTTTCAGTTAAGAATGACCCAAGAGAGAAATTTTAGTAAAGAAATGAACTCAAAACATGGGGAAACTGTGGCTAGGAAAGGAAGGTATTGAATGTAAACATTTTCTGAGATTTTAGCAGTGCAAGGAAGGAGCGATATAGGACGATACCTTGAGGATGACTTAATGGTTTGTTGTTGTTTTTAATCTTGGAGTGAGACTTGAATATAATTCAAGTAATCAAACAATCAACTAATAATTAATTATTAAGCAATTACTACGTGCCTAACATTGCTATGGAATAATCGAAGAATAGAGAGAATGGGAATGATCAATGATGCAAGCTATGGGCAAAAGAAGAGATGTTAGCTTTTTTTCATATCTTCCTCAAGTAGAACAAAGATGAAGATGTAGAGGTGTTGTGAATTTTGTTTGTTTTGTTTCGTTTTTGCAGGGCAATGAGAGTTAAGTGACTTGCCCAGGGTCACACAGCTAGTGAGTGTCAAGTGTCTGAGGCCAGATTTGAACTCAGGTCCTTCTGAATCCAAGTCTGGTGCTTTATACACTGAGCCACCTAGCTGCCCCATTGTGAATTGTTTAATAGGAGAAAGGGAGAAGGAGAAAATGGTGGTTCAGGGTTGAAGATTGACATGATGTGAAAAACAGAAATACAAGGGAATAAAGAAGATAATGGTGGATTCTAGTATATAGATGAAATAGTTAAATATAAGGTCAAGTTTGATATCGGGGGGTGAGAATAATAATACAAACAATTCTGGCATCAAGGAGAACATGTCATGGTAGATTGAGCACTAGATATGAAGTCAGAAAGATTTGGGTTCAGATCCTACTTCAGTCACCAGATATGTAACACTAGGTAAATCATTCAACATCCATGGGCGTCCAATTCCTCAGGTGTAATATGAGGAAATTAAATTCAATATCTAACATCCTTCCCAGCTCTAAATCAATGATCCAGTCACCAAGGAAGGAAAGGAGGTCAAAGAAAGTGTAAATTGGTCAAGTGGAGGAATAAAAGTGAAGGACGCTTTCTGTGGTTTAGTATCCTCTGAAGATTTTTAACAAGACAAAATTCTAGAAAGAACTCTCATCTCTTGACATTTACAACTATTTATTTTCATATTCTATTATGTTTATGTGTATTAAACTTTCAGGGCATTTTATTAAACAGATTGATTTCTATTTTGTCCTCAAATCATCTCTTTTATTAGTTCATCCAACTGCAGAATCCTGTTTAATATAGGAGTAAACAAACTTTCTCAAGTAGATAAATCTCTTGTGTCCTCTTTGCCTGGAATGGACCACATTCATATTCTGTTTTGCAATTTTGGATAAACACAGGTATAATTAAAGATCTTGTCCTAAGATGATAAACTGTCAATTATCTTTTTACCCAAAATGATGATTAGCAAACAAGAGACACAATCTCATCAACGGAACTGCCCAGCTTTTAGTCCAGTTCATTAGATGAGTCTTCAGCATAGTTCAAATCAAGAAGATTCTTTTCCCTCCCACCCACCCCCCATTTTCTTTTTAATCTTCCATTAATGAACAATGAGTAGTGCTGGCCTGATTGTATATGAAAAGTACCTCAGAGTTTAGAATCCTCATTTCTTCCTACTGTCACAGTTTATGATCATGTGCTAAATGGTCACAAATATTTTTTATTAAAAAAAGGGGGAGAGGTCCAGTGAAAAACATCACCTGATTCTTTATGTGTACCACATTCTTAATTCTCTATGTAGTTCCTTTAGGTATTGAAAAGAACCACTTTAATCATGGAATTTTTACTGTAAATTGATAGGGAGATTTTCTTTCTTTTTTTTTCTTTTAATTTTTGGTGAGGCAATTGGGGTTAAGTGACTTGCATAGGGTCACACAGCTAATAAGTGTTAAGTGTCTGAGGCCGGATTTGAACTCAGGTCCTCCTGACTCCAGGGCCAGTGCTCTATCCACTGTGCCACATAGCTGCCCCAATAGGGAGATTTTCAAGATGACCTAATAAAGGCCAGTGTGCTGCTCTTGATTTGAAGAAAACTTTGGGAAATTATCAATTAATTTTAATGGCATTTTAAGAAAAGGGTCTGTTACTGGAGCTTAATTTCTTATCCCAGAAGTGGATAGTTTAATATAAGGTTCCACATTTTATATGTCTTTTCTTTTTTTTTTTTGTGAGGCAATTTGGGTTAAGTGACTTGCCTAGGGTCACACAGCTAGTAAGTGTCTGAAGCAGGATTTGAACTCAGGTCCTCCTGAATCCAGGTTTGGTGTTCTATCCACAGTGCCACCTAGCTGCCCTATATCTCTTTTAGTAGAGGTTGGTCTAGTTGGTTACTGATGCACAATTTGGGTTGGTAGCATGGCAAAGTAGAAAGACCATCAAATGGAGAATCAAGATACATACGTAATAGTCCTGATTCTGCTACTAATTTGATGTGTGACCTGGGGCAAGTGACTTTAACTCAATTCAATGCACATTTATTAAATACGAACTGTATGCAACACCCCATATTAGCTTAATGGGATCATGGATCCAGATTTGGAAGGGACCTGAGTAATCATCCAGTCTGACCAGCATGTTTTATATTTGAGGAAACTGAAACCCAGTGAGATAAAGTAACTCCTCCTAGGCCACATAGATAATGAGTGTCAAAGCTAGCAAGATAAAAAGATGAAAAGTCAACATAGTTCTTGCCCTCAAAGGGTTTATAATGTATCAGAGGAATCAAATGTGCAACCTTAGATATAAAGTCAGAGGATTTAACTTGAATTTAGACTTTTGATCTTAGTAACTATGCAACCTTGACAAAGTATTTTATGTTTTTGTTTTGTTTTGTTTTTGTTTTGTTTTTTTGTTTTTTTTTGTTTTGGAGGGGCAATGAGGGTTAAGTGACTTGCCCAGGGTCACACAGCTAGTAACTGTCAAGTGTCTGAGGCTGTATTTGAACTCAGGTACTCCTGAATACAAGGCCAGTGCTTTATCCACTGCACCACCTAGCTGCCCCTTATGTTTTTTTAAAAATTATTTTGGCAGCTTGTTATTATTGTTGTTTGTCCTTCATTCTCGAAGAGGACCATGACAATGGTGTGAATTGGATTTAAGTGAGGGAAGGCTGTGCAAGGTTACCAACCTCATCTTCTCCTCCAGAGCCATCTGGGTCCAGTGGCAAAATATATATCAAGATGACTTTGGATGTTTTTAGGGCAATCGGGATTAAATTATTTGTCCAGGGTTACACAGATAGTAAATGTTTGAGGTGTAAATTGAACTCAGATCACCCTGTCTCTTGGGCCAGTGCTCTACCTACTGAGTCACCTAACTTCTGCCTTTTGACAGCTTGGTGATACCATGAATGGAGCACAGCACTAGAAGTCAGGAAGACTTGAATTTGAATCCTGCCTCAGACATGCTAGCTATGTGGTCCTGGGGAAGTCACTTAACCTCTCTTGACCTAAGTTTCATCATCTATAATTGAACCTACCTTACAGGGTTGTTGTGAAAGTCAAATAAGTTGATATGTAAAGTGCTTTGCAGATCTTAATGTGCACATATAAATGATAGCAATAGAAATATTAGCTATTACTTTGGCCTTATCTATAGGTTTCCTCATCTATAAAATGTGGAAGTTTGGCTAGATGACGTCTTTGTAACTGAAATGTCACTTTCAGTTATAAATCTATGGTCTTGGGGCAGCTAGATGGCGCAGTGGATAAAGCACTGGCCCTGGATTCAGGAGGACTTGAGTTCAAATCTGGCCTCAGACACTTGACACTAGCTGTGTGACCCTGAGCAAGTCACTTAACCCTCATTGCCCTAAAAAAAAAAAAAATAAATCTATGGTCTTGTGAACTGAACTATAAGTTAGGGGCAGGGGGAAGATTATATACATAGGAAAAAAATCAAACAGTAATCTGAAATATTCCAATAAGAAAGGACAATTTTTGAGCAGGGTCTTTTTGAAGGAGAATTTCAATAGGTAAAATATAGCAGTGTGGAGGAGGAAATATGAAACTACTCCATGTAGAACAGATTACATAATTGTGTGAGAGAGAGCTGGAGACATTCTAGGAATGTCACTGAAATGTATAATATTCCAAGGGGACTGTTGTTGTTTGGTTGCTTTTAAATTATTTATGACTCTTTGTGACATAATTTGGAGTTTTCTTGGTGGAGATACTGGAGTGGCTTGCCATTTCCTTCTCCAGCTCATTTTACAGACAGGGAAACTGAGGCAAAATGAGACAAAATGGCTTGCACAGTGTCTCCCTGCTAGTTAATACTCGAGGCCAGATTCCAACTCAGAAAGATGTCTTCCTCATTCCCGGCCTGGCACTATAGCTACTGCACAACCTACCTGTCCCAAATGAAGGAGATTACTAGGAAATAGACTGAGAAGGTAGTTTTGAGGGAGATTACAAAGAGTTCTGAAGGAATATCAGTAGTCTTTCTCTCATTTAGCAGGCAGTAGGGAAAAACTCAAAGAATTTGAACTGGACAGTGATATGAAGAGACCTGTAAATTTAGAATATGAATTTAGAAACTTTAAATAAGTTAGATTTGAAATGAATGTGACTCAAGGAGACCAGTGAGGCAAAAGTAGAGGTGAGAGGTAATGGAGTGGTGTCCAATAAAGTGATCACAATAGAAAAAGTGAATAGACAGTTACCAGCCATTTTGGAAATAAATAGGATTTGAAAAAAATCATTGGATAAAAGAAAGAGGAATTTTAGCAAGTTATGGGATAAAGTTTCTCATTATATCCTGGACTAGACATTAATGTGTACGCTAAGTTATAACATACAAATTCAAATACTGCTGTATTTATTGAATGGCTTAAAAAAACCCCACTCAATTAACTGTCAGGTTAAACTCAGGAAGCCATTTCAGTGTAATCACAACTTGGAGCCAGAGATACTGGATTCAAATCTCAGTTGTGCTATTTTCTACCAGTGTGAAATCAGGCAAGGTATTTATCCTCTTTGGGCATCACTTTCTTCATTTCTGCAATGGTGGGGTTGGATTAGATGATATTAAAATCACTTTACATTCAGAAACTAAAATGCCCTTAAGCTAATGGCTCACCTAGCAATAGACCACAGGAATGGATACAGATTACCAGGGTATTGCATCTCAGCCAGCCAAAAGAGTTTAAAAACATTTTTTTTCTTAACTTTTTTTTAGAGCTGCA
Source organism: Dromiciops gliroides (assembly GCF_019393635.1). Classification (NCBI taxonomy): domain Eukaryota; kingdom Metazoa; phylum Chordata; class Mammalia; order Microbiotheria; family Microbiotheriidae; genus Dromiciops; species Dromiciops gliroides. The sequence goes on from NC_057862.1 coordinate 204,733,872, forward strand.
TGAAAAAAAAATCCCTCTCTTTCACAACACTTCTTCACCCCATTTCTAATTGTCCTAATTGCTTGCATCAATGCATAGGATAATTGAAAATCTTCCCTTTAGGGTAGAACTTTTGTCAAACTAATAAATACATTTGGGGAAGAAAACCAAAACATTAAGAGAGTGCTAAGAGACAACAGGGACTATTATTAAATGATCTCTTGACAACTTGGGTTTCTAAAAGGGCAGAAAAAGATGTTGGTTTTAACTTGTTTATTGCCACACATATTCCTTAAGTTTCAAAACCAAGGGTGAAAAATGGAGACTTTTAAATATTTTGCTGCAAAAAAATTAATTCTGTAAAAATAAATATAAGATTTCTTAATCTTCAAATTCTCCCAGGGTACTGAGTTCCAGATTTGGGGCACGTTTGCTATTTCAACCAAGTTTTAGAAAGGTCTTTAGGCACTATGTTTTACTTGGTCCTAGATTTGTGCTTTTACTTCTTACAATGTAGAAAATCACAGTTAGCCCCTGACCTTGTCTGTCTCAAACAGACCCTGGCCTTGCTGTGTTCCAGCTACAGCTGCAGGCCTATAATCTCTGCCTTCTGACATTGTCTGTCTGAGACAGGTTCTGACCTTGAGGTACCACAGCTGCATACCCCTTAACTACTGACCTCATTTTTATGTATTTCTGTAATGATGACTAAACCACTAGGCGCCACTATGCACCTTTTATTCGTTGAATAACTGTCCTCATCTTCATTTGATAAACTTGCCACTATACCACACCTACTTTTTTTGTATATAACCAGGTGGGCTAAAAGACTCGGGGCCCATTGATGGAGGCTTGAAACCCTCTTTTGGCCTGCGTGTAATAAACACTCTCTCTCTCTCCACCTCGAGTACCTGGCTGAGTATTTTCTGTGTCAATTGTGCTGTAACACTTATGGCATATGGGCTCTGAAAGTCACTGTTTAGGAGTTGCCAAGGCAACATTCTTCATTTTGAAATAATCCAAAACTATATGAGTAGCTTGTTATTTCAAGCCAAGCACTCTCTTCAATGGCAAAATTAGACTAAAATGAGAGGGATTTCATTGTTACTGCCTTTGTATATTCCATGTGGCTACTCTTGTCTTGGCATTTGAAAGGTAGATTTTAGGGTGGGAAAGAGACCTTGAAGATCATCTAGTTCAGTGGTCCTCAACCTTTTCCTTCCTTCCTTCCTTCCTTCCTTCCTTCCTTCCTTCCTTCCTTCCTTCCTTCCTTCCTTCCTTCCTTCCTTCCTTCCTTCCTTCCTTCCTTCCTTCCTTCCTTTTTGTAATGGCACTGTGTTTTGTCTTTGCTGGGAGGAATCTCAGCACACTTCAGGAGAACTGAGAGACTTGGGCATGTATACAATTGCATTGGCAAGTATCAATGCCATTCAATCCAGGGCACACCTGTGCCCCAACAGACCCTGTGAGAAGCACTTATCTACTTTCATCCTCTTCAATTAGAGATCATAAAACTGGGGCCATGAGAGGCTGTGACTTGTTGAAGTCTCATAGGTAATAAGTAGAAGAAGAGTTCTTGGCACATGGTAAGGACTTATTGAATTTTTCCCCCCTCATTCACTTATGTGCTATACTGGAAAGGCAGAATGGCACAGTGGATAAAGCCTTGGATTTGGAGTCAGAGCATATGGTTTTAAATCCTGATTGAAATCTGATTGTGCTACTTAATAACCTGTTTGACCTCAGGAAGTCACTAAACCTGGCAGTGCTTCCGTTTCCTCATCTATAAAATGTGAAAAGTGGAATAATAATCTCCAAGGCCTTTTCCAAGTCTAAAGCCTATGATTCTATTTTCCAATCACTAAGACAAAATCACATGCAACAAGTATATTCAGACATGTTAACTGTTGTGTCCAACTCTTCATGATGCCTTTAGGAGTTTTCTTGCCAAAGATTCTTGAGTATTTGTCATTTTTCCCCCAGTTCATTTTACAGGTTAAGAAACTGAGAGAAATAGGGGTAAGTGACTTGGCCAGGGTCACACAGCTAGTAAGTGTCTGAAGCTGTATTTAAACTCAGGTCTCCCTGACTCCAGACCTTGTAGTCTATCCACTGTACCACCTAGCTTCCTTGTGTTAACAGAATATAGCTATATCTTGCATTAGTGAGAACCTCCCCTGGCCTTTCTTTTAAGTCACTTCAAAACTTTTCATTAAGTCAGAGACCTGTGGTTTTCATGTCATTGTTCTAATAACAGAAATCAAAGCCTCTCTTTGACATGATCTTTACCTTTTTATGCCTAATAACCTTTGATATAGTTATTCTGTGGTCAACCTAGTGATGACTCAATTTAGCTATCTTGTCCTTATACTACAGACATAAAATATGTCACTGGGCTCCATATTCAATAGTGATATAACAAGCTTGCTTTGACTTGGGAGAAAGCCCATAAGTTATAGCCAGCAGCTTTGGACCAAGAAGAGAAGCTGAAAGCAAGAGAGGTTTTATTGTTTTTGTTTTAAATGAACAGAACTTTTTTTTTTGGGGGGGGCAGGGCAATGAGGGTTAAGTGACTTGCCCAGGGTCACACAGCTAGTGAGTGTCAAGTGTCTGAGGCCAGATTTGAACTCAGGTCTTCCTGAATCCAGGGCTGGCACTTTATCCACTGTACCACCTAGCTGCCCCCACAAAAGAGGTTTTAAAGAGAGGGCTAACAGTCCTTTACAGACATTAGGGAAAATGGCCCCCATCTGTGGACTACCTCTGCATTCTTCTATTCTAGCAATTTGGTTGGGATGGAAGGCCCCAGACCATTTAAGTTATCTGCAATTCATAATTTAGAGAATTGTCTAGAATACAGAGGAGTTAAGAGACTTCCCCAGGATTGCCATGGACCAGGATAAGGAGTAGCCTGGTAAAGGCTGGTCTTGAACCTAGGTCTTCCAGACTCCAAGGCCAGCTCTCTATTTACCACCTCACTATTATCTTTCAAATACTTAAGGACATCTTAAAGAATGAGGAAGAGCAAGGAAGGAAAAAGCCAAATTAACATTCATGGAATAAATCCCATGCACCCCTATAAGGGAAACCCTTTTTTTTTATAGAAGGAATAAAATAGAAAAAATGTCTCCAGTGGAGAGATTGGAGACAAAAGGCCTACAAAAGCTGAATATGTAGCCTATATGGCTCAGAGGTGAACACAGAGGAATGAAAGGGGGGAGGGGCGGAGGCAGAGAGAGACAGAGACAGAGAGACTGGGATGATGAAGAGATTGAAATATAGACCCCAAACTAAAAGGGAAAATTAAAGTATGTTATTAAAGAATGTATCCCTGATGTTTTGCTAGTATTGGGGTGCAAATTGAGTGGGTGGGCATTTCTGTGATAATATATGGTTGAGTCTTCCAGCAACAGGCACAGTAGAACAGCACTTTGTTCAAACAAGAATTGAATATCTTATCCTAGTAGAAATAATGTGTGGTTAATCAGACGTAGCTAGCACCCAGGGTGATGGTAATTGTGGTAGGGGGAGATAGCTATATAAAAACAGATGTGGTAGTTTGTCTTTAAGTGTGCTGAGATATCATGATAAGGGGAAAACAATGAACTGGATTTCACAAAAGGCCCAACCTAAAAAGATTGCTAAAAACAAGCAAACAAAAATTAGATACAACAAATAATTATTTACATATGTATATCATATGTTTATGTACTTGCACATATATGTCTCTCTCTCTCTATATATAAATATATAGACAGACAGAGATAAATAGACACACACATACACAAGGGGAAGTAATAATGAATGATCATCTAGAAATGTAATAATTAAGGGATATATAATAAAGGACCAAGTAATTGAATAACCCTTTAATGAGAGAACAGATTTCAGGAGAGATTACAAAGTAATAGAAGTAAAAAGGGAGAAAAGTAAATGAACATTTATTAGAAAGGGATCCACAAAAGAATATTACTAAAGCTAAGAGACTAAGGAAAAAGAAAGGGATGGTTTTGAAATTCATATTTATCCAGGCAAAGCAAGATAGAGGGGACAATAAATAAATAAAAATGAATAAAAAATTATTTAAGTAAACTCAAGGAATTTTTGATTCTTTCATATTTGTAATGAGTATCAAAGACTTTGAGATACTTTGCAAAACTGGTTGTATATGAAAAGTGCTTACCTAAAAGTGAAAGGGGATAAAATGAATACAAAGGAAATAAACAAATTAAAAAAAACAAGTCTAACAATCATAACTTTAAGCATGAATGGATTAAACAATATAAGGAAATGAAAAAATGACAAAAGGGACTAGTACAGGACTTATTAAACTTTTTCTACTCAGGACCCCTTTTTGCCAAAGAAAGTTTTTACAAAACCCAGGTATATAGGTACATAAAATAGGTATATGTAACCTTTTACTGTTTTTGTTTGTTTGTTTTTTTGGGTTTTTCTGCAGGGCAATGAGGGTAAAGTGACTTGCCCAGGGTTACACAGCTAGTAAATGTCAAGTGTCTGAAGACAGATTTGAACTCAGGTCTTCCTGAATCCAGGGCTGGTGCTTTATCCACTGTGCCAGGTAACTTCTCCCATAACCTTTTACTTTTGCCAATTTTTTTTGCAACCCCCACATTTAGTTCCACATGGTGTAGCAACCCACAGTTTTTTTGTTTGTTTGTTTTTGTGTTTTGTTTTTTTTGGTGAGGCAATTGGGGTTAAATGACTTGCCCAGGGTCACACAGCTAGTAAGTGTCAAGTGTCTGAGGCTGGATTTGAACTCAGGTACTCCTGAATCCAGGGCTGGTGCTTTATCCACTGTGCCACCTAGCTGCCCTGCAACCCACAGTTTAAGAAGCTCTGCAGTAGAAAACACAAACCATTGATTTCCTTCATGCAAAAAATACCTAGGAAAAATAGAAGTGTATTTACATAATTGCACCTGTATAACCTATATCTGGTTGCTTACCACCTCAGGGAGGGGGGAGTGGACTGAAGGAAAAAGGGATAAAATTTGGAACTCAAAACTTTAAATAAAAATGTTTACTATTTAAAAAAAAAGAAAAATAGAAACATATATAGAATGAAAATGGGAAATTGGTGCTTAGGACAGCAGACCTCTTATTTCCAGGTTCAGCACCTCAGGCACCAGGGTGCTTACCTCCAGGACCAAAGATTCCCTCCCCTCCCAAACCAGACCCTCAGGCACCTTGTTCAGGCTCTAAGGTTAGAGTACCAGACCTCTTACTCTCAGGACCTTATCTAAAGGAAAGGCCAATGAGATGATAACAGACTGAATCCATCTTCTTCCTCACACTTGCAAGTGAACTTATTTTCACCCTCTGCCATTCACAAGACTCTTGAGTTTGGGAATGCCCAGTCAAAAGAATAGTACTACATAAACATCTTTTAAATATTAGCTTCCTAACTATTACTCTCCCAAACCCAGTGCTTCAGAATCCTTTGCTGCTCAAGTAAAAAAAAAAGAAAAAAGAAAAAAAAATGTCCTTACCTTCTCACTCACTTATCCCATTTCACCTCATCTGTACCCTTCTTAAGTTCCGGTCCAGGTCTACTTATGTATACTGTGGCCCTTGACAGCCCCAATCATTATATCACTAAGAAAGGACCCTGGGCTTTGTAAAGAATTAATTGTTATTTGAGGGTTTTATGACCCCATCCTTTGACTGGAATTAAAAAAAAAAAAACAACAAAATGCGGTGTTCACACTGTCTTGGGGCTCTGCAAACAGAATGGTGCTTCACCCACTGGTTGTAGCCATCACCATGGCGCTGGCTTCTCACATCATCACCACTTGCCAACACCTACATTGGCCTGTCAAAATTATAATGATTGGAAGCCCAGTGAGGGCAGTCATGTGACTGTCAGATTGGCCAGCCAATTGGTTGGGGGCTGTGTGTGGTCAGCCTGGGGTCTGCTGGGAAGAAGGGAGCTTTTTCTGCCATTCTAGCTTGAAGCTGTAAGGCAACAGGACGCTGTTGTGTGTTCTCAGCTGATTCCTGGGCAGTGGTATTGTTCAGGTTGTATAATTTCCCTTTCCTCATTTTATTTCCTTTCTCTTAATCCTACTGATCCTGTTTGTGTTTTGTTTTTTTTTTTTTAAGTTCATTCTTGTTAAATAAGTCTTGCTCTGTTTTGAGGGAGGCTGTCTGTCTCCTTCCTTGCCCCAATACTGTGGTGAGCCACCTAACACTCCCCAATTAAAAATTGGTCCCTACAGCTTTTTTCTCTCTGACTCCTATTTTCTGATACTTTTGGAGACCCAGATTTTTTTCCCAAAATACTGATTCATTGCCCATCCTCTCTAGTACTGGAGGCACCTTCTCTCATGTTCCCAACATATTGGAACAGGATAAGGAGTAGGTACCATCCTTTTCCCCTACTGCTACTTCCATATATTCCTTCTCATACCTTCTTTCAGAAAGCTCATTGATAGTGGCTCCATCTGGATATTTCACACTATTCAGATCATAATGGCAACTAATCTACTATTCCTCAGTCATTCTTTCTCCTTTTTCAAGTAGGTCAGCATCTGATTCACAATCTTCCTTTCTAACTCTACCTCTGACTTATGCCAGAGGACTTTACCATATATGTTGATGTTCTTAGATTACCATGTCATCATCATCTCAGCCTCCATAACATATGCCTTCACATGACTTCAGGAAAACATAGAAATGTTTATACTCTTGATCTTAACTACTACCATTCAGTGATCATTTTCATTACCAAGTACTTTGAACTTCCTCTAAATGATCATATCCTATCATTACAACTTTACCTTTGTCTCACTCTTCCTGAGTATTTTCAATGTAGTTAAACATTTCAACTTTACATGATCTCCTAGGTTTTTATTCTTCCCCCATCATCTTGTTATCACTTATGGCTTGCTAAATCACATCCCTGCATTATTCTTTGCTTTCCACATCCTAAGTCATACAACTGTGCTGACTGGATAAATGAATATAATCTAATTTCTGGGCCTTCACTGTTGGAAGGCAACATTTTAAAAATTTTGTAATTTATTCTTTAGCATATTCTAAATAGGAGGTGTTTCACACTTTCTCTTTTGGGGCCTCATAAACTTTCCCGATTCCCTCCTTTTTAGAGATACAGCTCATCTCCTTTTTTAGAGATACAGCTCGCCTCACATTTAACTGAGAGAATGGAGAACATTTGCTGATAGTTGTGTTTTCTCTGCTACTGTACATCTCAAAACATTCTCTATTCTCTCCTCTTTTTTTCATATTTGAAGAAGAGGTGACCTTTTTCTTCCCTAAGGATGATCCTTAAAATTATTGCTTTGATCCCTTTAACAGGTGAACACTACAGCTATTCTGGAAAACTCTCCTTCTCTAATACTTAATTTCTCTCTATTCACTTCTTTTTACCCAGCTGCTTACAAACATGACGAGGTCTCCCCTATCCTCAACAGTGCTTCCCTTGAATACTCTGTCTATTAGATATTATCCTTTATCTTTCTTGCCTTTCACTATCAAACTCCTAGGGGAGTTTGCCTCCACTCATTGCCTCTTTCCTCTGCTCTCAACTAATTTTTCAACCCCTTATAATCTGGCTTCAGACTTCATCACTTAACCAAAAGGTATCACTGATGTGTATATGTTTCTTTTTCCTTTTTGTAAGGTTTTATTTTTATGTACTTTTACCCTCCTCCCAACTAATTGCATATTACAATGAATAAGGAAAAAAAAGAGAGAAAGAAAGAAGGAAAGATAAAGAAAGCAGCTCAGCAAAACTAAATAATACATCTACCAAGTCTGGCATTGTATTATATGTTTAACACCCAAAGTCCTCCACTTCTAAAAAAAAGAAATAGAGGGGAACAGTCTCCTCTCTTTTTCAGGGACAAATGTGAACATTATAATTACACCAAATTTAGCCTTCACTGTAATGGTTCTTTCCATTTACATTGTTGTTACCATAGTGACAATAGGGCAGATAGATGGTCCAGTGTGTGGAAAACTGGACCTGAAGTCAGGAAGACTCATCTTTCTGAGATTAAATTCTTCCTCAGACAGTTTGCTATCTGTGTGATCTTGGAAAGTCACTTAACCCTCTTTGCCTCAGTTTCTTTATCCGTAAAATTAAATGAAGATGGGGCAGCTAGGTGGTGCAGTGGATAGAGCACCAGCGCTGGATTCAGGAGGACCTGAGTTCAAATCCGGCCTCAGACACTTAACACTTACTAGCTATGTGACCCTGGGCAAGTCACTTAACCCCAATTGACTCACCAAAAAAAAATTTAAAGGAAGATGGAAATTGTATACTACTCCAGTATCTCTGCCAAGAAAACCCCAGTTGAGGTCACAAAAAGTAGGATACGACAGAAAAAAGACTCAACAACAACAAACATCATTATGAATAGTTCTCCTGCTTCTCTTCACTTTGCATCAGTTCATTTCTCTTCCTATGCTTTTTTCTAAATTCTTCATATTTATCATTTCTTAGGTTACAGTATTTTGTTTATACATTTCCCCATTAATATCTATCTCCTTTCCCCCCAATGCTTTGCTACTACCCCCTCCAAGAAAAAAAAGTTGCTTTAAGTATGGAAATGGTGTTTTTATGTTTCTATGATATACCTAGCAGTGGACTCTCTGAGTCAAAGGGCTTATATAGACATTTTGTTACTTTCTTACTTGACATTATTACTAGTTGCTTCCAGAAAGAGTTTGACCAACTCACAACTATCAGTGTATTAGAGAACCTGTATTTCCATAACCCTTCCAGCATTGACTATTACTGTCTTTTGTCACCTTTGGCAATTTGCTAGCTGTTAAAGATATTTTAAACACTGTTTAGATTTTCATTTTCCACTCTCCAGTTAAACATTTTTTATCACATGGTTGTTACCAATTTTTAGTTCCTATTTTGAGGGTGTTTGCTCATTTCTTTGTCCACTGAGGACTGGCTTTTGATTGCATATATTTTATTAGTTCCCTGTATATCAGAGGGGCAGCTAGATGACTCAGTAGATGGAGCACCAGGCCTGGAGTCAGGAAGACCTTAGTTCAGAGTTACTAGCTTTGTGACCCGGGGCAAATCACTTGCCTTAATCCACTGGAGAAGGAAATGGTAAACCACTCTAGTATCTTTGCCAAGAAAATCTCATGGATGATATTAACATTCTATGGTCTATGGGATCATGAAGACTCAATAACTGAAAACAAATATATCAGAGATGTTTAAGGCAAATATTTTCTCATGATTGACAATTTCTCTTTCTATCCAAGATATATTGTTTTTGTTTAAAAAAGACCCTTTTAATTTCATGCAATCAACTATTTATCTTTTGTGATTGTTCTGTCTCTTGCTGAGTTAGAATTCCCCTAACCATAGATATAAATGGTAAAAAAGATGGTTCTCTTTTATTTTTTCATGGTATAATCTTTAATATTTAGGACAGATTTACATTTTGAGCTTATATTGTAATATTGTTTAATCAAAATCTAATATTTTCAAATTTGTTTCTGGGTTCCCCAGAAGTTCTTGTCAAATAGTGAGTTCATCTTCAAGTCATAAATCTTCTAAGATTTATTTTCTGAGTATTTTCTATCCAGTCTGATCCACTGATATACTTTTTTCTGTTTCTTTAAACCAGAACCAAATAATTTAGATGATTATTTCTTTATAGTATAATTTGTAGTCTGCCAGATATGTACTTATTATCATATTTTTTAAATCGGCATTTATATGCCCATGCTTTGCAGGTTTATTTTTAGTGAATGAGTTTTATACTTTGTCAAAGCATCCCCCATCCCTACCCAGTATCTTGATAAAATAGTGTGGTTTTGAGTTAGTTTTGTTTGGAATAGGATTATGTTAATTTTTTTCTAAAAATGAACCATCTTTTCATCCTTTGTGCAGGGAAGTGAATAACCATTTATTTAGTGCCTACTGTGTGCCAAGCATCTGCTAAGTGTTTTATAAATAAGATTTCATTTAATCCTCACAACTTTGTTGAGTAAGTCCTATTATTATCCTTATTTTATAGTTGGGGAAACTAAAGCAGATAAAAAGGCAAATGTCTTGTCCACAATCACATAGCTAGTAAATGTCTGAGATGGGATTTGAACCCATATCTTTCTGACTCCAGGCATAGTGCTCTATCTACTGCACCACCTTGTTGCCACATGATGACCAACTAAGGATAAATTATATTGTCTACCTCCTGGAAGAGAGATGGATTTAGGAAATGAATAAGACATATACTTTTCAATTTAGTGAAGGATTTAAAAAATAATCTACCTTGCCTTTAATCTTAACTTTATTTTTTGATACTCTATTTCATATTCACCAAGAACAAGGTCACTGTCAGGGATTTCACCCTGACTGTGACTTAGAAATTTCTTGTGGTTTATTTATAATTGCAAAGCTATATTTAGTAAACATTTATTTCAAGGCTACAATGTAGGGTACAGAATCTTTTTGTATTCTATCACAGTAGAGTCACTCATGGCAGCTTGTAGACATCCTATATGAGTTCCTATGTTTGTCAGCAAAGGCTAATTATGTGCTAACGCATCATCAGCCTGAGTAGGTAAAAAAGATAAACCTACATTTAAAACAAGATGTATTACTGAGCTTTTCTTCAGGGGGTATTCTTTACAGTTGGTTGGCAGAAGAGGTTATTGTGGTCCTATCAATTGTTCAGATTTGGGTTCAGATTTAGTGAATGAGTTTTATACTTTATCAAAGCATCCCCTATTGCTATCCAGTATCTTGATATAAGTGTGGTTTTGAATTATTTTTATTTGGAATAGGATTATATTAATTTTTTTTTCTAAAATTGAACCATCCTTTAATTCTTTTTATCAGTTTAACTTGACCAATGTGAAATCTATCTATATGTACAGATTCCTGTGTTTTTTGCTAAAATTTTATTTAAAAATTGTTGAATCAATATCAATTCATGATAATTGTTTATAGAACTTTGGTTTATCTTTTTCATGTTTAGGGAAAATAACCGTGCTTGACTTTTTTTTTTTTTTAAGTGAGTCAATTGGGGTTAAGTGACTAAGTGACTTGCCCAGGGTCACACAGCTAGTAAGTGTTAAGTGTCTGAGGCCGGATTTGAACTCAGGTACTCCTTACTCCAGGGCCAGTGCTCTATCCACTGCGCCATCTAGTGTGCTTGACTTTTAAGAGAAATTTGATAGATTGGGTGAGGTAGCTCTCAGAATGGCTTCCTGGTTTTCCCTTTTTGTATGGAAAATGTCTTGAGACTGATGTGTTAGGAATGCTCCCTTTGGGGGGTGGGGAGTGGGGAGGGGATTACAGGATAGAGGCCGCTAGAGAACAAAATCACATCTGTTAACTCTTTGGAATCTTTTAATAAATGATTGAAATAAGAGTATGGGTTTTGAATGTTTCCCATTTTACTCAAAATTAGTAACGCAAGGATATGGAGGGTCTTACTTGCTATCTCAGGGGACTTTCTTTGCCTTTCCTTGTTTCCCCTATGATTAAGATAATGTCTGGTACATGGTACATTCTTAGTAAATGTTTGTTGACTGAGTAAGTATGGGAATGTTTGGCTTGAGGTAGATACTTATTTGTGAAACTGTGATATAAAGGAATTTTTTCTCAGCTGCTATTAGGAGTAGAAGAAAAAAAATCAAGAAGCAATTAAAATTATATAGCTATATATGATAGGAGCCAATTAAATATAGGCATAAGGCTTCCCAAGGAGTTCTGTTTCTAAATTGCCTAGTCAGTGCCCAGAGGATGCTTTTGGGTTGTTCTTTTAAATGAGGATCAAAGGCCTCTGATCCTCTTCTTTTACATTTTAGCTTTAAACTTTAAAAAATTGGTTGTATTTCCCCCTTGGGAATATGAATATCTATCTATGTATCTATCTATCTACAAATATACACACAAAAATATGTGTTTATAAACACACATGTATATGTCTATTTATATAACACTTCATATATATATATATATATATATATATATATATATATATATATATATATATATAGTAAGATTCTATATAGCAGGTAGAAGGAAGAAAATACAATAAGCAAAAATCCTAACATGGTGGGAAAAGTCCTCAGATATTAATATAACTCTCTCTGTGTCTCTGTCTCTGCTACTCTCTCCCTAATTTTCTTTTTCTTTCTCTCTTTCTTTCTATACACACATATATATCTAATACATGTATAAACATATATATATGTAGTACATATATATGTATACAGCAATATAAATATGGAAAGAGATTAGTCTATTTTTGAATCATTCCAATACTCCAAATTACAATAGATCTTCATTTCTTTATATAGTCTTACAGATTGCTGGATAGTTAAAACTTAAATCTTTTTAAAAGAAGGAAACATTGTACTTTTTTTTCTTACTCAATGACTCCTTTCCATAATTTGAGCTCACTCAGATAATGTATCGAGAAATTAAGTGTCTTGCAAAGAATAATTTGACCAACTTTGTACCTCCTACTTCAAAAGTCACTCTAATAAATATGCAGTCAGCAAGTGCATGTTATTAAGTGCTCACTATGTTCCAGAATCTGTGCTAAGTGCTGAAGATACAATATAACAAAAACAATCTTTACTCACAATTAGCTTCCTCTCTACCAAGGAAGAAAACAAGGGTATGTATGTGTATGCCAAATAAATATAAAGAAAATACATAAAAAGTGATTGAATACAAATTAGTTTTACACCAGAAGTTGAGGGCATCAGGATAGACTTCTTGTAGAATGTGGTGCTTGAAGCAATTTCTTGAAAGAAGACAGGATTTCCATAAGGTAGAGGTGAAGAGGAAACAAAGTCCAATTAAAGTAGAAGAGCCAGTGCTATCATGGAAGTGTGACATACAGGGTCTTATGAAAGAAATGGAGATGGTCCTTTTGTCCAGATAGAGTAGGAGAGAGTAAAATACAAGGAGGATGGAAAAATAAATTAGTTGTAAAGAGTTTTAAGAGCTAAACAGAACTTTTTTTTTTAATTTTATGATTCTGGAGTCAATAGGAAACCACTGTAATTTATTGTATACAAGAGACTTAGTCATGTTTTAAAATGTGGAATATGCGTACCTGAAAGTGCTCTTTTCTTTTGTATTTTTTCCCAAAGTTTCCCAAAAGTTAGGTTGGATTTAAAAGGGCACCTAAGGTCTCAGTGGCCCTAACAGTAATTCTAAATCCCCTTTGGCAAGTTATTTAAACTCTCTGGTTCTCAATTTCATCACCTATCAAATGAGGGACTTAGAAGAAACAACCTGTAACGTCCCTTTCAGGTATAAATTTATGACCTTATGAGCTCACTGAATTTAACACCGAACTACAAACTTTTACATTCACATTCCCTGAATGAAAATGCACTTTTCTTGTTGATGATAGAATAGCATTGTGAAGATTTTGGTAAATTTTTACACATTTCTGAAAGAGCTTTGGAACTTAATCCCCCATCTTTTTAGGGGGAGCTTTGATAATGAGGTCGAATTTTGAAACAATTTATTATTCAATTTGTAAAGCATTTTTCTTGTCTCTCAAAATGTAAACAGAGAACATAATATGCCATTTGTTCTTACCTTGTTTTTTCAGATGGTAGGATTTCTAGAGCAAGGCTTTTGGGTCTCTGGCATGATGTACTTGCAGTATTATAACAAATGCAAATGAAGCTTACAATAACAGACAAGAAGAGGGTAGCTTAGATTGAAAGTATGAATTCTGTCTTGAACCCTTGTCCTTGCTTTCTAAAATGAAGAATTAAACAAGTGTTTTTCAGTTAACAGTGAATCAGTTTTTCATTTTCTATGTCTATGGATCAGTTTTACAATGACTTCTTTCTGACATGAGACAGCATAAGCCTGTTTCATGAACATTAAAAACATGAGGTTGAGTTTTAGTGGCTCTATGTAGACATTTAGAAACATTTAAAATGCCTCAGTTTATTTAATATATTATTAACAGTATGACCAAGTGTCAAAATCTGGTCTCTGCTTGACCTGCTGGAGTGCTTCAGACTTTTTAAAGTATTTAAGCAAAACACCCACCAAAAACAAGGGACTGAAAGGTAAATTGTTTCCATGAGATGGCTCTGTTATATTTGTGTATGAGAATCTTGGCTAAATACTCTAGTGAATATGAATAATAAAACAAAATAACAACAATAAAAAGGTTGCTTGCACAGTTTTAAGCTTTAAAATGCCAGAAGTTGCTTTGTGTCTTGAGTTAACAAATGCATACATCTTGTACTTTTGCTTTCCGGCTACCTTAGTTATACTTACAAGGCTATGATTAAAATAGAACTGATATACCTTCACCTCATGGCTGTGTTTGAGGGCCATATGGGAAATATTTAATCGGGATTTTTTCCTTAAAACAAATGGAGAACTTGCTTGATTTAGAGACTCAGTGGCACAGCAGGCAGACCATATTATACAAAATCCTAAACACATATTATCTACATTGTGCCTCATCTAGTGTGTCAGAATGAATTAAAGATAGCTTTTTTTTTTTAGTGAGGCAATTGGGGTTAAGTGACTTGCCCAAGGTCACACAGCTAGTAAGTGTTAAGTGTCTGAGGCTGAATTTGAACTCAGGTACTCCTGACTCCAGGGCCGGTGCTCTATCCACTGTGCCATCTTGCTGCCCCCTAAAGATAGCTTTTAAAAATCAAAACATAAAGTAGAAATATATAGGATTCAGGCCCAAATGGAAAAAAAAAGTAAGTTTAATTCTTTTGATTTTCTATATTTATAAGAATTTCAAAAATCAAAGCAATTAGAATAAGAGAATCTATAAATTAGTTTTGAATCAAATATCTATGATAAAAATCTGATATCCAAAGCACACACACACACACACACACACACACACATATATATATATAACTGACACAAGGTTTTTTTTTTTTAATACCAGGAAGTCCCCCCGCCATAGAGAGGTTGTCGAAGAATATAAACCATTTTAGAATGTGAAATGTAAATGATTAGCACATATATGAAAAGTTTTCCAAATCTATAATAATGAGACATCCCAATTAAAAACTTCTGAGGCTTTACCTCATACCCAGCAAATTGGTAGATATGATAAATGTCTGAGAGATGATGAAAGATCAGGTACACTAATACACTGTAAATTGTAAACAATTTGGAATTATATAAGAAATGACAATTTATACAGTGCAGCTTATATATAACATATATGTACCTACCTTGAATCTGTCATCTATATCTTATCTATTATCTATGTATCTATCATCTATCTATCACCTAGGTAGCTATTCAGAATTTTTTTCATATATTCTTAACATCCAGTGGTAGCAAAAAGACTGGAACCACAAAGTAAGTGATTAGGAAATTTCTGAACAAAATATGTTAGATGAATGTAATGCAATAATATTGCATTGTAAAAAATAACAAATATAAGCTCATCTAATCCAAGCTTCATTTTGCAGATATAAAAACTGAGGCCCAGCGATGTAAAGTGACTTGCTAGAGCCCACAGAGCTAGAAAATGGCAGACTCAGGTTTATGAAGCCATGTCCTCTGACTCAAAATCTAGCCCACTTTCTGCCATATTATGCTGACTAGATTTTTACTGAAATGAGGACGACTTGAATGAAGTGATGCAGAGTAAAGAAAGCAAAAGAGAAAAATATGCACAATAAATGTAATACTATAAATTAAATCAACAATAAAAGGCAGGTGTTGTGAACAATCAATTTTTGGAGAACAGAAGTGGAATTATTCCTATCTCATTAGAGAAGTAGGGTACTGAAGGTCCAAAGTTTGTTTGATTGATCTATTTTGCTTAACTGTTGGTCTCAAGAGGGGTTTAATTTATAGAAGGTACATGGTAGAAATGACTATAATATTAAAATAAAAGACAAAAGGTATCAATCAAAAGGGGAACTATAACAATTTCATTTTTAATAAATGAAATGAATGCTTTATTTCCATTTCTACTTATTTTGCATATTGTTCAAAGTAACTTCTGGGAATCAGATTTTACCTGTTTCTTATGCTAACTTTGCAAATTAATACAAGGTTAATAAAGATGTTCCAAATTCCCAATTCTAATTATTTAGCTATCAGTGCCACTAATTTCCTAGGAGACTGACAGATTAACATTTTTGGGGTGTGTGTGTGTGTATGTGTGTGTGTTTCCTTAAATACTTCTATGTAGGTTTCTAAATCCTAGGTTATTTTGTTAACTGTGTACAGTACATCTTTTTTTTTTCACCTCAAATGTTTAAGAGGGTTTCACAGTTTAAAATTTTGTATACTTTTTAAACCTTTTGAATAAATTATCTGGAACATGATTAGAATATTATCAATAGACTAGCAGCATGATACTTTAAAGACACTGTTAAATTTAGAGGCAAGAGATCTGCTTTTGAATCTTGACTCTTTGATTTACTACCTGTATTATCTTGGACAATTCATTTAACCTTTAAGTCTTAGGTTCTTTATCTCTAAAAGGAGAAGACTAGATTGGATGACTTCTGATATCCTCTCCAGTTCTAAATCTCTGATCCCATGCATTATAGATAGATGTCCTACAAAGTATCTAAGTTTTTTAAATATGAAGGAGAAAAAAAAAGACAAAATATGTAGTCTGATTTCTTGGTTTAGAACTCCATCGTGAGGAAGGAGCTTTTTTATGAGTAAATCTTTTTAAAATTTTCTTAGTTCTGAGAAACAAGTACATTTCTCCTCAAACATGTTACTACTTTCATTAAAGAATATTTTAATACAATTGAGTATATTACCTTATCTCTCCTTCCCTCCCCCACCCCCCAAAAAAAGGTATTTAGGCCAGTAATTATCTGTTTAAAAAATAATTTATGTAGACATTAATTTTGTTTCCTGTCACCTATTCTATAAGATCTCCTAAATAAAACTTAGGCTCTTGCTTTGAATTTCCATATTTATGAGGGTATTGTTATTGTAATGAGTAAAGAAACTGAAGGTCCCATTTTTCTTTCCCTGACTGGGAAATGGGGAAGAAAAGAGGATAGGCAACAATCATTTAAAATTTAATCAATATGATTGACTGTTTAAGTATTTCCTTAGGGGAGGAAATCTGACCATTTCTTCTTCCTTGGGTAGTTCCATTCTGATGCATAAATCCTTAAGCTTTCAGTAATCACATTAAATGTATTTAAAATGAAATGCCTATGAAGAAACCAAGACAAACTCAACTAAGTTATTCACCAAAATCAATTATTCTATCAAAAATTCTATTAAAATAGTCCACTATATATAATAAAAATAAGTCATGGTCATAATTCAGTCATATTATTTTAAAAAATATTTATTCTTTAAGATTTAAAGAAAATACTGAAATAATTAGGAAATGTATATTCACAAGAATTCTACATCAGCAGTTAAAATTAATTTGAAATATGCATCTTTTAGTCACCATATCCAATAGACAGATTTTGGAAAAGTGTGGCCTTTCTTTGGGGGAGAAAGGTGGTATATGATTTTAGGCTAACAAAGTCATTTGGGTATTTATTTCAATAATTACTTTGTGATTTAGGTGCCAGAAAAACATCACTTTCTACAAAGTAAGCCATGTAAATTCTATCTAAATTTCTAAAAGGCCTCTTGTCAGATACAAGCAAACTAATTTCTAATGGAAAAACCCAATCTTTTTAATCAACCCTGAAATGTAGGCACATTTTACATAGTATTTACACTTGTGGAGAAGGGGGATGAAAAGAGGGAGAAAGAGAGAGAGAGATCTTTTAGGCTGGAGATATTTCTTTGACAACTTTAACTTGTCTTTTTCCACTTTCTTCATCTAGAACCTAGCTTCTTAAACTGTAGGACACAGTCCCACACAGCATCATGTAACTGAATGTCAGGATCATGAAAAATTTGTCAACAGTAAAAGGTTATGTATACTTATTTTATATACCTATATACCCAGAGTCACATCATAATTTTTTGGGCAAAGAGGAATTGCTAGTGGAAAAAGTTTAAGAAGCCCTGATTTAGAGCAACAGTACATGGGTAATTAACCTTTCAAGAAAGCAAGTAACTATTCTTCAGCAAGGGATTAGTGCTGAAAAATTTGGAGAGTTTAAAACAAAGTCAATATTTAAATGGAGAGTAATATGTATTTTGGGAGGCTTCCGGTAATTTATATTTATTTAATATGCCTGCTCCTATGAGTAGATTTTCCTCACCCCTTAGATATAAGTGATTTAACTATGGTAACAATCAGTTTATAGATTACAAAACTAATTTAACATGTTTAGATATTCTTTAGTAGCTTAAGCTAATAATAATGAAGCAAGACATATACTAGTACAGCAAATTCAAATGCTATATTGCCATCAGGGCTAAAAAGAACATCTAACTGACATTCTATTCCTCTTGCAATCATTTGGTTCTAATCTAGTGCCACCTTAGTGGCCAGCACCCAAGGAGGCATTAGTCAGCAGAAGCTTTTTAATTTTATATATTAAGAATTATCTATTTTACATTATGTATTGTTCTCTATATCCTCTTTGTTCCTAAATTCTTCCTCTGTCCCTAAATCTGACCAATAAACTATTCTATGCTCTCTTAAATTGTTCATGGTATGATTCTTTATGTGTAAATCATGTACCCATTTTGACCTTATTTTTGTATACAGTGTGAGATATTGGTCTATACCTAGTTTCTGCCATACTATTTTCCAGTTTTCCCAGCAGGTTTTGTTAAAGAATGAATTTTTGTTTAAAAAGCTTGGATCTTTGGGTTTATCATATATTAGATTACTATAGTCATTTACTAGTATAATTTGTACCTATTCTATTCCATTGATCTACCTCTGTATTTCTTAGCCAGTACCAAATTGTTTTGATAATTACCATTTTATAATACAGTTTGAGTTCTAGTATTGCTAGTCAACCTTCTTTCATATTTTTTCATTGATTCCTTTGATGTTCTTGAGATTTTGTTCTTCCAGATGAATTTTCTTATTACTTTTTTCTGGATCTATAAAATCTTTTTGATAGTTTGATTGGTATAGCACTAAATAAATAAATTAACTTAGGTAGGATTTTCATTTTTATTATATTGGCTCCACCTACCCATGAGCAATTAATATTTTTCCAGTTGTTTAGATCTGACCATATTTGTGTTAACAGTGTTTTTTTTTGGTTCTGGTCATATAGTTCCTGGGTTTGTCTTGGCAGGTAGACTACCAATTATATTATATTGTCCATAGTTTCTTTTTGTTTGTTTGTTTGTTTTAAATGAATTTACCTGTTGTTGCTGGACTTTGTTAGTAATATATAGAAAGAGCATTAACTTCTATAATGCTTCTGTTATACCTTTTTGGTGCTTTATGATTTTGTGCTATTGAGACACAGTCTCTCTTACAATCTAATGCTCTCCAAAGTAACTGATTAAGTTTTGTTGACCTTTTTCCAGAAGTATGTACCAAGCAATATCACTCTCTAGAACTTTTTGAATATTGGAACCACACTTATGTATGACCTTCAATATTATGTTAATGCAGCTAAATGTTCTTCATTAATTAAGAATATTTCACATAGAAGAGTTCTGAAATTACTCTTACCAATTAGCTATATAAGAAATTATTGAAATGATCAATTACCATAATCAACAATCATTACTGAAATAAGATAATAAGCACTTTCGAAATACCAACTGGCTAATTTTTTGGAGTGTTTTCCTTTAGTTTGTTCATTGACCATAATGTATGAATCATGATGCAAACTGGAAAAATCTATACATAGTCACTGGTATGAATGCTTTTCAAGTCAAAAAGGGAAAATAATAAAACAATATAGTCCAAAATATTACTCAGATTTTGACTGATCTGTATTTATATATGTGTCAAATAGAATTTCAAAAAGGAAGATTGAGCAAAAATGAAGCACCCAAATGAATATTTCTCCTCCAATTTCTGAATAGATATTTAATAAATTCATTTACAAGTCACAAATTAGGAAATTATAATTTTGTCTACATTTCAGTTTTTAGCTAAATGATTTGTTAATGGTTGGCATGCCAATCATTAGTTATATGTTATTAGCATATAAATATAGTGCATGTATTAATATCATTCTTTACATTTTCCATATCACTCTTTTTACAATAATACTTTGAAGTTGGTAGTATAAATTATTTTCCCAATTTTATTGATATGGATGAAATTAAACAAGCAAGACAGAGGAAGCAGTATAGCCTATATCTCCTTCATAACTATTCCAAGAAATACTGACAAAGTCCTAATTGGAAAACCCAAAGAAAATTGCAGTGAACCTTTTTTTATCCCCAGCCCAGTGAAGCACAGGGAAATGTTCAAAACACTGTGAACACTTTAGACAGGGTCTAGCCAAGAGGGCAACATTATGCAGTCTTCAAGGACTATGGCAAAAAGTCCCAAATTCAGCACAGATGTACCTGAAACTGTGGAGACAGAAGAAATAGGTGCCACCTGTCTATTCTGTCCCTCATATTACAGAGTTGTGTTTATATCCAGTCTGTACTGAGGGGACCTTTGACTAGGTATGGTGAACCAAGACAATAAGAAGTTTGAGGCCTGAGGCTATGTAAGAAACAAGAAAAGAAGCAAGTAGCAGCTGTATGGCTCTAGACCCAGAGCAGAATTTTGGATAGTCTTCAACCTGATCTGAAATGTATAGCTGAAAATGAGGGCAGGATGCTTAGACCAAAGGGGAGGATCAAGTTAGTTTGCTCTCAACCTCAAACCTTTCAGCTAGATTACTATAGTACGGACTAACATCAGTTCACAGGACACCCATCCAGATGCATTCCCACAATTTTGTTTTCAATATTCATATTCAAACTGTTACATTTGAAATATTGGGGGAAACTTGTCTCTATTCTAAGTTATTGGGCAATATAGCTGGGGTTTCTAAGATAATGCTACTTATAAATTAGAGGCTATTGCACCAGGTTTTTGTTTGTTTGTTTTGTTTTGGGTTTTTTTAGGGCAATGAGGGTTAAGTGACTTGCCCAGGGTCATACAGCTAGTAAGTGTCAAATGTCTGAGGCTGGATTTGAACTCAGGTCCTCCTGAATCCAGGACCAGTATTTTATCAACTGCACCACCTAGCAGCACTATTGCACCAGTTTTTGGAAGCAAGCATTTATTAAATCATATTAAATTTTAGTAAAGAGTTGGCCACTTTTAAGGCAAGCCAAAAATCCCTAGCACCATAGAGAGCGAACACATAGCTCTCATGTAGAGTTCAGAAGTCCTACATTACCTAAAATTACCTAGCAAGAGAAGAGAGGTGGGGGGGACACATGGCTGCCTCCTCCAGTGTTCTAGCACAAGAGAGAGTAAACCCCCTGTGGATAAGATGAGAGGCAGCCCTTACACACAGATTGAAGTTAATTGGCTAGCATCCTTCAATTCTATTGGTTGACAGGACCTGTGGGTAGTTCCCATCAAAATGAGCAGTACTGGGCTGAGCTCAGGGTCCTGTGAAAGACAGACCCTCTGAGGGCAAACGCTTTCATGTAGGTGTGGTCTTAATCTCTACTCAGAGTCTGATTTGCATTTCTACTAACTCTGGGCTGGCTTTGAAAGAGATCAGGTAAGGTTCCTGAGCTAAGCCCTTGTGGGGCATGAAGTCCCTGTGTCTCCAAAAAGTAAATTATTAATAATTATTTTCTCACAAAACTAAGATCAGAAGGTTGAACAATTTACACCAGGAAGTCAGTGATCAGAGAACTGCAGATTAGAGAGTTTTGGGTATACCAAAAGCAAATCCTCAGTCTAAACCACCCCTAAGATATTTATCATGAAGAACATATCATTTAATACCTGGAAATGTGCAATAATAGGAAGGAAAAGATTGTTCAGATGATGACCTTAATGCTATATACCATTCAGGATATAAGTCTGGAAGAATGAGATGGAGATGCCCAAGAACCAAAATCAAAAGAAGAAAATGACTAAATACTTATCAGCAACCTGTTGTGCCTTGGGTACAAGTTCACATAAAATTCTTGAAAGGAAGAAAAAGTAAAAAAAAAAGTTAGTTATTTTAGAAATAAAATGAGAGTTAGAAGAAAGCATTACAAAAGACATAAAAGCTATGTAGGAAAGACTTGGAAAGTTAATTAGCAGCTTAGTATGAGACATATAATATCATACCCAAAAAACAGATGCCTTGAAAGTTAAAATGGACTAAATAGAAGTTAATGACTCCATGACACAAAAAATATTTTAAAAAATGTCAAATGACTAAAAAAATTAAATGTAAAGTATCTCACATCAAAAACAAGTGACTGTAAAAACAGGTCAGGGAGAGAAATTTTTAAAATTACTGAACTGCTTGAAAGTAGGGCCTACAAAAATGACTCCACATATTTTAAGAAATTATGAAAGAATCCTTCCCATAACAATCAGAACCAATGGGCAAAAGGGAAATAGAAAGAATCTCCTGGTTACCCCCTGATAGTTACCACAAATTAAAATGCCCAGGAATATCATAGACAAAATCCAGAATTTCCAGGTCAAAAAAACCCAGAAATACTACCAGCACAGCCAAAAACCAAACAAACAAACAAAAAAAGATGTTGTAATCATGATCATACAAGATTTAGCAGATGCCATAATCAAAGAATTGGAGGAGGAAATGGCACACAACTCCAGTATCTTTGCCAAGAAAACCCCAAATGGGGTTATGAAGAGTCAAATATGACTGAAACTACTGATAATGATGACAATGACATGACCATGATGATGATGATGTGATGATTCATCAAATAATGTAGATTCAGGAATACAGCATCTAAAAAGCATGTAATTCCAACCAAGAATAACTTGTACTGCAAAGCTGAGTATAAGAAAATGGACCTTTATTGAATCATACTCTTAGCTGTGGGTGCTCTGTCAAAAGGAATATAACTTTTGATTACTTAAACTTCACAAAATATCTGGGGATTTAGGGCCTAGATTTTTTTGTAAGGGCCACACCTTAACCTCAAATCACTCTGACTCTCATAGATTGGCCAACAATTGGTCCCAGTCCAAGCCTCATTGGCCATTGTTTGGCCTCTTAATGACTCAGAGTGAGGGTAAATAGCAATTGCTTCTGTTTGGGTCAGAAACCCTAAGGGCCTTCTTCTCCCAGACTTTTTATTTGTTTCTTTGTTGGTCTGTTCTTTCTTTCTTTCTGTTCCTTCCTTTCTCCATTCATTTATTTATTTGTTTTGACTAGGTAAAGGAGGCCTTTATTTGGCTCACTTTTTACTTGTCCTTAATCAATGAATAGACATTGCCTCAAGCAAACTGAAACTTGGGAAAGACCTTAGTTTAAAAAAGTTAAAGCCACCCACTGAATGTGGGACATCTCCAGTCATCCTGATGTATGTCTTACCATTAGACCCAGATGACTTTGGAGGAGAGAGTCACTTTGCCTAGCCCTCTCTCAAATCTAATTCACTGCAAGTCATGATATCACTGCACAGTGTCACGGTCCTCTTCTGGGAGAAATGACAAACAATGACAACAACAACAACTATGGCTATCCACTTCCATTTTAGGGGAGATTTCACACCATTCACATTCACATTTAGGATTATTAACTGTGTATTTACCTCCATCCAATTTTTCCCCATTTAAACTTTTTTCTCTCCTTTATCTTTCCCTTCATCACCAGTGTTTTGCATCAGATTGCTGCCTCCCTCCATCTGCCCCTTCCTTTTCCTTCCCCTTTCTCCTCCTACTTCTGCCCCCCTTTCTATCAATGCTCACCTCTCATTTCTTTCCCATTTCCCTTGGTACTTCCCTATAGAGTAAGATAAATTTCTTTAGAAAACTGAGTGTGTATGTTATTCCCTCTTTGAGCCAAATCTGATGAAATTAAGGTTCAAACAATGCTTACTGTCTCGCTTCTTTCCTTCTGCTATAATAGGTCTTCTGTGACTTCACATGATGTAATTTACCCTATTATGCCTCCCCCTTTCCTCTTCTCTAAATACAATAATTTTTTACCCTATAATTTTTTACATCATCTCATCAAAGTCAACTTATATCCATACCCTCTGTCTATGTATGCTCCTTCTCTCTGCCCTAATAGCGATACAGTTCTCAAGAGTTATAAATATCATCTTCTCATGTAGGGATGTAAACAGTTTAATTTTATTGAATAATATTTTTTTTCTATGTTAACCATTTTATGCTTTTCTTGAGTTTTGTATTTAAAGATCAGATTTTCTGTTCAGTTCTGTTATAGGATCATTTTAAAACATTTTCCATGGCAAAAAATCACGAGGCCTCCTATAGAAGGTCTGTGGTAAGTCTTGACTGAGACCATGGAGACTAAAACATTGCATCCCTACAACCTAGTATGGAACCATGAATATTTTAGGCATGAAATAAAGGTTTATTGCATTGCATTGCATTCTCTTGCAATGCATTAAGCTGAATGAATTCAGTTGAGTTAAAACATAAAGTAGATGAACAGCAATAGTGTTGGATAGGGCTAGAAAGGAATTTATTTTAGAACTCAATGCTTTATTCATATATATTGATGGAAAACACCACAAAAATCTTGGTGGTATAAATGCATTGGAAAATCAGCATTATTGACCAATTCTCTTAAACAATTAATAGGACTTTGTTGGTGAATATCTCTCACTAGGCCACAGAGTAATGTTTTCATTTGCAGCATTTAGCCAAATTTCAATACCATCGCACTCTGCACAAAGGACAATATTCCCCAGCAATATGTGTCATCCTCTGCATTTGGCCACTGCTACAATTTGGATGTTCATAGTGATGCCATCTGTTAAGGTTGATTGTGCAGTGACCTTAGGCAGTCTGAAAACCTGCTCAATGGAGCCCATCGATGAAGTTCTGGGTGGAAACCAGGAGGACAGATGGTCGGGTTGGAGATGAAGAACTTGTTTGTTGCAGCTGATGAAAATCATTCTTCTTGCCAGAGTCATTCTATGAGATATCCTTGGCATAGCATATCTGAACAAATATGGTGTTTCACTTGGTAGGTGAGCTGCAGGTGGAAGAAAGCAATCCATGGCCACTTACTGGGCTTACCTGGTAGTTTGAGTTTGCATCTTTAACATTCAGAGGTACTAGTTTTCTGGGCAACATTGTTGGTCACAGTAGGGGAGCAGATCATATAGTTTCTGATAACATTTTTATTATGGAAGATAACTGGGTAATAGTTAGCTTAGGAGCTAGAGTTTGTAGAAAATATTCAAAGAGAAAAAAATCAGAGTGACCAAAATACTTTTCAGATCTATTGACTTTTTAAAAATATATTCAATTTTTCTTTAGTCATTTGGAGAGAAAACTATTCAAGCCATTAACTGGAAATAAATGTGCATATGATCAGACAAGGTAATTAACGTGAAGAGGTTTATAAGTTTGAAAGCTACAGTATTTGCCCACCCACCTAGCCTTTTCCTCTCCACATCTGACAGCCTGAAAACCCTGCTCACATTCACATTTGTTTTCTAGGCAAGGAAAATTACAGGATCATTTTAAAACATTTTCTATGGCAAAAGACATTAGATCTTTCAAAATTCACTGTGCAAAGAAAAATAAGTCACACAGATTACAACAGTTTTCAGAAGCATAGAAGCATAAGGTAGAGATCAAAATTATAGAAGCTTAGCTCCCCATGGGGATAAATGTTTCAACTAAACTATTCCAGACATTTCGTTCAAAAGACAAACATGATAATTAACCAGCTAATTAATTTAAAAAGTTAAAAGGGAGTGTCATTTCTGGTAGAAGTAGAGAACTAAAGTCAGGGTTTGTTTAGATATGAAAAGACTTGAAAGTCAATTGTTTTACACCTCACCTCACCTTTCTTCTGACTTTTCTTATCAAAACATCACCATACTGGTCACCACCCCACTAAATGCATAGTCTTCCCATAATAGAACATAAGCTTCTTGAAGCCAGTAACTATCTTCCTTTTTGTTTTTGTATTCTCAGAACTAAAGATGGAAAATACCAAGAAGTTAATAATATATTTTTCCTTCCTTTATCCTTCCTTCCTTCCTTTTTCTTTCCTTCCTTGCTTCCTTGCTTCCTTGCTTTCTTCCTTCCTTCCTTCCCTCCTTCCTTCCTTCCTTCCTTCCTTCCTTCCTTCCTTCCTTCCTTCCTTCCTTCCTTCCTTCCTTCCTTCCTTCCTTCCTTCCTTATCTCCCTCCCTGCCTCCTGCCAGCCTGCCCACCTACCCGCCTGTCTTCCTTTCCTTTTCTTCCTTTCCTCTTGAACTAAGAGATCAGCAGGGAAAAAGGGTGTCATAACCAATTTAATTAATATAGTCTAGTCATGGAGTATATTTATTTTCATTTATATATTCCAAAATGTATAGCTTAGATATTGTATCTTTGTATAAGTCCTTTTTTTAATATCTCGTACTACTTTCTGGGAAAGGTTGAATACCCCCAGGTATCCCTTTGAGTTCATGAATTTCAAACTGGCATTGGTAAAGACGGTTTACAATGATTTGTACTGAGAATAATTATTGTATTACTGCGAAATAAATTATATGGTGTCACCTTTTAGAATATTTTACGTATTGGTCCTCAGACTTCATTGCTTTTCTACTCTTCCCAATCTCTTTTACTATGTATTTATTTTCACATATTTGATTCCTAGCCACATCACTAATCTAGAGAGAATTTTGTATTAATTGTCCAAACTATAAAAAGCCAAAATAGGGAAACAATTATTTGGTCTTGGATTTTTTAAAGTTTGTTTTGCAGTAAATCCTTTGTAAGGAAATTATATTCAAATTCCTTACTGTATATGTTTTGCCAAGGTGTTATGCTATAATTTACATGAAACATGTAGGTTTTTTAAATCCTGGACTATAATTACTTTAAACTTGTTTTAGTAATGGGAGAGTATTGGAAAGAGTTTGAATATTTTCTGCATATGTCACAGGGTGTTATAAGGGAATTTAAATATCTTTATTCTTTTTATTCAAGAAGTTCTTTCAAAGTTATATGTTGTGGGGGCAGCTAGATGGCACAGTGGATAAAGCACCGGCCCTTGAATTCAGAAGAACCTGTGTTCAAATCCAGCTGCAGACACTTAACACTTACTAGCTGTGTGACCCTGGGCAAGTCACTTAACTCTCGTTGCCCCGCCCCCCCCAAAAGTTGTATGTTGTTTCTTGAAAGCGTTTTAAAGTGATACATTTCAGTCTTATTGATACATTTTTGGTTACTTGTTTATTGATTTCTGATAACCTGATAGTGACTTCCTTTAGACTGCAACCCTTTCTCTGATTTTCTCATCTCCATCTTCCTTCACCATGCCCTACCTATATCCCAGAGCAATCATTCCTACCTTTGCTTCTGTGCCTTCTGGAATTCCTATTCCAAGGTAATTAAACTTTCCTTGATTTTGGGCTTTTTCTCTTTCACACATACCTTCTGTGTGGGGCAGCTATGTGGCTCAGTAGATAAAGCACTGGTCCTGAAGTTGGGAAGATCTGAATTCAAATCTTACCTCAGACACTTAATGCCTCTGTAACCTTGCACAACCCTCCCTCACTTAAATCCAAGTCACTGCAAATCATGCTATCATCCTAAAGTCATGGTCCTCTTCTAGATCAAAGGACAAACAACAACAACAATAGCCTTCTATGTAATTGCCCTCACTGAGATACATAGCCCTCACTGAGATATAGTTTCCCTCAGATAATTCTGTATCCCTGGTCATCCTCTGTAGCACTAATTATGTCTTCATTCATACCCCCAATACGTTGATCCTAGAGGAAAACTCAGAATGCTCATTGTTCCCCAATGCCATTAGTAAGTTCTCTCTTTAGAACCATTACTCAGCAACTTCTCTTCCTTTCAAGTTGATTAAAATTCCCTACCCAATTTACATCACAATGATGACTCCTTATGAGCTTCCTGGAAATTTTGCTTTCTCTCTCAAGTACCTAATTCATCATGCTTCTCTCCTTCTAAATTCCTGCTCTTATAGTATGGGATTTTAAAATCCTTATTACTGCTCCTACACATCATCTAATCTTCCAATTACTTAATCTCAAGAAATTTCATGGCCTTCTCCTCCACTCCACCTCAATGACACACAGGTATTGTCATAACCTATATCTCGGAATTACACACAAGTATTCTACTTCTTTTTTGAAAAGTTGTCATTCCTTTATCTGACCTTAAGCTTCTATCATTACTTATCTTCCTAATATTCCTTACTCCTAAAACAAACTTTTACACTCATCATAACCTTCAATCACTCTACCTCTCATATTTTCTCAAGTCATTTTCCTTAGTCACATATTACTTTCCTTCCTTTCTAATTTTTATTCAACTGGGCCTTAACTGCAGCAAGGAAACTGGATTCCCTAAGTCACTTCCCATAGAACTGATTCCAAATCTCTTCTTTCTGCCTCATGTCCCTCACACCTCCTCTTACCCACTCTTAGCCAAGGACCTCTCCTTATTTTACAGAGAAATTGATGGGAGCTCAATTTAGGGAAAAATTGATGTGAACTTACCTCCCTTCTCTCTATATCAAAACCTCTTGATACCACCACCTACATCTCCTCCTTTTCTTTAGTTTCTGATAATGAAGTGACTATTCTTTCTAAAGCTAACGCCTCCAGAAGTGCCTGATTCCATACACTTCAATATCTTCTGAGAGACACCAAGCTTAGTAATCTTTCCTTTCTCCATTCTACAAACTCTCACTATCTACTCGTTCTTTTTTCCTTGTCTTCAAACATGCTTGGTTCATTATCCCTAAAATAACCTTCACTAGATTCTACCTAGATTTCCTTAAGCTATCATCCTAGTTCTCTTCTTCATTTCTCAGCCACAATCTTAGAAAAAGATTCCTCTGCTTATTGACTCTACTTTCTTTTTATTCAGTCT
Source organism: Dromiciops gliroides (assembly GCF_019393635.1). NCBI lineage: Eukaryota > Metazoa > Chordata > Mammalia > Microbiotheria > Microbiotheriidae > Dromiciops > Dromiciops gliroides. Next base: position 204,762,750 of record NC_057862.1, read on the forward strand.
TCAATATTTTGTACCCTGGCTATGAATATCATTACTCACATGAAACTATTCTTTTCAAAGTTACTAATTTTCTCTTAGTTGCCATATATGGTGAATATCACTTAGTCCTCATCTTGTTGGACCTCTTTGTTGCATGTGACATTGTTTACCTTTTAGGTATTTTCCCTTCTCTGGGTTTGCATGGTAATACTCTCTTATGGTTCTTCTTCTACCTGTATGATAACCCATTCTCAGTCTTTACTGGCTCATGATCCATATAATGTCTGTTATCTTTAGGTGTGGCCCAAGGCTCCACTGTGGGATTTTTTTTCTTGTCTTTTTGCATTATCTCAGTGACCTTAGTTCCATAAGTTTTACTTATAACCTCTGTGCAAATGATACACAGAACAACATAGCCATTCTCCCACATCATTTCACTCCCACATCACCAATTGCATATTTAAAATTCAAACTGGATGTCCCAGAGACACCTCAAAGTCAACATCATAAAATAGAGCTAATCAACTTTCTACCCAAAGCTATCTATCTTTTAGTGTTCCCTACTTTTGTTGAAGGCACCTCTGTATTTCTACTGGCTTTGTAACCTTAATGTTATTCTCAACTTCTTACTCTCTAGCTTTGTACATATGCAATCAATTGGCATTCTTTCCCATTTCAACCCCACAACTTCTCTTTGCATCTTGCCCTTTGTATCTGCTTATACAAAAACCAAATTAATTCAAGTCTTCATCATTTCTCTCCTATATTATTACAGTTGACTCCTAATTAGTCTCTCTACTTCAAATCACTCCCCACTATAGTTCTTCTTCTATCCTTGTCAGAGGAGAAGAAAACCAACAGCAGAGGGATGTGCCCAAGTCATACCCTGGCTTAAGAAAATGTGAACATTGAGTGTATTTCTTAGTCAGTTTAGAGCCAAGATAAAAATGAAATACCTATTCAGAAGTCTGACAAAGTGTTTCAAGTTTTAATCACTTTTCTGGAAAAGTATAATAGGAGTTGTAAGTAACTATATATAAGTATTGTCTTTTATTATTTATGAGTTTTTTATGTCATAGGCATTTCTTTTGTGATAGAAGAAATTAAGAACTATCTTATACTTTATATCTTATGAATATTATGTGCTTTTCTGAAAGGGATCCTGTTAATCACTTTGGGGAACACAATTTTGACAACATTCTCTGATCTATAGGCTCAGCAACCCTATCAAGAAAGGATACATGATTAGTATTCTATGACCTATTTTTGATTACCCCCCTCATGCTGACTCTTACTTAATATGAGACAGTGTTCTGTGAGAAATAATTCATTTAGACCCCTGTTTGATTCCAATCAGTATTAATCAGTCTGATATGGTTAAATAGGGTTAGTGATTATAAATTCTGTATATTAGGTCCCAAAATTGTGAACTGCAGGGTGTAAGTTCATTTGCTTAATCATAGGAAGCTAGCTAGAGGCCCTCAACCCTTGATTTTCCTTGTCATTGTGACAAAGCTCAGTGTGGTGGAGGTAACTCAATTACATGGAAAGTGCTCCTACTTATTTTTGTTCCTCAAGACTATTTTCTCTTGTCCAACATGAGCAAGTGAACATGTCATGATCATCTAGCCAATGGAGATATTCCTTGCTTCACCTAATCCCTGACCCTGCTGACATACCATTTTTGTTTATTTTAGCTTATGTGTCATATGTCAACCAATGAAATTCTGTATATTGTATAGCTGCTTTAGAATGTCCAGGTAATAGATCTGATATCAAACAATATAAAGAGGGGGCAGCTAGGTGGCTTAGTGGATAAAGCACTGGCCCTGGATTCAGCAGAACCTGAGTTCAAAACTGGCCTCAGATACTTGACACTAACTAGCTGTGTGACCCTGGGCAAGTTACTTAACCCTCATTGCCCTGCGCAAAATATATGTGTGTGGGTGTGTATGTAGATAGATAGATAGATAGATAGATAGATAGATAGATAGATAGATAGATAGATAGATAGATAGATAAGGTGCTAGAAGAAGGGGATATCTTAGATCATGAGGAAGATCTGGGGTCCACTTCATTAGAGGGGACCATAGACCCTTTAATAAAGTACTGTTGGCTCAGAGCTTTGCCTCAGTATCTTTTATTATATAGGTTGCACAATTTTAATCTCCACAGTGCATAGTAGAAAGATTTCTAGATCTTGATTTTAGAGAGATCTGTATTTGAATTCAATTGAATTTGAATTTATTTAGATCTAATGCTAATGATTGTATCATGTTATCAACTTTAATGATTTAGGGTCAGCTAGGTGGTACAGTGGGTTGAGTACTGTGTCTGGAATCAGGAAGACTAATCTTTGTTAATTCAAATCTATTCTTAGATGCTTATTAGTTGTGTTACCTTTGACAAATCACTTAACCCTGTTTGCCTCTCAGTACCACTTTAATAAAATGAGCTAGGGAAGGAAATAGCACACTGTACTACTATATTTGTCGAGAAAACTACAAATGAAGTCACAAAGAATCAGACACAGCTAAAATGACTCAACAACAACAATTTTCAGTTCCCTCATCTATAGATAACAATATTTGTAACATATAATGTGAAGTGGAGATGCTATTTGTAAATTGTGAAGCTATCTGTAATTATATTATTATCATCGGATGATTCTCTTTCTAAAAGTTGATCCTTATAATATATTCTTTGATTGGTAAAATGCTTAAAATAATTGGGAGTCAATTTACCAAGACATATTCAAGACTTAAATGGGTATAATTAAAAAACGTGCACCAAATAGCTATGTAAATAACTAGAAAGATATGTAATGCACATGGCTGGGCCATGTCAATATAATATAATAAAACTGGTTTATTACCTATATTAGTTTACAGATTTTGTGGTATGTCAAAGGAATACTTTGAAATGTGAGACAAAATAATAACATTCATTTAAACAAAAGAAATTATGAAAAAAATGGGAAGGGTATTATAACCATAAAGCAGTAATCATTAAAACTATTTGGCACTGACTAAAAATAAAATTGTCTATCAGTGGAATTGGCTATAAAAATAATAATAATAAAAGTCTTAGTCATGTAGGCATAAAATTCTTAATTACTTGGGGAAAAAGTTCTTATTCAAAACAACTGATAGGGAAACTTGAAAGTAGCTTGGAAAGAATTATATTTAGATCAACATTTTAAACTATATACCACAATAATCTGACATTTATCTTAAAGGTTAAAATAAAAAAGAAGAAAATATCAACTATCTTTCATAGCTATAGTAACTGGAAAATTCATAACCAAACATTAGAGGTCATCTAATAAGACAAAATAGAAACTTTGATCACATGAATTTTTTTTAAATACCAAACCAAAATCAATGCAACTAGGAGATAAGGAAGGAATCTTTATATTCGAAAAAAATTGCATCAAATATTTCTGATGAGATTGTGATATCCACAATATATAGAGGACTAATACAAACAGATGAAAAGCCAGTCTCCAATGAATAAAAGATGAAATGGATAAAAAACAGCCTTGAAAAGAGTTACAAACTATTAAGAAACATAGGGAAAATTTGTTTAAAATTATGAATAAGAAAAATTTCATTTAAAACAACCTTAAGATTCTACATTATATCCAAAAGATGACAAGAATAAAAGTATTTGAACAGTTAATTTTTGAAATACAGACTTCTCTAGCATGTAGATCTGTAAATTTGTTCAATCTGTCCAAACTGAAATTATACTAAGAAAATGAAAAAAATGCACTACCCTTTGACCCAGAGAACCCTTGTTACTAGGCAAATATCTCAAAGACATCAAGACTAAAGAAAGGCCTTATATACAACAAAATATTTGCATCTCTACTTTCTATATTATCAAAGACCTGGCAACAAAAATGACTCCTGTTATTTGGAAAATTGTTAAAAAATGTTGTGGTAGGGGTAGCTCTGTGGTGCAGTAGATAAAGCACTGGCCCTGGATTCAGGAGGACCAGAGTTCAAATCTGGCCTCAGACACTGGACACTTACTAACTGTGTGACCCAGGGCATGTCACTTATCCCTCACTGTCCTGCAGAAGAAGAAGAAGAAGAAGAAGAAGAAGAAGAAGAAGAAGAAGAAGAAGAAGAAGAAGAAGAAGAAATGTTGTGGTACATTAATGTAATGGAATATTGTTGCCCTGTAAGTAATTATGGGAACAAAAAGTTCAGAAAAGCATAGGAAGTCTTTAATAAACTCATGCAAAGTAAAATCAAGAAATTAACATGCACAGTAACTACATTAATGTAAATTGGAAGAATAGCAACAATATAAAAACATAACAAAGCAAAACACTGTGTAACTACACTTGACCAAGACTTTCCCTGAAGAATAGATCAATAAATGTTTTTCCTTTTCTTCCTTGAAGATGTGGAGAACTATGGGTATGGCACATTATATGTTCTGGCATACATGGCTGTTGCATTGGTCATACTGATGTTTCTTTCCTTTTTACTTTTAATTACAAGAAATACCCTCCAAGGTGATGTTTTAAAGATGTCAATACAAATTGTTAAAAGACAGAAACAATATAGTTATCTACTTCCAAATGTTTGCTATTCATAAGAATGTGCCAAGTAATTCAAATCAGGACTTGCTCTTCTTGGTCATTGAGGACCTAGAAGTTAAAGAATAATCCAAAATTAGAATTCAAAAATCAGAATTTAAAGAATGGTTATCTATTTATCCCTAAGGGAAGGTAAGGGAACTAAAGACTTTAGAAGGTAGGTGAATTTCTGAAAGTCATACAAATTAGAGACAAAGTTGGCATTGGTACTTCAAAGAAGGTGTATGGGCTCTCAGTCTAGAATTCTTTCCATTACATCTATGTAGTATTTTTAGACTTGTTCACTTTTTTAAAAATTATATAAAATCTTGAAATTGCCATTGTCTTTGCATTTCACATAATTAATCAATTGCTCAGAATTAAAATGTTTCAATATACTATAGTGCAAATGGAATAAATAAGATTATTAAGTGTCTATGTTTCTGTCAAGCTATTTTTATTTGCCTTTATTACTTATATTTGCATGAAAATTTTTGCTACATTAAAACCTAATTTCTGCTACCTATAAACTTGATAATAGAACTAAGGGGAATCAAACTTTGTTGTAAATATATTTTTAAATAAATCTTTTCCCTAAGTCATCTGCTCTATGGAGCATGTAAAAATCTCATGAGAAAACTGGAGTTTAAAAAAATTTAAATCTCAAGACATTATGTAGATATAGGACAAGAGGGGAAGGGAAATATGAATATACTTAAAAGTTATCTGAAGTGTGAGTATAAATTATTTTTCTTTATTTTTTTATCTTACCTAAAAGTACAAGTCCTATAATACAGAACTCATTTTCTTTACATTTACAGCATTCTATATTCTATATTTTTAGGTACTAGAGAATACATGATTTAATTTGTTTTTTTTCTGCTTTATTTCTCAACAAAAACTGTTTCAATGAGATACAAATTCCTAGACACTTAAATCCTTAGATAATTCTTTAAATTAATCGGTATGGATACTGCCTACATGATGACAGACTAGAAGCCACCCAAGCCTTCACATCCTGTTTGACTCATGTCCATATCTTAAATCCACCACAGAGGAATCATTCATTGAATGGACAGTCTTTCCCTAACTTTTTTTAATATCTTGGGGGCACCAATGAAACAATCAAGCTCTCCATAGGTGGTTTCTCATTCTTTGTTCTGGGGGAGTGGTCTAAGAATCTAGATTGAAATATTCACTGACCATAGTTTCAATAATTTTAAAATTATTAATGCTGTTCCATTAGGTCTTTAATGCAATTGAAGTTCAGTTATTGTTTCTTTTGCTTCTATAAAAAGCATATTGAGAGTTGATCAATAGGTAGACATACTTCTATGCACCAGATCACTGTAAATTCTATAGACTAGTGTATGTGAAAATTAGAGCAGTATGTCATGGTATATTCAACAGCCAGGACTTAAATATTTGTATATCATCTTCTATGGAAATGTTTCTTTGATCTCACAAGTTGCTAATGCTCTTTAATCCTTAAATGATAATGTATAGACTTATATGTCTTTTAACCTTAGCTTTAATAGAATGTAAGCTCTTGAGGTCAGAGACAGGTTTTTGTTTTCACTTTCTATCCCCTGTGCCTAGCATAGTGCTTTGAACAAGGTACAAGCCAGCCCAAGTTATTAAATTGTATTAGATTCCTTTTGGCTTTGATATCAGGAATGTTGCTTTTTCTCTTATATCCTCTCTCCTGTTATGTTGTAAACCATCATATTAACAAACCAAAATCAAATTAGGTTTCTTAATGGAATATATTCACATGATGGTGCCATATGCCTTATTTTGTCTTACAGAATAGAAAACAGTCCAGTTACCTAAATACAGAATATTCCTAACTTAAGTTTTCTACTACTCACTTCCCTGAAAAGTCTTAGTCATTTTCTAGTTCTAATGTTACTCTGTTATCCATTTCTGGCTATTCTCCATTGATTAAGTGTGAATCATGTCTCTTCTGGTCTCTAGCTTCTCTTGTACTGAAAACTGTTTAAAAATTATCTTTTTCATGTCTTCTACCTCTTATCTGGATATATGAGTTCCTCCTGGAAAGATGATCATGAAGTTAATAATAAATTACTCACATTATAGGACATGTGAGCTAGAAGGGACCTTAAAATTGTACAAAAGACTTGGAATCAGAATCAGAATCTGCCACTTACTTTCTTTGTGACTTTAGACAAATTGCGACCTCTCTGTACCTCAGTTTCATCTTCTCAATAATTAAGGGAATGGATGAGATGAGCTCTGAGATCCCAGGCAGCTCCAAAATAGTCATTTTATGATCCTATAACAATCCCCTTTTGCAAATAAGGACATTGAGGCGCGGGGAGGGGGGGGACACCACATTTTAATATAATGCTATTTACTTTTGACAGCAAAGATGAGCTTACTCAGCAAATACAAGAGATTTTTACCATCTTCACCCTGAGCATGTCCCAAATTTAGGTATATTCAGAATATGGAGCAGTGGTTAAGTAGTGGTTGATTCACCATAACCACTGCTAATCAGCTTTTTACCTTTTCCAACTCCCTTATAGAAAAGTGAAGATTATCTCTTAGTCCACCAGGTCAGTTCCCATAGGCCCTTCTTTGGCAAAGTAAACCAACCAAAGATATAAATCATTCTTGACAGGACCATGGTTATCCCAGGGTTAAACATGATGTTTGAGTTTCAAAGAACCTTGGAGACAATCTATTTAAAACCTCTCTGAACCAAAACCTAAATCCAAGTTTCCTGATTCCAAGGCTGACATTACAAGAGAGCAGTGGATGGCATTAGGAAGGCTAAGGTCAGTGATCTTTCCTATGCATTATAATTCCCAAGCATGTTGTCTAAATATCTATATTACCATTTTCTGGTGGCTAAATTACTCTCAGAAGATTATGCCTTTTGTGAGTGAAAATCAGCTCCCTACTTCTTAAATAACAAGCAGCAAAAATAGCATCCCTAGGTAAGCACACAGAACAAGAGTGAAACAAAAAAAAATTGTTTATCATCTATTCCTAAGAAAAGAATTAACTCTGTTTCAGTTCTCCAGGCATTTTCAGTGGGTGAAAGTTGTTCATTTTAGAAATGACAGTCAGATTTGAGAGGCAGCACAGCATAGTAGCTGGAGGACAGAACTTTGACTCAGGATGTGTTGGATTCAAGCCAGCCTCTCATACTAGCTCTAAACCAGCTCATGAGTAAGCTTAAGGCCTCTGTAAAACGGTGAGTTCCAGAGGAACAACTGATTTCTATCACTGTAGGAAATTTCTATAATTAGAAGAATCTCCTACATAGATCTACACCAGAGGAAAAAGAGCCAAATATGGGAGAAACCCCTTAATCTGTAGGAGATTATATTTACCAAATTTGACATTCAAGGATGCCATGATGGCTTATAATAGCATGCCTCATTCAGTATGATCCTTTTCTTTTGCAGTAGCCTTCTGTGACTTACAAAGTACTTCCAAATTTTCTCTCTCACATAACCTTTCTATTAGGCCTTGAGGTGGATGGGACAGGAGTTGATATTTCCCATGTAAAGATGAGGGGATAAAAGAGATTCAGAGACATGAATAAACTCCAATAGCTCACAAATATCTCTAGAATCAAATATAAATTCCTCTATTCAGTCTTTTAAATTCTTTAAAATATAAATTCAACTTACCTTTCCATCAATCATGAATTTGTGATGTGCTGGGGGTTATGTGAATATAAACACAAAGGATTATATAATCCTTCATCCCAGAGTTTACACTCTGTTGTGGAGACAGCAAGAACATTGAGTTTGCACAAAGTAAGTATGAGGAGACTAAATGCAAATGAATTAAATGTAAGGTAGTTTGGAAGGCCGTCACTACCTAGTGACCACTTAGTGCAGTGACATGTGCATAAATAATGCATTATAAATGCTTGTTGTCATTATTGTTGTTGGTTGGGGTGGGAGCGTATCAGAAAAAGCTTCATGGAGAAGAATGCTTGAGCTGTAAGAGAGAGAATCTGTGAGGCAAGTAAGGAGTATAATCCATATTTGAATGAGAGCCTGTGCAATTTTACTCAGCTGTTGAATGCAGGAAAGGAGATAATGTATAAGAAAATTAGAAATATAGGTTTTGGTCAGATCTTGAATAGCTTTCAAGGCAAAAAAAAGTAGCTTTTTTTTTTTTTATCCTAGAGACAATGGTTTATCGAGTAGGGGAGTGAAAATCACTTTAACAGTTGTATGGACGATGGATTAGAGTGAGGAGAGATTTGAGACAGGGATATGCCAATTAGAAGGCAATTGTTTAGGCCAGAGATAATGAGGGCCTGAACTAAGGTTGTAGTTCTGTGAGTACAAAGAAGGACTCTGATTCTTCCTTTCCAGACTAATTATTTATTATTCCCTTACACCTGCTGCCCAGTACAGCAAAACTAACCTTTTGGCCGTTCCCCACAAAGGCCACTCCATGTCCTATCTTTGGGACTCAGACCAGGCTGTTGTGTTCACCTAGAATGAACTTCCTTTTCATGGAGACTTCTCTAGAAAGTAGTTTGTTTTTTTTCAAAGCTCAGCTTTAGCATCAGCTTCTGTAGGAGGTTTATCTTAATCTCCCCTGTCCCAATGTCTAGTGCCATTCCTCTTCCCCAAATCACCTTGTACTTAATGTTCCCCCAGTACATAATAGACTCTTTGAGGGCACTCAAGGTTTATTTTAGTCTTTGTTTTGCCAATCCCTAGCTTAGTGTCTGGCACATTGTAATAGATGCTTAATAAATCTCTGTTGATTTATTTATTTCATGACTAAAGGACTTCACTGTGGTCACACAGCTAGTATATATCAAACTCAGGACCTGAACCCAAGTCTTCTGATTCCAAGCATATCATGCTTTAGAAAACACCATAGCTTGACCCCTAAGCAAACAGTAATGCATTGTATGTGTTGCTTTAAGGGAAAAAGGAGGTTTTTTTGAGGGGGAATCCTTGAAGAAAAGTAAGACAGCATATTACAAAAATAATCAAATAAGTAGAATAGGGGAGAAAAGATTTCTTTTCTGAAATATACAACATGAAAATCAAGTTAAATCCATGGAATTATCACTGAAAGAAACAGCTTACTTTTCTACACATTATCTAGGAAAAGAGTAGAAGGTCCTTTGAAACAAGTTTATTTTTTCTGTTGAACTCTTTTGTCTATTATACATAGATTTTCACAAAATAAAAGTCAAGGGGCAGCTAGGTGGTGCCTTGGATAAAGCACTGGCCCTGGAGTCAGGAGTACCTGAGTTCAAATCCAGCCTCAGACACTTACACTAACTAACTGTGTGACCCTGGGCAAGTCACTTAACCCCAATTGCCTCACTAAAAAAAAATAAAAAAAAAGTCAAAGTTATATTACTTATACAATTATAAAAAGTAATCAACTACATAGTCACTATGCTATCAATGTAATGATATATTTTATTTAGGATCATAAATTTGGTTCTGGAAGTGACCTTAAGGTGCAGATTTAGAGCTGGAAAGGACCTCCAAGGCCATCTAATCTGAACTCCTCATTTTGTATATAAAGAGGTTGAGGTATAAGGAGACTGATTTGCTCAAGGTCACACAGGTGGTAAACAATAGAGGTGGGGCTGATGCCCAGTTGACTGCCACCAAATTCAGGACTTTTCCTACTGATGCTTTCTTAAGCAGATAATATATGATCAATGTTACCAAATATTCAACGTTTTAGAGTAAATGCCTACTATTCAGCCATTCAAAAACATTTATTAAATTAAATGTCTATTATGTGTAAGTCATTGGGCTAATATCTGGGTTTATAAAGAAAAAAATCTCTGCCCTGAAGTTTGAGGAAATAAAATTAATAAGATAGAAAAAAGGAGAGATTGATTTTTAGTGCCAACCTATGTATTTTTCCTTACTATTAGAACAATCGACTTCATAAAAGAGGATATTAAGGATGAGTTGGGATAGTCAAGGAAGGCTTCATGAAGATGGTAGGACTTGAGAATAGCCTTAAAGAAGAGATAGGATTTAGATATTAAAGGGTAGTAACTCGTTTTAAAGCTACATGTACTCTTTTCTTACATAGAATGATAATGAAGTTTTTTTCAACAATAATTCATTCCATGGGCATGACATTTTAAAAAATCTCATTGCCTATTTCCAAAAGAAATCTTTTTTCTGCACTTTCTTCCTTATCAGATTGTGTTTGAAATACACTGTCTTAGTTTTCTTTAAGGTAATATGCAGGAAGAATTTTTCCCTCACAAAGGTTAACCATGGTCTCAACTTCTCATCAAATAATACATACAATATGAATTCTAGATGGAGGCTGGGGAGAAGACACAGGAAGCAAGGAGAATGGTGCTGAATTGTGAATGAGTGTGGTATATACAGGGGATACTAATGAGAAGACCATGTTGGGAAGTGGGAGAAAATAAGATTCAAAAGGAAGAGTAGATAAAATTAGGCACTTGAAGCCAAGCAGAAGAGTTAGGATGGAGCATAGGTTATATGAGAGTATGAGATCAGACTGTACAGGTAGGTAAGTTAGATCTAGATAATTCAACATGATTTACTGGAAATAAGTAGTTGCACAATTATTTTTCTTTCAACTCCATTTGATTCAATAGGGATTCATTAAGCACTTAATACAAGAACAGCAAAAAAATCATAAAGGCATTACCCTCAAAGAACTTACTTTCACCACTGTTAATGTGTTTACAGATAAGTAAATATAAAATATAGGCAAAATAAATACAAAATATTTTTTTCAGATGGTAGAGGAGATCAGGAAAGGATTCATTTAAGAGGTAACACAAGAATATTATTGAAGGGGGCAGCTAGATGGCACAGTGGATAAAGCACTGGCCCTGGATTCAGGAGGACCTGAGTTCAAATCTGGCCTCAGACACTTGACAATTACTAGCTGTGACTAGTAATTGACCCTGGGTGAGTCACTTAACACTCATTTCCCCACCAAAAAAAATAGTATTATTTAAGCAAAAGATTCAGGCCAGCTATGTCTTCATTTCTTTTGAGCTTTCACTCCTGACTTTCTCCTCAGCCTAAAAGTACATTCTCCCCTGTCTCACCCTGGCTATTCACCCTGCCCCTGTAGTCCCTTCCTCTGATTGGTTGGTTATTCTTCATTTTAAGGAAAGTATGTGGATCAGCCTTCACTCTTTTTCTAGGCTCTACTTTTACTCTCTAATCTTTCTCTGCCCTACCCCTCTCTCCAACTTGCTTTTCAGTTTCCCTTTCTGTGTTGTCTTTCCTCATTGGAATGTATCCTCCTGCTGGGCAGGAACTATTTTCTTTCTGCCTATATTTGTCATTTCAGCACTTAGTACAATGCTTGGCACATAGTAAATGCTCAATAAATGCTGGTGGACTTGACAACTTTACCCTGGGGATGTGCCATGTTAAACTCAGTGAACATTTTTGAGCTGGGGCACTGATCCTTTAGTAGAGGACAGCAGTCACTTCCCAAGCACTTTACCTTAATTATTACCATTCATAGGGCTTATAATCACAGAAAAAATCCACTATAGGCTCATTTCTTCTTTCCCTGTCTCAGCCTTGTTACTTCCATTCTAAACTCAAATTGTAAGATATATTTGGAGGCTTTGGATGGTCCCCAGGACCACAGCTGTTTGCCAACATCACCCATGCTGAGAGTTCTTTAGCTTCTGTCATCTCTCTAACAGTTCTCCTTCATCTTCACAGTGGGTTCAGTGTAGGTGGGAGGGAGGATAAGGACAGGCTGCCTTGGTATTCATAACAACTACAGATCAATCTGCTGATGTCATCCATTTGGCAGAGCAAAAGTTCTGGAGCCCACCATTGCTTCCTGGTGACATATTCTGTAATTGTGGTGTTACCACCAGCTCTGGGGAGGTTTTTGGGTAACATTGCTTTCCTGTTCATTTTATTACTGTGACTGGCTCATGTGTTTGTCAGGATTCACAGATAAGGTGTATTTGGTGGCTCACTAATAGTACCATTATTTTGAGAAACTCTTTGCTTTCCAATATCCTGAAGTAATTCTCTTTCAATCAAAGTAAACCCAGGCAGTAATCATAAACCAGCCAAGTCATTTAATAGATGTGCAAACTTGCCAATTTTGGGCTATAGACCCCACTTTCTGATTGGGTGGGAGGTTGATTAGGAGTTGCAAGCCAAAACCAAATATTTATTAAGTGATTACTATGTTTCAGGTGCCGTGATAAGCTTTGGGGATGCAAATTTAAGCAAAAGGAAAGACATATAAAAGCTGGCACATTAGGACCTTTTATTCTAATGGGAGAAGATGGTACACAAAAGGGACCTGTAAAGGAACATGGGAGAAAAAGAGCCCCATGGGAGGCATGGTGACCACACTCAGCAGGTTAAAAGCACAGCTTGGGAGTGGGGAGAGAGATGGAGGATGAAGCTTGTCCAGTCTGCACTCCTCCTCAAAATGCAGACATCAAGAGGAGCTCACTAATGAAAGAAAAGGATTAGCATGTATGGGGGATATTCTAGGGTGAAAGACCTACAGAGGAGGTTGGGAGTTCAAGATGAGGAGGCCCCAGACTCTGAAAGAACTTCCAGGGTGAGACCAATGAACAATGTTGAAGTCTACAAAATCAGAAGCACAGCAGGGAAAGGAATGAAAGTTGGACAACCTGGGCCCCTCCTCAAAATGGAGGCACCTGGGTACAAAAGCTGCAGGGACAAATGAATGTTCCAGGGTGATGTGGTCCCAGATTCTGAGAGAAGTTATCTAGTTAATTTGATGAGCTAGCTTCCTGATCATTTTGATAAGCTTATAGGATGCGAGCATTTGTTTGCAGACATCTATTGAACTCTCCCTTAACCTGCTGTGGAGAATGTGAGCTTGACCATTGGCACCTTATTGAAAGAATAGAGGATGACTTTTGATTGATTGTGAGGGACTGACTGGGGTCCTATCAGTAGGAAGTAGGGTGAGGAGGATGACCTGTACCTGAGAATGGTCTCCTTTACCCAGGAACTGGCAATGATTTCTTGGAGCAAAGTGTATGAAAGTCACATGTGCTGATTCACAGTTTCTCATCTATTTGGACTGAGAGAAAAGTTTCAGATAATAGACTTTCTGAGCCCAAGAAATTGGATAGTACTGAAGAATCCAGGAAAAGCACAAAGAAGTGTACATGTGCTTACTCATATGACCTGAGAGGTTGATTCCTGAGAATAAATTTTCCAAGCCCAAGAGATGGCAACAGCCTAGACATTAGAATTACTACAGAAACACATGGCTGAAGTGGCTAAGTGCCTACCATTTTGCACAAAGTGAGAATTCATGGACAATGCTTCTGTTCTACCTCCCCCTACACCAACCTCCTATACAGGATAGAATTTTATGGTCTAGGAAAGCAAAAGGAGGTTGGTGTTTCAGAATATTGTCATGACCAACCTTCTTAGGCCAAGTGAACAAGCACATGTCTAAAATTCAATCCTTGCCCTAGACCTGCATCTCATGGTTTGGGAAAGTCCACTTTCAAGAACTATCTTCTCAGGTTACATGGGCAAGTATGTTTCTTCTTGTATTTTCTCTAGGAGACAATGATCAGGAACTCGCTTCTTGGGTTGAGGACATGAGAAAGCTATGAGCTAGGGCAGCTAGGTGGCGCAGTGGATAGAGCACCGGCCCTGGAGTCAGGAGGACCTGAGTTCAAATCCGGCCTCAGACACTTAACACTTACTAGCTGTGTGACCTTGGGCAAGTCACTTAGCCCCAGTTGCCTCACCAAAAAAAAGAAAGAAAGAAAGAAAGAAAGCTATGAGCTGATACATTCACTGTCACTTTTATGTGCATCTAACCTAATACATTCATAACCAGTCTCTTGGTTGAGGGAGGGAGTGAAGTAGGATACTCTAACTATTAATCTAGGATCATAATTAGAGCTTTAAAAGATTTTATTTTATTTTTTTAATTTTTAAGAGATTAAAAATTATCTTGTCTAATACCGTCATTTTATAGAAGAAGAAACCAAGGTTCAGAAAATACCTTACCAACAGTAACAAAAGTAATATAACTGGGATTTGAACCAAGGTTCTTTGACTTCAAATCTTGTATATTTTCTATTGCTACATCATATTGGTAATTTTTTTTCATTATTTTTAATTGTCATGTGTGAGTCTTTGTGGCCATATTTAGGGCTTTCTTGGCAAAGGTACTGGAGTCATTTGCCATTTCCTTCTCTATCTCATTTTACAAATAAGGAAGCTGAGGCAAATAGGGTTAAGAGACTTCATTGAATGTCACACAGCTAGTAAGTGTGTGAGGCCAGATTTCAATTCATGGAGAAGAGTCTTCCTGTTTCAAAATCCTTGCTCTATCCACTGTACCACCTAGCTGCCCTATTGATAATTTTACAAATAAGGAAACTTAAGCCTAACAAGGTAAAATAATTTGCCCAAGGACAAACAGCCAGTAAGTAGCAAAACCAGAATTCAAATGCTTATCTTTTGACTAAGGACTCAGGTCATTTTTCATTATACCACCATTCCTCTCAATATCACAGATTCCTCTTGTATTAGTTATTGTTATCATTGATGTTGTTTTTCAGGAAGTTAGGTGGCATAACTGTTAGCATACTGAATGTGGAGTGAGGAAAATCTGAGTTGAAATATAGCCTCAGACACTTATTAGCTTTGTGACCCAGGCAAGTCAGTCAACCTCTGTCTCAGTTTTCTCATCTGTAAAATGAGGAGAAAAACTACACTCATTCCTCAGGGTTGTTGTCAGGATCAAGAGAAATATTTGTAAGGTGCTTTATAACTCTTGAAGTAGTATATAAATGTTATAATAATAATTATTTTTATTACATACTAGCTAATAATCCATTTAATAATGGAAAGTATGGCAATTATCCTGGCTAATCACCTTGTAACAAACTAAGTCAATTAACTCTAAGCAAGTTTTCAGTATTCTTTCAGCTAAACATTTACTTAAAGAGGATGATGATGATGAGGAGGAGGAGCAGGGGGATGATGATGATGATAGCTCTAAAATACCTACTGTCCATAAACTGTTTAAATTAAACTGAATTAAATACAAAATAACTGTTGGGAACAAGAGGATTTAATCACCTTGTGGGCTTGGAATAATAAATACTGAGATATGGTAGCTGAAGAATAGATTTGAGATAGAATTGGGAACACATGGAAATATATTAAAGAGTAGAGAGTATCTACCCTATCTTCATGCCACCAAATTGACCCTACAATATTTAGATGGATATAAAATTGGCCATAATGAAGGTTTCCTGGTAAGAGCTCATGGAAAAATGGGAGCCATTGGCTACTTATACCATATAAACTATATTTTGCTATCTTACAGTTGTTACTTTTAGAATCTATTCTTGGATATCAGATATAACTTGAACAAATGTTTTTATGTCAACCTCATTGTGCAGCAAAAAATTTGGCCAAGATGCCATGATGAATGCCATGTATAGAATGATATGACCCCCTCACAACAAAGATATGAATGAGGGGAAGATGGCAGTCTCCCTTTAAAAAAGTTATTTTTTCATATTCATTTTAAAAAGTAAGAGTAAAATTCTCCCTCTCCATTATTCCTCTCCCCTACTCACTGAGAAGGAAAGCTATATATCAATTACACAAGTGAATTCATGCAAAACATATTTCCATATCAGCCATGTTCGAAAAAAAAAAGCTAAGAAATGTAATTTTTTAAAGCATCCTTCAATAGCTACTCAGAGTTCATCAATTCTCTTTCTGAAGGTAGATAACATTTTTCATCACAAGTACTTTGGAATCATCTTGAATCATTTTCTTAATCAGAATAGCTAAGTCTTTCATAGTCATTCATACTTACAATATTACTGTTACTATGTACGATGTTTTCTTGCTTCTGCTCACTTTCCTTTATGTCAATTCATATGACTTCCCACACTTTTCTGAAACCTTTCTGCTCATCATAATTTCTTTTAACATAAGACTATTTCATCACACAATCATATACCACAACTTGTTGAGCCATTCCCCAGTTGATAGATATCCCTTGATTTTCATCTTTACCAACACAAAAAGAGCTGCTATAAATATTTTTGTACATATAGGTTCTTTCCTCTTTTCTTTGATCAATTATGAGTAAGAGCTAGTGGGGCAATTGCAGGGTCAAAGTGTATACACAATTTTATAGACCTTTGGGTATAGTACCAAATTTTTCTTCAGAATGGTTGGACTCCACAAATGGTGTATTACTATCCCTTTTCCCCCCACATTCCCTCTAGTATTATTTTTTTCTGTCATGTCACCAATCTGATAGGAGTAAAGTGGTAGGTACCTCAGGATTGTTATAATTTGCATTTTTCTAATCGGTAGTTATTTCAAATCCTTTTTTATGTGACTATAGCTTTGATATTTTTGTTCTCAAAAATACTATTCATAACCTTTGACAATTTACCAATGGGGGAATAGATTTTTATATATATATAAACTTGGCACAGGGGAACAGCAAAGATGGTGGAGAAAAGCCAGGAAGTTGCCTGAGCTCCCCCCTTTTCCCCTCAAAAACAACATTAAACCAGGCCTCTAAATGGATTCTGAAAGTATAGAACCTACAAAAAGCCAAAGAGACACAATTTTCTTACTAAAGATAATTTAGAAGACTTCAGGAAAGGTATGTCTCACTTGGGCAAAAGGGGAGGGCAGCTCAGCACATTGCATCTTGACACAGCACAATTCAGCCCAGCTAAGAGCAGCATGCAGAAGAAGAGGTCTGGCAGGTCAACAGGAGGCTCTTGGACACTGCATAAATAAGTTGCTGAGGCCCATTGGTCCTGAATCAGAAGGCTGGTGGCACAACAATCCATTTGTGAGACCCGCCATCCCTGGCTAGGAGGGAAAGCTGCTAGCTAGGGAACCATGCAAAGGACAGGAGTGACTTAGCCAAACCATTCAAACACAGGGAGCAAGCCCAGGGCCATGTGTAATCCAAAAGCCACAGAGACCTCAGAACAGAAAGCCAGTGACCTGGTCCATATGCCACAGTACAAGAAGCTTGCAACAGTGATCCCTGTACCCCAGGTCCAGACTTCAACTTTATAAGTTTAAAAATAGGTTACAATATGAGTAAGAAACAAAAAAGGACCCTTACCATTGACAGCTTCTATGGTGAAAGGGAAGACCAAAACACAAACTCAAATGAGTTTATTCAAATGCCTACAAGCAAAGCCTCAAGTGGGAAAATGATCTTGTCTCAAGACCAAAAGGACTTCTTGGAAAAGCTCAAAAAGGCTTTTAAAAATCAAATGAGAGAGGTAGAAGAAAAAAATGGAAAAAGAAATGAGAGAAATGAGAGTTACACTGGAAAAAGAAGCAGGGGTAGAAATCCATATCTCAGACAAAGAAAAGGCAAAAATAGATGTATTGTTTTGGGCAGGGCAATGAGGCTTAAGTGACTTGCCTAGAGTCACACAGCTAGTAAGTGTCAAGTGTCTGAGGCCAGATTTGAACTCAGGTCCTCTTGGATCCAGGGACGGTGCTTTAAAAATAGATCTTATTTAAAGAGATAAGGAAGGAAACTACATCTAGCTAAAAGATATGATAGATAATGAAGTAATATCAATGCTAAACAGGTATGTGCCAAATGGTATAGCATCCAAATTTTTAGAGGAGAAGTTAAATGAGTTACAAGAGGAAATAGATAGCAAAACTATACTAGTAGGGGATCTGACTTTCCACTATCATAATTTGATAAATCTAACCACAAAATAAATAAGAAAAGAGTTAAACCAGTGAATAGAATGTTAGAAAAGTTAGATATGATAGATGTCTGGAGAAAATTGGGGATAGAAAAGAATATACCTTTTTCTCAGTGGTATATGGCACATATTCAAAAATTCACCAGGTATTAGGGCACAAAACCTCATAGTCAAATGTAGAAAGGCAGAAATAGGAAATGCATCCTTCTCATATCATGATGAAATAAAATTACATGTAATAAAGAGCCATGGAAAAGTAGACTGAGAAGATGGTGGAGGAAAACATTAGACACACAGAGCTCCTGACATAATTAACCCCAAAATAGCAATAAAACAACCCCTGGAGCAGCAAACCCATAAAAGACTGGCTGAGATTATTTTCCAGCCAAAGACAGCTTAGAGGAGGCCATGAAGGGCTGCAAGAAGAGTCCAACACTACATTTTTCATCTGGAAAAACAAAAGGTGAAGAATATCAAGGGAACTATCGAAAAAAATGCACAGGAAGGTGGGCTAGCTGTACCAAATCTAAAGCTATACCATAAAGTGGCAGTCATCAAAACTTTTTGGTACTGCCTAAAAAAAATAGAGTGATAGATCAATGGAATAGTTTAGACAAAGGAGGCACAGTAGTAAATGACTATAATCATCTACTGTTTCATAAAGCCAAAGACTCCAGCTTCTGGAATAGGAACTCAGTATTTGACAAAAACTGTTGGGAAAACTGGAAGATACTATGGCAGAAACTAGGCATAGACCAATATCTTATACCATATACAAAAATAAGGTCAAAATGAGTACATGATTTAGACATAAAGCATGATACCATAGGTAAATTAGGAGAGAAAGGAGTAGTTTACCTTTCAGATCTATGGAGAGGAAAACAATTTATGTCCAAACAAGAGATAGAGAATATTATGAAATGCAAGATGGATGATTTTCATTACATTAAATTAAAAAGTTTCTGTACAAACAAAAGTAATATGACCAAAATTAGAAGGGAGTCAGAAAGCTGGGAAACAATCTTTACAGACAGTATTTCTAATAAAGGCCTCATTTCTAAAATATATAGAGAATTAAATCAAATTTATAAGAATCCAAGTAATTCCCCAATTGAGAAATGGTCAAAGGATATGAACAGGCCATTTTCAGATGAAGTAATCAAAACTCTCTATTGCCATATAAAACAAATACTCTAAATCACAATTATCAGAGAAATGCAAATTAAAATGACCCTGAGGTACTACCTCACACCTATCTGATTGTCTAATATGACAAAAACAGGAAAATACTGAATGTTGGAGAAACTGTAGAAAAATTGGGACATTAATGCATTGTTGGTGGAGCTGTGAACTGATCCAGCCATACCTGAGAGGAATTTGGAACTATACTTAAAGTTATTGTGCCTACCCTTTGACCCAATAATACCACTGTGAGATCTGTATCCTAAAGAAATCATAGAAGAGGGAAAAAGTCCCACATGTTCAAAAATATTTATGGCAGCTCTCTTTGTGGTGGCAAAGAATTGGAAATTGAGGGAATGCCCATCAATTGGGGATTGGCTAAACAAGTTGTCATATATGAATGAAATGGAATACTATTGCACTATAAGAAAGGAGGAGCAGGTGGAGTTCAAAGAAACCTGGAAGGACTTATATGAACTGATGCTGAGTGAGATGAGCAGAACCAGGAGAACATTGTACACAGTAACAGCAACATTGTATGATGATCAAGTGTGGTAGACTTGGCTCTTCTCAGCAGTGCAATGATCTAAAACAATTTCAAAATACTCATGATAGAAAATGTTCTCCACATCCAGAAAAAAAAAAAAAACAACTGTGGATTCTGAATGCAGATTGAACCATACTGTTTCTACTTTTTGGCTGTTTTTTTCTTTTTTGAGGTTTTTCCCTTGTGTTCTGATTCTTCTTTCATAATATGACTAATGCAGTTATGTGTTTAATGAGATTGTACATATATAATCTATATCAGATTCCTTTTAATCTTGGGGAGGGCAGAGGGAAGGGAGGGTGGGAGAAAAATTTGGAACTAATAATCCTAAAAAAGAATGTTGAAAACTATCTTTACATATAACTGGAAAATAATACTTTAAAAAAGAATTTACATGTATTAGCTTCTATCATAGGAATGTAAACAATTTTGCTTCATTGAGTTTCTTATGATTTCTCTTTCATTTTTACCTTTTTATGCTTCTCATGAGACTTTTACTTGAAAGTCAAATTTTCTATTAATCTCTGGTCTTTTCATCTGACATATCTGAAAGTTCTCAATTTCATTGAATAACCATTTTTTCCCTCTTCAGGATTATAGTCAATTTTTCTGGGTAGGCTATCATTGGTTATAATCCTAGCTCCTTTACCTTCCAACACATAATATTCCACTCACTCCTGTCCTTTAATATGGTAGCTGCTAAATCTTGTGTGGTCCTGACTGTGACTGCATGGTATTGAAATGTTTTCTTTCTGGCTGCTTCAAGCATTTTCTTTTTTGACCTTTGAGCTTTGGAATTTGGCTATAATATCCCTGAGTGGTTTATTTTTTTTTTCAGGAGATGATCATTGGATTCTTCCAAATTTTATTTTACCTTCTGGCTCTATGTTATTGGGAAATTTTCCTTTATAATTTCTTGATATATCAGGTCTAGGCTTTTTCCTTGATCATGACTTTCAGACAACTCAACAATTCCTTAATTATGTCTCCCTAATATATTTTTCCAGGTCATTTAAAAAAATTTTCTCATAAAATATTTCACATATCTTCTAATTTTTTTTCATTATTTTGACTTTCTTTTATTGGTTCTTGATGTCTTCTTGAGTCATTAGCTTTTACTTGCCCAAATCTAATTTTTAAAGAAATTTTCTTCAGGGAGCTTTTATACCTCTTTTTTCATTTGCCCAATTCTATTTTCTAATATGTGATCTTCTTCAGTATTTTTTGTGCCCCATTTGCCAAGTTGTTAATTGTATTTCCAGAATTTTCTTGCATTGCTCTCATTTTCCCCCAATTTTTCCTCTACCATTATTTTATTAGCTCTTCATAAAATATTGTGTTTTTTCAGCGGTTTTATAAGATTGTTTTTTAATGTCTTTCAGGAATTCTTATTTGGTTTGTTGTCTATTAACTTTTGTTTTCTTTGCGGTTTTTCTTGTAGTTCTTTTGAAATTATTGTCTTTTGAATTTGTGTCTTCCCTGTCTCCATACGAGCTTTTTATAATCAGATTTGTTGTTGGTTAGTTATTTTTACAGCTTATTTCTTGACTTTGAATTTTATGTTAAAGTTGGTCACTGTTTCCAGATTGGGGTGGAAGCATTGTCCCACACTTCAGATTCTTCTATTCTCCTAGTCTATTATTTGGTCCTTACCCAGGAAAAGCCCTTGATGCCTTGAGACTAGAAGTGATATCGCTCTTCAGTGGCCCTGATCCATTGTGTCTTCAAGTGCTCTTATCTGCCCTAAAATTATAACATGGCTATAAATGATGATGAACCAGTAGATTTCAGAAAAAAAACAAAAACAAAAACCTGAAAAGCTTATATGAACTGATGTTGAGTGAAGTGAGCAGAACCAGGAGAACATTATATACGGCAACAGCAACATTGTGTGATGATGAACTGTGATAGACCTAGCTCTTCTCAGCAATACTCATAATAAAAAAAGCTCTTCACATCTAGAAAAAGAACTATAGATTCTAAATGCAGATTGAATCATTCTATTTTCATTTGGTTTTGTTTGTTTTGTTTCATATGGTTTTTCCTTTTGTTCTATATATTTCTCACAACATGACTAATGTAGAAAGATATTGAAAAACAGAAAAAACCACTTTATCCTGGAAGTAGGTATGGGAAATGGAGTTATCAAACAGTGTTCTGTCCTATGCCTAGTGCTAGCATGGGGGCCTCCAGTAATATCGTTCTGACTAGTTGACAGATCCCATACCATGTCTGGCTTAAGAGCTCTTAAAGCTTTCTTTCCCTCCAAGTCCTACAGATGTAGTTTCTGCTACATGTGCTCTAGGCCACTCCCCACCCCACAGTCACAGACCTCTTCTTCTGACCTCCTAAGTTGCTTTGCCTAGAAAAATGTCTCACTCTGACCTTTTATTGGCTCAGCTGCTTCAGAGTTTGATTTGTGGAATTATTTTAAAGTTCTCTGTAGGAGAATGTTTAGAGTGCTTGGCTTATTCTTATACTTTGCCCTTTTGGCTCTTCCCCAGAATTCCTCAAGTGGCAGTGTTCTTAATTTAAATAAGGAGTTCAGTAAGAGCAGTAGGTTTTAGAAGAAAAGTGATCATTTCAATTTTAGATATGTTCAGTTAAATTGAACAGATCAATCAGATACAGATGTTTAGAAAACTGGGAAATGCAGAATCAGTGCTTTCAAGAGGGGGTGAAAGTTGATTCCAGAAGGTATAATGGTATAAAGTCACAGGAAAACCCTTTTCTAGGTGGCTAATGAAGTAGTTTAGAAAAAGTCACATTTTAGAAGCAAGATATAGTAGAAATTGAGTGAATCCAGAAATGCCTGGAGCTCTTGCTTCATTCTTAGAATGGGGACATAATAAATTGCATGTACCTTGTTGTGGAGAGATTCAATTTAGCAATATTAATTTGGTAGGATAATAAAGGGGTTCTAGAATTTCAGACTTAAAATTTCTCTCTCTCTGCTTTCTTCTCCCTCCACTCATATACCTAATGCACCTGAAATCTTTTCATGAATTGATCCTTCATTCTTCTCATTCAATGTAATTCAGAAAATATTAATTGTTTAATGGACCTGGCATTCACAAAGATAATTATATATAAAGATGCAAGCCCTGCTGTCATAGAATTTATAGTCTACAAATAGCTATAATAATCAGTATATTGAATTAGCATTTAAGGGGTAGGTGGTTACTTTTATTCTTTATGACTTAGTAGCAACTGCTCTCTCTATGTGTGACTTTTATGGTAAGTCAGAAATCATACCATAAAAATGAAAGGCAGCCCTCATGCAAAATTCAAATATCTGAAGCTTAATATATTAGAATAGTACTTTAAGATGAAGTCAGCTGATTTGCGCCTGAAATTTGTGGCTGAGGAATCTAAATACTTCCAAGTGTGCTTTTCTAGATTTGCAGGGGTATGCACCTTTTGGTCCACTGCTGGTCCCACCAAAGAAAGTCCTAACAGCTGTTATTCAAGGTTACATAGATCTCATCATTCTCACAATGGGACTTTTGGTCCTTTGTTATTATCCTTGCGTCCTCACATTGGCTATAATGTTACTTTAGAGTTAATGATATTTAGTTTTACAGTCCTTGGGCCTAGTACTATAAAGAGTAACTTACTTTAACTTCCATAGGCCTGGGTTAGGAGGATAGATCATTCATATAAGTTCTTATTTGGAGGTTGATAGCTTTTTTTGACAGGGAACAGCCCTACTAACCTTAGAAATTCAGAGTTTAAAATGAACTAGAAATCACTCACATTTTTTTTTTTTTGGTGAGGCAATTATGGTTAAGTGACTTGCCTAGGGTCACACAGCTAGTAATTGTTAAGTGTCTGAGGTCGGTTTTGAACTCAGGTCCTCCTGAATCCAGGGCCGGTGCTCTATCCACTGCACCACCTAGCTGCCCCAATCACTGACATTTTTAACAAAACTGGAATTCAAAGGATGAGAGAGAAAGAGAGAGACAGAGAGACAGACAGAGATCTAAATACAAATATGTTTCCATCCCTATTCTAATACCAAAGTATTAAGGATGATTGAGTAAACCTGTTCTTGAAAGATTTATTCAATAAAATATCAATCATGCAAAGGTTTTTTAGGCTCTTTTTAGGGTAAGGGAGGGTTGTTTATTCTTTCATGGCTCAACAGGGGTGAGAAAAAAAGAAAAGAACAACTATCTGTCTGTCTAGGAGAGACAGTATGACATAAGTAATGGTCAGTCTCAGAGCCAGGAAGACCTGGGTTCAAATCATGCTTCTGATCCTGAAAGGAAAAGTGTGCCTGTCACACTTTGAACTCCATCAGTAATAATACACACAGAGAGAGCATAAATGAGAAAGAATACTGTCCCTTGAGAGAGAAACTGGCTTCAAATTTGACATATTCTCTAGGCACCCTTGGGTAATTTCCTCGTCTATAAAATAAAGTAGTTGTATTAGGTGGCCTCTGAGGACCCTTCTAATTCTGGATCTAATTCTGGATTCCATTACTTTCCCTTAATCTCTCTTTTTCTCTATCTATCTCCCTGTCTCTCACACATATATATTTAAGGGTTTTTTTGTTTGTTTTTTGGTGAGGTAATTGGGATTAAGTGATTTGCCCTGGGTCACACAGCTAGTAAGTGTTAAGTATCTGAGGTCGGATTGAACTCAGGTCCTCCGGACTCCAGGGCCTGTGATCTATCCACTGCGCCACCTAGCTGCCCCTTTAAGTTTTAATAGTATATCTGTATATAATATATTAATATATATATATGTATATATATATAAAATTATGTATATGCTATCAAAACTTTCAACTACACTGATCTTTGGGGACATCAGTATATACACAAATGCATATGTACACATGCTTATGCAGACATAGATATGTGTATGTAAAAATGTGTACCTGTATACACACACTTATACAAATATATAAACTATACAGGAAGTGGTCATTAGTACATAAAAATCAGATAATGATGTTCTCTCTCTCTCTCCTTCCCTTCCCTTTTCTCTCTCTCTCTCTCTCTCTCTCTCTCTCTCTCTCTCTCTCTCTCTCTCTCTCTCTCTCTCTCTCCCCCAAACTTCATTTCTCTCTGTACAATTATGTAATACATGAACATACATATATGTATATAATCTAAAGTATATGATAAATGTAAGATGGATAGAAGTATCATGGAGAAGACAACAGAGAAATGACTTTGTGCAAACAATCTACATACAATTTATATATAGGAAACAATCAACAAAGAAAAGGCCCTAACATTAAAAGGGACAGTTTTCTGGTAGGAGGTGAGTTTTTAGCTGAGACTTGCAAAAAGTCAGGGAAACTAGGAGGCAGAGATAAGGAGGGACAGTATTCCCTGTTTGGAGGATGTAGAAGAATAAAGAGAATGTCTGGATTATATGAAATTAAGGTTTTTGTACAAATAAATAAAATGTAGCCAAGATAAGAAGGAAAGTAGAAAACTGGGGGAAATTTTTATAGACAGTTTCTCAGATAAAGGTCTCCTATCAAATAGATAAAGAACTTTGTCAAATCTATAATAATACAAATCATTCTCCAATTGAACAATGGTGAAATGATATGGATAAGTAGTTTTCTGATGAAGAAATCAAAACAATTCATATTCATATGAAAAAATCCTCTATATAATTTTTTGTTTTGTTTTATTTGCTTTTGTTTTTGTTTTTGTTTTGGTGAGGCAGTTGGGGTTGTGACTTGCCCAGGGTCACACAGCTAGTAAGTGTCAAGTGTCTGAGGCAGGATTTGAACCCCGGTCCTCCTGAATCCAGGGCCCATGCTTTATCTACTGCACCACCTAGCTGCCCCTATATCATTGTTGATTTGAGAAATGAAAACTAAGACAGCCTTGAGAACATTTTACAGTTATCCAATTGGCTTAAATGAATGAAGAGAAATACAAATGTTGAAGAGGATGTAGAAAAAATTGGGATATTAATTCAATGTTGTAAGAATTGTGAACTGATTCAGCTATTTTGGAGAACAATTTACCCAAGGAGTTATTAAACTGCCTATACACTTTGACCCAGAAATACCACTACTTGATCCATTTCCAAGGATGATTAAGGAAAAAGGAAAAGAACCTGTATGTTCTAAAATAGTTATAGTACTCTCTTTGTGGTGGCAGAATACTGGAAAGTGTGGGGATGTGTATCTATTGGGGAATGGCTGAACAGGTTGTGGTATATGATTGTGATTGAGTATGACTGTGCTATAAAAATTATGATCTCAGTAATCTCAGGAAAATGTGGATATACCTGCATGAAATAATGAAGAGTAAAATGAGCAGAACCAAGACAACATTGTTTACAGTAGCAACACTATTATTTTAATAACATTTTAAAGTGAATGTCATTTTCGCTATTATAAATCCCCAAATTGCCTACAAAAAATATGAAAAAGATGCTGTCTATATCTAGAGAAAGAAATGATAAATAGAAGTATGAATAGAATGATTTTACATATATATATATATATATATACACACACATTTGTTTCTTATGATAGTCATCTCTAGGGTGGGGGGGAAGGGAAAAAAGGGGAAAATTACACGAAAACTTTATTAATATTTAAAAGTAATAGCAAATTGTACATACTAGATGTACAGTTTCATTGCAATCATCTTTTTTATTGTACTATGTTTTAGAAATACTTGTCTTGGGCAGCTAGATGGTGCAGTGGATAGAGCACCGGCCCTGGATTCGGGAGTACCTGAGTTCAAATCCAGCCTCAGACACTTAACACTTACTAGCTGTGTGACCCTGGGCAAGTCACTTAACCCCAATTGCCTCACTAAAAAAAAAAAAATACTTGTCTTAGTCCACAAATTTAAAAGAAAATGAATTTTCAAAAAAGTAAATGCCTTAGAGCAGCTAGGTGGTGCAGTGGATAGACCACCAGCCTGGATTCGGGAGTACCTGAGTTCAAATCCAGCCTCAGACACTTAACACTTACTAGCTGTGTGACCCTGGGCAAGTCACTTAACCCCAATTGCCTCACTAAAAAAAAAAAATACTTGTCTTAGTCCACAAATTTAAAAGAAAATGAATTTTCAAAAAAGTAAATGCCTTAGAGCAGCTAGGTGGTGCAGGGATAGAGCACCAGCCCTAGATTCAGGAAGACCTGAGTTCAAATCCTCAGACACTTTACATACCTACTAGCTATATGACCCTGGGCAAGTCGCTTAACCCCAATTGCCTCACAAAATAAAAAACCAAAACAAAAGTAAATGCCTATCTATCAGTGTATCTATCTAATCTATATACTTTATGTGGTCAAATAATTAAGCTGTATTTTATCTATTATAAAGCCACATTTGAAGTAACCTATTTCTTAAATGACTGTCTTGGAGGGCAGAAATACAAGCTGAGATGCCCTTTCCTAAAATAATTATCTGAGAGAGAAAAAGCTGTTAAAATCATTCCTCAAATGATTCTTATAAAAGTAATAAAATTCCCCCTCCCTCTAATGATTTCCTTAGATGACTAAAGGAAGCTGAAAATTTAATGTGAGAAGAAAAAAAGCCCAAAATCCTTTTCGCTGATGCTTTTAAGAGAGATGAATGTAGTAGGTTATAACTAAGTGGATCTTTTGAGAGAAGACCTAATAACTTGCAGGTAGGGGTTTGGGGTCAGGGGAGAAGAAGATACTCTGGTAGGTAGACATTTTTAAAAAATTTTTCCATGTTCCCCATACATGGAATGCTTTCCCTTCTTATCTCTCTGCCTCTTTCACTTCCCTGACTTTCAAGTCCAAGGTAAAATCCCACTTCCTACCAGAAGCCTGCCCCAATCCCTCTTAATAATAGTACCTTCCTTTTTTTGGTTATTTCTAATATATCTTGTATGTGGCTTTTTTGTACATAGTCATTTGTATGTTGTCCCCTCCATTAGATTTTGAGCTCCTTGAGAACAAGAACATTTTTACCTTTCTTTGTATCCTCATTGCTTATCACTGTGCCTGGAGCCTAGTAGACACTTAACACATGTTTACTACTTTACTGATCATACTCTAGTTTTATAACCTTGAATAAGGTTCCAACCTCTCTTCATGTTTGATAATTTAAGGTCATTTAGAATAAGTTATACTAGACTAATTTTACTGCTTCATATAGGGGGATTCCTTCCATCTGTAAGATAGATGGCTCAGCAGGCAAGTAAATAAAGCTAATGAGACCACTAGCAGAATTCTGTATCACATGACCATCAAAATAGAAGACTAACCATTTTCTTTGATCCTTACAAATCCTCAGACATCTCCAAAATAGGACATTACTTTCCAGAGATAAAGAATGTTCTGTTATTCTACACTCAAGACAGCAGGAGCACAAACAAGTTAACAACTTGATGATCTACCTAAATATCAGAGATATCTAATCTCTTACCCTTAAAAGTATTCAGGCAGCATCACCTCATTCATCAGCATCTTGGTAACAGGATTCTACAAGCTAACCCATGTAATTTTAGGCTTGCAACATTACTTTTTCTTCTCTTTCATTTTCTTTCCTTTATTCAAGTTTTCTTATACAAAGTGATTAATATGGTAATGTCTTACATAATCATACATTTATATACTTTCCTGCCTCAGGGAGAGGGTAGGGGATAGAGACAGAGAAATAAAAATTGACCCCAAAACTATAAATAAAAATGTATATTTCTTTTTTAAAAGTAAAGAGATCATTCATATTGGGGTATTAATTGCTGAATAAAAACATAATTTTAAGGTTAATGATAAAAATGTGTTGCTGATGCCAAGGGCAATTCCTTTCTCTTTTAATTTTCAAAATTACTTTCCAGTTACATATTGCATATAAGGATAGTTTCAATATCTGCCCTCACTTGACTTTTAGTTACAAATTTTTTTCCCCACCCCTTCCCTCCCTCCCTCCTCCCCAAGATGGAAAGCAGTCTGATATAGGCTTATATGTACAATCACATAAACACAAGTCTATATTAGTCATCTTTTGAAAGAAGATTGAGAGCACAAAGGAAAAAACTGAAACAAGAAGGAAAAAAACAGTCCAAAAGTAGAAGCAGTATGGTTCAATCTGCATTCATAATTCACAGTTCTTTTTTCTGGATGTTGAGAATATTTCCATCATGAGTTCTTGAAAACTGTTTTGGATCATTGTACTGCTGAGAAGAGCCAAGTCCTACCACAGTTGATCGTCACACAATGTTTCTGTTACGGTGTACAATGTTCTCCTGGTTCTGCTCATCTCACTCAGCATCAGTTCATATAGTCCTTCCAGGTTTCTTTGAACTCCACCTGCTCCTGTTTTATAGCACAATAGTATTCCATTACATTCAAATATGACAACTTGTTTAGCCATTCACCTATTGATGGGAATTCCCTAGATTTCCAATTCTTTGCCACCACAGAAAGCAGCTATAAATATGTTTATACATGTGGGTCCTTTTCCCTTTTCTATGGTCTCTTTGGGATAGAGACCTAGCAGTGGTACCACTGGTTCAAAGGGGTATGGAACAGTCCCATAGCCCTTTAGGCATGTTCCAAATTGCTCTCCAGAATGGTTGGATCAGTTTACAGCTCCACCTACAAGGCATTAGTGTTCCAATTTTTCCACAGCTTCTCCAACATTAATTATTTTCCTTTTTTGTCATATTAGCCAATCTGATAGGTGTGAGGTGGTACCTCAGAGTTGTTTTAATTTGCATTTCTCTTATCAAAAATGATTTAGAGCATTTTTTTCACATGGCAATAGAGAGTTCTGATTACATCATCTGAAAACGGCCTGTCATATCCCTTGACCATTTCTCAACTGGAGAATGACTTGGATTCTTATGCATTTGATTTAGTTTCCTGATATATTTTATAAATAGGCCTTTATCAGAAATGATGGCTGTAAATATTGTTTCCCAGTTTCCTGCCTCCCTTCTAATTTGGCTGCATTGCATCTGTTTGTACAAAAGATTTTTAATTTAATGTAATCAAATCTTCCATCTTGCTTTTCATAATATTCTCTATTTCTTGTTTTGGAAATAAATCGTTTTCCTCTCCATAGATCTGGGTGGTAAACTATTCCTCTTCTCCTAATTTATCTATGGTTTCACCCTTTATGTCTAAACCTTGAACCAATTTGACCTTATTTTTGTATATGGTATAAATTATTGGCCTATTGCCTAGTTTCTGCCATATTATCTTCCAGATTCCCAGCAGTTTCGTCAAATACTGATGTCCTATCCCAGAAGCTGGAGTCTGGGTTTATCAAAGAGTAGATCACTATAGTCATTTACAACCATGTCTCCTGTGCCTAACCTATTCTATTGATCCAGCACTGTATTTCTTAGCCAGTACCACATAGTTTTGCTGACTGGTCTTTTATAGTACAGCTTCAAATTTGGTACAGCTAGCCCACCTTCCTGTGGCATTTTTTCATTAATTCCCTTGATATTTTCCAGATGAAGTTTGTTATTATTTTTTCTAGCTCTATAAAATAATTTTTGGTAGTCTGATTGGTATGGCACTGAATAGGTAAGTTAATTTTGTTAGAATTGTCATTTTATTATATTAGCTTGGCTATCCATGAGCATTAATATTTTCCAATTACTTAGATCTGATTTTATTTCTGTAAAAAGGTGTTTTGTAATTGTGTTCATAGAGTTCCTGGCTTTGTCTTGGCAGGGTAGAATCCCAAGTATTTTATAGTGTTTACTATTAATTTAAATGGAATTTCCTGTCTATCTCTTGCCTGCTGAGCTTTGTTGGTCATGTATAGAAATGCTGATGATTTATGTGGGTTTATTTTACATCCTGAAACTTTTGATAAAGTTGTTAATTGTTTCAAGAAATTTTTAGTTAATTCTTTTAGGATTCTCTAAGTATAACATCATATCATCTGCAAAGAGTAATCGTTTTGTTCCCTCTTTGCCTATTTTAATTCCTTATTTCCTTTTCTTCTCTTATTGCTATAGCTAACATTTCTAGTACAATATTAAATAATGAAGGTGATAATGGACATCCCTGTTTCAACCCTGATCTTATTGGGAATGCCTCTAACTTATCACCATTACATATAATGCTTGCTGATGGTGTTAGTAGATAATGCTTATTATTTTATTGGAAAGTTCCACCTATTCCTAAGCTCTCTAGTGTTTTTAATAGAAATGAGTGTTGTATTTGTCAATGTTTTCTCTGCATCTATTGAGATAATCATATGGTTTTGGTTATTTGTGTTATTGATGTGGTTGATTATTTAATATTCTTCTAATATTGAATCAGCCTGCATTCCTGGTATAAATCCCACTGGGTCAGAGTATATATCCTGGTGATCACTTTATTACAATCTATTGCTAATATTTTATTTAAGATTTTTTACATCGATATTCATTAGGAAATTGGTCTGTAATTTTCTTTCTCTGTTTGGCTCTGCCTGGTTTAGGTATCAACACCATATTTGTGTCATAAAAGGAGTCTGGTAGAATTCCTTCTTCACCTATTTACCAAATAGTTTGTCTAGTATTGGAATTAATTGTTTTTAAATGTTTGGTAGAATTCACCTTGTAAACCCATCTGGCCTTGGAGATTTTTTTCTTAGGGAGTTTATTGTGATTTCTTCAATTTGTTTTTTTTTTTCTAAAATGGGCCTATTTAAGGATTTAATTTCTTTTCAGTCAACTTGGGCAATTTGTATTTTGTAAATATTCATTTAGTTTCATTGAGATGGTCAAATTTATTGGCATAGAGTTGGGCAAAATACCTCCTAATTATTGCTTTAATTTCTACTTCGTTGGTAGTCACAACACCCCTTTCATTTGCGATACTGGTAAATTGATTTTCTTCTTTCCTTATTTTTAGTCAAATTAAGCAAAGGTTTATCTATTTTATGTTTTTTTTTTCCATAAAACCAGCTCTTAGTATTATTGATTAGTTCTATAGTTTTCTTGCTTTCAATTTTATTAATTTCTCCTTTGATTTTCAGGATTCTAATTTTGTATTTAGTTGGGGATTCTTAATTTGTTCTTTCCTAGCTTTTTTAATTGCATGCCCAATTCATTGATCTCTTCTTTGCTCTTTTTTTATGATTGTAAGCATTTAAAGATATAAAATTTGCCCTAAGCACTGCTTTGGTTGCATCCCATAGATTCTGGTCTGTTGTCTCATTATTGTAATTCTCTTTCATGAGTTATTGATTGTTTCTATGACTTGTTGTTTGACTCACTCTTCTTTAGGATGAGATTGTTTAGTTTCCAATTAATTTTCCAGTCTACCTTTCCCTGGCTCTTTATTACATGTAATTTTTATTGTATCATGATCTGAGAAGGATGCATTTACTATTCCCACCTTTCTACATTTGACTATGAGGTTTTCATGCCCTAATACATGGTCAATTTTTGAGCATGTGCCACATACTGCTGAGAACAATGTATATTCCTTTCTATCCCCATTCAGTTTTCTCCAGATGTCTATCATATCTAACTTTTCTAACATTCTATTCACCTCTTTAACTTCTTTATTATTTATTTTTGGTTAGATTTATCTAATTCTGATAGGGGAAGTTTCAGATCCTCCACTAGTATAGTTTTGTTGTCCTATTTCCTCTCACAACTCATTTAACTTCTCCCCTAAGAATCTGGATGCTATACACACTTAGTACATACATGTTTAGTATTGATATTACTTCATTATCTATCATGCCTTTTAGCAGATGTAGTTTCATTCCTTATCTCTTTTAATTAGATTTATTTTTGCTTTTGCTGTGTCTGAGATAAGGATCGCTACCCCTACTTTTTGATGTCAGCTGAAGCATAATATGTTTTGCACCAACCTTTACCTTTATTCTGTGTGTATCTCTCTGCTTCAAATATGTTTCTTGTAAACAACATATTGTATGATTCTGATTGTTAATCCACTCTGCTCTTTGCTTCTGTTTTTTTTAAACAAATAAATATTATATTTCGTAGACTCCCCTCAAACAGTAGCAAAGTATATTGTCCCACATATAACATGCTATAAAACAGCCAAAATTAACCAAAAGAATTTCAATATATTATCCTTAGGAAGCTTTATGATATCAGACTCTTCTGACCCCAAACACCCCAAGTCCATGATATTCTGACAATCACTACATTATACGACAAAGAGATAGAGTAGGAAGGGGCTATAAACATGCATCAAATCCACACCCCAACTTTAACAGATGAGGAAATTGAGACTGAGAAAGGTTTAGTGACTTGCCCAGGATCACCTAGCTGATAGGTGTCTGAACTGGAGTTTGAACCCAGATGTTCCTGTCTCCAAGTCTAGTCCTCCAGCTACTATAATGTTGCCTTGAAATATTTATATTTGCTTATGCCAAAAATTAATTCATGATTTACTATTGTCTAAATTATTTTTTTAAACTTGCTTGCTGACAAAACAAACAGTAGTCAGAACCACTTTGGGAGACTTTTATTAACTTAAATTGGCATCCTTTTGTTTGCTAAGCCCTTAGTAAATATGCTTTATTTGTTCATATACAAAACTACATAGTGCTTTTGAACAGCACCACAAAATCATGACACTTTCAATGCTACAGTATTTTGTAGTGATTAAAATATAATGTCCAAATAATTAATCAGTCACTTCACTGAAATACTTGAGGGAATACTCTGAGGAGTGTTTGAAAGCACTGTTTATAAATAATGATTGGTAGGTAAGTCTTTTGACAGGTACTGAAGATAAATGCCTCTGATATAAAACTTATTTCATACATTTTTTCCATTAATGAGACTACTTTTTGGACCTATCACTAAGTCTAGAAGAAATAAAGTTTATCTTCAGATTTCATTCATAGGAATCTATTATCAACTCAAAAGTTTCATATCTGATACTGAACAAGCATATTGCAAGTGACATTTGTACCAGAAGTTGAAGGAGGCTACAAACAATAAGAAACCAGATTGCTGCATTATGCTTTCTCCACATGACTGACATTCTGGATTGTAAAATTAATGTAGATAACATATTTTAAAGTTTGTTGTGCCCAGAAGGCAATTAAGGCCTCCAACTACACAAAAGAAAGTGAAAAAAAAAATCACAGAACACAGTATTTTCAAAGAATATGGAACACGGACACTCTCAGTAAGTCATAGCAGTCCCAGATCAGATTGGCAACTGAAACTTCACATCCACCTGAGCTTTGTTTGGCTAAGTGACTATCTCGAGAGCTTTACCACCATTTTAGCAGCTTTATCCAAGTCATCACAAGCAAGAACTTTAAGTCCACTATCTGCTATCAATGCTTTGGCATCATCAACTCGTGTACCTTGTAACTGTACCACAATAGGTATTTTAATTCCCAAATCCTTTACTGCATGACTATACTTGTGCAATAACCTCACACCTCATGATTCATCCAAAAATATTAACTAGAATAGTCAGTACCTTTTTGTGTGAAGTTTATAAATTTAAATGCTTGTGTCACTTGATCACTGTAGCACCACCCCCAACATCCAGAAAATTGGCTGGAGTCCCTCCATGAAGTTTTATTATATCCATTGTGCCATAGCCAAACCAGCACCATTGCTAACATCCTATATTTCCATCTAAGCCTATATAGTTGAAGTCTACTTTAGCTGCTTCTTTGCCGTCTCTCATCTTGCTGAGTCCAGTCTTGAAGATCAAAGATTTTCTTTTGGCAAAATAGGAGTTAGAATCAAAGTTGGTCTTTGCATCCATAAACAACACACCTCCATCTGCATCTTCTACCATTTGATTTATTTCTACCATGGTTGCATTGTATTTCAAAAATAGTTTATACAGTTCATCATGTTATCTGCTGCTGAATCCACAAGACCTGAAGAAATCCTATATTCCTTGCAAGCCTGGCAGCTTGTTCCTTTTTGATTGCTATCCATAATATCAATAGGTTCCTTAAACATTGCTTCAGGATTCTCTGTTGCAACATCTTCAATGTTGACACCAACCTTGAGAACTTCCAATCAACACGGGACCTTGAAAACTCCTTTCCATTGGTATTGGCAAAGTATTATTCTCTCCTGGGATATCTGCATTCAGACCAACGCAGAATTGCATATCCTGCCCTTTTCTCTGGTTGCTTGGGTAAATAGCTTCTTCCCAATCATTTGGGCAGAAACAGCTTTGGCTTCTTCTGGAGAAAAAACTATATTCACTCCACTTTGAGGCCACTCTCAAATGTTCCTTTTCCTCTGCCACCAGATAAAACTTGTGCCTTTATCACAATGTCATTAGAAGCAAATTTTTTGGCAACTGCATAAGCCTTCATCTGCTGATTTTGCCACTTGTCCATTAGGAACAGTGATACCAGCTTCTTTTAACATTCCATGCTCAGGTATTCATGTAATGAGAGTTTCCTCTGCTGCTGCTGCTGAAGCTGGAAGCCTTGTTGTTCAACAGTCCAGAACTTCCTAACACCTTGGCGGCGGCTCACAGCACTGTCCGGTGCCCATGGCTTCTCAGGGTGGGTGGTGGCTGAAAGCTGGCTAAAGATCATGTAAGGCCACCATTTCTAAAGTGAAGCCTATGCCCTGCTTCTGTTTTATGGGGGAGTTCATCCCATTGACATTCACAGTTAAAATTATTAACTGTTATTTCCCTCCATCTTCTTTTCCCTTTGATTGTACTCTTTTTTTCCTTCTGTCACCCTATTCCTCTTGACCTCTTGTTTTGCTTCTATTCACTGCCTCCCTCAATCGGTCCTCCCCTTTTATCAGCTACCTTTCTTTTTCTTTCCCCTTTTACCCCACTTCTGACTTCCCTTCTATCAATACCACCTTTTGTTTCCTTAAAGAGTAAGCTAAGTTTCTTTATACAAATGGGGAGTGGATTTTATTCCCTCCCTGAATCAAATCTGATGAGATTAAGGTTGCAACAATGCTCAGGCCTCCCTTTTTCCCCTCTATTGTAGTGAGTTCTTTTTGTGCCATTTCATATGATGTAATTAACCCCATTCCACCTCCCCCTTCTCTCCTTCCCCTAATCTTCTTTTATTCTGCCTCTTAAGTTTCTTTATATCATTACATCAAAGTTGATTTAATAACAATACTTTAACAGAGATACAGATCGCAAGAGTTAAAACTATTATCCTCAGGGGGCAGCTAGGTGGTGCAGTGGATAAAGCACCAGCCCTGGATTCAGGAGGACCTGAGTTAAAATCCGGCCTCAGACAGCTTGACACTTACTAGCTGTGTGACCCTGGAAAGTCACTTAAACCCTCATTGCCCCACCTAAAAAAAAACCAAACTATTATCCTCCCTCATGAGGGAAGCAAGAAGTTTAACATCA
Source organism: Dromiciops gliroides (assembly GCF_019393635.1). Lineage (NCBI taxonomy): Eukaryota > Metazoa > Chordata > Mammalia > Microbiotheria > Microbiotheriidae > Dromiciops > Dromiciops gliroides. The sequence continues at coordinate 204,799,069 of NC_057862.1, forward strand.
TTGAACAACTCCCCACCAACACCACCACACCACCCCTTGTTTACCTCTTTGTAGTTCTCTAAGTCTTATATTTTGAGATCAAATTTTCTGTTCGTCTGGTCTTTTTCTCAGGAAGCCTTGGAAGTCCCCTAATTCATTGAATGTCCATCTTTTCTCCTGAAAGAGAATAATCAGTTTTGCTGGGTAGTTGGTCATGGTTGTAATCCAAGCACCTTTGCCTTCCTGAATATCATATTACAAGCTCTGTGATCCTTAATGTTGCAGCTTCCAGTTCCTGTGCAATCCTGACTATGACTCCATGATATTTAAATGTTTTTTTCTGTCTGCTTGGAGTATTTTCTCCTTCACCTGATAATTCTAGAGTTTGGCTACAATATTCCTTGAAGTGTTCCTTTTAGGGTTTCTTCAGAAGATGATCAGTGGATTCTTTCAATGATGATTTTATCCTCTGAATTATACAATGTCAGGGTGGTTTCTCCTTGATAATTTCCTGGAATACGGTGTCTAGACTTTTTTCTTGATCATGGCTTTCAGGTAGTCCAATAATTCTCACATTATCTATCCTGGATCTATTTTCCAGGTCAGTTGTTTTTCCAATGAGGTATTTCACATTTCTTCTATTGTTCAGATCTTTTGATTCTGCTCAACAGAGTCGTGGTGTCTCATGGAGTTTTCAACTTTCATCTGCTCAATTTTAATTTTTAAGGCCTAATTTTCCTCAGTAAGCTTTTGCACCTCTTTTTCTATTTGGCCAATTTTTTCTCCCCATTTGTCCTTTTATTTTTCCTCTCATTTGACCAATTGCATTTTTAAGGAATTGTTTTCCTCAGTCAGTTTTTGTGCATCTTTTGGCAGTGTAACTCATTTCTCTCATTGCTTTTTCATTTTTTATTCTTCCTCTCTTATATGGTTTTAAAAGCCTTTTTGAGCTCTTCAAGAAGGTTTTTTGGTCTTGAGACAAGATCATTTTCCCCACTTGAGTCTTCTCTTGTAGACATTTAGAAAAACTCATCTGAGTGTTTGAGTTTTGGTCTTCCCTTTCACCATAGAAGTTGTCAATGGTATGGTTCTTTTTTTGTTTCTTGCTCATGTTGAGCCTATTTTTTTTAATTACAAAGTGAAAAGTCTGTTCAGTGTTGCAAGCTTCTTACTGTCTCAGCTGCCCCCCTCTCAGTTGTGTTTGAATTGGAGCAGTGTCAAGTTGCAGAAATGTTGAGCTGCCTACTGAGCTGACCTGTGCTGAGCCAAGCTGCTCATTGAGCCAAGCTTTGCTGAGCTGAGTCGAGCTGACAGCTGAGATAAGTTGCTGATCAACCTCCCCTTTCACCCAGGTGAGACAGACCTTTCTTGAAGTCTTTTAAATTATCACAAGTAGCAGGATTGTGTCTTTCTTTTTGTAGGTTCTGTTGTTCCAGAATCTGTTTAGAGGCTTGATTTAATGTTGTTTTGAGGGAAATAGGGAAAGTTCAGGCAACTTCCTACCTTCTCTCTGCCATCTTGGGTCCATCCCTGCTTGGCTTGTGACATTACTTAACTCTATAACCCAACAATAGGGAGCCAAATCTCTAAACATCAGAAATATTCTAAATATTCTAAGGCTTTTAATGAAAGCTAGAAGCAATTTGTGCTGCTAGAGAACTAAAAAATGTAGGGAATGGAGCAGAGCAAGAAAAAAAATGGAGGAAAGAGCCTAACATCAGCTGGGACTAGTTCTATTTCCAGAAAAGTTACCTGGGGCAAAGCATTTGATTGACCAACATAGTCGAGTCTGAGACTTTGAATTCATCCTCCAAAAACACATCATCAATAGGGAAAGGTGTCAGAAAGCAGTAGCAGAAACCAAGGGGGAAAAATTGAAATTTTCAAAAATATCAGAGGAAAAGTCACTTTAAGAGTTTGAGCATAAGCAGGTAAGCCATAGGGAAAATATTAATAGGAGAAGATAGTATGGCTTCAAGATCAGGTAGAAGAACCCAATCATCTATGATAAGTATTGCAAGACAAAAGAAAATAAATCAGTACCTGTTGAGTCAGAGAATCCTGTGGCTTACCTAGACAGCCAAAAACCATAGTAGGATAAGAATTGTGAGAGTAGCACTTACTATCTATACAGCAGAACTAATGGGAAAAATAGAGAAATTTGAACTCAGTGACAAGTCTCATCTAAGAAACAAAAGAGATAACTGATTTGAAATGCAGATACTGAAAAGAAGGAAATTTTGGTAGAAGAGAAGCAACATAATTAATATAAAAGAAAGAATGGCCTCTATACAAGGAAAATATATTTATCTTGAAATAGAATGCATAGAGACACCTTAAGGGTATAGGTCTCCCAGAAGACTGGACAGTTCAAAAACCTAAATAGCACAATTAAGGATAAACACAAGAAATCTTCCTAGAAATTCTGACTACAGAAAAACAAAGTGGCAATGGAAAGAATACATAGATCGAAAAACACTATTCTGCAAGCTCTAAGACATATATAACTTATATTAACAATTCCATTAAAAAAACTAGGACAAATTCTGCAAGCATACAGAATAAAGACCTTCAAAAATAACAGGAGGCAGATTTAAATAATGCAAAATTATCCTGTACCCACTAGAACTGCAAGAAGATATAAAATAATGCATTCCTATGAGCAAAGGAGCTTAAAAGGCAATGTAAGGTTATATATCCTGGAAATCTGAGCATAATCATAAATGAAAAAAAATGGACTGGTCAATGAAAAGAGATATTCAAAATATCCCCACAAAGAAAACCAGCCCTGAACAAATTATTTCCTTCTCAAAGGACGCTGACAAACAGAAACAAAAGATCAATATTAAACATAACAAGCAAGGAAAAACATAACAACAGTAGCAAAACAAAATTAACAACATTGAGACCATTAAGGGATTTCTTTCTAAATATACATGAGGAATACAAGGGTGAAAGCAGATGCCATAAAGGAGTGAGAAATAAGTCTGAAATATTATGAACTAAACCTCACAACCTTCTGCCTACAAGTGACTCAGTGTTTGTTGTGGTGGCTAGCTTTCATATGAAAGAACACATAAAAGGGTAAGGGAGGAAAAAGATAAAGGAGACCTTTGTAATTACCCTAATTATGTCAAAGCTAATAATGGAGAATGATACCTCTATTCTATCAGGAGAGAACCCCTACAGGAAAATGGATCAGGAAAAAAGGAAAAGGGGGGAGAGGGATGAGGAAATCGTGTTTCAGGGATGTAATGGGAATTTTGCTGATGATTGCCTTTGTGGGAGAAGAGAGCTATTCAATAAAGAGAAACAAAGACCTTCCAAAAGGTATAGGGATTTGGTGCTTCAAGAGTCCACTCAACCTGCTTCAGGAAATAGAGGAAACAGAGCTTCTGGGGGCAACTGATACCTATGAGGAGGTAGTGTAAAGAATTAATTGTTATTTGAGGTTTTTATGCCTTGGCGCACACTGGGCCTGGGGCTCCACAAACCACACATTGCTCCACCTACTGGTTGTAGCCATGCCATGGCACTGGCACCTCATGTCATCACCACCCGCCGATGCCTACATGGGCCTGGCAAAATTATAATGATTGAAAGCCTAGTGAGGACAGTCATGTGACTGTCAGAGTGGCCATCCCATTGGCTGAGGCTGTGTAGGGTTTTTTTGGGATTGGGGGAGGAGAATTAATCAGTCTAGCTTGAAGCTGGAAGGCGACAGGAGTTCTGCTGCATATTCTCACTGATTCCTGGGGTGGTGGTATTTTTTCAGGTATTATAATTTCCCTTTCCCCATTTTATTTCCTTTCCCTTGATCCTACTGATCCTTTTTGTGTGTGTGTATTTTTTTTAAGTTCGTTCTTGTTAAAATAAATCTTGTTCTGTTTTAAGGGAGGCTGCTGGTCTCCTTCCTTGCCCCAATATTGCAGTGAGACACTTAGCTAACACTCCTCAATTAAAAATTGGTCCCTACCGTAGCACAGGGAATTAGAAAGGAAATTTCAAAGGAATGAGGGGAACCTTGGCCAATCAATAAAAGAAGGAAAATAGGACACAGAGAGTATGTTGCTCTCCTGGCTCACTCACTCACCTTTGTAAAAAGAATAAGAACAGAGCCAAGATACTGCTACTACTATCATAAATACCCAGAAAGAAGTGAAAAAGTTTAATAGATATAATGTACAAAACAAGTAATTTTACAAATATTTAACATTAGAATATTTTGTTCCTACATTACATACATTTCCTAGTATATTTTCACCCATTCTCTTCCTAGACAGCTATCCATTATAAGAAAAATTTAAAAAGGAAAAAAAAAGTTCAGTAAAACAAATAAATATATCAAAATATCTGATGTGTGTCGATATCAATACTTTATAGTCTCCCATCTTTATAAATAAGAAATGCCTTCTCATTTCATTTCTGTCCCACCAAGTTTGAAGCTCTGTGTATTAATATTCTACTTCTTTTGGTCACATCAGGTCATGTTTCTAGGCATGTTCCTTTGTTAATAGAGGGATTGCTCTTCAGGATATCCACTTTGGTTGGGGCACTATCTTATGAAGTCATTTGAAACCTCTTTTTACAAGAAAAGCATCAATTTTGGACCAAAAGTTCTACCTCTTCAAATTGCAAAACAATTAGACTAATCTAATCTATTTTGAGATCTATTACAATATCTAAGGTTAAATGTCCCTTAGTCTCTACCATTAGAAATAAATAGAAGATGGGGGTGGCTAGGTGGCGGAGTGGATAAAGCACTGGCCCTGGATTCAGGAGTACCTGAGTTCAAATCTGGCCTCAGACACTTGACACTTTCTAGCTGTGTGACGCTGGGCAAGTCACTTAACCCCCATTGCCCTGGGAAAAAAAAAAAGAAAGAAATAGAAGATAGCTCAGTATTAGATAAATGTGTCTTTTGTTCATCACAATATTGCCAGATATGACAGAATAGGCCAACTCTATGAGGAAAAGTAATCCAAAACTTCAAGTACGGACTTCTGATTCTATCCTTAAATGAATGTGTTCTTTTCACTATGTTGGTTTTTTTTTTTTTTGCAGGGCAATGAGGGTTAGTGACCTTGCCCAGGGTCACACAGCTAGTAAGTGTCAAGTTTCTGAGGACAGATTTGAACTCAGGTCCTCCTGAATCCAGGGCCGGTGCTTTATCCCCTGAGCCACTTAGCTGCCCCCTCACTGTGTTCTTGATAGAATAAGTGAAGGTGTTAGGTCTTAATCAGAAGTAAAGGTGTGAAAGATTTTGTTTGTTTTTTCTTTCTTCGAGAACATCGTGCCAACTCAAGTAAGTAGTTTCAGGTACCTGTACTAACATTCAACAAACAGGGGATACAAATACTTCAAAACATAACAAAATAGATATTTTATTTTAAAAAGAAATCAAGGGGGTAGCTAGGTGGTACAGTGGGATAGAGCACCAGCCCTGGAGGTCAGGAGTACCTGATTTCAAATCTGGCCTCAGACACTTGACACTTACTAGCTGTGTGACCCTGGGCAAGTCACTTAACCCCAATTGCCTCACTAAAAAAACAAAAAACAAACAAACAAAAAGAAATCAAGAAAACTTTTAAATGAACAAAATGTTACTAGGGGAAGAAGATAAATTAATCAAAGGAAATGCATCCAATATGTTTGATAAAGGTCTGATTCATGCATGTATACACAGATATATATATATATATATATACATATATATATATATATATCCATATATATTTTTACTAAGAATTATTTTTCAATAGTTGAGTGGAGGTACACCTCACTTCATTAAATTATTTCATTGCTTAATGATTAGAATTTTCTCAAGTACAAATGAAAAACACATTTCATAGTATCCATTTAAAGCCAGATATGATAAAAATTAATGCTATTGACAGAAATTAATATATATTTATACAAACTACCAGACTCTATTAAAATATGTAGGTCTCAATAATTGGGGAAATGCTAATAGTGAGGGTCCAGATGGGTCTAATCTCAGAGGCCTTCATGGATGATAAAAGTTTGAACAGAAATTTGCAAGGAAGGTAGAGATATGATTTGGCAGCAGGGAAAAGGAGGATGATCCAGATGGGAGCATGGCAGGTGTGATGGCTCAAAGGCAGGAATATCCTGTGTGAGAGATGACAAATAGTTTTGTTTGGCTGAAGTATGAGCAGAATCTGGGGTGTGGGCATGGAAGCTGTGACTCTCTCCACACCATTAACCAGTCTCTAACAGGAGTATCTCATTTATTTCGCATATAACATTCAACAACCAAGATGTTAATTATTCTGTGACTCTTCCCCTGCCACAATCATTTTTCTTCCTACTTGATAAGCTCTTGTTAGACACAAGTAGTTAATAACTCTTTTTTTCTTTCTTAGAGAGAGAGGCGTGGTAGAAGGAGGGGTGGTTGCAAAATGTCCACCCAATAGCTACTTAGAAATTACATTGTAATAGCAAAATTTGTTGTTTGATCAATTCATTTGGAGTTTTATTTAATGAATTACTAAAGAAGAAAAAGAATCTTACTTTAGGATATTCACACCTATAATGCAATTCCATTATATATACCCAGAGATTATTGTTGGAGTGAGGTATCCATGTGTTTTATATTAACATATATGTGTTTATGTGTGTACATCCATATGTACACATATGCATGCTTCTATGACTGTATCCAAATCCTAGAGAAGAAAAGCCTAGAGGCAAAATAATAAAACTAATGAACAGTTTTATTTCCTAAATTGAATTTTGTTTAGCCAACTGTCATTTATGATTTCTGGTACCAGAATATGTTGCTCTAAAAGGGAAATGATATTTATAGGATAGGTAGACATTGTATAGTGTATAGAGAACTGGCTTCATTTTGGCTGTGTGACTCTGGGGAAGTTATTTAACTTCTCAATGCTTCTGCCACTTTTATAAGAGTATCAGTTGTAAAGAAATTGGCAATATGCAATGGTAAACAGTTTCCTCTCCAGAGTTCCCTATATCAATGAAATTGCAATATTAGTCCCTATACCTATTTGCATAATGCTTTACATTTTACAAATCAATTTTGCACAATAATCTTCCAGACAACCTTGTAAAGTTTGTAGTACAGATATTAGAATTTCCATTTTCCAGTTTAGAATACTGAGACATACAGAAGTTAACTGATTTGACTTGGTGACAGAGGTAATTAGAAGCTAATTAGAAGCAAGATTCAAAGCTTGCTCTCCTCTGACTTCTGAGTTTGATACACTCTTTGTTACATATACTATAAATGTAATAGTTGTTAAATGGAGACTCTGTGAATAAATAGAATCCATTGGTGTTAGAATACATCAACCATCACAAATTCCAGCCCATTTAGTACCAAATTGCTGAGGTACCTAGAAGGTAAGTGACTTTCCCAGGGTCACAAGCCAATCAATTCTAGATGCAAGATTTTTAATTCAGATTTTCCATAGTCTAAATCCAGTAGTCTATCTTATATGCCACATAACCATGATTATAACATATACACACACTCACGTATAATTATGTGTTCATGTATCTGCTTTGGGGAAGACAACTGGTAAAAATTGAAAGAGTTGAAGAATAGGTAAATTTTTTTTTTTTGGTGGGGCAATGAGGATTAAGTGACTTGTCCAGGGTCACATAGTAGATAACATTTTAGAATTAATATTTTAAAGATATATTATTTGATTTCCTTTTTATAAGAACTGTAACTAGATGGAGGGACTGGGAATTTGTTCAAAGGTGATGACATTTAAATGAAGCTGAAAGTATTATATATGCAGAGGACAGTTCTTTCATTCAGATGGGCAAAACCCAGGTGAGCTCCCCCTGCCCTTCCCCATCTTGTCAAAAGTGCAAAAAGTTCTACTTATCCCTTCATCTATACATCTAAAATGTTTCAAGCAGCTGTAGATTTCAATCAATACATATCTATTAAGCGTTCCCTTTACTCAGCACTGTACTAGGTGTCATAGGCAAAACTTTTTCTTTTTTCCCCTACAAAAAACCAAATATTTCTATGTTTTAAGCAGCCAAAATATATTCCCCAATTGAGAACATAAGAAAAACAAAATCCATTACAGACATGTATTGTCAACTAAAACTAATTTATATATTGGTTATATAAAAAAAAGTCTCATTCTGTCCTCTGAATCCTTTACCACTCTATCAGGAGGTAAGTTATATTTCATCATTAATATTCTGGAATTATTCAATCACACACATATATACACACGTACCAGATACACACATATATTTATAATTTATATTCACATATATGATTATTGAATATATTAGATTCCTCAGATTTCTCATTCTTTCCCCCCTCAAAAAATGCTAAATAATTTTGTTCACCCTCAGAGTTTATTTTGCTTGGAACTACTCTCTCTCTTACTATCCCCTCTAATCCCATCCTTTCTTCTATTCTTGCCCTATTTCTGTTCAGTGGAATGTATTTCTGTATCCAATTGTATATGTATCAAATGAGAATGAGGTTCAAGTGTCAGCTACTCCTTGTACCCTTCCTCCTTATTTTTAAAGATATCTATTTAGTGCCTTAAATTATATGAGGTAATTTTCCCTAACTTTTCTCCCTCTCCCTCAATTATAATCTTCCTCTCCTCTTTTTCCAGTCTTAAGATTATCAAGACATGAAAGAACATTCTCAGGCCCTGTCTAATCCCCTCAATGAACCCTGAAAAAGAAATGGTTCAGAGTGACACATATATCATCTCACTATATTGGAATATAAGCAGGTTATCCTTATTTAGTCCTTTATCATTGTTTATTCATATTTACATGTTTTATGTTTCTCTTCACTCCTGTGTTTGCAAATTTCTCCATAGCTCTGATCTTTTCATCAGGAATGTTTGGAAGACCTATATTTTATTGAAGTCCTATTTGCACCACCCCTTTGAATAATTTGGTTCAGTTTTTCTGGGTAAATTGTCCTTGACTATATATCCTTTGCCTTCTGGAACATCATATTTCAAGTTCTCTGTTCTTTTATTATAGTGACGGCTAAATCATGTGTAATCATGACTGTAGCTTCTCAATACTTGATTTTTTTGGTCTTTCTGCAGTATCTTTTTTTTTAACCTGGAATCTCCAGAATTTGGCTACAGTGTACCTAGGAGTTTTCTTTTTGGAGTTTCTTTGAGGAGGTGACCCCTGAACTCTAAATTTCCATTTATCCCTCTAGTTCTTAGAGATCTAGGCAGTTTTCTTCTAAGGTTTCTTTTTAAAATTTATTTAGTATTTTATTTTCCCCAATTATAGTTAAAAACAAATTTTAACATTCATTTTTAATACTTTGAGTTCTGAATTCTCTTTTTCCCTCCTTTCTCACCCCTTCTCAATGAGAAGGCAAACAATTAGATATAGGTTATACATGTGTAGTCATGCAAAACATTTCCATCTTGTGAAAGGAAACGCAAAAAAATCAAGAAAAATAGAGTTTAAAAAGAATGCTTCAGGGACAGCTAAGTGGCACAATGGATAGAGGACTGGCCCTGGATTCAGGAGGACCTGAGTTCAAATCCGGCCTCAGACACTTAACACTTACTAGCTGTGTGACCCTGGGCAAGTCACTTAACCCCAATTGCCTCACCAAAAAATAAAAAATAAATAAAAATAAATAAAAAGTATGCTCCACTATGTATTCAGACACCATCAGTTCTTTCTCTGGGGATGGATAGCATTTCTCATCATAAGTCCTTCAGAGTTGTCTTGGATCATTGTATTGCTGAGAATAGCTAAGTCATTCACAACTGATAATCTTATAATATTGATGTTACTTGGTACATCATACATTTAACTTTGCATCAGGTCATGTAAGTCTTTCCAGGTTTTTCTGGGAGCATTCTTTTCATCATTTCTTATAACACAATAGTATTTCATCATAATCACATCCCACAGTTTGTTCAGTCATACCCCATTTAATGGGTATCCCCTCAATTTCCAAGTCTTTGCCACCAGAAAAAAGCTACTATAAATATTTTTTGTACATAAAGGTCTTTTACCTTTTTTGTTTTTTATCTCTCTTTGGATAAAGACCTAATAGTAGGTCAAAGGGTATACATGGTTTTATAACCTTTGCGCATACTTCCAAATTGCTTTCCAGAATGGTTGGATTAGATCACAACTCCACCAACATTGCATTAATGTCTCATTTTCCCACATCCTCACCAATATTTGGCATTTTCCTCTTCTGTCCTAATACCTGTAAAAAAATTAATAACTAGCTAATCTTAATATAATTGAATCTGAAAAAATTATAACTTTACTTATATGAAAAATTATAACTTTAGGAAAGTTATAATTGAGCCATAAATCCCTTCGTGGTTGCCATTCAAATGTGGAAATATTTTTGCTAACTGCTGGGGTCTAATCTAAATGGGGGCCTAATCTGGGGACTTTAGACTGGCTGGCTATCTGACTGTTATTAATATAATATGGGCCATTTAAAAATTTCTCCACACTGTTCCGTTCCCAAATTGATAAGCAAAAGATTAAGAAGCCTCTTCCAATTTAACAGCAGAGGGTTTATTTATGAGATACAATTTTAAATTAAGAATACAGGAAAATAAAATGTACAACCTGAGTGCTTTCCGGCACGTCTTTCTGCTTCTGCCACTTGTGCTTAATCTTTGCCACGCCTGCAACTTTCTTAGCATCTCCGTACCAACCGACCTTCTAGTGTTCCCCCCACTGAAAAGCCCCCCTGCTCAATACTCTTGCCAACTCCCCTGAAAAGGCTTTTATTGTTGCTCCCTCCTTCCTCTGTCTGTCTTCTCCCCTGCATCTCTACCTTCTCTATATCATAGCCCTTTCTTGCTTTCTCTATCTTCCTGTACTGACTGTGCCCTGGTATATATCTTCCTTCGCTCCCCTCAAACCTTAGGCTCCCTGTGCCCCCGCACATACCAAGTTAATCCACACTAGTGCTGTGGCTGGGCAGGGGCTGGAGTGTCCACACCTAGGGCTCCAGGGGCCTGTGCCCCTTGCTGTGCGCCTGGGACCTCTGCACAGGCTATGAGCCCGGGATCTTTGGGATAGACCCCCTCAGGGCGGAGGAAGCTGACCTGGCGTCCCATAAAGCCCATGGGGGTTTTTGGCTCAGCTGAAGTGGAGGGGGAGGGGCACTAGCCCCTCTTATACAGAAAAAACCCCTGAGGGCCTAAGGCTTTTTAATCTCACCCCAAAGGCAGGGTCCCCAAATAAAAAAAAAATTCCCACATAGTCAATCTAAAATGTATGAGGTAGTACCTTGGAATTGTTTTGATCTGCATCTCTTCAATCAAGTGAGTTAGAGTACTTTTTCATATGGCTATAGATAACTCTGATTACTTATCTGAAAACTTCATGTCTTTTGATCACTTATCAATTGGGCTCTTATTTTCATAAATTTGAACCAGTTCTCTATATGTTTGAGAAATGAAGCCTTTTTTAGAGCAGTTTGCTTCAAAATCGTTTTCACTGTAACTATTGCTAACTGTATTTGCTTTCATGCTATTTTCCTCTCCCCCTGTATTCTATTCTCTCTCTCCTTTCACCCTGTCCCTCCTCAAAAGTATTTTTCCAGTGAGATATTTCACACTATTTTCTATTTTTTCATTCTCTTCATTTGTTTTCTTGTTTCTTGGTTTCTCATAAAGTCATTAGCTTCCATTTCCTCAATTCCAGTTTTTTGAGGAATGATTTTCTTCATTGAGCTTTTGTACCTCCTTTTCCATTTGGCCCATTCTACTTTTGAAAGAGTTATTTTTTTTTGTCTTCAGTGAATTTTTGTGCCTCTTTTTCCATTCAGATAGTTCTGCTTTTCAAGACTTTCTTCCCTTCATTGGCATTTTTATCTCTTTTACCATTTGGCCTTGTTTGTTTTAAAGTTGTTATTTTTTTTCAGTATTTTTTGAGTCTGCTTTACTAAGCTATTGACTCTTTTTTTCATGATTTTCTTGCATCTCTCATTTTTCTTCCCAATTTTTCCTCTGCCTCTCTTTATTATCAAAAAAAATTTTGATCCCTTCCATGACCTATAACCTATTCATATTTTCCTATGAGGCTTTAGATATAGGAGTTTTGACTTTATTTTCTTCTTTTGTGTGTGTTTTAGTCTTTCATGTCACCATAGTAACTTTCTGTGGTCAAAATTTTTTGTTATTTGCTCATTTTCCCAGTCTATTTCTTGACTTTTAACTCTTTATTAAAGTGGGCTCTGCTTCTTAGGTGACAGGTGCATTTCCCAAGCTTCAAGGGTTTTATGCAGCTGTTCTCAGAAATACTCCTAAAGATCTGTAAGTTTTCTGTTCTTCTAAAGTGGTATAACCTAGGGAAAAGTGTGTTTAATGCTCTCCTAGCTGTGCTCTGTCTGTGAGCAACTACAAACACTCTTTTCTGCCCTGGGACTATGACAAAAATCCCTACTCTACTGCAGCTGCAAGCTCTGGGGTAATAATGCTCTTGGTCACCCTGTGACTTCCACCCAGGACTGTGACCTGGATTCAGATATGGGCAAGGCAACAGAGTCTTGTTTCAGTGCTAGAAAAAGATCCCTGCAATGTCCTTTGGATCAGGTGTTCAACCCCTTATCATCTGTGGGCTGAGAATTCCAGAAGCAGTGGCTACTGATGCTGTTGATTCAGTTGTTTCTGAGAACTGCTCTTGATTTGCTGGGGTCAGATCTGTGCTTCTGTGGCCTGCACTGTACTATGCTTTACTCTCACCTAGGTACAGCAGACCTTTCCTGTTGACCTAAGTTTTCTTTGGCTGGAAAGTTATTTTTCCTATCCTTTTGTGGGTTCTGCTGTCCCAGGTATTGTTTTATAGCATTATTTAAAGGTGTTTGGATGGGGTTTCAGGGAGAGCTCAGGTAAGCCTTTTCTCTGCCATCTTGGTTCTTCTTCCTAAGATTTTTTTTTTTTTTGGTTTGGTTTGGTTTTGTGGGGCAATGGGGGTTAAGTGACTTGCCCAGGGTCACACAGCCAGTAAGTGTCAAGTGTCTGAGGCCGGATTTGAACTCAGGTACTCCTGAATCCAGGGCCGGTGCTTTATCCACTGCACTATCTAGCCGCCCCCCCCCCAAGATTTCTTGAAAGAAGATGTCTAGGATTGTTTTTTTCTTCTGGACATACAGTTTAGGCCATCCAATCATTCATTTTATTGTTTGTTTGTGTTTTTTTGGGGGGAGGGGAATGAGGGTAAAGTGACTCGCCCAGGGTCACACAGCTAGTAAGTGTCAAGTGTCTGAGGCTGGATTTGAACTCAGGTCTTCCTGAATCCAGGACTGGTGCTTTATTCATTGTACCACCTAGCTGCCCCCCCCCCAATCATTCTGAAATTTTTTTTTTCTCCTTGATTTGTTTCCTGGGACATTTTTCCCGTGAAATGTCACATTTTCTTCTGTTATTTAGCTTTTTGATCTTAATAGTTGTTTCTGCCTTATGAAGTTATTATTTTATATTTGTCCTTTCTAATTTTCAGGGAGTTTTTTGTGTGGAAAAGGTTTTTTTACCTTTTTTGCCAAGCTTACTTTTCTTTCCAATTCTTTCATAGTTTTCATTTCTTTTCCATTTCCCCCCCAAGCACTTTTATTCTATCTATAAAGTGATTTTTAATTCTTTATAAAATTTTGACTTCTTCTAGAAATTCTAGTTGAATTTTCACCTAGGCTACGCTTTTCTCTGAGTCATTGCTTATAGATGTTTTGGAGCCATTCTCTTCTGGGTTAAGTCTTGACCATCCATGTCACCATAATATATCTTTATGGTGGGGTTCTTTGTCATTTGTCCATTCTACTGACTTATTTTCTCATTTTATACTGCAAGTTAGTGCTGAGCTTTGAGACACTTCTAGGGCAAAGGTCAGAGATGGCTGGCCCTGTTGTTACTTTCTTTGTGTTCAAGTGCTGTTACAGGATCTCATGGACAGTGGAGGGGGTAAAGGAAAGACTTGTAAAATTTCACTGCTCCCAAATTGGTCTGATCCAAAGCAAAGCTAATTACTGTTTCTCCTATCTGCCCTTCTCTCTCAGATGAGCTCTGCAACTTTGTGACCAATGTTTGAGGTTTTGCATGAGTAGATTGCTGCTGGAAGGAAAGTTCTGTCACTTAAACATTGCAGAATTGTAGGTTTTCATTTCTTCTGGCATTCATCTGGAACTGAAATCCCATTTTCTTTCTCCAGCCCAACTGCTGCTGCTGCTGCTGCTCATGGCTTCTGAAATTTATTCTTTCTCTATATACACTCTTGAGTCTCCTGCAACAAGGATCTTTTGTTCAGGCCTTCTTCTCAGTCCAACCAAACTGTGACTCACGACTGGGTAGTGAATAACAGAGCTGCGAGTTCACATCTGTCCCTGTTGCAGTTTTGTAGTTATAGTGACCTTGCATAGGTCAGATAGAGCCTTGTTCTTGGCCTGATTCAAAGCCCCCTTCCTGGGTGCTGAAGTACTCCATGACCCTTGCCCATGGCTTACCCTTTCTCTAGTTTCTGCAAACTTTCCTTTCTGTTTCCCTATGATAATCTGGATCTGATAGAAGATTTACTATGACTTTTCTGAATTTTCTTATCAAGATTGAGTCTAGGTTTTTTTTATTGATTTCTTAGGAGGAGTTTTTGGAAAGGAGTTAACTTTACTACTTTCTATCACAATAGCATCTTGACTCCACCTCTATAAAATATTCCTAATAATTAAGTTTAGGTCACTTTCTGTAAAACTGAGAAATTCTATAATAAAATTAATAATATAATCAGGGATTTCTTTGCAATAATAAGTTTAGGATTTTTTTAAATCAATTATTCAATTGCCTTAGTACTACAATCACATATTTAAAATAAAAGGATATATTTATATAATAAATCAGAGTTCATCAGTTCTTTCTATGGAGATGAATAGTATTTTTTATCATGGGTCCTTTGGAATTATCTTTGATCATTATGATCAGAGTAGCTTTAGCTTTCACAGTTTTTCCTCCTTACAATAATGCTTTCATTGTATAAAAAGTTATCCTGGTTCTGCTCATTTCACTTTGCATCAGTTCATATAAGACTTCCAAGGTTTTCCTGAAAATATACTGTTTGTCATTTCTTATAGTACAATAATATTCCATCAAAATCATGTACTCTAACTTTTTCAACTACTCCCCAATTGGTGGGTATCCCCTCAAGTTCCAATTCTTTTCCATCACAAAAAGAATTAATAAAAATTTTTTTGTACAGCTAGATCCTTTTGCCCTTTTCTTTGATCTCTTTTGAATATTGGACTTGGAGCGTTATTGCTGGGTCAAAGGGTAGTCACACATTACAGCCCTTTGGGTATAGTTGCAAATTGTTCTCCAGAATGGTTGGACCATTTCACAACTCCAAATACTTCATTAGAATTCCATTTTTTCTCCAAATTTCCTCTAGCATTTGTCATCTTTCATTTCTGTCATGTTAGCCAATCTGATAGGTATGGGGGGGGGTACCTCAGACTTGTTTGAATTTGTATTTCTCTAATCAGTAGTGATCTAGAGTATTTGGTGTGATTATTGTCTTTTGTTTCTTCTTTTGAAAATTGCCTATTCATCTCCTTTGAAAATTTATAAATTGAGGAATGGCTCATATAAATTTTTTTTTAATTTAGCTTAGTTTGTAGTTTTGCCTTATTTCCCTATATATTTGAGAAATGAGGCCTTTATCAGAGAAATTTGTTCCAAAATTTCCTCTCCCCCTCACCCCATGTTTCCTTTATAATTTTGTTGTAAAATAGTTCTTTCCAAGTTTGGCTGCATTAGATTGTGTTTTTTTTTCAATGCAACAAACATTTATTTTATTATTTCCAGTTACATGTAAGGGTAATCTTCAACATTCATTTTTATAAGATTTAGAGTTCCAAATTTTTCTCCCTCCTTCTCTTTCCTACCCCTTCCACAAGACAGCAACCAATCTGATATAGGTTATATATGTACAATCCACAAGTGCTCTTTGTATAAATTCTTTCTATGGGAGTGGATAGCATGCTTCATCATTAGTTCCTTGGGATTGTCTTCAATCATTGTATTGCTGACAATAGTTAAGTCATCCACAATTGCTCATGCAACAATACTGCTGTCACTATACACAATGTCCTCTCAGTTCTGCTCACTTCACTATACATCATTTCATACATGTCTTTCCAGGCCTTTCTGAAGTCATTCTGCTTGTCCTTTCTTATAGCACAATAATATTCCATCACAATCATATATCATAGTTTGTTTAGCCATCACACAATTGATGGGCATTCCTTTGATTTCCAATTCTTAGACACACACAAAAAATATCAGTTAGAAATACTGTTTTACAGAAGGTCCTTTTTGTCTTTTGAGGGATGTCTTTGGGATATAAACCTAGCAGTGATATTGCTGGATCAAAGGGTATGTACAGTTCTATAGCCCTTTAGGCATAGTTCCAAATTGCTCTCCAGAATGGTTGGATCTTTTCACAACTCCACCAGCAGTGAATTAGTGTCCCAGCTTTCCCACATCCCCTCCAACACCCAATATTTTCCTTTTTTGTTATATTAACCACTCTGATAGGTGTGAGGTGATACCTCAAAGTTGTTTTAATTGGCATGTCTCTGATCAATAGTGATCTAGAGTATTTTCTCATATTATTGATAGCTTTGATTTCTTTGAAAACTGCTTGTTCATATCCTTTGACCATTTATCAATTGGTGAATTACTTGTATTTTTACAAATTTGACTCAGTTCTCTATATATTTGAGAAGTGGTGCCTTTATCAGAGATATTTGTTTCAAAAATTATTTCCCAGTTTTCTGCTTCCCTTGTAATCTTGGTTACATTAGTTTTGTTTGTGCAAAAGCTTTTTTTTATTTTATACAATCAAAATGATCTATTTTACATTTTATTTTGCTATCTATATCTTCTTGGTTCTAAATTCTTCTTCTGCCCATAAATCTTACAGTTAAATGATTCTATGCTCTCTTAATTTGCTTATGGTTTAATCCCTTATGTCCATGTTTTACCTTTTTGCTTCTCTTGAGTCTTTTTGGAGAACCCTTTTCTCTTTCTTATTCTTATTTTAGCCTATTTCTTGACTTTTAAAGTTGAGCTCTGGTCCTGGGGCACAGGGGGCACTGTCCCAAGCTTCTTGTGTTGTGGTCAGGGGTCTGATCAGTGGCTTTCTGTTTTGAGGCCTTAGTGGCTTGCTCTGGCTTGCTCACTGCACTGGGGTGACCCAGCCTAGTACTGCCTGTTCTGTAGCATCTAACCCAGCTGGCAGATTGCATTTTGTGTTGGGGCTGGGGTCAGGCTCAAAAATGGCTTGATGTGTCAGTAGCTTTATGAGCCTGGACTGAGGGTCCTGTTAAGGGCTAAAATTCTAGCTAGTCTGTCTAAAATATCCAATGAGTGGTCGCCAATAAATTATAAGCTTTAGCAAGAGTTAGACTTTTAAGCATTTATTAAGGAGAATAAGAATTTGGTAAAGAGAGAGAGAAAGGCCTAGATTCCTATCTATTAAAGGGAGAGCACATTTCTAGCTCCACTCTCCACCAAAGTCCCAAGGAAAGAGCCTGAGACCAAGCGCCAGTCTCTTCCTTCCTCCTCCCACTAGCCCGCGTCACTTCCTTTTCCAAAGAAAAGACTCCTGGTCTTGCCCTCAAAGACCTTCGCTTCATGGGTGGAACTCTTCTACAGTAAGTCTCCAGCAGGTGGCGTCATTCCAATCGTTACAGTCCTTAGCTGTTGGTCTGTGCTGTGGCCAAGAGCCTTGAGGTGGCTTGCCCAGACACCCTCTGTGCTTCACTGCACTGTCCTTTACCCAGGTGAGTCATGACTTTTCTGAAGTTCTTCTAAGTTATCTTAAGCCTGAAGATTGTTTCATTCCATCTTGTAGTAGGTTCTGTAGCTCCAGAACCCATTTAGAGACTTGAATTAATATTGTTTCTGAGGGAAGTTTGGGAGAGCTCAGGCAACTTCCTGTCTTCTATCTACTATCTTGACTCTACCTCCTGGAACATAGTTAATACTTAGTAAATACTAATTGATTTGACTTGATTGGCTTTCACAAATGCTGTCCTGTGTCATAAACTAACTATATGACTAGCTTTGCCATTATGTCCTTCCTCTCTTCCATAAGCAAATTTTAGACCTAGAATCCTTGGCAGGCTAAATTGTATAACAATATTTACAACAGAAATAATACTAAAAGAAAGGCTTTATCTAAAAAGAGTAGTAATACTTATGATTGAAAGTACACAAGCTAAAAGTAGGAGAGAAGTTATAATGGGAATAGATTAAGGTAATTCTACTACTTTTTTTAAAATTTAGAACTTTACTAAGGATATATAATGAGAATAATAGCTTTATATTTGATGACTTTAATTACTTTTTCTTTTATTTTGGTTTGGTTTTTGGTTAGGAAAACTCAATGAAACATTAAGGAAATGCCTTGAGGGAACAATTTAAAATGTTTTCAATTTATGATTCATGTGATTTACAATTATAACAAACCTCAAAGATAAACAAGTCCAGTCACCTCATTTTACAGATAAGAAGAGTGAGGGACAGAAAAGGAAAGTTACTTATTCAGTTAGTATGTGTATATGTGTGTATATGTGTCTATATATATGTATATATAAATGTGTGTGTTTGTATATATATAAATGTGTGTGTATATATACACACACAAACACACACACACACATTAAGGGCTAAAATTCTAGCTAGTCTGTCTAAAATATCTAATGAGTGGGCGCCAATAAATTATAAGCTTTAGCACGAGTTAGACTTTTAAGCATTTATTAAGGAGAATAAGAATTTGGTAGAGAAAGGCCTAGATTCCTATCTATTAAAGGGAGAGCACATTTCTAGCTCCGCTCTCCACCAGAGTCAAAGGAAAGCGCCCCAGACAGAGCACTAGTCTCTTCCTTCTTCCTCCCACTACCCAACGTCACTTCCTGATGCCAAAGAAAAGACTCCTGGTATTGCCCTCAAAGACCTTCGCTTCATGGGTGGAACTCTTCTACAGTAAGTCTCCAGCAGATGGTGTTATTCCAATCGTTATATACACACACTCACATATACATATACATATATATATACATATATATACATATATATACATATATATATATATATATATATATATATTCAGTATATTCAGTTAGTAAGTAAAAAAAAAATAAGGTGAAATTTTAATCCAGGTCCATGAGGCTCCAGAGGTAGAATTCTTTCCACAATACCCACTGCCATGTCATATTAGAGTATACAATTTTAGCAAGTGCTTATTTAATATACTTTCCCACCCAGGCAATATGAGTAGCTGTTCAGAGGAACAATCCTGTGCCTTGTGATTTATACTTGGAAAAAGATGAGAGTTCTGATTGATTGAAGGAATTCTGTAGGCACCACTGAGTATCTGCATAATAGAGATCCTTGAAAGTAATTTTCAGGTAGTATTTCAAAATCAGCTCCATCTGGTAGTCCAGAACTTGCAACTCTACAGAAAACTAAAAGCAGTAATTCATTGAACTGAAGTATTTAATCTCATCCATAATTATACAGCTCCCTTGCTATTATGCACACACTTTGATCTATTCTAATCTGTGTAGCTGTCTCAACTTCAGTTTACAGTTCCATTTTGCTAAATAAGTTTAATTAACATTTACTATTTGTGATGGTGTTTTGTCTAAATCATGTTTGTGTAAAGAGTTAAAATTCTAGCTATACTATCTAAAATCTAATGCGTGGTCACCAATAAATTATAAGCTTTATCAAAAGTATTTAAGTGTTTAAGTAATTTTTAAGTATTTATTAAAATTTTTAAGTATTTATTAAAGAGCATTAGGATCAGAGAGAAAGGTAAAAAATCTAACTATCTCTAAGAGACCCCATCATCCGACCTGCCATGGTGAGGTCAGGAACAAAAAAGACCCAATGCCTTGTGTGAAGCTGGGAACACCCCACACACACACACACACACACTCACACAGAGCTCCAAGCTAATTGGCTGGCAGCTTTGATAGATAGTACCCACAAGTAAATGTCACTTCCTGACGCCAAGGACCTGACTGCATGGCTTGCCCTCAGATGCCTTCTCCTCATGGCAGAGCTTTCCTACAGTAACTATCGAGCAGGTAGTGTTATTCCATTCATTACAGTACCCCCTTTGTTTCTTTGAGGAACACGCAGTAGTGTTTCCTTGACGAAACAGTAAAAAACAACAGAATATAATACCTTATGCTAACAAACAATATGTCAATGACAATATAGAAAATCAAGAAAGAGGAAATTTTGCCTAGAGGGGTGGTCCCTCATGAACCAGTGCTTTAACACTGCCTGCAGATGGAGGGCCTCTGCAGAGAATACATATTACAAATGGTGTATATAATAAAAGAAGGGGGAAAAAAACACAAGAAAACTAAACTGTTCATTTAAAGTCTTTAAAAGTCTTTTCTCAAATGATTCTTGGGAGGTCCACTGGGTGTAGTCATGGAATGGAAATCTTTTCAGGTGTTGATGTGTGGATGCTGGTAATCAGCCAGGAAAATTTCCTACAAAACTGAGATTAACACAACGTTAAAATAGCTTTGGCAATAATCAAATCAAACAATGAAAGTTCTTAAAAACATGTCTAAGGGAATTCAGAATCATAGTTGTTATACATGAAACATATAATAAAACAAAAACCGAAACATTCTCTAAGACTTAGTATTACTACAGACCCCCTTGTGGAGGGTAAATTAAGAAGAGAATTGCTGCAATATTAATTTTTTAAAATAATTTTTATCTTTGTTTCATCAGTTTTTGTATCATCGGTCTAATTATCCTCATGCCATTATGAGAAATTAAAAAATCTAATATTATTGGTAACAGATGTCAAATCCAACACTGTATTTATCATGACACCTGAGATAATTATGGGTGTTACCATAAAAGAACAGAGAAGTGATGGGATATGAGCATTCCCACACTTGAGCAATATATACTATCCATGCAGTATGCCAGGCTTAAAATAGGTGGATAGGATATACATCCATGCCACTGAACATATTGGAGGAAACTGAGTCAGACTTAATCAGATGCATGGGATTGAGATGTCCATTGCATCAGGCATATAAGAGGGGGCATAGAAGCCAGGTGTAGAATGAGATGGGTGGGATGAAAACTTCCAGCCATCTGTACAATATTGTGGAAAAAAAATTAAACCAATAGAAACCAACCTCAACATTTGTCAAAAGCCATTCCCTTTGCCATACCTTGACTTCATGCATGTCTCCCCTCATGTGACAGTTCAATGTCTGCTCTTGCATGTGTTCCTCTTGTGATCGGATGGCATCTTGGCCAACTGGCATCTGATAACTCAGAATGAAAGCAATTAATGTCTTAAATGATAAATTCCCATAATCCAAGTCTCATATGGATTTAAAAATTGAGGATAATAATGATCACAAAAAATGGGAATGTACATTGACTCAGAATATAATATACAATTATGCAATAATTTCAAATAATACCTTTTTTTACTAAGTATACAATTTTGTGAAAAATTGGAACATATTTAAATACAAGTTAAAAAACAACACAATCTTAAAGAAAACTTTTTTTTTAAAAAACAAAACTTTTACAAATGTTCCCCTCATTTAAAAAAAATATGCT